>NW_022651054.1:5332874-5967874 GCF_004027225.2 Strigops habroptila | reverse complement strand
TCAAATCAAGTGTTCAAGGCCAGGCTGGACGGGGCTTGGAGCAACCAGGTCTAGTGAAAGATGTCCGTGCCTGTGGTAGGGGATTGGAACTAAATAAGCTTTTATGGTCCCTTCCAACCCAAACCAGTCTGTGATTCTATGTTTCTGCACAGCAAGGCCCAGGATTCGGGCGGGTATCCTGCCAAAACCCCTTTTTATGACAAATCCCCAATTCCCTCTCCCCCAGTTTTCCCATGTTTCAGCCCCAGATCATTCCTTGCTGCTTTATTTATGCTGTACATACGAATACCTGGCAGCACCCATCAGTGACTATACACGGACCTGTCAATAACCATGTACCTCTGCCCAATTAGTGCCACACTGCCAGCACACAGCAGGGAGATAGCTCCAGAACACCGGCCCCCATGGCCCCAAAAGGTGGTTCATGGCCCGTGGCTACATAATGCATCACACCTCGCCTGCTTCTTACTGTCTTAGGTTAGCTGAACCCAATGAATATTTCAATAGCCTCTGCCTTCCCAGGATACTATTAATTCTGGAGTCCCTATAATCCAATTCCTTTTCCTCCAAGTGGGTGGTGATTATTAATTTCAAAAGCTACGCTTCCATCGGCTCCTTCCTAGTCCCTTGTGGCTAAGGAATATTAATCCACATTCATACTGTCATTCAGCTGCCCAGGAGACTCTGGTGTGAATAGTATTATTATTAATACCACTGCTTCACACATGGTTAAAGCAACTTAAAGGCACACAGGCAGGTTGCAAAGGTCATTTGCAGAATAGCTCCTCAATGCTTCCACTCAGAGGTAAAAAATGAGGCTCAGGCAATGCTTTTTGTGGAAGTTTCTCTGGGTCCTGGATATGCTGATGCTGGTCCTGCCTTGCCAGGGCACAGGGGACAGACTGAGAAGGTCTGTGAGAAGGAGAAGAGCTGCAGCCTTGTTCCCAGCCATCCCTGGCAGCCAGCAAGGAGCAAATATTTGTGTCCTTCTTTTGGGGAATTTGGAGAAAAAAATAAAATCAAATCAAAATATGATCTCTCCACTTAAATAAATGAGGTGCCGTGATGCTCTGGGATATAATCACACCTGACACCTCAACCTTATTGTCTTGAACTTTAGCAATTCATTTGAGTGCTGCTGGAAAGGCAGAGCAGAAGGTGGAGGCTGTTGCGTTTCTTTGCAAGGCAAGAAAGTCTTTCCCTGTCAACCAGGTTTACTCAGGCTGGTGAAACACATTTCAATCCAATATCTCCTGGAGGGATTTGACAGCACATCAAGGGCTTCTTCAGTGTGGGGCACTAAATGGCAGAAAGGTAAATACAAAAAAACAAAGGCAGGAAATGCAGCATTAAATAATAACTAGCCCTAGAGGTCTCCTGTTCACTAACAAGGGTCAGGGCATCCACCGACTGACAAAGAGAGGAAGGGCAGGGGTGAGGCAGTGCAAAGGGATCCTCAGCAGATAACAGGCTAAACATGTGCAATATCCACATTGCTGCTGGAAACCAGAGCTCAGATGCCCTTGACTGCTGGGCACTAGCAGGGCTGCCCCGGGGGCTGCTGCAAGAGAGCATATCCACAGCCAAAACACACCCTCATCACCCAGTTCCGATCTCTCAGACAACACTTTATGTGGGTTTTTACACTAAAACAAACACAAGCACAAGCGAGAGCCCGCCTTGCACCCTGACTTTTCTCATCTGCGCAGAGGTCGTTGAACAAACCATGGTGGGAAGAGGCCCCTTTTAAAACAGTGAAGTCCACAGCATCTGAAGCCAGAGCGCGCTTCAGTTTTGTTACTTAGCACTTTTGGCAGCCGAGATAGGCTGGAGACTTCACAGATGTAACTACTTTCCCAGTTTTTCCCCCCTAGAAGAATGCAGCCTTACCAAATTGTCAGCACTTCAGCCGGCACAGCCCCAGCAAATGCACCGACGCAATTACAAAAGCAGAGGAAAGATTACTCCCTCCCAGCCCTCGCCCTGAAAGGTCGCAGACAAGGAGTCAGATCCCAGACCTGCTGAGTCCCACTTTGGGTGGCAAACTCTTGGTTTTCCAGATGTTGCACAGCCTGGGCTGCCAGATGTCCTGAAATCCCAACCCCTGCACGCACAGAGCGACTTGGGACCCAGCTGGGATGCATCAGCCTTGCAGTGCAGATGCAGAGCCCCCAAGAGCTGGCAAGCCCCCGCTGCTCTTTGTGCAGTGAGTTGTGGAAGCTGGGGGTGAAATCCCTGCCTGCATCAGGGCAGCTCATGAACTTGAGCATGTTAGAGAGGTTTGGCACAACTTGGAGACCATGAGCGGCATGGGATGATCAGCAGAAGCTGTTTGGCACACAGAGATTTCATGGGAAGAAAGGAAGGAGAGATTTCAGCCCCTCATTTACCCTCCCAAAGAACCATAGAACAGTGAGTTGGAAAGGACCTGTAAAAGCTGTGTAGTCCAACCCCTCTCCAGCACTGAAGAGGGACATCTTCAACTAGCAACCTTCTTCAGAATACTCAGAGCCCCGTCTAGCCTGACCTTCAGTGTTAACCAGGATGGGGCACCTACATCTCTCTGAGCAATCTGTTCCATAAATAATAAACAACTCAAATAATAAACAACTGTTGTAAGTAGCCTCCTGGTAGACGTCCACTGAAAACCATCCCCTTCCTCATTTTTTCTGTCAGCACAGTAAACTTAGAGCTTCTAGTCTGACTTCTTTCCTCCATCCCTGCCTGTGGAGCCCAGACAATCAACAACTAATTACCCTCCCCTCATTTGAAGCCTTTCCTTGATTTCTGTTAAAGGCCCCATCAGCTGAACACAGCAGGTTTTACCACAAACTGCTGTAGCCGACCCAATGGGTCTGATGCCAAACAGCTCCCTCTCCAACAGAAAATCTCTACAAGACAGTTTAACATGGTACGAAGGTTCAACACCTGCTTTCTGTTGTGTTACCTGCCCTCCCAACAGGGTGAGCTTTGGCTCTGTGGCCGCAAGTCCTAGCCCTTGGGTAACCTGGACCCTGCTTGCACCCCTAAGCATTTCCAGAGCATCCTACACCAACACTAACGCTATGCGCCAGGCAACAGTCTCATTAAGCTGATTAACTCAAGTGAGATTTTTGTAGGGCTCCTAGGAAGATTTGCTTCACTGAGACCAGTACAAGGTTTTCAGACCACCTGCAGAGATCTGGAGAAGTACATCATAGAACCCCAAACTGGTTTGGGTTGGAAGGGACCTTAAAGCTCATCCAGTTTCAATCCCCTGCCATGGGCAGGGACACCTTCCACTAGAGCAGGTTGCTCCAAGCCCCTGTGTCCAACCTGGCCTTGAACACTGCCAGGGATGGGGCAGCCACAGCTTCTCTGGGCACCCTGTGCCAGCGCCTCAGCACCCTCACAGGGAAGAACTTCTGCCTAAGAGCTCATCTCAATCTCCCCTCTGGCAGGTTAACCCCCGTGTCCTGTCCCTACAGGCCCTTGTCCAAAGCCCCTCTCCAGGTTTCCTGGAGCCCCTTTAGGCACTGGAGCTGCTCTAAGGTCTCCCCTTCAGGAGCCTTCTCTTCTCCAGGCTGCCCCAGCCCAGCTCTCTCAGCCTGGCTCCAGAGCAGAGCTGCTCCAGCCCTCGCAGCAGCTCCGTGGCCTCCTCTGGACTCACTCCAGCAGTCCCTCTTGTGTTGTTGCCCCAGAGCTGGACACAGGACTGCAGGAGGGGTCTCAAAGGCGCATCTGAACCCTGCACTGCTCATTCACAATTTAAGACACACTTTCCCCCCATACCATTATTTTGACAAACAGAGCCAATCCAGACGACTACATTGCTGATATTCGTGTTTTGCATACACTGCCCTGCTCTAAATGAGCTTAATTAAAATTCGTGCACTTTACAGACTAATGGTAGGTGGAAAAAGGAACACTTAATTTTTGTATCTGTGCTGTCACTCAGCAATTCCACCTCAGCCTTACCAGAGCATCCTCTACTGCAAACACAGGCACGTGGCAGGGCACCGTGAGGCGGGTTGCTGTGTCTCTCAGCGAGCACTCTAACCAATTACATGTATGTAAGTACACTGCAAATTCTTTACAGCTACAGTAAATCAATTTTTCATAGAGCAGAAGGAAGAAGTCAATGCACTGACAATAATGCCTCAAACCTTTCAGCGCTTCTCAGTGTGAGCTCAGAGCAGCTCTGGGGTTTCCTACAGCAGCTCTCACTTCCTTTTCAGGCATTGGGATGGAGCCATGAGCTGGAGGTCACCTCAGGGCAGCAGGATCAGGGGCTGCACATGGCATATGTTTTATGAAGAATAGAAGGGCCAAGTGAGGGGATAAACCTTATCTCTCCCCTTAAACTGTATTTGCTGGTGAGTTCAGCAGAAACACAGCCAGGCACCGGGTACTCTTTTCTTTCCGCATATGAGCAACACCTGAGGAAGGGAGATGGTTTGGAGAACTGATTTAGAGCCTAAAATTCGTATTTTAAAAATGATACAGGCACTTAGGAATTAAGCTTCATTTGCATTTAGGTTCTTGTATATCCAAGTAACATCTCAATAACATACAAGGCCAACTCTGATGCTTGTTATGGGCAAATGGAGAGCATACAGTGTCCAGAAGTCATTCTGGGGAACAAGGGGAAACAAAGCCTTCAGTTCCTAATCTGATGACTTCTCTTGAAAGATGATTAGGAAATCCAAGGAATCTCTTAAACTGTGCCTGGAACTTTGTGAAGGTCCTATTTTAACACGGGCTGTGTAGACAGGCACAGAGACATTCACCTTTTTCTTCAAACCTGCCTGTGATCTCTGACCTGAGCCTGCACTGAGCACCCAGCCACAGGACCAGTGCATCTCACTGTTTCAGTGGGACTTGACCCCTTTGGGGGATCTTGAAGGAAGGATGGGATACAATGCTGGAGCCAGTCCTACAAAGAGCCTTTTGTAGGAGGCTTAGTCCTACTGAGCCTTCAGTCCCTCTGAACTGACACTGCCATTCATTAGAGAGAGATTTGAACATGTCCTTAAATGTTGGCTTTAGAGATATTTAAGCAGCTGATCATTACTTGTACATGTAAAAGGCAATAAAAAGGAAAAATTAAGCCAAGAGTGATGATCTCACTTTTATTAAAGGAGCCATAAATTCTGGTGTGATGTGGGTTGATAAAGCCTGCTTTCACATGAGTGCTGCTATTGTGTGAAGCAGTCCCAGGGAAATGCTGGTTTGGCTCCAGCCTGCGAGATGTAGGATGGAGGGGTAGATCAGGGCTGCACTGTGTTTCATATGGTATGTAAGGCTCAGACTCCTTCTCTGATGGGCTCTGCACTCTGAAGAGTGGAGGGAAGCAAAGCTTGGAGAAATAAACTGGGGGTTTTAACTTATTTTGCAGGCAGAGAAGGGGGAGGTCTGAGGGTTATAGAGGATATTTGGGAAAAGCTTGAACCCAGATGAACCCCACAGTCCTCTTTCCCCACAAAGCAGCAGAGTTTCTTTGCAAGCCTGAGCTAATTCAGGAGTTTCCCTATTGACGTGCTGTAATCAAGTCATAGCCCGGTTCCTTAAACCCTGACTCAGTTTCCCTGTTACAAAACAGAGATTGTAGTCCTGGTCCATCTCACAGCATTAATCCATGATGGATTGCAAAGTACTTTTGTGTTTGTCCTCTACAATTAGCAACAGCAAAACACCCTGATACCACCGCAGCAGAAAGAACGCATAAATAGCAAAATGCAAGAAATAACACCAGTAGTAAGAGCAGAGCCTTTTCTGCTCAAGTGCACCCTCGTTTTGGCATCAGAAACAACACTTCCATGGATTTAGAGGTGTTAAGAGGTCGAGTAAACACTGGTTTCCTCTGGCCTGCCTCCCTGTTTCTCTGAATGGAAATGCACTGGTTTATGCAGCGCGTCCAATCTGACAGTGCGAGGGGTACAGCACCCTGCACCTCCTGCTCTCTTTGCCCACTGAGCTGAGTTAGATGCAGAAGCAGTTGTATGTTGTCTACATGCCTTCCCAGTGCCTATGGTGCCAGAGGAAAACCAGAATGTTTTATTAAGCATATTACAGCAATAATGCTGTTTTGTTGGGATATTCCCTGGCAGTTAACATCTTGCTGGATCAAATACCTTTGGCTTTGCCTGGGGCCCTCAGATCCTCCAGCCATTTAACTGCCAGGAAAAATACCCTCTCTGTTGCTGACTACAATTTAATTAGTGAAGCTTTTTTAAGGCATAAGATCAGGAAACACCTTTCCCCCCTGCCAAGTCATCCCCAAGTGCTTTACAAAGCATGAAGGACGACAATAGCAGTGTGATGTCCAAGTAATCCAGCCCAGCGAGTGTCAGGTACTGCTCTCACCCTCCCAGCAGGAGATGACAGGATTCCTGAGGAGGGGGATTGTTGTCCTAAAAATTAATGTTTTGCTCCCTAAAATGTACCTTTGGTGCACTAGTGTCCTCCCAGGCAGGTTTTGCTGTATTATTCTTGCACTGATCATGTACTAAGCCAAAAGGATGCCTGTCTGACTGCAGCTGTGAGGCTGGGTGAGGCTAAGGGACCAAGGGGATTTTGGTACCCAAATTTCCATCAGTCTGTGCCCTTGGTGCCCTTACACAATAGTAGGTTACTGGGATGGGAATGTTCCTGAGCACTCAGGGTCAGCAGTGTCTGTAGTTCAGCTGCTTGAGCGGTGCCTGGTGTGGCCGTGCCACTTGGCTGCCAGTGCCTTGGCACACCTTGGAGCTGGCAGGTCACAGGGCTCTTTCCCACCGGGCACACTGCACCCACCACCATTTCACAGGCTGCAGACACACTCTTGGGTCCTTTTTGTGACAACTTTTTTGCCCTGGAGCAGCCCTAATGTAGTTTATAAGCCTTGATACAACATACCTCCCTCAGTCAAGTGCAATGGCACCCTGCAGTAGTATCCTTAAGTATTATGGATAATACTTATGGAATAAGTAGTGTCCTTATAACCCTTCTGTAAAGTCCTGCTCACCTTTCTTCACCTAAAAGGGCAGCTGAGGCAAGGAAAGGCCAAGCATCATATGAGACATTCACAACAAATCTCCACATTAAGCTAGTCTCCCAAAGCCTCATTGCATTTAGCAGCAACAAAGGAATAAATACAGTTCTCCAGTGGGCTTTTTCTGGTGCTAGGATGTAAGTTCCTATAGGGGAAAAAGGCATCCAAAGAGTTGCTTGGTGTCAAAGCTTATTAAAACAGATTCTGAAGAGTGGAGTTTCACCTTTGCATGCTACCCAGGCAATGAAGAGCTCACCACAAGGAGATGCCAAGCCCCTGCTCTGCCATGCAGCAGACTCAGCTTCACCCATCACCTTACCCAGCTCTGATGCCTATGAAGACAGGAGCACGCACACTCCCAGCACACGTGGCTGACATCACAGAATGTATGGCACTGAAGATTATCATTTAATAGAGCTGAGCCAATCTATTTATTATTTAATGGTTTAATTGATGACTGCAGTGGAAAGCTGATAAAAGCACAGCCCTGGCCTATAAACCACCTTTTGCTCTATTTATTAAGTGCAGTTGCACAACAGATTGAACTGAATACATTGGTGCATAAATAGGGCATTCTTCAGCATACAGGTAATTATTGCATTTAATAACTATTGCTGCTATAGGTATTATAGATTAATTTAACACCACTCATATGAAGAAAGGCAAAGTGGGGTGTAAACACATACAGGTGTGAGCAGCTGCTCCTACTAATGCATGCGAATCCCCTTACCCCAGCAAAGAGGAAGGAAACACAGCAGCTGCTTCATGCTTCTCCATTGCTGTATCAGCCTTTTCCCAATGCTTCTACCCAGTACCAGTCATGTCGTTGCCAAACCATCTCAGGGTCACAACAAGCCTTTATGGTCACTAGCTCCCAGGGCTGTCCCACCACAGCCAGCTTTGCAGGCTGAGCTGCAAAAGCTATCAAACAAGTAAGAATGAGGTGGGAACCATAAAACACTTTGCTGGTGGCAAATGTGTTTTGCATTTGTTTAGGAAAGGAATGGGGGATGATCTACTGCGATTTACCTTTGTCCTTTGAGAAAACTGTTGTTCTGTTTTCCCAAGCGGTGGAGACACACAACCCTCACCTCAGCGAGACAGTGTGGAGGGTTTCCAGCTCCAGCCTCTGGGTGAGCAAGAAGAGCTAGCACAGAGGGGGTGGCTGCCTTCAGTCACCTTGCTGAAGCACCCTCCAGCAATAGTCTGCTGCCCTAACACCAAGGCAGCCACCTTGAATTATCATGCCTCTATATATCCCAGTGTGAGTGATTCCTACTTCTCTACTGCCGTTATTTATCTTTGCAATAGACTGCAGAGGCTGCAGAGCAAGACATCACCCAACAGAGCAAAGAGGACTGGAGGCACCAAGAGCCCGTACAAACTTGATACAGTGCACATAGTAATGTAACAGGTGAAACTTGCTAGTACCCACCCTGGCCTTCCTAAAAGAAGGTGTTAGGACACAAGGGAGTGTAAAGGCTTGCAAAACATTGTTAAACAGGTGATGCTGCAGCAAAACTATTTTGAGAGCATCGATGCTGCCCACAGCTGTGTCTGGAAGAGGGTCATGGTGCTCAGATTATACCTTTAATGTCTCTTGTGATCTCATTTGATTATGTGCTGATGCAGGTGCTGACAATGTCCCTTCCCATTCCTGATCCTTTCCCCCTTCAAGAGACACACACATCTGCAGCCCTACTGTTGAATAAAATCACAACACCAGAGCTCTCGTCCTGCAGAAGTTGGTAGGGAAATGTATTCATTAGGAAACACTGAGATTGTGTTAGACGTACAGTTTACGGGTACAATTTGAATGGCAATACATTTTGGCAAGATGCTATTATGTATTTATTTGCACATAGTATAATAAAGATGACAATCAACAGCTTGTGTCAGGAGTTGGGACATTCAGAAAGGATTTCTATTTAGCAGAAGAGCCAGCACCTTGTTAGCTTCTGACATCTGCAAATAGCTCCCAGTTGCTCTTGGGTTACCTTGGCTAGCCAGACACACCATCTTCATTTATGTCATCTTAGTACGATGGTCAGAAACACTTACTAACTGCTTAATGTTCCAGAGAAGAGAAGCATAAAGGTTCCTTTGTACTTTGTAGAGTAAAAAGTAACTGTATTTCAGCTTTCCTCTGTTCCTACCTGCCTCAAGAGGTCCGGGTCTCCAAAGCAAAGGTGACTCTATGACAATGCTACAGCTGAAGGAAACTGCACATCCTGCAAGCAAATATTCCCACCAGAATTTCAAGGGTACCACGAAAGTCCTTTTGAGTTTGTGTCAATGAGTGACAATGACTTTCCAATTACAAGCATAGATTATTAGCCCCAGGTGATAATGCCCATGGCAGCTTTGTGGCTGTTCTCACAAGAAAGTCTCTGACAAACACTCTCAGAGATGAAGGCTATTGCCATCTAACAAGTACACTGCACACCTCAGCAGAGGTACTGTCCATCTCACCAGTGATGTTCCTATCACCATGGCACACAAATGGTCATTGTTACCTATCCTGCGTCCAGCTGCTACCAGTTTCTAGAACACGGTTCAAGATACTGTAGGTCAACATCCATGGGTTAAACCCTTCAGTGTCTGCATGCTATCACTCACTTTACGGTTTCCACTGGGGAAACTGAGGCACGCAACTCTTTAGCTATATTTTCATATTATACTAATATGAACTTCTGTTCTTTAGTAACACCCAAAGCCAAGTGGATGGAAACCACAGGACAGGAGTCTGTCTCCTGTCCCCATGTCACCATCTCCATCTGAGCTGGAGGCAGTGGCTTCTTGGCTAGGCAGCCCACCTGCTCCCAACTGTAGCATTGCTCCCTGCTAATGCTCACTGCCAGAACAGCTCCTTGTGTTTACAGGATTTTCCAGACTTTGGGCATGCCTTGCATGGATGTGAAGTCTTTGCTATTCCCACAGGTGTTCAAGGGAGATGAAGGGAGCATCTGACCTTCAGTCAGGCTCATTTTCTATACCTACACATGAGCACACCTTAAATGAGAGCAGATAATACACCAACCTACTCCCCATTTCACTTTTGATCCTCCTAATGAACAAAGGCTAATTATGAATTTCTAATTTCCACTGTTTAGACAAAGCACTTTTGCTTTATTTCCTTTTGATTTCCTGTCTTCAGAAACCATAGGAGTTCACACAGCTTCTGGTGCCTTTATACAACAGGAAATACAATCAAATAAGGAAATTTATGTAAACTCTGGTTTTGCAAGAGGAAGATGTGCTACTGTGTGCAAGTTGGCAATGAATAGGCTCTCATAATGTATTCCTCATTGCTGTTCTCTTCTTTTGCAGACAAGTCAATACCCTTGAGAGGAGTTAATTAGATCCGCTTCACTCTGTTTGGTCCTACCACTCTGAGTGCTGAATACAGGGGAGAGGGAAATCCCAGCAAAGCAAATTGACTCAATTAGAGTAAGAGACCACTGAACAATCATTCCCATTGTCTGTGATCACAGAGGATGATACACTTTTAAAGCAAGCATGAAAATGTTAAAACAATTATCTTAAAATATTTGTGCAAAATCCCAGTTCAGTAACAGGATGCAAATGGAAACTGAAAAGGAGCCATTTTCAAAGGCCCCAGTGTACACATACAGTATGTTCTAGAGGTATACGCCTGTGTGTAGTCGTTTGAAACCACTCGCCACAGATATTAGTATTTCTAAGTAACCATTTGCACATCAAACTAACCAAGGTGATTCTATATAGAAAGCAGGCACCTAGCGCAAGTGTACTTCTAGATGTATTGCTGTAGAATTGGCTGAATGGATTGAAAATGTACAATAAAATCACAATTCGTGTAGGTTTTTTTAAAAGGTTGCTTAGAAAGCTGACAGTTCAGGAATACCCACCTCTGGTTTAGCTTCCCTTCCAACAGGTGATGACTTTGTCACCCCACAACTGCAGTATATATCTACCGTATTTTAATTAGTCATCCTTTAGGTATGGGCTGGCCAGCCGTGAGGACTGATGCCTGTAGCTAAACTCTCTGTTGTTGGCCTGGTTACAGGTAAGGCAGATGAACATCAAAATGAAGGAAACTGGTCTCAAATCATGCAGGAAATCAGTGAAGTTAACTCAGATCCCAAGTTCCACCAGCCTTGCTTGGCTACCTTTACTTCCTGAAATAAACGGTTACGCAGTGCAAGTCCAAAATATGTTCTATAGGGCAGAAACAGTCTTCATGGGGTCAGATAAACGCAAGCTTCTTAAAGAGCTTCAGTCTGGTCAGAATTAAGACAGTTTTTGTCTTTTCTCATGTAAGAAAACAAATACATCTGTGTGTGCTTAAGGGAACAGCCCCATAGGTACCAGTACTCATCAGGAAAGATGAGCTATGGGCAAATTCAGCCAGATTTGACAGAGGGCCAGAAGTCTTGGAGGCACTAAACTCCTACCAATGTTGTAACTTGGGGCATGACTCGTTGAAAAGTGTCAGCTAAAACCCAAGCACTGTGTAACTGTCAAGTGCAAGCTTGCTGGGAAAAGCCACAGGACAAATCCAGCCTCTGGGAGTACAATCCCATTAGAGACAATGAAATAAAGCATCATCTGTGAGGTACAAAGTGATAGAGTATTTTACTGAAGCTCAGCACTGGGAAGCTTTGTTATTTCCAGGCAACCCAACTAAGGGGTAATGGAAATGGCCTTTGGGATGAACTGGAAAGGATGGATGTTTGCCTGTTATAAAACACCTGGTGCAGACACAGAGTAAGAAGAATTGCATGTCCACCAGCTAAGCTGAAGGGAGACCTTTTACAAGGAAACTACACCCCATCTCCTGCCCTGGACCAATCACTTTGGGTAAACACCATAAATTAACTCTTTGGTGGAGATAAGTTGGATGGCTCAAGAGAAAACAAATCACCTGAAAATATAACTTCATATATGCACAATATACATTTTATGGGCTCCCTTAATGTTAATCCATCACATTGGCCCACACCTGGTGCCTTGGGGTCAGTAATGGCACACAGGACTACAGCTGGTGCATGAAGGATGCTGGTACTGCTGCTCCCCCTTAGCCCACACATTTAAGCAGGATGACACTGGCATCATGCCTTCTCCAGGCATGCTTATTAGCTTTGCCTCTGGCTTTGGACAAAATTCATGCTTCTATAATTCAAGACTGGTGATGCAAAAGTGTCCAAGGGTAGACCAGATCCTGATCCTGGTAGGAGCCATACAAACCCAAGGAGATAAGTTCAGTCCTATCGTGTTTCCAATATATTCTGTTTGCAGCAGCTCCAATAACATTTTTTCGTCACTTTCAGGGCAAGAGATCCTCAGCACTTGCTTTGCCTTTTATTTTCTGTATTCGCTTCCCATCAAAGCTTCATAACAGCAACCACCACCCCTCTGGGGTAGAATTAGATGCATGTTTGTCTGAGCCCTTATTAGTAAAAGCTCCAAAATGCCCCTTGGAGGGTTCAAGTCACAGCCCCTCTGCAGTGCTTTCCCACTCCTTGAGAGCAAAGACTGAAGATGCTGCTCCCAGAAATGCAGTATGGCCATTAGAAGAGCTGACTGCTTGATTTTGCTGTTCCTTTCCAGAGCCAGGCACAAATACTTATTTCAAAAGGATTGCCCAAGGGCAGTCCTTAAAAAAAACCCAGCCCAACCCACTCCAAAATAGAAAGGAAAGGCTGGGTCCCCTGGAACAAATCTGATGCTGAAGAACAGGGTGAAGAAGCAGCATCACCCTCAGGCTCAGCTTTGCTTTTATCAAAGCTTTTTGTTGTAGGGGATTATTTTAGTGTTTCTGGGGTTTACTTCTTTGTTTTTTTTTATAGTAAGCTACCACTTTCTTTTCTCATTGTGTGCCTGCAAATCCTACCTTAGAGAAGTAGTGTTTCTGGGCAGAGGGCAAGAGAAACAATTCAGATTATATTCTCACTTTCTATCTTGGCCTTTTATGTTTCTGCTCCCTTGTCAGGGCACACTCCAGTTCCTAAAGCTGATTTCCTCAAAAAACAGACCCATCCACTCTCAAGGACATTTCACTACTCTGGAACCAGCTTCAAACTGTGACAGCAACGTCCACACTGGTGAGACACAGGCTGGCACTGTGAAGGCACTACATGCCTTTCCAGAGCCCTGCTTCACACATGGAGGTTCACGGACATCGCTTCAGCCGTTCCTGAAGATGCCCTTTCCTCTCTAAGGCTGACAACATGTCATTTCTCTTCTTGGCATGGGGTTTGCCACAAGCATCACCTTTAAATTTCCACATGTTCCCTGGCCCCTGAATTAGCAGGATGCTCTTGTGTTTTGCCCTTTTCAGCACTGCGTGCTTTGATAGGCTCACTTGCCTCCTCTGCTACCACCAAAGTCCTGCTAACCTCTGGGGAAAGGGACAAAACACCTAGCCAATAAAAATAGGAAATACTGAAAAGGTCAAATCACACTATTACAATAAATTACCATAATTCAGAGTGGAAAATCAGGCATTAAAATTATGATATGTTGCAAGACAGAGATTGGCGTTAGACCTAAAAATGGCACAACATTAATGCAGTCTGAGGTCAAAGATCTGACTGGGAAATGGTAAACATTTTAAAACTAGACCCTTATCACTATAATCTTGTGATCTTCTGAGACTGTCACGTCAGGCATTACTGAATGATGGAGCAGCACATTGAGCTATGATTTATTTTCCAAACGAAAGACTTCAAAGCCAACAAGTGGGGGTAATTGAAAATAGAGATACAAGCAGCACTGGATAACCTTTAAATGGTACCTCAATCCTTTGGCAGCTTGCTGATTTGAGATGGTGACATTTATTCTGCATAATGTGGTAGCATCTTTTGAAACACCTCTCTGCTGGGGCAATGGACATTTAATGCAATAATAATGGCATTCACAGCAACATTGGCAGAGAAGGTCTTACTATGCAGGGGACTGGGGCTCACACCATGCTTCTGCCTCAGGTCTCTGGGGTGACTTTGGACAGGTCAATGCTCAGGAATTGGAGATAAGGATCCTGCCCTTTGTTTTAGGTATTTAGATACGGTGTGATGGTCCTGTATCGGCTGAACTCAATTTCAAATAGAGCAAATAACAGGTGAACAGGGGTGGTGGGAGAGTGTGCCAAGAACAAAGGAGAAAGTAATTTGCTGCCTTCCTAGCACTAGGAGACACATCTCACCTGGCCCATCATAACATTAGACAGTCTTCTCATAACCCCCAAGCATCTCTCGACTGTCTTTGCAGGATGAAATACAGATGAGAACAAACCAGTGATGAGCTCTGAGGGAGCTTTTGTCTCCACAAGCAGGAGCATTCAGCACAGCGTGCCACAAAATCTAACCAAAACACCAGGTTACATGTGCAGGTCCAACCTTCTCCAGCCATTCAATTTTTATTCTACAGCTTCCCAAAGTCCCAGCTAGCCCTTAACACATGCATGAATGCTGAACAAGATCCCAGGGCTCAGCAGTGAAAGTACACTCACATTCAGGGTAGCCTTGACTTTTATCCGGGCTCCAGCTCTGGTCTCCACATCTCACTTCCAACCCAGCACATCCGACTTAACCCCTGCATCATGGTGTACTATGGCTCAGGATGTGTTCATTCCTTTAGGTTCTTGAGATCAGCTTGGATGAGCCATTTGCTCATCCTGTGCTCTGGGAGAGTCCTGTGGGGCACAAGAGGACATCTGATTGAGCTTGTTATTTTATCAAACCTGATGGAGAAACTTTTGAGCCTGAAAGTTTGGGTTGTTTTCCAACTGCACAAGTCCCCCCTATCCCAAAGATATGGAGTGGGGACATCCCCCTGCTTTTGGGCAGGCTACATCAGGAGTATCTGCTATGAATTTTCTGTATTTGCCCAGTGCTCACATCTGCAGTCCTTGCCAAGGCAACTGCTCCTAAGGGAAGCCATCTCTCAGCTGGACACTGTGCAACCTGGGGACATCAAGGGGAAGATCTGCTCCCAAATGATCTTTCTCCCTTGTGCCATCCTGAGGATTTATTCGATAAACCCAAGATAGCAGCAGGAAACAGCAGGGACAACTCTTCTGCTCTGCTTCTGCACTGCTTACCAAGGCACAGCAACTGCTGATGGCAAAAAAATCCTCTGCCCCCTCCTGTATTTTCTGGTTAATAACCGGGGGGGGGGGTGGGGGGGGGGGGGGCGGAAATAGAAAAGAAATGAAGGGGCTGATTTTCTACAGCAGCAGCCAACATGTATTTTAATCCACAAGCAACCGAGCTGCAGAAACCTCCTGCTCTGAAAGGGTTTTCCATCTTTTAAATTTTTCTGTATCCCGGTAAAGCTCTTTCATTTCACACAGATTAAGAGTTAATTCAGGTCAAATAAGGATTAATTAGTCTGTGTAAACCAGCCCCAGACACTGATGCACTGGAGATCTATTTTAAATTAGTTGCTGTTACTGTAAGGCTGTATCTTCTGATGGCAAGACCTCTGGTGTATTATAAATTTGCAATCAGGTACACCCCACGGGATGTGAGATGAGGGAAAATGTCAGTCTTAACAGTGTTTAAATCCCTCCTGCCGCTGAACTGCAGCCTCTTTCAAATTAGGTCCTGTTGGCAAAATCAGATAAAGAGATGGAAATAAATGATGTGAACAAAGGTCATCAAAGAGTATCATTTAAATTGTTATCGACTGTGGGCACAAAAAAAAAGCACAGCATGAAAACATACTTAATAAGAGGAGATAATAGGACCATGGAGACAGGGTTTTTTTGATTTGAAGGAAAAACATCAAGTAGTTCATGTGTTTGTGGATGCTTTGCCACCTCATTCACAGGTAAGGTGAGATTAATACAGAATATACTTCACAGACTAAACTAGATTGCTTTGATATGCCACATGCACTAACATTAGAGATTATTTATTCAGACATTATTGCAGGAGATGGGACCAAACTCATTGCTGAAGTGATTTTCAGGATCTCTTAGGATAATTAAAAAAATATTGAACTGTGAGAAAACCTTTCAATCCAAGATGACATAGTCATCTCCAAGTCACAGAGGGCTAAGAGATAATGAAAGAAATCCATATGACCTATTCATTGCTCTTAAAGACTTGTCTTGCAGATTTAGGGAGCAAAGAATCTGCTTGGCCACATCTGTGCGAACTAGCTTCACATGCAGGTTGAAATGGGGAATGGATTTAGAAACCCTAGACCCAAGCGTCTTGAGCTAAGGGATACAAGTTTGGAGAGTGTTGCAAGCCCCTGTAGCTGATTCATGCCCATAGCAGAGCAGACACATGACACATGGGGTATGGTGGAGATCTCATACATTGAGCTGGAAGATGACATCAGACAGCAGTGAATCAGCAGTACTCTTCTCCTGAGGCTGGATGCCACCCAAACATTGTGTGCAGTTGTGGTGGCAGTTTACCATCTCACAGAAAGGGCTGAGTAAAGTGACAAGGGTGTTGTGTGTTCCCTATTACCCAAGAGAGCTGGTGCTTAACCCAGACACTGCTGATGGTGGGGAGAAAACTGGAAGCCTGTGTGCCCTGCAGTGACACCAGCCCTTGCCCTGCCCACAGCAGAGGCACACAAATGACAGCTCAGTCATCAGAGCTGCTCTGCTCTTTGGACTTCAGTACACATCTGCTGAGGAGACCAGGTCCAGGGTGCTCACCAAGAAGCATTGTAATGACCATTCATACAACCAGAGCTCACAAGCACACTTCACACCTTACCTAACTCCCCTGATTACACAGCTTCAGTGAAGGCAAAGTCATATCCACCAGTAGCAGCCCACTGAGTTAGCAGCCCCAGTGCCTCAAAACCTCCAGAGGACCTGGAGCTCAGCTCCTGGGGGTATCCCCAAGTTTGGAGCACACACATTGGTCTGAACTGGGGAGGAGTTGATCCAAGCCTTGACCTGTACCAAACTAACACCTTTCCCCCTTCCTCTTGGTATTTCTATGTGACTCCCTATGCTGCTTCTAAACTCCTTGGAACAAAACTATGAACGCATTGCTTCAGGTTTTCATGTGTAGATTTAATGGCATTTTGACAGAGCTTGCAGGACTTTCTTTACTTTATTGAAAAAGGTGTCCAGTAATCTAGATAAGGGTGATAAAAGGGACTCTAGTGCCCAGGTGAGCATGCTAATGAAGCATACGTTATGACTGCACATTTTCTGGGATTCCTTATGTCCATCAGGAGAGCTCTACTGCCCTAACAAGGAGCTATCAGCTCTTCCCTGGTCATGTTGTTAAGCAGGGGCAGATCGGGTGTGCAGATTTTCTTTGCAGCTAACACAGTGGAGACAGGATGGCCCAAGGTTTCCCGCAGCCCATTGTTCACTTGGGAAGCTGTCATCAAAAATGGAAAGGCAGCAATTAAAAGAAAAGATCCTTCAGAATAAAGTCCTACTGGGAAGAATAGCTGACATACTAGTCTTACTGTTAATGCATCACCGAAATCTCTCAGTGCTGTCCTGCTGGGGGTACAGCCCCTAGAAAAGACAAGAATAGTCATTCAAGCCAGGAATTTGTAATAATATTTCTCCAGACCTCTCTCCTCTTCCCCAGAGTGGGTAAGGCATCCATTTCCACAGCTTGTCTGCAAATACATGCATTTATCTTGGAAATGGGCCCAACCTAGAAGAGAGACTGAGAGACTTTGATGCTTTGGAGACCTAATCTGGGCACATGGAACTCCAGATGCACTTCAAATGCCTTTGTAACATGGATGCGTGTTCGGCCCTGGATGTGACCAAAAGAGCTGGGGCCCGTTTCTCCCGCTAAGAGAAGACTGTGGAAGAAACAGGATTTGAAGAGTGTCTTTTAAAAAGACACAAAAGTCAGAAAGACCACCATGAGACAGGCACATATCTCCTGACTTGGACACAGCTTGATCCAGCTCACACCTATTGACCCAGTGATATTTTTGCTCCCTTCATTATGTTTGACAGTATCAAGCTGAGGTTGCAGAGAGCTTGATCAGATGCACAGCACCCAAACTACTGAGGAGCCAGGCCTGCAAGAAAGCTGGCATATGGGCTGCGACTCGAGCAGCACCTCAGTAACTCATGGAAGTTCTTTCTTCCAGAGGATGTAGAAAGATGCCACTTTGTTTTACCTACAAAGACAATGGGTAAAGCACATGACTTTTCAAAGGCTACCTTGGATGATGACAAGAGATGGTGACATCATAACTTGTTATTCAGAAAGACTGCATGAAAGCCATTTCATCTTGAAAAATAATGAAGCCAGAGCATTGCTGTTCCATAGCAGGATGAGACCCACCTGCCTGGCAGGAGCTGTGGATGCCTCTCCCTGAACTGATTGCAGCAAAGATGAATGCTCTAGATTGGAAAAGCTGTTTCCTGAGATTTTTGTGGCACCAGATTTCACTTTAGGAGAGGTAGGCTCTTATTCTGTCTCTGGCCACACAGATAAGCCTTTTCTTTCTGCTACCCCAGAAACACAGGTGGATTAAGTCAGGCATTTTACACCCAGGTACATTGAAGTAACCTAGTACTGGCAGGGAGGTAGATGCATGCATTGCTCATGTATGACCATGTGATTTGGGGGCAACTTCTCATACAGCAAGTCCTACCACCAAACAGAGCTCTCCACAGAGAGGAGCACTGGGGACCACAGCCATGTCCCCTCCGAATTTAACCCGCAGCAACCTCAAGGCAACCCCTCACTCTTCAAAAATAAAGTAGTAAGTCCTTCCTTTTCTATCTGCATAGATTTTAAACTCTTCCCTGTGGGTCTCCCTCCTAAACATGCACACAGCTCTTGGCACAGCAGGCTGCCATGCAAGTGAGGACCTCCAGGCAACAGCATAACAAACAACAGTAAAGACACTTCATCTGAAGTCTGAAAAAAGGTTGACTTGAAAAGAAAGAGGTTAAAAAGGAAATGTGAAGTTTTCTTGCCCTTCAGGGCCATGTCTACATGAGACAATTTAATACCTATTACTACAAGTATTAGCACAGACAAAGCTCAGGTATCTCCATGGAGCCAAGTTTCATCCTTGAATTGGCATTTCTTTTTTCATCCTTTAGCTCTAATGACCGAATCATGCACTTAGTGAGGAAGATACATCTCTTATGATAGCCCCAGTCTCCTGGGGGTTTTAAAGCCCAAATTCCTGCCAAAATAAACTGTCTGTGGCTCCTCATATAGCAAAGTAGCAGGAAATGTTGACTCATCCCTTGCATCAGCACCATGCCAACAATGCTGTGGGTGATAGAGCTGAGGAGGGGACAGAGGCTTCCAGATGTGGGCCTGCGTACTGCAAGAGGGAAATGGGGAAGCCAACAGCTGAGCCACTGGTGGGTGTCACAGCACCCACAGTAAAGGGCAGAGGACTTTAAGCTGGTTTGGTAGCTGTGATCCCAGCAGTAACTGTATGAAAATGGACCAAGACACCTTCAGAGCAGCTCTGCTGGGGACACTTGGATATATCTTGGTCACACCAAAGCAAGGAGCACTCAAGTGGCCATCTGCACCAGCAGTTAAGGTGTGTGATCTACCTGCAGTGAGAGAGACCAGGCCATGGGTTTCCAGTCTTTTTCCCCAGCTACCCTGCCTGCAGATCTTGGGTCCTGCTGTAGACAGGTCAAATACTTCTTGTGCAAAGAGGGCCATCACAGATTAGAGAGATCAACACTTCTGAAGCATGGGGCAAACAGCTTGAAGTACTGACCGGGGCTGCTCAAAAGCAGCCAGCAGGAAGCACTTGGCTCAGAAGATGAGCTATCCCTATAGCTCAATTCCCAGCAGCTCCCCTGGGAGCTCACTGGAACAGCTTGGGATTAGCCAAGTCCTCTCCACAGAGGGATAACTGCTGTATCAAGAGGCTTGTCAGCTCAGAGGTGGCAGGTACAAACTGGCTGCTTGCTGCTACACAGGAACCAGTCTCCTGGAGCCTCATAGGTCACCTCCAGACTTTAAAATAAAATGTTTTTAACAACTCATATCATGTTCCTCAGATGAGGCGTTAAACCAGGCTTCCCGGAGGGCATCCAAGTGGAAGGTTAAGGCTGCACAGCACTTTTTCCAAAGGCAAAAAAGGATGCAGCAGCACTGGAGCAGAGTCGGGGCACCACCTCACTCTCTCCATCACCAGCAGACTCTGTGCATGAACTGCTGCTGAACACCATGGGAGACACAACTCCCTCCTTGGTCCCTGAGCATGTCAGACTCATGAGACATCCTCAGAAGACATGGTCCTCATCTCACTCACAGGTTGTTTTATCTATCTTCTGTAGCATTGCACAGGGACACTTGAGAAACAAGTCTCTGTTAGCTGAACATTGCTGTGTTTGGGTAAATGCTATCTGAATAAATCAGAAATTTCCACTGCAGGAGATGTGATTTCATTCCTGAGGAAATACGCTGGATCTGTGAGCAATGGGTATTATTCAAGCACTTAAAAGAGACCCCCCCAAAGCAAAAGGAAGACTGTAGGTGCCATTCATTCAGCAGGCAGCATTAGTACCTGCCCCTCCTCCACTGCCTGGCTGCATGGAGCCAGAGCAAAAAACAGCAATAATACAATGCTGTAAACCCTGGAAGAAAGCAGACATCTGTTGCCCATCAGATATGACACCTTGGTGACCAGGCAGCGCAGTAAGTATGAAAGTGATTACTTATACCTTGACAGCATGGCCACAGCACATAAATGGGAAGCTTTGTACAGCAGACTTGCAAGGAAAGACCTATGAACAGCAGGACAAGTCACCATTTCAGCTGTGAGAATATGTCCATGTTGCTCCTGTTGTTGCTGCGAGACACTCATTGCAAAACAGCTGTGGGTTGATGAAGAGCATATGGACCATCTCAGGTAGCCTTGATTTCACCTGGGTGCCATTAATCAGCATCTGCTGCAGTGCTGGGGGCATCCCAACCTCCCACCCCTGACAGAAGCTGCACATAACATCACTGGAGATGGTTGTAGCTTCAGCATCAAACCACTAATGCCAAGACAAACATTATGTTGACCTGCCCAACTACTTACTAGTTTGACTTATCTTCAAGAGCATAGTTAACCCTTTCTTTCCCCCATTCACCTCTCCTTTCCAGTCTTTGAGCACTATAAACACCTCTGGATCACAGGTAGACTGAAATACCTTCCCTTGAAGAATTAAACACTTGCTGGAGATTGCAAGTCTTCAAGGAAAAAAACCTGGACTAAAAGCCTGATCCAGCAACACCTACATTCTTATGCAAAAAACCTGGTCTAGTTTAAACAAAGGCCCAAATCCCTCTGAAATCAGTCTTGAATGATGCTCAAGTAAGACAAGTTTCACATCTCATTCCTCTTCTCCCAGTCACCTTTCAGGAGGAGACAGATGTAAACCAACCGCTGTAATTCCAGCCAAGCCCTTGCTCTTTTACAGCACAGCAGCAGGGATTTAGATCCCCACTGTGTCCTCCAGAAAGGCCCTTGACCAGCACCTTCTGGCAGATGGCTTCACCCTCACAACCAATTCTGCCCTTGCTGAAGCTGGACCACAGCAGCAGGGTGTAGAGGGGAATCTCAGGTCCCAGATCCCTTTTCTTGGTGTCAGCTCAGTTAGAGACAGCAAATGAAATGCAGAGGACACAAGGAGATATGTATTACAGAGATACACATGTGGAAATCCGGCTTCTGGTCCAGCAAAGCCTGAATTATGGATTGCTGACATGACCTCTGGATCACACAATATTGATGCTCAAACATTTTTAAAGAATTGAGATAACAGGTTTTTTTCCACCCTCTTATAACAAAGTTCCTCAATCTCTGGGTTCTCTCTTCATTCTACATTCTCATCATCCTACCCCAAGCCCTGCAAATCTATACCTGTGTTGCTCCTGGTCCTTCTCCAGCTAATTGCCTGCAAACATTCAAATCATGAACTGCAACTCGAAGCTTTTCACAGGCATTAGGGGACTATTAAATGGGAAATTCTAAAACTAAATTATGTAGTTTCCCACTGCAAATGTTTTTTTTTTAAAAATATATGTCTGCTTTTAATTAAAAAGAAAAATGAAAAAGTCCCACAGTTGACTACAAGCTCTTTACTACCTACCGCACACAGAGGCTCTGGCCAAATCCTCATTGGGAATAGAGCAACAGAACAGGAACTGGTGCCTTTACAGCAATGGGCTCCAGCAGAGGGTCCAGCCCTGCTGGTGCCTGCACAGGCTTGAAAAATCTCTGCAGAAGATCCCCCACCTCTCCCCTTCCAGGCAGCTCAGGTTCCTGTCGAGCATCTCACACCTCTCTACCGGGAACATGTGATTTATTTGGCAGCTGGGCTTTCCCCTCCTGGGGAGCTTCCTAATAGATCTGTGAAAGCAAAGGTTACGTGGAGGCAGCTCCAAGGATGAAGTCATTGGCTTTGCTCTGAGACCAGAGATTTTAGCCAAGCCTGATGGTTTCAATAAAACACAGCTCGTGAGCTTGCTGTTTGCCCAAACAGGATGAGCCTTCCTGCTGCAGCGCCAGGCAAGGGTTTGGATGGAGGACAGCAGCCCCTGCGCAGCCCGACAAGGTGACAATGAACTGCCTCATAGTGGCAAGCAAGGCACTTTCCCTAAGCTGTCTGCAATTGTGTGTCAGGTCTTGATTACTCTGGGGATTTAAGGTGCCCAAGCAGCACTAAACCTTCCTGCAGGCAGCTCTGTCCCTCCCCTGCCCAAACCCTGGCACTCAGCATCACCCCACGCATGGACCAGCTGCAGCCATGCTCTCCTGCACTGGGGGCTAGGACAAGGGTGGCACAGCCTCAAGTGGTTCATGGAGTTACCCCTCTGTCTGCATCCATCTCACCAGCACTCAGCTGCAGCACTCATGTTATGAGCATTCTGTCTAGGAAAAAAACCGCAAAATATTCAATATCCGTCAATCTTACTGATTGCCTGTCATTATAGTGGTTCATAGACAGAGTCTGGCAAGATATGAGTATAATCACACAAGAGAAGAGTTCTGCTAAAGCAAAAATGCATGTATATAATACATTGCCATATAATAGATATAAGTACAGCTGAGAACAGCAGTGTGCGTAAAGCAATGCAATATGTTGTCTTTTTGACCTTCTCACCAACTCACTGCCTGCTAATCCATCTCCCAAGACTACTCCCAGGTCCCAACCCTAGGAACAATCTCCAGCAGATCCTATTGGGGGTGGGACAAAAAAATCCCAACATAGAATGTTCCTCTGTCTCAGGAAAAGATATATCCATAGCCAGAACTACATGGGCTTGGGGGTTCTCACAGGCAATTTTCAAGCCAGGTCTTTTTTCATCTTCATTGAGCATTTGCTTTTAATTTTGGAAGGTTCTGAGCAAATGCACTTTACATTTTTTGTATTTGTATATAATTACATGCTGTTAGAGTAACTTAGGCCAGATCCACATCCCAGAGAAGTTAGCATGACTATTTCCAGCAACTTCAGTCAGAATCACAGACCTGATTAAATAGTTAAAATCCCAATCCCGTAAGTATTTTTGTGAATGAAAGTGGCTGACTGTGACTCATGGAAAACCACAGGGCATTTGGGAAATGTTTGCAACTCTCAAAAGCTGCATGCAAGTCAGCACAAATTAGTGTTCGCCCCAAATCTCAGTCTGTTACCCATTGCTTCATAATTTAAAGGAATACGGAAGTGAGAGTGATACTGTAGGACTCCAGCGACCAGTCACAGGCTGTGTAAAGCTGAGTTGCAAATACCAAACACTCACAAAGGACATGTCACACACAACCCAGCTTTCCAGCCGGTATCTGAAGAATAACTGCAACTCAAACCCCTGAGTCAGAAGTGGCTCCTGAACAATCCAGAGGCAGAAACAGCACATGAGCTCATTCCACCAGCTGCAGCAATACCCAGACCCCTAAAGGTCCATAGTTTGCTGCTGCATTTATAAAGCTCAGGGTCACCCCATGCCAGGGCATAAGGATGCCCTACACACCCTCCGATTTCTCTCACAATGTTTCCACATAAGTAACAATTATCCCAGTCTTCCCCAGTTTGGAAGGTGAGAAAAACTTTAACATGATGTATGTATGCAGGGGAAGGGGACATAAGTACCTGCAGGATATAGGATTGGCTCCCAGCCAGTCAAAAAAGAGTGAAAAATCAGTATTTATATGAACCATGATTTAATTTCAACCTGAGAGCTGCAGAACAAAGGATCCTTTCAAAGGAAAGACACCAAGACTGTGAAAAATGCCAGATCAGATTTTTTCCACCAGGGAAATCTAAATTTTGATCATATTCAGTACGACTGGTCCTTCAGGTGACCCCATGACATGGGTTGTAGGTCTGCATTGTTTGATCCTCCAAGAAGCTCTCCACACTATCTCAACTGTGCGCTTCAGCACTCAGTTATGAAGCCTGAAGTACACTCCAGCTTTTGACAATGATCTTTAGAAGACATATGAATATTTTTTCTACAACTCTCATTCCTGAGAGTACTTACTGAGCTCTAAGAGGCACTATAAGGAACAGTTAGTTAATAACAAACCTGAAAACCAGCACTGCATTATGTCTGTAAAGCTCTCCATGCCTCAGTTTCCCTGGCTGTGAGACTATAGCAATGCTGCAACACAAACAACAAATATCTGCGATAATTACTAAAATCTAATGAGTGATTTTTTTCACTCGTTAGACTCAAAGACAGACCACAGCCATCAAATCCCACTCCTTTATCAGGAAACAATGCAGGGGGTTTCAAGAAGCTCCTCATAAGCCAAGCAGGTCACTCCTCCCCTACAAGGACATACCACATCTCAGAGTGGAAGGGACGCCTCCTGGAGTAACTAACTATTTGAAACCCTTTATAAAATATCCTGTTACACAAATTGAAGTGAGGCCTGTGTTCCCTGGGTGTGCTACAGCAGCAAGAAGCAAGTTTTGGCTAGCACAATGAGACAGAAACCTGCCCAGACATTACCTTAGCTTGTTTGTGCTATTTTAAGAGAGAATATCCATCTTCTCCAGGTTCCCCACCATGCAGCTCCAAAGGTTGCTGTAGATCTGCTCCTAATCCTAGTAGTTCTGAGCTCCTCATGGAATCAACTCAGGCTGCTGCAGCCCCTATTTAAGGAGTCTGCCCCGCATCCAGCTGTGCTGCATGAGGGTGTGATTACAACACAGCTGGCTCCAGGCATTGCTAATGCTGCTCCATGGGAATCTTTGCTTTGACACTCACCGGTTAACCAGAGAGAGGAGAAAAAGGGGGAATGAGAGACTGGAATTTTAAGTTACACCGAGTTGAACAAGTGTCAGACAAGTTTAGGGACAAGGTGGATTAACCCCTGCCTAGCCCCACAGCAATCCCTGGTGGGCTTCACAGGGCAGCTGGCTGCAGTGACTTGCCTTGGGTTATACAGGCAGTCAGAACCTTTAATAAACGTATTAATAAGGATTTAGTCTCAATTAATCAGACCGAGCTATTTCAAAGAGGAATAAGGACATGGTTTCCTCTGCAAATCGAACTGGTTTAAATATCACACCCTCAGTCTAGCAGGTACAGCAGAATCTAGAAAGTGTCAGAGTTCCCATCAGAAAGGCAAGATATTTTCTTTCAGACCTGCTTGTAGAGCTGGGAGTAGACGACAAGATTTTGGGGACGAAAGCTTTTCTGTTGTGCCCCAAATCTGAACCAGAAGCAGTTTCCATATTCTTTGCTCTTGGGACTTGCTGACAATGCTAACAAGGGTTGCACAGAAATTATGGGGGTAATAAATATTTTGCATGCAACATGCCTCTAGAAAGTGGGTAGAGTTTCATTTGGAGTGAAATATTTCTTAGGACAAATGGAATTATCAAGACAATACACGTGAATTCCTTGATTTTTAAAATATTCTCCCCAGACTTCTGGGGAAAAAAAACGAAAAAAAGAAAAAAGAAAACTTTTCTGCCATTTTAGTAATTTTGTTTTTCCAGAGCACTTGAATCTGTTCTCTCGTAAAACCTAATGACTACATTTGCTTGTTTAAATGACAGTATTTTTTAACAGTGAAGACTTTCAGCTTTGGGCTGAAGACACTAAACCTTGAGGAGTGCTTACCCACCATGGTTTGGATGAGTTCTAAACAAAACCGTAGCAGTAAACTCAGTTTTGATCCAACGCTGCTCTTGATCCCTTCCTACATCAGGGTTTGGTGGTAGGAGCTTTTTAGCTCCTGAGAGGTGCAAATACTCCTCTTAGGTAATATTTCAGTACCATTAGTTATCATACTTGCTTTGAAATAGCTGCAATGAGTGACTGTTCATCTCCCAAGCCCAACGCTCCCTGGTGCTCACACAGACCTCTTTGAAGTGTTGCTTTTGCCACATTATGCTTCCTTTTCTTTAAACCGTGTAAAGCCCCCAGGAATAGAGCAAAGATCCATTATTTATCTATGAGGGAAACCAGGGTTTCATAGAACATACTGTGTAAGGCTGAAAAAAACCCCATCTTCTGAGTTTTCCTGGTCTAGAAAATAAAATAAACTGTAAACTTTAGACCCAACACCTAAATAGGTTTTGGGTGAACTGAACCCTTTCTTGGCCAGTGGGTTTTGTGGCTGTTGTAAGAGCCTGGAGGAGAGCTTGTCCACACCATCCCATTAGTGACTGCTGGGGTTAGGTTTGGTTCTTAATTACATGGCACTAATCAGCCTTTGGAGGGTGTTCTATTTTTTATAAGACACACCAGAGAGCTCATGCACTTGCCTAAGAGTGGCCTGTTACAGGCAGTGGGGATGCTGGTGCAGGGAGATGCTGAGACCCCAGAGCCAGTGAGGCTGAGGTGAGGATGGAACATCAGCATCTGGGGCAGGACGAAGGGCTCAGGTTGAGACTGGGGGACCAAAACTTTCTGGCCTCCCAGGGCAGGGGGATGCTGCAGGCCCCAGGTTCTGCCTGTAAACCTGTATCCATCACTATCCTGATGGAGAAGAGAAAGCTCCAGGGAGAGCTGTAGCTCCAGGCTACAGGAAAGTGGGAGAGGAGCTTTGGGCAAGGGCCTGTAGGGACAAGACAAGGGGGAATGGCTTTAACCTTTAACCCTGTGAGGGTGCTGAGGTGCTGGCACAGGGTGCCCAGAGAAGCTGTGGCTGCCCCATCCCTGGCAGTGTTCAAGGCCAGGTTGGACACAGGGGCTTGGAGCAACCTGCTCTAGTGGAAGGTGTCCCTGCCTGTGGCAGGGGGTTGGAACCGGATGAGCTTTAAGGACCCTTCCAACCCAAACCAGTCTGTGATTCTATGATCCTGAGAACAAGCCTGGAGCTTTTCTCCCTGTGCACATCACTTGATCAAAGAAAAACATTCGCGGCCATATTACGAATGACTACATTGAAACTAGAGTTTAAGAAATGTTTGAGCTAGAAGTTACCCGGTGTAAACTCCAGTTGCCTCCACGATTTTCACTAGTGCCTCATTTAATTCTGCCAGGTGGATGTGAAAAAGGGCTTCCAGTTCACACAGCATTGGCTGTCCAGTGTATGTTGACCCTGCCCCACTGGTTTTAGCAGAGCTCCACTGGTTTGCATCACCCGAGGATCTGACCTCAGTGAGCAGGCAGCAGCCTGCATTTACCTGGTGAGTGCATCTCATTTTGGCAAGCAACCTTTGCATACCGGTTAACAGCCTTTTCTATGCATAGCTTGGTGCTGACTGCAATCATTGGAGGAGATAATGTCATACATTAGGGCCTGAACCTCACTGTGACACCTTTATACAGTTAAAAAGCCTGTTCTATATATACACCCAGATAAAAATGTATATTGTAAAGCAATGAGGGGGGCTAATCTCATTACAACCTCTTCAAAATGCAGCATGAGAGCAATAAAAAAGAGAGACAATAATTCTGTGGATGCTGATTTCTACGCAGTGAAAGGACACATCAGAGGAGCACATTATGGGCAGGACATCAGCTGAACTGCTCTCACATCCTCCCTGTTCGGCTCTGCAATTTCCTTCTCTATGACACTGACTCCAGAGGACACCATGGGACAGATACAGGGTCTGTATCTGGTATAGGAAGGCAAAATGTTTGTGATGGAGTAGCTGTGTACACTAACACATTTACTTGTCATTATGAAGTGCAGCAGAGCAGATAAACCCATTAGATATTTAAAAATTAGTTAATGCTAGGATGCAATGATTTGGGCATTTGTAATGCTACTTTAAATTGGATCAATATTTTCCAGTTCATTTTACTGTAGGTTTTTAACCCCGCTATTGCACTGGAGCTCCATGTTCTGAGCAGCAGGTACGGAGCAGACATACGAAGGATTTCTTCAGGGATGCGACCAGTTGTGCTTCAGGAAGTGCGTCAGCTCCTGCAGACTCGCTAGGCACCATGTCTTTTGTTCAAGAGAGCTTAATTGTCATCCAGGACATCTGGGACTATCTCTCAGGGGCTTGTGTTGATAGACATTAACTAACACACGGAAGCTCTGGGATCTCATGACATGATCCATCACTGAGTAAAGACAAGTTACCTGTATCACATAGGATGAATTCATCGAGGAGCCAAATCATTAGCATAGAAAGGTCATCTACTTGTCTGTCATTATTGTGTGAGGCAGATAGTCTATAATATGTGCAGGAGTTCCCCATGGAGCAGCAATCAGCCCCTCACTACACTATTTCATTGCCCTTTTTAAAGCTGGTGTAGAGCTTTCTCATTGAAATCTGTAGCTCTAAACACCTGAAAGGAAATGTATAAATCTTGGCTGCTTCTGTCTTCTGTATAGGAGCATGAATACCCTGGGATAAAACAAGTTCCTTGCATGAGTATTACTGATCTCCACTAGACACAGTCAAACCTAAGGGTTTGCAATGTACTCTACATTGCTTGTGGTGCAATAAGATTTCCATTTTAAATAGAAATCTGTATCTGAAACAAAACCTTATTGTATTTTCCTACCTGGTTATACCAAGAGCCGTGACATGTAGTTTAATCATGTAGATGTTCACCAAAAAATGTCACTACTCTGATTTCTCTGGCTGTATCTCCCAGAAGGTCAGGTAAACCTTGCCAAGCAAGCACTAGCTGGACAATTCTTTTCACCTCATCAGCCCATCTGCTGAGTCTGCAAATAACATCACGGAAATAACCCCAAAGGGAACATATTTTGGAACTGGGCAAAAAAATCAATCACTTTGCTCCATCAATGGCGAGCGTATGGTTTATGTCATTCCGTTGTGAGCTTGGATCTAATCCCATTTGGCACCTGAAAAATACAAAAACAGCCCAGCTATGAATAGTATTTTATTGTGACTCTGGCTTTTCAGGTTCTCCACTCTTTTCCATAGTGCTTGTTTTCCAGTGCTGTTTGAAACACAAGCTGCTCTCTGTCACCTCCTTCACCGTGTGCTTCTCTCCAGGGTGGCCCCTAGGGACAGAACACCTCTGTCCTCTCCTTCATTGAGTCTGTAGCTGCCTCTCTGCAGCTGAGAGCAGAAAATCAGTGGTAAATTGTATGTGGACAAGTAAGTCCTGAGTATGTCCTTGAGACACTGTCTTGGGCAGCGCTTCTTCCCCCTGCATGCCAGTTCACTGCGCATGGGCTGCTTGGGCTTTCATGCATCACTCACCTGAACGATAGAGCGATCACACAATAATAAAGTTGCATATTTCAGCTGGTCTGAGGGTCAGGTTGAAAACTTGACCCTAAACATCAATGATGCATGTCTATAGTGGTAGTATTTCACAGACCTTGGAGGCTTTATAGTGCATCCTCTCAGAGGCAAACCGTCCTGCCTGCCTTTGTGATAACCTTGCCAGCAAACAGATCTATAGCACCTCATATTATTTCATTTCAGAGGTTCCCATTCACAAAAGAGGCACTGAAAATCCATAACAATTGAAATATAGCAGGATTTGAACCAAGGTCACACTAGCTTGAGAGATGACCTGCCGTGTTCAACATTAACCTCACCCAATGCATGTGCTGCTCGGTTTACAAGTGATGCTCTGAGCCCCTGATCTTCAGAGTGACACAAAGAAAAATGCTTGCAGGAAAGGGTGAACTGGTGGATATGAAGGGCTGAAGGAAGCTGTATGATCATTTCATGTATCCTCGTGCATAAAGCAGGCCAGCAAACATCACTGTGAAACTCCTCTGGTGAGATCATACGTACTTCTCTGAACTCAGTTTACCTCTGAGAAGAATCAGAACAAAATCCAGAAAAAAACGTCCTATTGACCTCAATAAGGCCAAATTTCCAAGGTGCTTTGGGGCAGAACAAAGGAAAACCTATGTTTTTCTGTGTTACAAGTGTGACTGCATCCCTGCCCCCTGCCCAGTTGGTTGTGTGAGCTCCATTAATATGCTACCGGTGTTTTACACACAGAAAAGGTGACCTATTGCTTTGCCTGTTAATAGACCTTTTACCCAGGAATGTTTCTATAACCCAGCTAAAAAGTTACCCAGCTTTCTCTGTTCAGACTTGCACCAGTTGACCTTGGAGTGTTATTTTTCAAAGGGGTTTGCAAACCTCTTGCGGAACAGCTCCGTGTTGTACTTCTATCAGTTCTGTCCTAATTGACATCAACTCAAATACGTACTCTGATGCTGGGGGAGGCTACACACAAGGCTGGCTCTGTGCAGGGAAACTGGTTCCAGTTTTGCCGTGGCCAAGTTCCTGGTTAAAAGACAGAAAGGTTTGTAAAATGCACAAAGGCAGCACAGAGGGATGCGGGAGGAACTGTGAGGCATCAGCTGGAGATACCCATATTTAAGGAGAATGAGGGCGATTGGGTTCCATGGTGTATTAGGTGGCTTCAAAGGACAGCGCTAATGCTGCTTGCAAGTGTTTTAGAATGCAAGTTCATCAAAATGGAAATTTTCTGCAGGAATGCGTCCATTCTGACAAGGGGGGAGTCTGAAATTAAAACCTTGATGGCAGCAAACCCTTCCAGCCTGACACCACTGCACCAGAGCACTCGGACTGAGCTTCCAAATTATTTGTTGGCTTCACAACCAGAGCATGTTATTTTTATCATTGAAGGCAAGGTGCAGCCATTCAGTCCCCTTAAAACAGAAGCTCTGATAGACCTCATCCCCTTTCTAACTCACTCTGGCAGAAAAGTTTGGAAATATTCTACCTAGAGCCTACATCTGTGTTAATATTTTTAATTTCAAATGTTTGGATGCAATTCCTAATTCCAGTGCTGCCTGGTCAATCCAGTGCCCTGAACACAACACTGGCCATCCAGATGAGTGCTGCTGGTGCTGGGCTTTACTGAAGCCATGGTTGATCCAAGTCGTTGCAGGGTACCAGTGTGTGGGCAGGGGATGATGCCGATGGCCCTGTGATACCAGCAGTAGCAGCCGTATAGTACCTGCATCACCTTGAGTACCACATGTCTTGAGGAGGGTTGACAAGTACCTGTAAATATGCCAGGCTTGCATCTTTCCCATTCCTTCTATATTAACAAAAGGCTGGGGGGGCAAAGAAGCCCAAGTAATGGATTTTTTTCTGCTTCATTTTTCTCCCACCTTCCCTGCCCCCGTAATCTGATTTTTTACACCTCATTTATGTGTTTTTATTCAGCTCATCTTTGTGTTTTCTTCTTTTTTTTTTCACACCTTTGGATCAGCTCTCTCCCCATGTCTAGCACCTGTGATTATATCCTTCAGCTTCACAATGCAGACTTGCAGAGCAGCATTTAATAACAGGGAGGATTTGACTGACTGGAGCTTTGATAATGGTGGTGGGAAAGGCACAATCAACACTGCCTTTTCAACAGTATACTTTGCACAGAAAGCATTCGACAGTGTCACAATCTGATAAAAAAAAAATCCCAGATTCCACCCATAATTATACCTTCTCTCCTTTACCTATCCACCTTCTTTTCAAAATTAAGCTATTGTGGGTGACACCAGTCTCCAGGGAGGTGGGGGTGGCGGGACACAAACCTGCAGAGAGACAGAGAGGAGAAAAGAAGTTCAATTCTCCATGATGCTGCCTCGGCCTCTCTGCCTGCCCACGCTCCTGCATGTCTTTGCTCTTTGTGCTCGGCTGTGGGCAGGCTGCTCTGTCTGTGCTCGGGTGAGGTTTGAGGGTGGGAAAACATCACTCGACCGGTGGCATTGCTGGTAAGCCATTGGAAAATGAAAGCCTGAAGGGTTTCCAGGAAACTAGAAACCCAGCAGAACCTAAGAGGTTGAATGGTGTTCAATCAGCAGCTCCGCTCAGCCCTAGCTGGGAGGAGGGACTGTAGGTGTCCAGCTCTTGCTAAAAACAAGGTGTGTGTGTGCCCTGCTGCCTTCAGGCTTCTTGAGATGAAGGACTCTGAAAATGCACCCCAACCCTTTCCAAAATGCAGATGGCCACGAGAGGTGAAGACCATGGCCTTAAAGCCGCACACGGTGCTTTCCCAGCTTTGGCTGGACTTTAGGTTAGTCCTATACTTCCACGCAGGTTCAAACTCTCCAAAACAGTTTATAAACATGGGATGGACTGTCCAAAGCTCTCCAGAGGTGTCTGTGCCCACCCCTGGCAGCAAGACATCAAAGCTCATATTCAATGCTCCCAACACCACCAAGACCTCAGGGCATCAAACTACTTTTGAAACGTGTGTAGGTACAAGGAGGGGACAGAGAGGGTGACCCCCACCCTCACTCCTCCAGTATGGTGCAACAACAGAAGCTGAGACCTCCCACACACACACCTTGGTCTTCTGATGTAAGCCAGCTAGAAGTTTGGGGTGCTGGTGTGGACGATGAGGGATCAAGGTGCTCTCAGCCCTGCTGCAGGCAGTGGCAGGCTCTCAAGCCAACTGCTCTGCCTTTTGCTGCTCAGTCTCCACGCTTTGACTCACTGAATTTCCAGTAATCCAGGATGTTGCATCCATCAATGCTGGCAAAGGACCAGCATCATGAAATGATTTTTGAGAGGCGTCCTCAGGAAGAAATTAAAGTAACAGCTGTCCCGGCCTGTGTGGACAGGGCATACCTGATCTTAAATGGCTGGGGGAGCAAAGGATCTCAACAAACATCCAGGCAGGTTTTAATGATGGGGTTACTGGCATCAACTTCTGGCTAAATACAGTAACGTGAGGGGAAAAAAAGCTGGTGGTGTGATGGTCTTTAGGGGTGCTTGCCTCTGGGGTGTAATCAATAGGTTCTAATAAGCCTGGACAGACTGACGGTGGTGGCTATTGATAAAGCAGCTGCAGCAGGCACAGGGATGGGGAGCTTCCCCCAGTGCCCAGGCACAGCTGGCATGGCAAAACATCAGCAGAGCTGGCGCAGGAGAAACTCCAGACCCAGCACACATGCTCCAGGATGGGGCATTCCCCCAGCTCCACTGCACTCAGGGTCAGGGCAATAGCAAATACTAACCCATTCTTACAAGGGGTCAGCATAAAAGAAGGATTTTATAAGAGCAGATGCAGCTCCAATGGCCAACACACTGCTGTAACTGGTGAATTCTATCCCATCAGCATAGCACAACCAAACCAAAGCTGGGGTTTGCCACCACATCTATTCTCACACGATGCAGGCTCGCGCACGTTAGAGTACCCTGCTCCTATTTTCCTTGGTTTAGGGATGATGTTACCACCCTATGGCAAATAACAGGGTCTGTGGCTGTGCTACAGGAACTACGGAGTTAAAACAATACACTTATTTTTTGTTCTACTGCTGCATTCCTTTAGGCTGAATTAGGCATTTTTCTTTCTATTCATTTTAAAATAATAATATATCCAAAAAAAGAGACACCCTCCCCAACTATCATTGAAAACAGAATCCATCTGGTCTGCATCTATATTTCAGATCTTACGTTTTAGAAGTTACCTTGTGTTTTAAAATCAGATTTTAGCATTTGTTATATTATGGACAAGGCCATGCACACTCTTTTGGGTAAAGGATATTCCTCCTCCTCCCTCCCCCCCAATAAATAACAATTCCAAGTTAGGTAATGCTGAAATCATAAAATTTATTGATGCCAACATCAACAAGAGCATTACTCTTAAGCCCATTCTTCAGTTCAAATGTTTTCCAGGCACAACGTTTTAAGTTGTTCTTCTTTTATATTTACTTAAATTTAACTTAAAAGCAAAGCTGTTCCCTTCCATTCCCCAAAGCAAAACACTTAATTTGTCATTGAATGAGGCATTTTTGGTAGGTCTGGACTTACATTCTTTTTTTCATTCATCCAAAAAAAACGTTCAGCCAAACCAGTATGTTCTGTTTAGCCAGTAAATCCATAAGTAATCTGGATTTCACACAGTTTTAATACGACCTCTTATTTCAAAGAACAGAGTGAAAAATGAAATACCTGCTCTTAAATTGTGAATAGTCTAATATCAGAGTAATGTACCAAAAATTAAATTATCTTATTTTCCCTCTCTGTATGGATAAGCCCACCTTCTAGTGTGGTTGTTTTAGTTAGAACCCTAAATTAGCATCACAACCATGAAAAAGGATGGTGGTGTCAAGAAGCCAACAAGCCACTTGTGCAGACAAGACTATGAAACAACTCCATGCTAATCATGATCTTTGCTATTCCATTGTGCTATTAGTTTTGGGGGAATCATCTTTTTACACTTTATTACACAGCGCTCTGTCTTTCTCCATTAAAATCAATGGCAGACATAGAAGGCAGCCTGTTTTGTTATGGTCTTCCAGGCAGCTCAGACACTTCTGGGAATCAGGAACAGAAGAATAATGCGTTTCAATAAGCAGCTTATCGACCAAGTAGGAGTTAAGTGAACCTGTGGTGTATTTCTCTAGTTTCTCTCCTCTCACATGATTATTGCACTTTACTCCTGCTCTGCTTTTGTTCCTGTGACAATCGATACCTTGCAATGACTTGCCTGAGCCACAGCCCAGCATGAGGGGTGCAGAGGGGGAATGGGACAGCAGGTTTGCTCCCATGGGTCCCACCAGCTCCCTCCTCTCTACAGTCTCAGAGCACTGGCTGCTGCCCAGGTTACCAGCACACCCTCACCCACTGGGTGACCAAATCTGGGCTCACAGCCCTGCTATTCAGAGGCACAAGGAAGAAGGAGAGCTTGCATGAGCTTCAGGTCAAAGATTCCCCTTGAGACACACAGAAGCCATTATCCATGTTTCCTAACCCCTTTAGACAATTAAAACAGAGGTACTGCAAAGAAATCCATGGTGGAAAAAGAGGAGTGTAAAAGCAAAGTCAGACACTTTTTTTCCCAGGGTTAAAATGCCCAGCAAGCAGCAGTCTGGGGAGCCACAGTAAAGGCAGAACTAGAACATGACAGATCTTGTATTTTCTATTTGGTGATGAACTGAAAGAGAATAGATTGAGATGAGCTCTTAGGCAGCAGTTCTTCCCTGTGAGGGTGCTGAGGCGCTGGCACAGGGTGCCCAGAGAAGCTGTGGCTGCCCCATCCCTGGCAGTGTTCAAGGCCAGGTTGGACACAGGGGCTTGGAGCAACCTGCTCTAGTGGAAGGTGTCCCTGCCTGTGGCAGGGGGTTGGAACTGCATGAGCTTTAAGGTTCTTTCCAACCCAAAGTCTTTATGAGTCTATGACCTTTCAGGTCCTGGTTGGCCAGGATACCCTGTACCTGTTACAAGCAATGCCAGATGGACTCTCAGGTGATGGACCCGAGCGCAGATCTTTGCTCCAGCCTGCAGAGCTCTGACCTTGATGCCCTGAAGCAGAGGAAGGAAATCTTCATGCCATTTATGTTCCAATTTACAGGAAAGACCTATTGTTGGTGCTGACATTGAAAGGCTGCAGGACCCAGGAGCTGCGTTTGGCACGTGTGTTGGACAAGGCACACAGCCTTCCTCAGAGGTTTTTTTCTTTAATGCAATTATCTGATGTGTTTTACAACAGTTACGAACAATGTATGGTATTCTCAAAGACAGTAAGCATCCACAACCTGCACCCTACGGCTCCTCCGTGTTGTGCAAAATAGCATTAAAAACATTACTTCAGCTCAAATCAGGGACTATTTTCATTGACTAAGAGGTGAAAACATGTCGTGGGTTTCTCCTGCGCTCAAAAGCTGCTGCTGTGCCTGAGGTGTGCAAAACACCTGCTGCACAGGGCCCCTGCTGCGGTGCAGGAACGGGACATGTGGGAAGATTTTAATTACTCACCATGGCAACATATAATAGCTATAATCCCCCATCATATACTGGATTGGTCCTTCTCCCACATCCATGGAAATACATCCAGGAAGGACATTCATGCTGTAGATACACTCTTGGGCACCCAATCCCAAGCTGCCCAGCCTCAGCATGAGGCCCCATGCAAAACAAGCCTGTCCCATCCATGACAGCACTTTGGTCTGACTCCTGTAGCCAGATCCAGGGAAATCCCACCATGTCCATCCCCAAACCAACAGCACTTCCCGTACTTCTGCATCTCCAGCAGCTGAAACAAGCTCATCTTCTTGCATGGTGAAGCAGCCTGTGGTTGTTTCAGGGTGGTTTATCCTGAACTCACTGATCTTATCCCATTGATCTGAAGTTTGGATTAATTTGAAGCTAAACCTCTCCCATCAGTGTCAGGGAGATGGCCCTCCGGGAATCAGTGTAGATGAAATACCATGTCCATCCTCTGAGCAGACACTCCAGAGCCACACATCTGCATCTCACCCTCCTGCTGCTCCCAACAGCTCTGCACAGGAACAACCGAGGGACTTGCCATGTTAGTGAGATACTAACTGCCCCATGTTCCTTCAAAGAATTACAGACCTTGGGAGGCCCTGAGACAAAATAGAAAAACCCAAAGAAAACCAGAATGTAAGTTGCCAAACTGCCTGACTGATCCTGCAGAGATGGATGAGGCAAGTTCTGCCCAATTCAGTGTAGAGCTGATAAAAACTATACACAAACAAGGAAGCAAACAAACAAAAACCAGAGAGGAGACAGGGAAGCATCATGCAATCACAGTTCTGATGTTTTTACTGCTCCCTCATCTGTGTCTTAGTCCAAAGAGGTGACCTGAACTTTGCCCATTACCAGAACCACCACAGCCACTTTTGGCTCTCTAAGTTCCACCCCGTGAGGGTGCTGAGGCGCTGGCAACAGGGTGCCCAGAGAAGCTGTGGCTGCCCATCCCTGGCAGTGTTCAAGGCCAGGTTGGACACAGGGGCTTGGAGCAACCTGCTCTAGTGGAAGGTGTCCCTGCCTGTGGCAGGGGGTTGGAACTGGAAGAGCTTTAGGGTCCCTTCCAGTCCAAACCATTCTATAACATGCAAGACTCAAGTTTCAAAGGCATCAATTTCCTGCTGTCAGGATGCACGTGTGCTCAGCTTAGCCCTCCCTCCCCTGCACTGCAAGTCCTGGGAAGCTTGGGTCGACTAGAGGTGGCCAAACTCCGCATAAACCAAGTAAGAACAGTCCTGAACTGCCGCCAGGCCATACAGAAGACAGGCATTAGGCTGAGCCAGCTCTTCTGCAGGCAGGAGGGGAGGCAAAAACCAGAAAGAAAGAAAAAAAGAACAATGTTACATTGTTTATAGCTTACTTTCTTCCTTTTTTTTTTTTTTTTTTTTAATTAAAAGTTTAAATAGAGCACCGAAACTTGATAATGGACACTTCAGCAGAGGGTAGCCACATGGAACCAAACCTTAAAAACCATGAAAGACCTGATTTATAAGAGAGGAGGGCAATAAAACATCAGTGGAAAAAACCAGCGCTATCTGTTAGGAGTAAACTGTCATCTTGCCTCTGACCCTGTTTTATACTGGTGGTTTCTGCTGGTTTTCACCTGGAGTTACTGGCAGAACTGGAACAAAACCCCAGGACTTCACTTGTGGGAAGGGGGTGGCACCACTGAGCACCAACCCCAGCAGACAAAGCAGGTTCATTGTAGACCAAGGAGTTTTTATCCCCTTCCACAGGCATTTGAGCCAAATTCCAGTAGGTACTGAGGGTACCTGGAAACTGGGGTTTCCTAGGTAAGAATAAATACCAGCAGGGATGTTTAAAGGAGGAGGGGGGGAAAACCCCTTCATCAACCAAGTTTTGCTGATTTTAGCCTGGATCACACCAGACTGGGGATTGCCATGTTGAGTGAATTAGGAGACCCAAGTTATAAACCTCTGAAAGCTCATGAGGGAGGTGGTAACTGCTCAGTAACTCCAGCTGAGCAAAGGGGCTGCTCTGACTCTCAGAGCAACCTCTTTACAACTCAGCAGATCGCTGGAGGGGTGGGCAGGGGTTGTGTGTTTGAGCACAACTGAGATGCAATCTTCATTGTGTTGGTTTGACTCACATTATGAATGTTACAATTGTACCTGGCAATGGAAATAAACACCCCAGAGGAGAGTTACAGGTATTTTGCCAGAGCTGTAAACCAAGCCTGAGAAAGAACCAGCTCCTATTTCTGATCTCAGATACCCAACAGAGCTGCCTCAGGTCCACAGACTACAAAATGCAGTAGCTCTGTTAGATCCCAAGGTAGCAATAAGCTGAGCTCCTCTATCATTTCAGAGGACAGTTAGACACTCAGATGCCATTTAAAGCCAAAGAAACTCAAGCTCTGGGCATGGCAAACAGCAACAAGGCACTTGCTGCAACAGATAGTTTTTCTCTCCCTCTGTTCCTATTTTTCTTGCAGAAGCAGCAAGGCAGCAGCTGAATAAGTGCAGAAAAAGAGTAACAGCAGTCTCTCTTTAAGGCATCTTCTGGTTCAATGTAGGTTGATTTAATGATAAGCCACTGTTTGAAGTTAATTGTAACTACAGGGAACAACAAGAAAGCCAGTAACTCACTGTCAGGCGAGACAGGGAGCCGAAAGAGACACAGGGTCAAACTGTGATACAACTCCAGGGAATACACATTATGCCACAAGTCCTGGAAAGTCTGCAGAGTTAGAGTTAAAATTGGTCTACATAACTTTAGATACAGTGCAGAGCACAGCTTGAGGAATTTGGCCATTTAAAGCCTCAAAATACAGAAGGTGGACATGCTGAATCAGTGATGATGCTGAACAGGCTTAGCACAGTCTGGTCCTGAATCACTTCCTTGCAGTTCTCCCCTACAGAGGGGGAAAGAAAGGTGGTTTGAGGGTTTGGTTATATTTGTGTGCATTTTTGACTGTTAATCTTAAAAGCCAGAAGAAATTTCTATGAAATTATATTATATCCTTCTCTTTCTTTGTTATGCCACTTCGCTGAGTAACGAGAACTGAAAAGTTTCATGGGTACAGGCAAAAAAGGTTTCTAGCTTTATAAATACCCCATGTTAGGGAGTGAGAGCTGGAAATCCCAAAGAAGATACCCCAAGATTAAATTTAATTTTTCATTGAAACACAGAAGAGAAAAAAGCCAAACTGTCATTGCTGGCACCCAGCCTCACAGGGGGCAGAGGTGGGAGCCAGAGCACAGCTCAAAAAGAGGGTTTCTTCCCTGGTTTCACAGGACAGGGCACAGTCCCAGGCTCCCGCATTCAGGAGGGATTCAGTGTTTCGGTGCCCTCTATTTGGGGTTTGGACCCTCACTGGGAAGGGCTGCACTGAACCTGGCTGCCCCGCGTCCTGCACCATGGCTCTTGGCAGTACAGCCTCTAAGGAACTTAACAGACGTCCAGCCCTGCCCGAGGGTCACACACAGGCTCATTCTTTGGGGAAAATTAAAAACTCCCTAAAGGGAAGAGAGAAAAGAAGATCTGAAAGGCTTGGCATGCTTCCCCTCCATCAACCTGAGCATTTAGGACACGCAGTTGACAGGCACCTGAGCAACAGCAGGGAGCAGAACTGCAAGAAGCACATCTAGCAAATGCCAAGTAGGCACAACAGAGCAGGGAGCTGTTCCACAGGTACATAGTCCCTAATACAGCCAAGGCCTAGCTGGGGTCCCCATGGGCTCTCACACTGCTGGGAACACCTACCAAGGAACAGATCCCTGAAGACTGGAAGGACTCATAACAGGATCAGGTCCTCTCAGCCATTAACAAACCAACACTCTGTAAATCAAGCATTTTGGTTTCTTTTAAAGTGTTCCTAATAGCAATAAAGTTTAACAGCCTTTTTCTCTTCCTCATTCAGCAGCCTCAGCCAGTGCAGCTACTGCTCACCATAGGATGCCTCTGAATTATAACAATATTCCAGGTAATAAATCAGTGTTTTCTCTACTGGGAAGTAGAAGGTGTGAGGAGGGGAAAAGAAAAAGGGAAAAGAAGAGAAGCTTATCTAAATCTATTTACATGGAATGATTATTCAATTAATTTTTTCATTACACTTGCCAGAAAGAATTGCCCATGTCTTTAATGCTGTGTGTGAGGTTTCATTAATAATTAATAGCAGCAGTGTTCTCCTGTTTAGCAAGCAGGAGTGTTGTCTTTGGAGGTCACAGCCCTGCTCAGCTGAAGGTGTGGGGACTCTGCAGCCACCAAGGCGTGTGTGGCAACAAACTCTCATGGCCTGAGCTACTGTCAGTGGGGTTTTCCCCTTCAATGGGGTGGTATTTGCCACTACAAATGCTGTGCAAGGTGAACAGGCACAGGGCTGCAGGAATGAGCAAGTCCTTGCCCCCGCCAACTCCATCTCCCTGCCTGGCACTTGTCCTTCTGCTCCTCATGCCCAGCTTGGAGACCCCGGTCACGTCCCTCCTCCCAGCTTCTTTGCCCCCCGCATCTCTCCCACCAACCCTGCACCCCATTTGCTCTTTTCTGCCAAACCTGCCCATTCCCACAGCACTGCTTGGTCCCTGTGCCACCAGCTCCACCACCCAGCTCTCTGCACCTACACGCTCAGGGTCCTGCCCCAATTGCAGCAACTGGGTGAAGACTCTGTATTTCTGCCTGGAAGAAAAGAGCCATTGTAAGCTAAATTGTAACCTCATGTCACAACTGCCCTAAGTTTTAGTGGGACACACAGAGGAGACTGGCGTGGGTGAGGTGGAGACACCTTCCAAACCTCTAGCAACAGCATCATGAGCTTCCCAGACTATAACCTGCTGTTACAGCAGTATGAAAGTGCTGTTAGCAAACACAACCAAGAACTGTGGTGAAACACAGTGCAAACCCTCCCCAGCTCCAATATGGGCACAGCCCCCCAACGATGGATACACAGAAGGACCATCCTCTGCTGGAGGAGCAGAGGGGTTCAGAGATGCTCACAGCATCCGGCTCCAGGACCACTGTGCAATGTTTATGTGACCTTAAACTTGCACCTTGCCTGTGGGACAACCAGGTTAGCTCAGGCCATGGAGTGAGAAAAGCAGGGCAAGCCGCGCAAACAGCAGCTATAAATCACTATCTCCTTCCCAAACATAACATTTGTAAGAGCACCCTGGGTTTTTATAAATATTTAAGTAAAATTTCAGCTGTTTATGTCTTACATCTGTCTTTATCAGCCTGTAATCATTTCTCTGCTCACATCCCATGCTGCTGCCTGCTAATCTAAGCTGGCGCTCTCAGTGCAAATGTGTTTTCTCACCTTAGTTTGGACAACCATCATCTGAATTCTTCTGAAAGGAGCTCCAAAGGGGCCTCTGAGAAGCTTTTCACAGACCAGGTAAAAAGGAAAAAGAAAAGGCCTCTTGAGACTTAATGATAACTCAACCAAATCAATTAAAATGTACACTCTTGGAACAAGGATCATAACGTGGGCTGCACATTTTATTGCTTCTCCTTTCCTTTTAGTGCCACACAAGCTATGTGTTGTAATGATCTGGTTTCTCCTAAGAGGTGCGTGCTGCTCTGTTTGACATGGGGGGAAAGGTGGAAGGGTAAAGCTTATCCACAAGGAGCTGGACATGGATTATAGCCAGAGACTGCCAATTTCCCAACTTTCTAGTATTTTTTAGTAGAAAGGAAAACAAAGGGGAGATTGTATTTGAGAACCTTTAGAAGGAAAAAAAAAAATAAATCCATGCTTTCCAAGCAGCCACAGGGCTTGTGAAAACCACAAGAACTTGGCAATTCCCAATATCCTGTTTCACAGAGGGGAGATGCAGGGCAGATATCGTGCAGAAGGGGAGCACCCACTGAACCAAGGTTTCCCAGACTCTCATCCCTCCCTCTCCTCTTAGAGCCCCTATAATAAAAATCTTCTGGGATTGCTGAGAAAGGTCCCAGCATCCCCTTCAGATCAACGGAGCTACCTTGCTGCTGAGGCTCAGCAGGGGAAAACGAAGCCTCATTCACTGCTATTCCCCTCCTGCCAAGACTCTTCCCATTGCCTGTGATCTCCTGGAGCCCTGGGAGGAAGAAGGGAGCAATAAAGCATGAGCTTTTCCCTGCGAGCCTGGAAATCCACCAGAGCTCAACTTATAGCAACTCTTCAGGAGCACTGCTCACACCAGAGCACCCCATGAGGCCAGCCCATCACCCGTCACAGCCAGGCCACCGAGGTATAGTGGGTGGAGGGTCACCCATGACAGCAAGCTCAGCCTGGGCAGCTCCAGCTCTCTGCTCCCAGTGCTTCATGCTCACCTCAGCACATGTCCCACAGCTGCCACCTCCAAATCCTCCTCTAGACATACCTCTCTCTTTCCACATTAGTGCTATTTGCCCCACCACATTACCATGAGCCCTCGTGAACATCTCCATGAGCTGTTGCAGGCAGGGAGCCCACGGATGAGCCAGGACTTACAGTCCCTCCTCCATGCTGAGGAGCACCTACACATCCTCACCAGCACCAGGAAGCTGGTGGAGAACAGCATCAGCTCCAACACGTCCCATGAGCTGCCGAGCACAGGTATGGACACGCCGTGCTGCTGGCGAGGGCTGGAGAACTGTCCTGAGCTGTGACCACAGAATTGATGCCAACACAACTCAGCATCCCCAAGTGGTCCTGGCACTTCCAGCACTCTCTGGGACTGGAATTTAGGGTTTAGTTCCCAGCTTGCCTACACATTTCTTTTGCCCCTGTGGGCAAGCAACTGAACCTTGCTGCACTTTAGTTTGCCTTCTACCAGCTGGAGTAAGGTTACAGCCCCTTTTCTCACTACTATTTTGACTCGTCTACTTACATTACAATCTTTTGGGAGAGGAGACTGCATGCGCGTATCTACCAAATCTAATATAAGTGATCTAATCCTGGCAGATTTCTCCAGGCATTACTGTAATACAAATTCTGAGGGCTGTGTCTATATAGACAGCTTAACCCACTCTCAGGCGCCAGCAAGTGTCTTATCTCAGTGCTGTGCCCATGCACCAAGGTCTTCGGCTTGCTTTAAATTTGCATTTCAGAACCTAAGCTCCCATTCTCTGGGATTACTGAGCCTGGAGATCTGATCCTGGCAGCCCCCCCACTCCTGTAGGCATAAGACATTGCCAGCATTCAACTCCAGAGCAAGTCTTTCCCATGCCATTCTGCATCCGTGAGAAAAGTCAGCCTCAGAGAATTAATTTTTAATCAACAAATTAGGTCAATCGCCATTTCCCACCTATTTTATTCACTCTAGTAATTGAGCCAAAGAGGATTATCTCTCCTGCGCTTTGCCAGTTCTCCTTCAATCTTTGGGACATGATTTCCTCAGTTTCCTACTTAATTAAGAGCAGGATTTAAACACTTTAAGTTATCAACTTCCATAACCTCCCCTCCAAGGATGATACCATCCCTCCTGCAGCATCTACCACCCACAGCACCCACGTGTCTGACCTTGGGTGAGCAGAGTCCTGCGATTCTGGCAGCCAAGGTGCTGCTCTGGTACTTTTTAATAGTTAATTCCCCCTCCATTTCTCAGCAGAGGTAGCACTGACTGCCAGGACACACCGTGACTGTGCTCAGAGCTCTGTGGTCCGCCTTTCAGGTCTAACCTGGAGCATCTTGCTCAGGGTAAACCTCACAAGGCCCCAGAAGACAAGAGCTGCTGCTACCACGTGTCTGTCCAAGGCTGAACACTTGTTCATGCAGGAATTATGGTGCTTGAAGGGCTTCACAACAGCATTGCCGTTCAGAGCAGAAAATCATGATACACAGCTGGGGAGAAGCAAGAAGTTGCTCTCACCTCCACGTCCATTAGATCCTGTTCTCTCCACCCTGCTCTCTCCTTTGGGATGGAACAGCCTATTCTCTGCTTTTAATCAAGAGGAAAAAGCAAGTGAGCAAAGGAGAAGCAGCAGCCTGTGCGGTAACCAGGTCCTCCTGCATGGCTCCAGTGCGATGCCATGTTTGTTCAAAAGTAAAGCAGAAGCACTGGGGATTATGGACACGGCTTTGATTTTATTTTAAAGGCTTTAATATTTGGAGCTGTATTGATTTATCCGAGCATGCCAGCGTGCCGCTGGTAACTAAGCAACACCGATCCTCTCTGTATTCTGGGAGGCTCCCGGGATTTTCCCTATGAACAATATTACTTTGTGTATATGAAACTAAATGGACCATAGGCACCATTTGTAAGTGGAGGATATTTGAGTTTCATCTTTTGATTTCTTCTTGCTGGGGGATGGCCATACTCCCTGCCACAGCCCTGTGCCCAGAGCATAGGCTGCAGAGTGGCAGGACACAGAAACACATCCCTCCAGGAGGTGCTAATAAGAACAACTCAACCCAAAATCATGCAGATGCACCAAAAAATGGGAAGCAAAGCAGCTGCTGTGCCCTCCCTATTGGCTTATGTGATAAAAATCCAAACCCCTAACCAACAAACCTTAAAGCAGGGTCAACTTCAGTGGGAATCAGAGTGACACAAAGGAAAGTTCAGCAAGCAAAGAGAATAGAATGAAAGTTTCAGTTGAAGGGGACATTTAGTGATCATCTCATCCAACTGCCTGACTACCTCAGGGCTGACCAAAAGTTAAAGCATGTTGTTATGGGCATTGTCCAAATGTCTTTTAAACACTGGCAGGCTTGGGCCATCGACCACCTCTTAAGGAAGCCTGTTCCAGGGTTTGACCCTCCTCTTGATAAGGAAATTCTTCTAAAGTCCAGTTTAAACCTCCCCAGGCGCAGATTTGAATCATTCCCATGTACCCTATCACCAGATCCCAGGGAGAAGAGATTAGCACCTCCCTTCCCACATCCCCTCCTCAGAAAGCTGCAGAGCAATGAGATCCCCCCTCAGCATCCTTTTCTCCAAACCAGAGCAAACTGGCTGTACTGAACAACCCACTGCAGCTTTGTGAGGGTTTCCTACCCCTCAGCCCTCTACCGTGCAGCACAGGGACCTCTGCCCCTGCCCTGTCTGGTGGCATCTCCCCTTCCCACCCCAGAGCTGCCAGCAGCCCTGGCTGTTTCTTTAAGAGGACGGAGCCTGTGTGGTCAAAGTCAGCAGGCAAAAGAGGCACTGTCAGCTCGCACTATATGGTTCAGTGGTTTGGCGTTAAGGATGTTTGTTTTGGAGCCCACCCGCTGGTCTGACCCATTTAGGATCCTCGCTGCACTACAAGCTCGCCGTTCAATTATAAGGGGAGGCAGAAGGGGTCTTTAAAATGCAATCAGAGCTCACCAGGTCTGAGGCTGCCAAGGGAGATCGTGGTAAGTCAGGCTACCATTGTGCAGCCCTGCTTGGAGCTGGCCTGGGGAGGCAGTGATTTCACAAAAGGGAAGGAAGAAAGGAACTGGCTCTCAGATGGATGGATTCTCTGGTTTGAGATGGTGCTTGACTCGCCACCACAGAGCCAGGGCTGCTCTGCAGCACAAGGAAACCACCCTGGTCTTCAAAAGTCTTTCTGGAGAAGTGGGCTGGGAGTGACACAGCAGCCTTTTGACCCTCTATCAAGAGAAAGGAAAGCCCAATGCTGCTGGGGAAGGGCATTCCTGGAGATGGAGGGGACCAAGGGACCAGAGATGTGTGCAGGGATCTGGGACTGGGGATCTCCACCAGCTCCTACCGGACTCTCACAACCGACCCCAAGTCAGCCCTGCTCATCCCACACAGGAATGGGAAACCTACAACTGCTGGAGCAAGAGCACCTTGCCCTACAGCAAGCTCTCGCTAGATGCTTTGGTTGCCCTGATCTTGCTTAAGGCCTCTGCTGCCAGAAGAGCTTACTCCGAACATCACCAGACCTCTGCTAAATCCACCTTTACCAAGAAGCACAATTATATGCTTGTCAAATAGACAAATAGTGCCAACAAAATGTGGAGGGATCCTGTGGTTCTGGCATGTACAAATTGGTCATTACTTTAAGGTAGCTAAACAAGAACTGTGTAGATCAGGGGGCTGGGTGTTTTTTTCTCACATGAAATCCAAACTCAGGCAAAATGCACATCAGCTTTGCCAAAGAGCTTCCCTGAGGTTCACAGGTTTCTCAGCAAGCCTGGACTGAGTTAGAGAAAGCCAAAATGATGGGGAAACGCTCAGCCTCTGAGCAGGACCTGGAACGGGAGCTTTCTCTGACTTTGAATCCAAATGCCCTGTCATGGCCTCCTCAGCTCCTGAGCAGCTGAAAATGGTGCCTTTCTCTCTATCAGGCAAGAACTAGGCTTCTGCAAACACCCTCAAAGCGTTAACTTGGAAACAGAATTCATAATAGGAACAACCAGGACCAACACCTTCAGTAGAGGTGGTTTTGGTGGGCTTCTGGCAGCACTCCACTACCCCTTCCTGCAGGACTGGTAGCAATCAGGATGCTTCTCAATCCCCATTGCCATGGGGCCAGTGTGTAAGCCCTCTGCCCTTCATGGCCTCCCAGAAACACCAGCAGGCAGCTGGGGGATGATCTGGTCACTTCAATCAGGAATACAGAGTCTCAGGGTACCCTGACACAACATCACCAATGCAAACAGAGAACTCCAGAACTACCCCATCCCTTCTGCTTCTCCACCTTGGTTTAAAGCCCCCAAAGCAATCCATGCCAAAATCCAATCAAAAAACTACAGATGAAGTACTCTGGGAACAGCATTGTCTCCATTTCACCAAGCCTCACTGATGCTCAGAACACCACAGAATTAAACAGATGCTTAGTTTTAAATTCTCAAAAAGCCTCGCATCAGAATATTACTTTCATTCCTCATTTCCCACAAAAATATATGTTAATGATTGCTTACACACCAACTGGCAGCACAACAGAGGCGATGCCCTCATCGAGATGCTGAGATGCAGGGGCAGATAAGCCAGTCCAATGCATCAGGAACTGCAGGTTCCCAACCACAGCACTGAACAGCAGCAGCACAAACTCCTCCCCTCCACTGGGTCACTGCAGCTTAGGGGTAAAATCCCATCCCAGTTTCTATTGCAGCTAATTGCTTGGCCTCTCCTGCAGCTGCCTCCAGACACACAGCTAATGGAGGGCAGAGGCAGGTTTAGGTGAGGCAGCTGCCTACCTGCTGCTGATACCAAAATGAGCCTCACATAAGCAACGTGATTAACTGATAATACTTTTCAGCAGCATGAGTCGGATTTGCACCAGCCATCTACCAGAAAAAAGCCTCCAACTCCCAGTGAGACTCAATATTACAAGACATTGGGAAGGAGACAAGGCTCAGAGAAGAATGACCCTGGATTAGGGAAAAGAGAGCTCAAACCTATCAAGCATTTCAAAGCGAAACAAAATCTTCGGATGTCGTTTGGCTGCTTTTATCTGCAAATTGAGTTTTATCTGCTGGGGGAGAAAAATAAACTCTACAGAAATGCTTAGCACGGTGGAAAAAATGTTAAATTAAGCTTACAAAAATGTTTCTCTTTCTGAAATCTTGGCTGGCGACAAATGGCTTGTGCCAAGTTATAAATCAAGCGTTGGGTTTCTTTTAACGCTCAGCATCCCCTGATTTATGATGCCATCACAACCTCTCGATTGATTTCTGACTCGGTGATCCATCTTCCTCCATAGGTAGCTGCCCATTATAACGCCTTTTCCTGAGCAGGCAGCATGTTTTGCTTCCCAGAAGGGCCCTATAAAGGTGAGGCTTAAGCAGAAACCCGCTGCCTGGCAGAGCACAGACCCAAGAGGCCAAGGTGGCCACAGCAAGGGGAGATGGATGGTGTCTGTGTGAAGTAGTAGCAGTACACACTCAAGAAGTGCTATTGAGGGGTCCAGGTTTGCTGGCCTTTGGCAGCATGGCCATTGGTAGCACAGGTACGCTCCTGGAGAACCCAGGGAAAACCTTCCTTACTTGTTTTGGATGACTAGAGCCTTCATGCTTCAGCAGGGTTTACTTCCCAACAGCAGCCACCCCACACAAGTAGAAACAGATTAAATCTTACACACTAGAAGGAAGAGCCACGCTCGCTGAAACCTCTCACCAAATAGGAAAGCCTTTTCTTCTAGAAGCAGCCCACATCCTCAGCAAGGCCTGTTCCCATCAGGTCAGTGATTCAAGGACATCAGGGCTTACCTGGAACTTAAGAGGACCAATGGTGTGACAAACTCCTGCACAATGCAACAGCCATTGTGTGCATCCCTATCAGGTACCAGCTGTACATAACTTCTTCCTGCATCCTTGATGGGCTGCAGAGACCACCAGCCTCATGGGTTCATGGGCACCTACTGCTTGGATATCTCAGCCCCTAAAGCACTCCCTAGCTCAGTTTTGTCAAAGCCAGGTTACTAAAGCACAGCTACTTATATTGAGCTCCTTTTAACCAAACTAGGTGAGGGTGGGTTTGTGTGAGCAGCTGGGAGCACTTACCTCCAAATCCAGCACAGCTGGAGGCTCTAAGGAGACCCAAGGAAATGAGAGACAAGGGGAATGTTGAGGGGGAAAGCTAACAAACATTGACCCCTCAAAGCCCTTTGAGGCTTCTGGACTGCTGGGGCCATGGGTTAGATCTGTGTCCCAGGCAATGCATCAGCCTTTGTGCTGAGTGCAGGGATCATGACTAGCGGCTGGAAATCCCTGGAATGCCACAGTTCACTGCCTGCAGAGCCATGCCTGTACCAGCCAGGCGATGCATCTTTATCTAAAGCATGGTCTCCTGTATAAACATTTCCCTGTGGAGTCCAGAAGCCGGCTGTCCACTTAGATGGTGCCTTTTTAACTTCCAAGATAAATAGGGCTTTTTTGTGTCACTATAAAGCATTATTTACAGTGGAAAGGGCCTGTGAACAGCACATGCTGTCAGTTCCATATGTAAATGATGCCAGCTCCGTTGCTACATCACATCAATTATTTTCATACACTTTGCTTTGCCTTCATCTGTCAGAGGAAAAGTCACCTTGATACCTTGGTTTTCTCCTCCCATTTCCTTTGGTGTGTGACTCTACTTTGAGGCTTGGCAGGGAGGAGAACATGGGATTTTCAGAAGCAATTAAGCGAGTTGGGAGAACAAGCCCTCATGGCCTTTGGAGCTCCAGCAACAAGCAAGACAGAAGAGCTGCCTCGTGGTTAAAAACTATGTGCTGCGGGGCTTATTCATAGGAGCTTCAATGATGAGATGGCCTCAAAAGCCAACCCTGATCTCATGGAAAGGGTACAATGGCAAAGCTCCCACGAGCAGGGTAAATAGGATGCGGCCCTCAGGATCACCCATGTGTATTTTTCTCAAACAGCCTTTGCTCATCCCATTCTTGGAAGAGAGCTGCTGACTTCCATCCTCTGGAGTCTTTTTTTTCTCCAAGCTCGACTCTTTCTCTACTTTCATTACTAATCTTTGGGTTAGACTACTCACTTCCCACCCTTAGTTTGGGTGTCTGCCTCCTGTTCTCACTCAGCACCACTGGATCATCCCCAATTAAACCCTCAGCTGGCATGAACCTACTTTCTTGAGTTAGTATAAGCAATGATAGACCTGGCCCACTTACCTGTCCCACTTTACAAGGGTTCAACAAAAGACTTGCAGACCTTTTGGAAGCAGAGACATCTCCTGTTACCTTGTCCTGTTCTTATGAGCAGGGGACATTTCCTTGGGTGACCCCTTCCCTTGGCCTGCAGATAGGCAGGCGACAGCGCTCGAGCTCAAGGTGCTCTATCTCTCTCTTCTGATGCAGAGAGAGGGGAAAAAATAAAGCAAACCCATAAATCACAAAGCTAGCAAATGAAAATAAATACACTTAACAATATTTCCATGCTGCTTTTTATTATTATTATTTATAATGGTATTACAGAATTTTGTAAAATTAAAGTAAATGTCAAGCAGAATGTAATAATTTTCCTTGGGGTTTGGCACATTTGTGTGCCTGACAGTTTCACATTTTTCTTTATATCTGTGAAGACAGGAGCCTGACAGGGCTATATTTTGTTACCCACTTTGTTCAATTTTGTCATAAATTGGAGCGAACAAAACTGGGAAAATACAGACAGCAAATTAATCAAATAAATCACATTTTAAAGCACCTCATACAAACATGTATGAAATAATCATACTGTGCCAGGAAAGCACATGAAGAAAAAGCAGCATTTCCCCCTCCCAAACAAATGCACTTTGCCCCAAGAAGAGCAGAGCCCTCACCGCACAGCCATTAGTGTTACATACCAAGATGTTGCTCCTCGGTTGCTCTTGCCTCGCAGAGCCCTCAATGTATTTCTCTCCCAAGTCTTTCTCTTCCTGCACCTGAAGCTGATACACATTCCAGCTATTCACATTCCATGGCAATGAGCTGCATCTTTTGACATGAAGGCGGGTACTTGACATGCAGCAGCTAATTTGGGGTGCCAGCGCACACAGCCACGTTGTGACCTTTGTGTTGAACTTCACACCTTCATCCTCCCAGTTCTGCTGCTGCTGGTACCACCAGCAAAGACCCTTCACCCGCCATGCCCGACACCACGCTGTCACTGCTGGGCCACCCAGGACCCTCCTTTAAAAGCTTGGTGGCTGTTCCCATTGCTTAAAGGGAGGGAGACATTTGCAGTGGCACAGGAAGAAGCACCATGCATAAAGAATTGCAATTTCCATGAGAATGACAAGGAGAAACGGGAAGCAGTGGTAGGGCTGTCCTCAGGCCAATCCTTTCTGCCTGAGTAAATTCGATTTGAATGCCTCTTGAAAGACCGGCTCTGCAGCACTTGGGCTATATTGAAAAGGTCACTGGAGGCAATGTCAGACATACTCTCCAGCTGCACTACAAGTGCACTGATAGAGATTCATAACAACGTATTACTGCAGCTGGAGATCCAAAGTGGCTCTCTAAGGAATCCTCTCCACTTATCTGGCAGCAGCAGACTATTTCATTACTCCCCTTTAATGCCTAGGTGAAGGTGTTAGTGCCTTCTCTTCCTGACCTCCAAACACTGACTTGGAAGCACTTCTTGGAGCTTGTTAGAGTTGGTGAGGACGGTTAGTGGGGGGACTGCAAATCAGAAGTGCATTTCAGCTATCTGAAAGGCTTATGTTGGTATCTTACCTTCTTCCAACCTGTCTGGGCTTCACAGGACTGTCTGGATAGAAACGAGACCAGGAGCACTGGAAAGCCACAGTGGCTGAATCAGATGTCCCCTCGGATTGTGCGCAACACCAATAGCATCCAAAACCCACCTCTGGCATGGGCAGAAGTCCTGTTATCTCCTGCTGGAATTAGGCTTAAAACCTGAAACATAAGGTGTTTCCATCTCAAATTTAGTATTTTGCCCTGTACCCTGTGCTATAAAAACACAGATTTTCCCCTTATCCAGCTAATTGGAGTTGGGCTTGTTCAGCCTGGAGAAGAGAAGGCTCCTTAAGGGGAGACCTTAGAGCAGCTTCCAGTGCCTAAAGGGGCTGAAAAGAAATCTCGAGAGGGGCTTTTGACAAGAGCGGGTAGGGACAGGACAAGGGGGAATGGGTTCAAACGTCAACAGGGAAGATTTAGGTTGGATATAAGGAAGAAATCCTTCCCTGTGAGGGTGCTGAGGCACTGGCACAGGGTGCCCAGAGAAGCTGTGGCTGCCCCATCCCTGGCAGTGTTCAAGGCCAGGTTGGACACAGGGGCTTGGAGCAACCTGCTCTAGTGGAAGGTGTCCCTGCCCGTGGACACTTGCAGTACTGTGTGCAATTCTGGTATCCTCAACAAGAGAAGGACATAGAGCTGTTGGAGCAAGCCCAGAGGAGGCCATGAGGATGATCAGGGGCTGGAGCACCTCCTGTATGAAGACAGGCTGAGAAAGTTGAGGCTGTCCAGCCTGGAGAAGAGTGGAGACCCCAGAGCAGCTTCCAATATTTGAAGGGGGCCTACAAGGATGCTGGAGAGGGACTCTTCATAAGGGACTGTAGCAATAGGACAAGGGGGAATGGCTTCAAATTTAAACAGGGGAGATTTAGGTTGGATGTAAAGAAGTTGTTCTTCCCTGTGAGGGTGCTGAAGCGCTGGCACAAGTTGCCCAGAGAAGCTGTGGCTGCCCCATCCCTGGCAGTGTTCAAGGCCAGGTTGGACACAGGGGCTTGGAGCAACCTGCTCTAGTGGAAGGGGTCACTGCCTGTGGCAGGGGGTTGGAACTGGATGATCTTAAGGTCCTTTCCAACCCAAACCAGTCTGAGATTTTCTGCAAGGAAAAATTGCAGAAAAATCTTCATTACACCAGCAGAGAGTTCAACTGTGGCTGCCGCCTGCAGTGTGAAATTTGCTGTGCTGCCTTCGCACCCTTACAGCCCAAAGAGAGCGAGAGTGTGAAGCAGAGACCTCAGCCTGAACATAAAGAGTCTCCCAGATATTCTACTTCTGTGAAAAAAACCCCAACCAAACAGCTTTGTGAAAGCCCAGTGTAATGAGAATTGACTGCCCTCCATGAGAAGTATCGATTAATTACTCTGCAGTGGAAAAAAGGCAACTGTGATAATACACATTTTCCAACTGCAGCACAAACAATTGTTTTTGAGGCCCAGAGAGCCTGGGCTGAGAAATTTAGCAAAATGAAGTCATCTCCAGGATAGAGATAGCAGCCAGGCTTACTGGAGTGCAGAAAAATAGCTAGAGACATTTTGGCCAGAGATTTTCTCCTAACAGTGTTTGAAGGAAGATCCTCTCCTGTGCTTTTGGCTCAAGCTCCGTTTTCGGATTTTCTGGAAGAGTTTCTTTATGAGAACGTGTAGTGCCTTGCTTCATGGATCCTGAACTACTCCCTGGAAACACCTGCAAAGTTGCTGTGTTTGTTGCTGTGCTGGTGGCAGTGCTCTGGCCACGCCGCCCTGCTGCAGTCCTGTGTCACCTCCCTAATTCACATACGGACCATGACAGTCTGACCTGCTCTAGAAATGGAAAAATCATTGGAAAATGGTATCTCTGGGAGTAGTAAAAAGAAAAGTCAATTTTGCAGGTCTGGACTGATAATGTACCAACACGAGAGCAGGCATCAAAAAGGTAAATGAAGGAACCAGCTGCCCATCTGGCCCAGCTGTGGGCATGCCATGCCTTTCCCGGTAAGCTGCACAGATACGCTGGGAAGGGAAAACATTAGAATATGTATTCTGCTAACCTGCTGTTCCCATTGGCTTCAAAGGCAGGGCAGGACTTGCAGTGAGCCCTTTCTCAACCATGAAATCCTTTTCCTTGAATTACACCCAGAGCCTACATTGCAATGCTCGGTCCTGCTGGGAGAGCCCCAGGTTCAGCTTCTTTCTCTGACACAGCCATTGGGTGACCTTAGTCATGTCATTCCATCCATCTCCACAGCAATTCCCTTTCAGGCAATTGGGTGTAGTGCTTCTTCTAGGCTTGCTGGGAAGAAAAACACATTATAGGAGGTAAAAAGTCAGATAATTGGATAAAAGCCATAACAGTACAGAAGATAGATAGAAATAAGATTCCGCCATGCGTTCAGGCGCCAGGTTCATTCCCTCCAGGGATGTATTGTGTAGATTGTGTAAGTGAGTTATTGGACTGGCTGATTCTCAGCTGCATTTTGGGTCCCCAGTGCCAATGGCTACTCTCTGGAAAGAAGAAATTGCAAGGAATAGGCTAAATTTAATATACATATTTATGTACTATACACACACAAGGCGCAGAAGAAACCCGCATCACTAATAATTTGCAGAAGATGTCAGTTAATGTTATTCCTGTGTATGTTTAAGCCCATTACCACAAGGGCTTTTGCCTGTTAGCAAATCATGCAGTGCTTCACAGTTGCCCTTCCTGCTGCCAAGGTGGGGAGGTGCAGCTGTATATACATTGCAAACTGAAGCATCTTCTCTTTATGCTTAGATGACTTTTTGAGTTGTCCACACATGCAGTCCAATGATGAAGGTCATGAAAGCTCTGCTTTGTAGTTGGACAAAATGTAAGGTGCAGCCCTCAGACAACTAGTCCAAGAAGCACTGTGTCATGAAGACACTTGGTTGAATCCCTTTGATTCACGGAGCTAACCACAACCTCAGCATCCGAGCTGGTGCATATGATGGCCAACATGGGGTTGGGGAGGAGGAGGGAACAGAGGACATGTGCCACTGCTTCCCAGTGCTTGCTGCAGGAAGGATGACTGCCGTGAGCAGCCAGTGAGCCCTGCCTGCCTGAGACCAAGGAGCTATGACGTCTCAAAGAAGTGGGCTCTTTCTGCCACTTAGCCTCTGGCACATCAACCAAGTAATTCCAGCAAACATATGATCCTGACTGGTTCAGAAGGGCAGAGATGGTTTTATGAGATGAACAAGACCACGAAAGCAAAGGAGCTGAACTAGTTATCAAAGATTTTCCTAGCCCAGGGCAAGAACAACAGGCAGGGATGGATGAGAGGCTTATTTACAACACTCTATGCCCAATATTTTCCTTTTTACAGCCTGCTGCACTGAGGCTTCTTTTTTTTAAGTGGTGCATGGTGATTCCAGGCACAAACCACATCAGCAATTAATTGGATTTGTGGGCCTCACTTCCACGCACCCCTTTGAAACGTTCCCTCAGGAGACCATAAAAGATGGGGACTGAGCAGAGTAGTAAGAGGAAGGTATAATGTGGAGAGGACCCTTTTGTTAATCCTGTTCTGCCTATCTTTCATTAACACACCTTATTATGACATCCTATAGATTTGCTGCTTCAGCTCTGCTGGCGAGAGGCAAATGATGTCTTAATGAATGATAGTGCCTCGAGCTGATAACGGACTGCCCCTTGCTCCTACTGAAAAGAAATTGTGTCCAACTGCACCTAATGTAATTGGATGAAACTTGTAATAGTTTGCTCACTCCAGGTGGGTACAAAAGTTACAGCAAAAAATCCCAATGATAAAATATCAATTGCTGTCTCTTGCTTAAGGGTGTAATTGTGGTTAGTGGTACCTGCAGAGCAGAGCATCCAGGATGGCAGATACTGTGAGGATGGGCTCCCCCTGGCACGTAAAGCACAATGCAGAGGAATCTTCAGCACAAAGCCACTGAAGCTGGGGGCCTCAGTGTCAAGGCACTGAAACCGCTTTGCAGATTGTCTCAGCTAAGCAACGTTTACTCATCCTGTGCTCAGAGGATACTCAGCGTAGCCTCATGCAGCTCGGTCTGGTGGCCTTGTCTTTCTGCTGCTCTGGCATAGCAGCAATAGCTGTGCTGGTGCCCCCTCAGATGGGTGCCACTTCAGCCCCATGTGCCTCAGCCACTGTGTTTTACAACATTTTCCCAAAGCCATTACTTTTATGCCCTGAATGATCACTTCATTTAGCACATACATCAGAACTAAAATACCCAATATTAGCTCATTTAAGTTCATGTTCAGTGATGGATTAATTGTTCCTGTTTTCTGGAGCACAGCCCAGTCCATTTCATCTAAGGACCGAGGAGAAATGTTCCCTTGTCTTTTGAAGCCTGAGACATCTGCTGTGCTTTGCATATCTGCTTGCCCACAAAAAAACCCCAGTGAATGCTTAAATTTAAAAGAAAATATTGCTATAGCTATAGATCACACCAGGTTTTTTCCTGCTTTCAGAGCAGGTGCAAAGGAAGCATATCAACAGTAGTCAGCATAAGCTGGTGTCTCCTTTGAGGTTTCAGATGTCACATCACGCTACAGTGGATACTGCTTTGCAATGTACTGTGCTGCATCATGGGCCACACAGGAGAATGCAGAGAGCAAAACATGTCCTTAATGGACAAACACAATGACAGCAGACACCTACATTAGCTCTGACTAGAATCCTCTATGCTAAATATGATGGCCAAAATGAAAGCAATGGGTGAGTGACCAAACTGAAATGCTCAAGGTCTCCTGTTCCCCAGAATTAACAGAGATGTTGGTGAGTCAGTGCAATGAGTAAATGATGGGAGGAAGCATCCCTATCTGTCATCCTCGTGGGCAGCAGACTTCTAGCAGGAACCAAGGCTGCATGTATCATGCATGCAGGGTGCCAAAACTGAAAGGCATCGCTCAGCCAAAACTACTGTGGCTCCAGCAACAGTTTCTCAAGGACCTCTCTTCTATGTAAGCTGTGCTTGATGAAGCCCATTTTGTTCTAAAGCATGGTTTTTTAAATGGTTTTTCTCCTTTAGAAAGGCTGTGTGTTCTGGTGGCAGTGAGACCTGGATTTCAGTGCCCCAGTTGCTCTGGGGCTTCACTCACATCATTCAGCCCAGTGCTGGTCCTTCCACGCAGGGGCTGTACTGTGCCTCACTGTGTCTGGATGTGGTGCAAGGACCACACAGCCCTGGTGCCTCCAGGATTCTCGAGTCCTACTGCCCTGTGCCAACACCAAAACACGGCTTTAATTGTGATTAATTGGCTTTGTTCACCTGCCTTTTAGTGATCCCTAAAATGTCCTAGGATTGTGAATAGCTGGGGAGGAAAGGGGCAAAGAGAACTGGGGATGGGAGCTGAAATGTTCTCAAACTGAAAGTGTCACTTTGTTATTGAGATCTCCATGTCTTGCCTGCCTCTTGGCATGAGAAGAAAACCTCTCCTTTTGTTTGGTCACAGCCCAAGAATGGTGCTGTCTTTCTGCATTGTGAAAAAAGTACAGAACAAGAAAATAGTGCTGAAACGTTTCAGACAATCTCCTTTATCCTGTGCTCAGCAATTACTCTTATTGTCAGCAGGAGTAAAGAAGCATGTACCATTTGAAAGTATTTAGAACTGACTGCGTGTTTTCAAAACACAGGATCCTTCAAGGGACTTCTCTCTTCTCATTTGGTGACACAGGCAATTAAGTTTTTAAGAGGTTCTCTGCAGCATTAGCAGACTATATGATATTCTTGCAGGCGCCTTTATAGCATCCTAAAGACAAATTGCTTGCATCTTCCTTGGAAAATAAAAGGGTAAATTCCAATACTGGAAGCTGACCAAGCTCCATTTTACCTGCAGTCCAAGCTGGCTGTGCATCCCCCCTCCACTGTGCAGCTGTGGCTCTAATTCATGGTGGGGAGCTGCTCCCCAGAACCAATACCCCTTATCAGGGAGGGAAGGCTCAGTCCAGCTGCAGGGAGCATCCTGCAGCACCAGTGACATGGTTTAGTGATGGACTTGGCAGTCCTGGGGTAAAGGTTGGATTTGATGATCTTAAAGGCCTTTCCAACCTAAGGGGATTCTATGATCCAGCTTGCAGGGACAGGGAGTCAGGGTGTCATGGAACACTGGGGTCTGGATATGTTCCCTCATTCAGCTCTAGCTAAGAAGGTAGAAATCAGAGTAAAAAGAAGCAAGGAAGGGCCCATCCTTTGGATTGGCCCTCAGCTGCTCGAGAACTATATTAGATGCTACCATCCTTTCAGGCTGTAGCATATTTCCTCATTATGGTAAACATTCACATGGCATTTGTGATCACTTCTGGAATGACATTGCACAAAGTTGGGTAATAAAATTGCCTCTGATCTCACAAAGCACAAGGCTCAAGACAAATAAAGTCTGCAAACAGTTCTGCACTTCAGGATGTTTTATGAGCTGGACCACCATTTACTTAGGGCTAAACCTGAAGAAGTTCATTTCATCTCCTGGAAAAGGCACTGTGCCTGCAGGAGGCTTCATTCCTCCAGGGATATTGGCACAGTTACTACAATCAAACTCTGAACTACCTTTTTCCTTTTGCTGCTTGCAGGTCCGTGTCATTCATTCCATATTTCCCTCTCCCAGCAATACTTCTGTGATATTTAGAAATGTGTATAAATGACAACAAGCTGGCAAAAGCCCACAGGACTCTGCAGGCAGCAGGTAGGTGCAGAGTTCACTGGGATTGTGTTACACTGAAAGCTGAGTGCTGGGGAAAGGCCAAGCACTCCCCTCCCAGCGTTTCCTGGCTGCGCTGCAGGTTGCTGGAGGGGAAGCCTGACACCAGGCAGTGGTAGGAGATGGACCATGACTGATGGCATCTCTCACCGTTATCTCTAGCAGTGCTAATGTGATGTGTGCAGGTGATGGGCAAAGCCAAAGCTGTGCAGCAGACAGAGACAGACCCTTGGTTGGAGCCAGTTTGGGCACTTTCCAGAAACAAAACAGTAAGACTAGCATGGCACTACAGCAAAGCACCCAGCCTGGCTGCCCAACACCCATTCCCCATTGCCATGCCCCGTGCCTGGAAGGGTGCTGGCTAATCACCCCGTGCAGGTGAGGAGGCCTGAACATCTCACCACAACCCATAATGAAATCAAGAGACATCACCAACCTGTTCCCCAGGGTGGAGCTGCTGCTGGAAGCGGGTGGCTCACAGAGGGTGGCAGAAGTCTCTCCTGCTGGCTTTGGGAACAGCTTTTTGGTAGACCACCATACCTCATGTCCCACTCCTGATTCCTACTTGAAGGGTTGCACTTGTAACTGCCAGTGAGAGAAAGGACAGTGCCAGCAAGATGCATCCTGCAATGCTGAAGGAGACCAATGTTATTCAGAAGTAAGTGGACTGACCTGGCAGATGTAGCTAGGGCTGGACTGGGCTCCTGCTCGGAAAGTTTGAGCCTAATGCATCACTACAGACTGAAATCAGCAGTGTGAAGCCCAGTGTCACACACAAGTCATGTCAGCCACACTTCAGACCATGACCTCCAGACCAAGCAGAGCCAATTTACTAGGCTGCCCTGCAGAGTTTTTGAACATCTCCAAGACTGCAGATCCGACAGCCTCTCCGGGCCCCTCATCTGACATTTGACCATCCTCAAGGTGGACAGTTTTTACATCATATCTAATCAGAATTTCCCATGCTGCAATTTGTGCCTTTTGCCTCTTGTCCTGTCACTGTGCATCTCCAAGGACGGTCTGGCCCTGCCTTCTGCACACCCTCCTATTAAGTGTCATAGACAGCAGCAAGATACCCCCTTTGCCTCCTCAAAAAACCCCAGTTTTTCCCAGCCTTGCCTCAGTTCATTGACGTCTTTTTGCAGGGGAAGCCCAAAACTGGCCACATTACCTCCAGTGCTCAAGTACGTGTAGGAGCAGCTCTGGAATTTGCATCTGCTGCCCTTGAGTAGCTCCAGCTGTGCAGCACTAATTCATCACCTGCCAGCGGGTGTCAGGAGCTTCTGGAACAAAGCAGAAGTCAGAGAACTTTCTCGGCTGGTTCCCCTTTGTCAGATTTCAAGCATTCACTCGTCTCTCATCTGGCTATTTGCAAGGGGTTCACATGTCTATAGCTGCTCCGCTAGAGCCTGTCTTCACTGCTGGAAAGCTTCATTAGTTCAGGACAGCTAGTGCATATCTACTGTTCAGAGGTAAAACCAGAGTGTAAGACAAGCCACGTTAGTTATATCATGAGGGAAACTCATTAGAGACAAGCTCAGCTGCAGACTTAGGCTGACTTTATCTTTCTGGTGTCTTTACCTCAGGATAGCACAAGCCTTTGTTACATGGGGGAGGGAAAACGTTGTGATTTTTTGGAAAGAGGCTAAAGGAATCCACTTAGAGATTGTTTTGGGAGAGACCAAATAACCTGAGGGGTTTGGGGATACCTGGAGGAAAAAGAAAGGGGAAGATGCCCCCAGCCACCTGCAACAGGGTGAAATGCTACTAATGCACCAACTCCCCTGTCTCACCATGAATCCTTTCCTTGGAAAACTTCAGAAGAGCCCAAATCCAGCATGTGAGAGGAAAAAACTGTTTATAACAAGGCTAGGACAGGTCTTTCTCAGGTTTATGATCAGTTCATTCTTGCAGCTTGTACGTAACGGAGGTTATGTACATTAGACGATCACAGCAGATGCTGTCTGGGATTTTCCTACACCTTTACTGATTTCCTTCACTTTTTTGAGCACCAAACCAGAGATGGTAGAAAGACAGCAAGTATTACTGCAAATGGCAACCATTCCTCTGGAAGGTAGGGAAAATAAATGGCCTTTTGCAGGCCTGAGAGAAAAATGGAAAGTCCCCAAGTCAGCCATCCTTCTGGAAACCTCTGGCCTCAAAATACACTTTGCCACTGATCTGTTCTAATTCCAGGACCAACATACTGAGCTGAGGCTTAGACCTTGGGCAAACTCGCCTTTTGGCTCCAACAGCAAAGATCTTTAGCTGCAAATGCCTGCTGCTGACAGGCTGCGCGATGGCTGTGCCCCAGGCACTGCTGGCACAGCCGTGGTGGAGAAAGTAAAACACATTTCATTCCCCAATGGTCATGCTGTAATGGCATGAAATTAGAAACTCTAATCAATAGCGCTTTACACAGCATGACTCTCATGTCAAAAGAGCTCATGGTTTAAAAAAGAAGAGTCACAAATAAATATGAAAATCAAGGCTGTGAAGCATCAGTAATGAAGTATAATTCTGCCGAGCAATCCCAGCCAGTGAGTCTCTTCACAAAACCTTCACTCACCAAATCTTTGCTTCTCTGCACCTCTCTGAACTTCCATCTCCAAATAATCCTCCTGTGTTTATTTGCCCTTCGCACATGAAATGTCACTGATTTGAGTGTGAGTAATGAAAAAGGGAAGGGAAGGGAAGGGAAGGGAAGGGAAGGGAAGGGAAGGGAAGGGAAGGGAAGGGAAGGGAAGGGAAGGGAAGGGAAGGGAAGGGAAGGGAAGGGAAGGGAAGGGAAGGGAAGGGAAGGGAAAAGAAAAGAGAAAGGAAAGGAGAAAGAGGAAAGGGGAATAGGTAATAGAAAAGGAAAGGGAAAGGGAAGGCTGTGTGTCTGCCCTAGCTCTGCCTCTGGTTATTTTTGAACACTTTCATCTCTGTTGCTTCATCACAGGGCTTTGGAAAGGCAATAACCTCCATCTGTTCACCTTGCTGGGGTAGACTGACAACACAACTATCCTTGAAGATGTACCTCTTATACTCTACAAAATGTAAATCAAATGCAGTTTATTATCATTAGAACAACAACAGAAGTCATAGTTATCCTATTTATATCAAGAATTCAAGGCAGCCGTGGTAAGACCCTCATTTCTTCCTTATACAGGCAACACTTTGCCAGAAGAACCACCAGAGAGGTAAAGTATTCAAAAATAATAAGCAGACCCTCAAAGGGCAGGAAGAACTGACAGCTACAGGGCTCAGTCTGTCACACAAGTCTTTCGGGAGCTGGCAGCGTTTTGTTCAGGGACAGGGGTTGGGTTTTTGCCAGCACTTGTTTTAAAACTCCTCTCGCCGCGCACTGCTAACACCAGCACAGCTTGGCAGGTGGAGAAGTGCCCTGAAAACAGCAAACTCTTCGAGTGTAGATTTTGTTAATTAGACCTTCTTCCTGCACACAGCCCCGGCCCTCTGTGCAGCTCCTGTGGCAGAGCTGCAGTGATTGACCAAGTGTTGGATGCATTCAGGAGGAGGACAGATAACAGCAGCCTGACTTTAAGACATATAAATGACAGTCCTCCAGAAAGACCTGCCTAATCCAAAAGCACAAAAGTCAATGGGAAAAATAAACCTTGTATGGCCTCAAGCAAAGGTCTCAATCTATGTGAAGGGTGACCACAGCAGTTTCTGGGTCATTTTCCTAATTTTACTACTGAACCACATTACTTTGGTTAATTGAGTTACCTGCAGCCTTGTCTTGAGCCCAGAAATATGTTTTCCACTTGAGACAATACTACTTGAAATCTCAATGAGGACAAAGCAATTGATGTTGGCACCCAGAGTCCATGGCCTGACAAGGCTTTATGCTGGTCAGGGAACTGAAGAATAGCGTCTGGTGGGTGGGCAATGCAGGCTTGGCTACTAGTCAGCTTAGGCTACAGTCAGCTTAGCACCATGATCCTACACTGGAGCTGCTTTGCCAGGCTGCTTTTCAAACACAGAGAGACCTCATTTCAAAGGCAATGCCCTTCTCGCCCCACTTGACATGAGGCTGCAGAGGAGGCAGGGTTTGTAGCAGCTCCTCCACAGCTCTGTGCAGAAAAAGCCTGGATGGAAACAGTAAAAACAAAACCCCAAATAACAGCCCTTCCCACCAGACTATCTAAACAGAGAGAGGTGCTTTCAAAGGGCATGTCAGCTCATGCTGCCTGCTGCTGAGGTGAGCCCTCAAAACACCTCCTGAAGAAGGTGCCCATGGCCCCCATCAGCGGCAGGATGCTGTGGATCAGGCCCTGCAGAGCAGTTCCCACAACGCTGCTTTAGCTTTGTCTCTGAAGAACAGTTGCATTCACTTCAGAGCAGTCACATCATGCCACATCTGAAAAGTGGGATAAAAGCCAAAAAATGTCTCTCCCAAGCCCTCAATAAAACCAGTGACTTGTGCAATACAGGCAAAGCTTTAACTTTGGGAACTTCAAGTCACCAAGCATCTGTTAATCAGCAATGTGCCAGTCCCGGGGGATTGAGGAGATGTTCAAAGGTCACCCTTCTCTCCTGCACATTACACTGCCGAGCTCCATTACACACAACCAGAGGATGATTTTCTGTGTGGCAAAGAATTTTTGATTCTCTGGATATTATTTTAGCTGTGGAAACCCAGCCGCTGAATGCTGCTTTTCAGGTTAAACAAAACTTGCAGCCAACACTCATTCTCACACTATTAATGAAGATAATCTTGCCCTGCCATTGACTTTTTTCCAGGAATAGCAGGAAAGGGATTTTCAAATCATTTCAGGTTTGCAAAATGTTATCTCACTCTGTTCCTTTAATCTCCTGATGCTGAAAGATGGATCTTTTTCTCTTATAGCTGGATGTACTTCTGTACTTCAGCAGGAAACCATGAAAGGGAATCAGGCCTAAGGAAAAAAAATAAAAATAATAAAGAATTTGCAGTGTTAACATTTAGTTGGGCTTGTCTGGACTTTCTCAGCGCTGAATTCCAACACAATTGACCAGACTGAACATTACAACATTACATTACACAGAAGAGACAAACAAAATAACAAGCTTTGCATACAAAGAAGGGCTGCTAGCCAGGGGAATGGACTGTGCTCTTCTCTACGGCAGTGGTGGACAGGACAAGAGGTTGGGGAGCTCAGGAGCAGCCAGGGAGAGAGGTAGGTTGGATGGGAGAAAAGATTCTTGCAGTACTCCAGCACCAGCACTGAGTGTTGGGATATGCTGTGGGGTCTCACATGTCAAGAGTTTTAAGAACATATTGAGCAAATATGTATTCAAGACCAGGTTGGATGGAGCTTGGAGCAACCTGGTCTAGTGGAAGGTGTCCCTGCCCGTGGCAGGGCGTTGGAACTGGACGAGCTTTAAGGTCCCTTCCAAGCCAAACCATTCTGGGATTCTATGAAATACGACAGGGCTGAAGCTGACCCTTCCCTGCTGAAAGAAGATGGCCTGGAAAATCTCCTGAGGCCCCATTCACTTTCTGGCTTCTAGAAAAACAGAGATAAACTGCACAGCTACAGTAAAAGGCAGCGCATTCCCTGAGCAACTCCTCCTCCTGCATTGCAGTGAAGGCACAATTCATAGCCTGCTTTTTCATTTCCATGAATCTTAATTGTTCACATAATAATCGCAGAAGTATTTAATAATACAAAGCATATGGGCCAGATGTTCAACTGGTGTAAATCAATAGCACTTGGGAAGCTTCAGTGGTGCTGTGCTGGCGTAATCATTTAGAGATCTGGCACTGCTTTTTTAAGGTGGCTCTCAGGATTTTACTACCTTCTTATTGCTTCCACTAAAACCAAGTCACAGAGCTTATTGCCCATGTACAAATAGCCACCCCTCACCAAATGCTCAGAATCTAAAATCAAAAACCCAAAGCTCAAACTAGATGGACTTAAGGTCACTCAGAAAACACGGATTTGGCCTCGGCTGGCTGTCATCACAATGTTTTATCACGGCCACATATTTTTCCAACTGACCTTGCCCTAACTCAGGGAGGGACAGACAGCACCCACTTGACCAGATGTCCATATAATGCCTTACCTTAGTCTCATCAACTAGTGTGCGAGCTCTGCTTTATTTGCTTCCCACTGTAAAAAAAGAAAAAGCAAAAGCTTTTAATTCACTTCCTCCTGGGAGTTTCTATGATGCTCATTGATCCACTCCACAAGTACTCTGCAAACACTAATGGATCTACTGAAACTCTCCACTAATCTCCTCTGAAACTTGGCACCAAACTGCTCGCTTCTGATGGTTTCTCCTTTCACAGTTGTTTTTCTTTGCTACCTGTTTCAGAGTCACTCCAGGGCTCATTAATTGTTCATCCTTTGTCCCTTGAAAATATTCCTTTTAATCTTTCCAGTAACATGTTGGATACTGATGTGAGGTAGACTTCAATTTGCAGTCTTTCACACCTGCAAAGATACTATTTGAACTGAGTGTGGTGTTACCACTTGCACATGGGTATATGTAATTGAACTGAAAAGCTTTGCAAGACATGTATTCATTGGACTTCTGATCTCATTTGTTAGAGAGCCTTAGGGAACGGGCAATTTCAACTCCTCAATTTACGACAACTGGTCATAGTTACTTAAATGGAATAAAATAAATCCTGCAGCATGTGTCCCTTCTGGAAATCAGGTTGACAATTGTGCCCAGAAGAGAATTAAATTGCTCAGTGACAGTACTATATCGAGTCAAATATATATATATAGCAGAAAGTCAAGGTAAAGTTTTTTGTGGAGGTTCCCAGGTTAATATTCATTCTGCTAATGTGACTCCCTGGTTGAGATCTTGCAGATGTCAATTGTATGGAGACTATGCAGATAAGACTGTCTGCTGTAGTTGAAAATAACCTACCCTTCTTACCCTTGTGCTCATTATATCTAGGCCTAAGCTTTGACCTACTCCATTTCCATAACTAGGGCTAGATTTTCAGCTGTCATTAACAGCTGGGTTTACAAAAGACCTGCAGACCAGCATGACTGGGCTCTTCTGGCAGCACAGTGCATGGAGGAGGACCTCAACCATCAGCCCTCAGAATGCTGGTCCTGAAGCCCGATCAGTAAAACTCCTTTCTTTCATTCCACATAACAAATTATTCATGATTTTGTTCTTCCCCTTGGATAGAAATTGCAATATCTGAAAACTACAATAACAGCTTCTAGACTCAATCAACTAGTTTTAAAGTTGAGGTCCGTATTGCCCATGGTTCCCCATGGACCACAAGCTCAACTTGACAACCTGTCATAATACCCAATGTGGGAAAGGCTGAGGAACTTGGGCCTTTGCACTCATGTGGGATACTGCAGCAAGAACTCCAGCTGAGAAGCCCTCTGGACAGGGAAGCACTTTTCTCCTAGTGACATTGTCCATCTGCACTGAGACTTGCCCCTCTGAAGCAGATCTGTGCATCTCCTGCACAAGAGTTGAAGATGGCCTAAAATACTGCCAAGTTCTCTGTCTCGCACCCCCAGGACACAGACACCTTCACTGCACAGCCAAAGCCTTCTAGAAAAGATTGTAATTTACTGCAGTAGGTCTCAGCTGTAGCTAGAAATGGCCTAATCTCTAAAGGCTGTGATCTTTTCTGACCTTTCAGGAGGTTACCTGCAGAAAAGGTCTGTTTGCCATTCCTGCCACTCAGTGCCTGTCCCCCCCCAAGACAACAAAGTGACATCCCTGCTCTGAGCTGACACATTACCAAAGGTGCTTAACCTCCTCCTTCTCTTCCCCTAAATAGACAAAGCTGTTTAACTACACCTGCAGAACTTGGCCTCAAAGTTGGCCAGGTCTTTCTGCCTTGTAGTCCTGCCCTCTTTTTCTGCTGGCTTGGTCTCCTGCAAGCACCTCATTCCCACTTACAGTGTTCCGTGAGAAATGTGCCAAGTGACCTCTTTCAGGGCTGAGAACCTGGTCCTGGGTGTCAGACAGCAGCTACCAGAGCTATTAATGTGCTGCTCTGTGAGGACACTAGTGTGGATTTATGAGATTATCTTAAATCCAAGCTGCACATTTCTTAATTATCAGTATTCTTTTCCTGTACAAGAAGAATTTGCATAATTTCCCAGCAGCAGCAAACAGCAAAATCAAAACAATAAATCAGAAGACGCGCCAATTCATCACAGCACTGTGTACACAGTTGCTGGCATTGTTCCTTTTCCTTGCATATCTAATGCAGACACCAAGGAGGAGCAGATCCTCAGTTTAGCTGCCACAGAACCACACTAACTCGTCCTAGCTGAAGAGCTGGCCCTGCATTTGCATGTTTATTCCACGAGTTTTTCATGGAGCCCAGATAGTTTTGGCAAAGAATGCCAATTCAGACAGCGAGCCTGCAAATATTTAAGCACTGAATACTGTTGCTGTTACAGGCAGTGTTATTGGCACCAGTGAGCCTGCTCACAGCAGTGGAGGGAGCCAGGGGATACAGCGTTTTTGAAGCTAAGGCCTTACAGAGCAAGTACATTCACCATTTGTTTTTCAATAATATTGGGAATGTGTAGCACAGGCAGTGCATTCCTCATGCATAGGCAGGGGAGAGGTGCAAGCAGCAGGCTCCTGAGCTTAACAGTAGATAAAATGGGCAATGGGATTTGCACAGGGACTCAATTGCCTTCATTGTGGGTTTGATCCTCCAGCAGGCTTATGTTACAGCACCCTGGGGTTGCACACACATCCTGCGCTGTCCTCAGCCACCAACATCTGATGGTGACTTCAGTGAATGGGAATTAGGAACCCAGACCACTGAAGTGCCTTGAATCCAGCATCACTTCATCACTGCCCTCTAAATGACAATGACTTTAACCAATTTTTATCACTTCAGACAGTCCAGCTGCCCATGTGAAAACTAAGCGTGTGCTTTGACCCTGTCTTGTCTCCATTTGTGAATGGCTCAAATACTTGCCATCCTGGCACCATGTAACTCAAAATGCCATTGCCCCAGTGATGGATTTTGAAGAGAGACCATTCTCGCGCTATACTACATCAGGGGAATGACAGGTCCCTGTGGTGTACATCAGGAGGAAGATGACACTCTGCTTTTTGTTTTAAGAGCTCCAAGATATATCATGGAAAGCACCATCTGATTCCTGGAACCTGGAGGCAGGCACAAGGTGTTATTGTCAAAATAAACCAGAAAAACTAGGGCAGATTTTGAATCTGACTGTCCCACAGTGACAGCAACGCACAGGGGGTCATGGAAGCATCTTCTTAGGGTTGGTAGGGATGTTTCCTTACCACTTCATCAGTTCAGCCCAAAAGTGTGTTCCTAAAGCTATCCTTTCAGGATTTACCTTTTGCTTAATTTTTACCATATGCTTCAATCCCATGGACTTTCAGTGGATTTGCATGCGTCTAAATTTAAGTGCATGTTTTGTTGCCATGCTACTTGGGGATGGTAATCTGGATTTTATAATGCTGAGCTTAGCTCTGTATACTCAGAAGAAGAAAAGGAGAATAGGGAAAGCATTCAGCAAAGACCAGCAAGGATTTGTGAAGAAAGAACACAATTTCCCACTCATCCTGAAAGGCAGATTTCCCATTTTAGAGCATCATGACAAGCAGAGCAAGCATGGCAGGTTCATAATCTATCCAAGTGAAACGAGAATCCCAGCCAGAGCTGGAAGTCCCCATTCCTAATTCCATCATTTAGCTACCGGCTCAGGCTCCATCTCCATAGATTTAAAGCCTGACACAGGCTCCTGGGCTATGCTATATAAAATCTGATTGTTACATTCAATGGGTTGTAATAAATTAAATTAACTATCAGCAGTAAGTTCACAGGCAACACTATCTTTTCTTCAGTAAAGTATACTTCCTTAAAACATACCAGCAGCATCGAATGTAACTAGATTTAATTTCATGCTGGAAAGTCTGTGAATATTCATTTTAAAATAGTCACCAAGAGTCTAATTTTAATTTGTGTGATGTTTCTGCTAATACCAATGCCTACTTAAAGTGTCCATTAAAAAGCCTTAAGAATATTAACAGGGAATTCTTACAGAAATGCACTAGAGTTTTATGTTTTGAATTACCATTACAGGCTTTTTGGTTTAACTCTCGTTAAACTGATTTCATTATTAACAAGAAAATGTGCAAATTAAAACAAGCCCATTAAAATCTAAAATTCCATGCTAAAAAGATTAGGGATATTTGAGTTATTTTTATTCTGAAGGAATAAATGTAATAAAAAGTGATAGGGAGTAAAAACCAATGCTCAGAAACACACAAGATCAACAGTGGTTAGACAGTGGTGAGAAGTTCTTGATGTACTGCAGAACAATCTGGTTTATACAAGAAGTGATCTTCCTTGTGGGTTTAGCTTCCCATCACAAAGACAGCACATTTATGAAGTCTGTGTCACACATTTTGACCTGACTTCAAGGTGCAGGCAGGAATGCAATGGATCAGGGAGGTTCAACAAGGACAAGTGTAAGGTCTTGCACAACCCAGGAGTGCAGCACAAGCTGGGATCTGCCCAGAAAGGGAGCAGCTCTGGGGAGAGGGACCTGTGGACCTGGTGGACAACAAGCTCAACAAGAGTGAACAGTTTGCTGCTGCAGCAAAGAAAGCCAACAGGATGCTGGGTTACATCAACAAGGGCATCACAAGCAGAGATAAAATGTCATTATCCTACTGTACTTGTCAGGCCACCCCTGGAATTCTGTGTTCAGCTTTGGTCCCTGCCATGCAAAAAAGGTGGACAGGCTAGAAAGGGTCCAGAGAAGGGCAACAAAGATGATCCAAGTACTGGAAACCTGTGTGAGGAAAGGCTAAGAGAGCTGTGTCTGTTCAGCCTTGAAAAAAGAAGGCGTGGGGGAGACCTTATCACCATGTTCCAGTATTTAAAGGGTGGCTACAAAGAAGATGGAGACTCCCTTTTTACAAGGAGTCACATGGAAAAGATGAGTGGTGCTGGGCACGTTATCCCTGGGGAGATTCTGACTGGACTCAAGAGGGAAATATTTCACAATAAGAACAACCAGCCATTGGAATAATCTGCACAGGGAAGAGGTGGATTCCCCAGCACTGGACGCTATTAAGATTCAGCTGGACAGGGTGCTGGGACATCTAGTCTAGGCTGTGCTTTTGCCAAGGAAAGTTGGACCAGATGACCCTTGAGGTCCCTTCCAACCTGGTATTCTATGACTGAGTTGCTACCGAAGGGTTGTGGTGCATCTCACCCCAGCCCACCCTCTGCTCTACTTGCCTAAAACCTGGCTACTGGGGATGGAAGTGAAGGCACAGATTTGAGTTGTAAATCCTGATCCACAAGGCTGGATCTCTAACAGGACATCTCTGGGGCTTGGTGCTCTGTGCAGGACTGAACTTCTCACTGTATTAAACTGCTTAACAGCCTGACAGAAGTCAAGCTCACTGCACGACCTTGGCCCAGGACTCTGGAAGGATGTCCACTGCTCCATCACTAAACTCTACATATATATATTTATATAGTGAAGTTCACTCTAAGGTTTAAGGGGCAGCTAAAGGACTCCACAAAGAAGTGAGGCACTGCAAAATACACTTCTACTTCAGTTGCTTTCAGAGGCTTTGGCTCCCACCTGCTGTATTGATCCCCACAGCTTCTAAATAATCCTCAATTCAATACAGTCATCAATGGAAGTCTGCTACTCTGATAAATCACATGAATATTTACACTGCCTGTTGTAAAATACATCTTCTGACCTATGAGGTGCTTTATATCCCTGTTCCCTATCTAGTTACCTCTGTCCTCTTTACCTGTGGCTGGAGGAATGGGGGGAGGCACTGACCCTTCCCTCGGCTCCAGCCAGCCACAGTGAATTATCTGTGGTAAAACTCTCTTCTGTCAAACTGCCAAATCTTTTGCATTAATCCTGGAAATTACAATTAATGAGTGCTTAGAGGATCTTTCCACCTTTGTACATGGCTCTATTCAGTTGTAATGATCCCTGCTGCTCTGCCAGCATCTGAAGCCTCTTATGGTCACGGCTTACGGTTCTGGGGCTGGGCAATGCACTCAGCAAAAAGCAGTGTGGCTGGCGGCAGTAGGGCTTCTGCCTTTGTTTGCTTGATATCCTGGTGTTGAGGGTGGTCTACACAGAAGACGGGAAAGATCTGAGTTAGTAAGAGCCCACAGAGCATGGGATGTCCCCCCCCATGCAAAAGGTCATGTCAACATTTCAGGAGTTTGAAGTCATTATTAAGGTTTTCTGAGATCTGCCGTCAGGTGAAGGATGGGGCTGGGAATAGGCTGCCACAGGTCTACAGCCCCACTTCAGCTGTCTAATACGACAACTTGAAACAACTTCACTGAGCCTCTGGGAGTCAGTTTCCCAAACATTACTGCAGCTCCCTGAGGACTATCAAAAATGTAAAAAGATGGTATTTCTAGTTATTAAGAACCAGAATTGGGAATCTCATTGACATGCAAATATATTATCCCTAAGCGTGAATGAGGGGTCTCAATCAGGTATGGATCAACTAATCCACTGACTGTGCACAGTGAAATACTCTTTAAGATCTGAGTAGAGAGCTATATATATTTTTAAGCACAGACTGGTTGCCATTCTCTCTTCACAAGCCCACCTCCACTTGAGATGCTGAACACTTCCAGAAAGGGTTTCTCTTTAACCTTCAATAAGCAGTAACTAACTTATCTTGCCACTGGCAGTCACTGGCTGTGGTTGATTTACTACTCAGATAGAAACTGAAGTATCTCCTAGAATTCAATGGCTTGCCAAGTCTTGTGCTCCTACTTTCACAAACCTCTTCATTGACATTTCCTCTTCAGGACGATTTATCTGACCCAATTCATTTTTTCCCCTCTGTGTGTTCACTTGACTCTAGTCTGAGTTTATACAAACCACTTCACCATGAACAGAGCATTTCCACTTTTTCATTCCCAGAAATAACGCTGCAGAAATCACTAGAATTACATTGGGGAAAAAAGCAACAGATGTCACAGGAGAAACAATGGTTTATTTCTTTATTTCCTTAGAGAGGAAATGTTAGAAAACTAACTGCTTCCCTGAGTTAGTAATTTCCACTGTCTTCAGTGGAATTATTTCCCATTTGAACTAACAATGATTTTAACTTGAAGTGCCTTGGTTTAATCTATAAATTCAGCTAGTAGCAGCTCTATGAGGTTAAGCACTTTTCCTCTCACTTTTAAATGCTCTTGAAAATCAGAGGATGCAAATACAATCTGAAGATTAGAGTACCCCAAGTATCTACTGCCCTGAGCAGACACCTTGCTGGATAGATCTCTGCCTGTATAGGTGGGTACCTATGGGCGGATGGGTATCTGAGTGGGACAGGGTTAACTGGATTAGCCAGGCAATCAGCAATACAGAGCTGGTCAGGACTGCATGTCCTCATACTATGCATTCCCACAATTTCAAGCACTTAATGGACTTCTAATCTCAGCTGGGGACTAAAGCTGCTGCCGGCACATAAAACTTTCACAATTTCAAAGCAAAAGGAGACATTTCACAGTAGTTATTGCTGACATTAGAAATGTCAGCTATGTCCATATACCACATCCAGTGCTGCACACAGACACATGTCTTAGCTCTGCTACCAGAAGCTATACAGCAGGGCTGGTCCAGCAGTTGGGCAGAGTGGGAAAGCTCTCAGCTGTGCTGTACTAGTTCATCCACACTAATTTGGCTATGTCACAGTCATGTGTTGTGTGACACCCACAGACCTACCTACTCCTATCCTCAAATGCTGTATAAGTAATGGGGGCCTTGGTAGAAAGAGAAAAAAAACTGAAGACATTCTGTGTCAGGCCAGTGAACTGTGCTGGTCTGAACTTAAGAATAACAACATCAGAGCTCCCAACTTACCTGAAGCAGAGCTTTTTGGTAGCATTTGGCACCAATGCGTGTCCATTAGTGGAGCCATCTGTTGGGGTCACAAATGCATGCTAGGAAAGCTGAATGATTATACAGAAAAGGCCAAGTGTGGAAATAGCAGTATTCTAAGAGGTTTGATTTGCAGAGACTCAAGTGCTAGATCTATGTGGTATGCCAAGCAAATAAAAGATGTTGGATTTGACAAGGAGCAGGAAAGAGCAGCAGTATCTTACATGAACAAAGATAGAAGAGCTTGTCTCAAAGAAACCCTGTCATTAACAAAATGTGTTTTGTGCAACTTAATATGAACCAGTGATTCCGCCTTTCTTGGGCAGACATCACAGAAGTGCAGTGGCTTTCCTGAGCGCTTAAGTACAGAGGAGAGCAGGAGGTAGAGGAGAACACAACGGCCATCTGAAACCACTGGGTCCTGGGGAAGTGAGATAGAATTTGGCCAGTGGCTCCTGAATACAAGTACCACTATGGCAACGGAATCCAGTGTGACCAGAAGTTGGGTGACGGATTTAACACATCCTTCGATGCAAGAGGCCCTCTCAACACAGAGCATCACTGTGCCTAGTGTTTCCAAAGGGAAACAGTCCTGACTATCACATCACCAGCATTCTCTAGCTCCTGGCACTGGTTATTTAGGTTGTGGGTAATTCTTCCTCTGAGAGGGCAAAATTGACTCCTTCCTGTGAGCTCATGAAAAGGCATTTGTGGATGGAGATGATGCGGGGATAGCGGGGCTAATAAAATCAGCAGAGAAATAGCATTTAGCAGCTGGGAGGGAAAGAGGCATTTTTTTTAGGAACACACAGGCTCCTGCTTTGATGTTGCATTCAAGCCAAAGCAAGGGCATGTTTTAAATTCCCAATAATTCGAGTTTCTTTTTAAGTTCCCAAGCCTGGCTGAGCTCTTAAAGACAAGAGATCTTGCTCCTGGGGTTGGCTTTCCAAGGCAATTGCAGCTCTGCTCAGAATACTATTTCAATACCAATTATTGTAATTCTCGGCAGAAATATTACAGGCATTCAGATTTTTTTCTTAACAGCCAAAGGGAGACATTTCCAGCATCTATCAAACCTCTTTTATTTTAATCCACATTAAAATCTCTTTCCAGAAGGACTGGGCAATGGAGTCTAATTCATCATTACAGTTTAAAGATTTGTCATGGCTGCCCCATGCCAAGCCAACCTGTCTAGAGTAACCTTTTGGGGGCAGGAGGGATGGCTGGAGAGAGCAAAGGGTATTGAAGCTAACAAGTAATGGAGAGCAGATCAGATAGGGGGGAAGCAGTAGAAGCAATATCCCATGCTTTCCTGCAAGAAGTGAATTCCCCATCTCCCACATTGTGGGAAACACACCCAAATCTTCCTTTGATTTTATTATGGAAGCAGGCCACAGCTTGGGACTTGGCTGGCAACCAGCAGGCAGTCGCATCAGTGAAGAACTGCCATGATGGTGGAGTCTCTCTTACCAACGGTCACCCTTCCCACAAGGCCCTGGCAGTCCTGCTGCCATAGTCCACCTGGAATAGGAGGGAAAACAGTTATTTGGTACCTTGTCTGTTGTTCAGACACAGGCGCTCAACAGTCTTCAGGAGGTCAGTGTGTCTCCTGCTGCCAAGAGTCATCATGGTCCATGATGAGACTGCTCCAAAGCTGTCATTTTTATCTCCTTCAATGGTTGCCATCAAATCAGGGCTATTGCAGTGAAAGTCCTGGCACAAACATTGGGTGAGGGGTTCTGCAATGAAAGTTTTAGTTGTTATTAACAACCAGCACTATGAAGAACCGAAAAATAGGTGTTAGATAAGAGCTGCTGCGTTATACAAAGAGAGATCAGGGTAATGGTGAGATCCCCAGAGGATCCCTGCAGAGGGAAAGCAGCACTGCGATCAACCCGGAGGGGTGCCTGCTGTGTCAGGGGCAGGGAACACACACGCGCACACTGTCTCTGCTGTGGGAGCTGGCACATCCTGAGGACCACAGTGACATCCTGCCATGGCGGGGAGTGGGGTGTTCACAGACACGGCAGGAGCTTCAAGCTTTGCAAAGAGGGAAAAGGCCTTCCAGGCACAGGGGCAACAGCAATGGAGGGCAGGCAGAGAATATAAATCCCTTGCTCATGCAACAGCTTGTTATTTTAACACTATGAAGCAGCCAAAACTGGTGGATGCTAGTCCTGCTCCTGCCCAAATCTCCATCAGCAACCCCTAACACTGCTCCCACCATCAGAGCCTGTGCCCCCTAGCCACTTCTCAAGATAAGCAGAATCTATAGCTCAAGTTAAGCTAAAAGCTGTCTCTTCCTTCCTCTTCTTTCTTCAGCTGCAGCCATTGTAAACTGAGCACAGCTGCGGTTCTGGCCCTCAGACTGTATAGGAGCTATAGCAAAGCGTTTAATGTATTCTTAGCTTTTAAAATACTATTCATCAGCTGCAATCAAAGAAGAGAGCCAGCATCATGTTGCCAGCCAAATTAATCACAGCTCCCTCATTCTCCCCTCCACACACACACAGTCACGTTGTGTGCATCAGTGGTGGTCTCGAGACCACAGTTTAGCAGACACTGGAAAAGGCCAAGGTGGTAAATGCAAATCCTGGCTGCTCTTAATCGCGTTCGTAATGACCATGTCATCAATCACAGGCCTTCTCAAGTGCTCAGCAACCACAGCCCAAGGGTATATTTTTCAAAGAATTCAATTCAAGCGAGGTCTCTCAAAAGCTGGGTCACCATTCTTCCCACTCACATGGGAGGAGGGTTTCTTCTGTCTGGCACAGGCAGTGCACGTAAGCTCAGCATCTCCCTCAAAAGCCTGTCTGCAATGAGGAAAGTCAATAAAATTTATGCAACTGAAAATTTCACTGACCTTTAGAAGAAAACAAGCTAAAGAAAAACAAAACACATCAATAGAACAGATTGGGAAAAACACAGTGTTTCTGCCATTTCTCTAGTCTTGTTATTTTTCACTGGGGACATGGTCAAAACACTTCAAATATTCAGGCTTTCAAACTTCCTAAAAATGTTGGAACATTGAGAACTAATAAGAATTCTAGTGGTTACAGATTTCTCCTACAGATCTCCGAAGGACTCAAGACCTTCTGGCTATAGAGACATAACATGGAGACTCTCATATGAAACAAGCCACACACAAGTGGTAAACATCCCGAATTCCCAGAAATGGTACAAAATGAGCCACACGCATGCCACCAAACCCAATCACCTCCCACCTGAGCAGCTGGGAACGGCGTTTGCATCGTGCCCTGTTGTAAAGCAGATTGTGGAGCCCATCCATGCAAATACTGGAGACGTTGGGTGCTGCTTCTGAATGCTAGTTGTGCAGTGCTGTAACAATGATTACATTTCACACCCAAGACACAACTGAATCAGACCTGTTTGATGCCACTGGAGGAGCTGATGGAAGCTTTAACACTTCGAGGAGAGTTCAAGACGATTTTACGGAAGCACGCCTTGGGGAAATTGAAATGTCAAGCATAATTTGGCACTTGAAACATGAAGGAGAGAGGCTTTTCATTTGTTTTCATCTGCATCTTCCCCTTCTCTGAAGTGTACATGCTCCATTTCCCACTCTTCCCTAAGCTTTCATTAGGCAATTCTGAAATCTGCTGGATTTGAGGAATCTCCAAGGATAAACAAGTATCTGGCATTAACCTGCTCTGTAAAAGTCAATTTGACACGTCTCACTATTCTTCCATTCTTGTTAGGGAAACCAGTCCAAAACAAGCTTTTCCCCTGTTATCTATCTTTTCCCATCCATTCATTTGATCTTTCATGTAAGACTAGAGGATTACTGCTCACTACTCCAATTCTTAACAGATACGGGTTCACTTGGAAAAAAAAATAAGCTTTTGATCTAGGTTTCAATCTCAGAGCTGGTCTCTGGGGTTGCAGACACTCAATCTGGCATCAGCACTGCTTCAGCTGGGTCTTAGCAGGCAGGAGGCAGGCACAGGGCAGTTGGAAGGACAGGGAAACGCTCTCTCATAGCTGTCAGCATGAGAAGTAACAAGAAGTAACAAGAGAAGTTGGCAAAGGGGCCTCTGCTAGATGCAGCTCCTGGGAATGCTGATAAGGTGTTCTAGGGAGATAAGTTTTTAATTCTCCCCATCATCTGAGCAATTTCTGGTGAGACAGAGCACAGAGCTCCACAACACTCCAAATCTTTCCCACAGGGGCTTTCCATGAGGCAGTGCTTGCTTGTGTATGGGGAACATCTTGCACTAACTTCACAATTTGAACTGAAGTTCACTTTTAGAGAAAAGTCAAAGAAGCTTCTGCTGTTCTAGAAATCATAGTAACTTCCTTAAAAATATTCTCATTGCACAGCCATTATAAGATACAACTTGGCATACAAAACACAGAGCCACAGCAATATGAAGCATTTCAACTTAGCAAAGAAAAGAGTTTCAATCCACTTGAAATGTGGTTTCAGTTTAGAGGGTTTGGGCCTATCAATTTTTGTTCATACATTCTATTTTTTTTGGCTTAAGGATAAAAAGGGATTTTAAGAAGTCCCTATAAAGTGAAAAAAATCTATTTACTACAAGCCTTAGAAGTACCTTTAGTAATTAATACCTTTGCGAATGAGCTGCACAAGGAGGTACAGCACATTCGGTGTGAAATCCTGGCTGAGTGTTGCCTAAAACCAGAGGCAGTAAAACCACTGAAAGTTAACTTCTAGCTCAACAGAACAATCTTAGGAAGTGTCACTTAAAAGCCTCCTTGAAAAGCCCCTTCAGCAGCACCTGAGCAGCTCTTCTCATCAGGGGGTACTTGCTCCATCAACTGACTGGTGGTTTTGCATTGTACCAGCTGCAGGAGTGAATTATTCCAGAGCTACCCTATGTCACTGAATGCAGAGGCTTTACACTGATGACTAATTTCTGTCAGTGAAAGTGGATTGGATTTGAAACAAAACCCATTGATTTTACATCACCACTTCACATGAGCCCTGCCACCAGAATTAATGCACGGCAAATGAAACCGTGGCTCCTCAGTCCTCTCTTGGCAGGGGGATGAGGCAGAGCCATCCCTGCCCGTATGCTGGGACTCTCCTTCATCCTAGCTGGCGGCTGCCAGAGAAATAACAGTTTTAGAGTGGTACCAGGCTGAAACCCCAAACTGGAGGCTTCATATATCATCCTGCTGCAGACAGCAACCCACTTTGGCAGCAGTTCAGAGAAGCACCCAGCATTTCATAGAATAACAGGCTGGTTTGTGTTGGAAGGGATCTTAAAGCTCATCCAGTTCCAACCCCCTATCACGGGCAGTGACACCTTCCACTAGAGCAGGTTGCTCCAAGCCCCTGCGTCCAACCTGGCCTTGAACACTGCCAGGGATGGGGCAGCCACAGCTTCCTTCTCTGGGCAACCTGTGTCAGGGCACCACCACCCTCACAGGGAAGGATTTCTTCCTTATATCCAACCTAAATTTCCCCTGTTTAAGTTTAAACCCATTCCCCCTTGTCCTATCACTACAGTCCCTGAAGAGTCCCTCTCCAGCATCCTTGTAGGTCCCCTTCAGATACTGGAAGCTGCTATGAGGTCTCCACGCAGCTTCTTTTCTCCAGGCTGAACTGCCCCAATTTTCTCAGCCTGTCAATTTAACTACGTCTGACCAAATCCAGTGTTTCAAGGTGCTTCTGGAAATTAGCAGCATGCAAAACCAGGAGCAATGACTTATCACGGATGTATGGGAAATGCCTGTCTGCAGAGAGAGATAAATGGACGGATTTGAGTTACTCACCTGAGAGCCACCACCACCCTGCTGTGGATTCCCTTTTCTCCCCATGAAGCAGCAGGTTGTTTTACACAAGAAAAGTCTTCTGGGTATCACTGGCATGATGCAGTGCTCCATGGCAGCCTCGTGAAAGGGGAAAAAACATAACCCGCTTCACTGGTTAAAGAGTGCATTCCTCCTTGTGTGTGGATATCTCTCCAGTGAATGACTCTGGCATTTATTATGTCAGATTATACCACTTCAGTTACTAGTTCAGATTATAGCAAAATGGGAAAAACAACCACTTACTAGATATTAATTTTATCTTACAGATCCTATTGTAAATGGGAGACAGGCCCCTATGTATATACTACAATCCTTAAAATAGCTCCATCTAAATGCAAATGTGGACTTCTGCCTTGCACAGAGCTGAAAGCCTTCCCATTAACACTCCAAGAGATAGGGGAATTAATTTAATGCTTAAAAATTCCCAGGGATAAAAGGAATTTCTTCTGTTCATATCTAGCATCATTTTCTCTTCATGACCAAAGCACCCATAATATGATAATTTTTACCTTTCTCAAGGTAAAAGGCAGTAAAATCCCTCTCTAGAAATTACTTTACAGGCTGTACTCTATTGACCAAAGTGCAGGTATGCGTATATGCGTTCAGGGATGCCCAGGGAAAGACAAGAGATGAAGATGACTACAGTGAAGGAAGGTTTTTGGGATTCAATTACTTGTCTTTGCAAACTAATCAAAAGCAGAGATAATGCTTGACAGTGTTCATTTCTCAACAGCATCATCTTCTCTACCTGCTGCTCTAAGCCCATCAAACACAGGGAGCTCACTCTGTATCTATTCTACAGACACGCACACATAGTGTGAGATACTGATTTCTCTTTGGAGGACTTTAGCAGTCACTGAGTTGCAAGTGGAAGGTGCTGGCCTCCATCACATACTGTATTTGCAGGTGTACATGGAAAGCAAGGCACAGATCTGTCTCAAAGCCTTTGTGTAAACACAGTTGCTTTAGTGCCAAGGCTCACGGTGCTCAGCGTGCCCCCACTGCAGCTCCCTGCCTGAGGGTATGCCAGGATGGATGGATGTTGGTCTGGCTGTTCTCTGACACAGAAGCATGCCAGGGGGAACTGTTCTCTGCAAACACATCTCCATTCTGACTCCCAGGTGCCAGGCAGCAGCAGGCAGAAGAGTGATACACAGTCAGCTTTGCTGCCTTCTGCTTCATTGGGGGAATTCTTAGAAGTAGCTATACCAATCCGTATCAAAAAGCACACAGTACATGGCAAATGTATTATTTTCCCCCCAAGTTTCATAAAACTTCACTAACTGCTTTTGTGAAACTTGGTGCCTTTACACCAAATTATATGTAATCCAAATTTGCACAGCAAGAGTATTTTCAGGGAAAATAAGAGGAAGAGTCATGCACTTACTTGCATGTACATCTCAGTAGGAAGAAGTACCCACACCAGGAGGATCTCGAACAGACATGTCGGAAGCCACAGACTGGAAACCACCACGATCAGACACAGAAACATCGTCATGGACAAGTGAAAGAAATATTCAAGCCACTTCCAACAGACTTGCACTCTGAAGTATGTCTCTTGCCCTAAATCAGTTCAGAAACCAACATATTAATGATGAGGTTGTGTTGATGTGAGTGATAAATTATTGTATTGACATGGAAGCAGCAGTGTGCTACATTCACAGGTTTGCTTATGGATTGGCCTCACAAGTCACAGGTTGAACTTACCCAAAAGACCCCTGTGGGGGGCATGTGGACAAGGAACTGATGTGTTTCTGCTCTCTGAGGTGTGTTTTACATCCCACAGCACTTCCCCCTTCATTCCTTGGGGTTCTTATTTTCTGTCAGTAGCAACATTTTTGTGCCTGTGCTGAACATGACTGGATGCTGAAGTGCTCCAAAGGTTACAGCTTTTACAGCTAGGAGCTCTGCAAAAGTGCCACAGCCAGCTCCTCTCATAAATATGTACATATTTTCCAAGTAATGAAGAAATTTCTTAAGCTGTTTTCTCTCTGGACCTCCTCTTGCCAGTGCTAAGTATTTTCTGTGCAAGAACTCAGTGACTGGGTCTTTTGTGATTAATCATTTGCAAGATAATGCCCTAAATGGCAGAAGAAAATAAACCAGAGAACTTCTCAAGGCAAACAGATGTGCCTCAATTTAGTGAACTCTACAGCTCCCAGAGTACAGAGTCAATGCTGCTGAGCATGGAGTTTCCTTTGGCGAAGCTAATGGGTCTGGGCTGGCCTTTGATCATCAGCAACATATAATAGTGATTTAAAGGGACTTGTGAAATTTGGGAAATGAAAGACTCATTGCAGCTGTAAACTGATGAAGAGACCACTATAGCCTGAAAAGATGGGTATAAAACTCTACACATAAATCACTGCTGTAAAAGCCATCATTTTCCCCAAACAGCTTTTGTTACTTCATGAAATACAACACTTTCCAATGTATTCCTGTAATCTATAAAAGCTTTATGAAATATTGACATTCCAGGCATTACTGATATTCCCATAGTAATTATCTATCATAATAATTAAACAATATGGCACAAAATCTGGTGAGGGTTGTTTCTGAGAGCTAACCTTTTAGACTTGAATGATTTTCTACTCTTTCAGAAGCAAACATCTTTAGAGTCTAAAAATCGCTGTTCTTATAAATGTTCAATGAACATTAACAAGGACACTACATGAGAGCAGGATCCCAGTTTCTTTCGGGATTAGGTTTCTTTCCTTTTACCTATTTATTTAGCTCAAATTACATCAAATGATGAACTGAAATTGAAGACTCCGCTCAATTCTCTGCTCACTGAAGATCTGTTTTTCTAAATGGGAAGCTATTGTGGAAATCCTCCCTGACCCCTGCATTACAAACACTTGCTTTGCAACATACAAGAATCTGGCCTCTCCCCATTCTCCTCGGTTTTGGGCCTTATGGATTCCAGGTTTGGCATCACTGAAGAGTCAAAAAAGCCCTGAACTCCAAAGCATAAAGCCTTTCAAACAGTCATTGCAAAGCACTCCAGCTTTACTAACAAGAACTCTTATTTATACCCAGGATCTAAGCTTGAAGGGATCTTGAAACATCACAAGTAGCGGGTGAGAGCTTGAGACATTTTCAATGAGATTTGGGACATAAAAAGAAGATACAGGAAAACCACAGGATAAAAGCTACAGGAGAAAAATAATCCCAAAATAACTCTGTTTGGAGTGTTCTGGAAGAGTTATTATACTGTTCAGTATGGCAAAACATCAAAGAGGTAATATTTCAACCAAATTACTTGTGAGCTGAGTTTCTCATCTTCTTCCAGATCATCACAACTTGTTGGTTTTCTTAACGTGGCCCTGTGGTCAGACATGGAAGTGTAAGTCTCAAAAGAAGAGGGCTTTGCTTGTGTGTCCAACCTAAGCAACACGGGGACAGAAGCAGAACAGTTCATTATGCAGCTATTCTTCCCCAGAATTACTGGTATTCCACTCATATCACTATTTCCTGTAGCATTTTGAACCCTGGCATTTTCCTCTGCAAGGGGCTTCCCTCTTCTTCCCATCTGCACACACATACGGGCCCCAGACCAGTAGGGAGGTTGTACAAGAACCTAAATCCAGTCCCCTCCAAGTCTCACCGATACCTGTTGGACTGTCAATGGACCTTTTGTCACAGACCTTTGCTGGCTCCAGACCATCATGAGGAACTGGCCAGAGTGTCATAAACAGAACTTTCCTCTATTGCTAAAGATCAGTGGTGCTTTATTTATTTCAAGAAGTTCTGGTTGTGGCTTTAAGCACGTAGGATTATGGGTCAAGCTAAGAAAGCAATTTCAGATTACAGCCCAGGACAATTTCAGCTTTTCACCACTGCAAATCCTGCCTCTCTGCAGTCATGTTTCCTCCTCGTGCCCCCCACTGCCTCTCTCTCTCTCTTATACCCCTGCACTCACAGAGCAAGTCCTTGAGATTAACCACAATATGATTACATTTTAATTGAGGCCAGCTTAGTGTGGGGACATCCTTTTAACTCAGGAGGCCTCAATTCCACAGAACCATAATGAACTAATAATGAATGTGCTAAAGTCATTAAATCAAAATTCATAAAAGGGTGAATATTGCTTTCTTTTATAATAAAGCAATTAAAATCCCATATACTATAATAGATACTACTAAGGTGCACTAAGTGTTCTTTAAAGAGGTTAGTGTTTAATGCCACCACACACGAATTTGGGGATCTTTTCAAAATAGGACTGCTGCACTATTAATAGATGATCAGAACTCTTTTCATGTCATCTTTGGTTCAGCATTATTGCTTACTTCAAGAAATCACTTGAAGTGATTTCATTGGTAAGCTTCGTAGAACAGTTAGTTATAATAAACCATGACTTGCAGAATAAGTAACTTTCAAGCATGGCACCATTCCAGATAGCTGCTTCTTGAGTTAGGTTCTTTCATTGTTCCTTTCATCACGACACCCTCTTCATGCTCTGTTTCTTAGGGGTCAACAGCCCCAACTTACAGGAGCAGATGGGGATGTCTGACTTTGCAAGTCAGACCTGGCTAGGGGAAGAATACCCCAGAAAAATGCACATCCTGAGTTATGACCACCTTCATGTGGTCTTTGCTTCAAGGAAAATGCAAGTAAGAATCCCTGGATTATTTTAAACATGGACCTCATTGCCACAGGTATTGGAAAGTCAATGGTTTTATGTGGACTGAGAGAGGGAGTCCTCAGGTCTTTAGCTGCATGTCAACCACTGATGGTCTGGACATACCTTTTCCTTTGGTCCCTAATGTGCTGCTCAGAGGATCTGATGGTGTGTGCTAGGAAGAGACGGCTATGTATGAGCACACGACTGGAAGCGGTGCTCAAGTCATCACAGCCAGATCCTCACACTGGTGTATGTGAGGCCTTAGTCTCTCTCCCCCAGGCCCTGCCACAAAATACTCCCCAGCTCCCAGCTCTACTTATTTCTGCTCAGCCCTTGCAAAGTGGCCTGTCAACAACAGACCCTTGGGAGAACTGGACTCCCTGCACACCAAAGATCCCTGCTGCCCAAAGCTCATGCTCTCATCTAGGAGAGCCCCTTCCCTGAAGGGCTACAATCCACCCATGCAATGACTGAGAAGAAAGAAGAGGCACAAAACAACTGGGATCAGATATACCGGTCAGCAGCACACCAGAAACATCACCAACCCTGTGCTAGTGCCTGCTGTACCAGACCTTGTGCTGTCCTGGAGACCTCTGGTCTCCAGCCAGGTAAAAAAGAATCATTATTGTGCACCAAATGGCTGGGATCTTCAACACAAGCCAGTTTACTGTTACTCACAAATTCACACAACCGACAAATGTTTTTCCTTTTAACGACACAGTCACAGAAACCCAAGACTTTGAAGACTGCGCAGGGAGACTGATAGAAAGCGTGTCCCAGGGCAGGTGGGCACTTGTGCCTGTAGGAAAGAGAACAGACTGGCAGAAAAAGAATTATTAAATAGTACATGGTGGAGTAGGGGATTATCTGGAGAACATGATATAAGAACAGACAGATTAAAGGAACACTAAATATTTATTAGAAAGGCCTTCATATCATATGCGGTAATACAAGCCATAGCTGCTACTGAATAATACAGGCAACAGCCAGCTGCTGAGATTGCTCTCTGAGTTGGATAAAATAGAATTAGAGGCTTTTATCCACTGGAGACCATGTGCTGTTATACATAATAATCAAAATCACTCAGAAAAGAGAGAAATAGCTCAGCGATCATTGTCACTACATGAGATGAAACACAGTATGTCCAGGTTACTGCAGGCCTTTGCTGTTCACAGAAGGGTGGGAAGGCATCAGATGATCACAGCCCTGTTTCTCCCTAAATGTTTGTGCTTCTGGAAGCGATGAGCCCAAACAGATACAAGGGCTTCAGCCCTTAAAGGACCAATACTGGGGGCTCCTGGTGAGTCCATGTGCTCAGGGCCATAAGCCAGTTTGTATATGATGGCTTTAGGGGGAGTTAAAGTGTGCTTTAGGCACAGCCAAAATTACTCTGGTTCTGTAGCGGCGACACAAGTGCATTAGCACACCGTTTAGAAAGTCTGACCCTGAAGACAGCAAGGAGAAAAACATGTTATTGCAACCCAACAGCTTGTCTCATGAGCCTGTTTCCTCTGTTCCACGTACACCAGGCCCTTTCAGCAGGCAGAGAGGATGTGCTCCTGGCTTCCCTGGGTAGGTTAAAAATGAATCTATTTAAACGGAAAATCTCCTTGCTGTGGCAAATTAGCCCTTGACATCGACTCATGTCTAACATACACTGGCAGGAAAGAGAGGATTGTCAAAACAGGAGCAACCTGTCCCCATGCAGCTGCTTTGCATCTCCTTTCCAGAGCTGTGCCCCTCATACTGGTTTTAGAGGATGGCCAGAAACTCCCGCCAAAATGAGATTTCCATTTGGCTGTGTAATGGTCACCAAAACTAAAGAGGTCCTTTCCAGTTGTGGGGAAGGGGAGAAAAGGGCTTGGGAAAAACTGAGGACTGCGACTTTCTAACCAGATAGTGTTTATTCAGAACTACTGCACATTAGCAGGTACTATCACAGAGGTAGCTGGAATGGCAATAAGATGTTAAACACAACAACCTGTGTGCAAGCAGCACCACAGTACTCCTGAGGATATCTTGTGAGCAGCACTCCCTGTCATAGGGCAGCATTGTGCCACAGTGCCCACACAGCTGTGCTGATTCATGCAGCCTTAGCTGGACCCCGTGGCACACTTTGAATGCAGGCTGCAGATACATCCTGAGCTGCTGACATAAACCATCATAGTTAAAATTAAAGGGCGAGGTTCTCCACTGGCTCAGTTCCACAGATAGAATCTAGTTTATTGGCATTTAGCAGAGGAAACTTTCCCCTCTTGGAGTGCTTATTCCCTATTTACTTTCGGAGGTTTTGCACGGGCGGTTCCCACCAGCACCTGCAGAAATTACCCCGAGCAATCCCCCACGAGCTGAGAGAGCACAGATCCAATGAGAATTGTATTGCTGAGTTTCTCATACACAGCAAGGAGAGCATGGCTGATTCACCACAGGAAACCCAGGTGCTGAATTCATCTAACAAGCTGCTTAAAACTCTGAACAGATGTTTCTGTGTCTTTCCTGCTTCTTGAGCAGCCTGTGTGGAAGCACCAGCAGATTTACAATAAAGCAGAAGCATGAACCATACATGCTTTAATATCAAGGCCTGAGTCATTGGAAAATGGTTTATGACTACTGCAGGTGCATATAATTTCAGCAATGTGCCACAGGGATGTAAGATCAAGCTTGTCCATAATGGAAATGTAGATTGACCGGGCTAGAGCAAGAGTGGAGGTAGCAAAATTCACACTGAAACTGAAAATTATACCTGTCTTGGTACATTCCCTGCTCCTGCAATGACTCATGAAAATGTAGATTGGGTATTTAGGCTGGATCTCATCCAGCGCCTGAGAGGTGTGCAAAACAACTCATTGATTTCAATGGGTATTTTGTGAGGATCCTTAACTTTCCACAGATTATGGAAGGATCATAGATAGACTCGCAAACATACTGAGAGCTTTTAGAGCCTGGAAAAGCTAATTCTCACTTACAGTACCTCTTTTTTTAATCTCACAGAGGTGTGAAAATGTGCTTCAGAGTCCACAATTTCTGATTGCAGCATTACCAAGCCACACAGCCCCCAACAGTCATGAAACTAGTTTGAAGAGCAAGCATGATTTCAATAGACCTTCCCAGAATTACAGCGCTTTCCTGGTGCTTCCTGACCTTTTAGGTTTTACTACTTGCAATTTGATTATGCAAACTACCACTTTCACAAGAAAAAGTGAAATCTGATATTCTGATGTACTCAGGTAACTTCAGGAACTGCGCTCTACCGAGAAATACTAATATCAGACTCTTAGGTTAGAGAAGGTGAACAGCCACTGTTGCACCACGGCACTGGGGTAGGATACCCACGTGGGGTCTCAGGTGGTCCAGTGAACTGGCCTTAGCAAGCCTTTCCTGGCTTCCTTCTTCATAAAGCTGAACCTCCTGGACTCTTATGACTATTCAAAAGCTTTAACAGCGGTTCTCAAGCTGACAAGGACACAAGCACAGTAAGATAAATCAGCCAACCACAAGCCCACGGCTCTAAGGTGGATTTGGAAAATCGTACATTTAAAAATTGAATTCCCCCCCAACCTCTCCATGGATCAAAGCATGCGATGAGGATGAGCCTTTAGAGTATCTGATACAATAGAAGACTGGTTTCAAGGAAACTGGAGGTGGAGGATGAAGTGCCAAAGACTCAAAGCTTCTGAAGGTGTGGAGCACCTGAACAAGTGGTCTTCTGGGTGGGTAAGTCCCAAATTACTGCCTCTGCTGGAAGAAACTTGACCACAAGAATCAGAGAATCCTCAAGGCGAGTTTCACAAGCATCAAGCACACGGATGCCCAAGAACCACTCGTTTAAGACAGACATTTTCTCAGGTAATGTGTCATAATAGCCAGCCATGAGTGCTTTCAACTGTACATTGGATTTTCTAGGTACCACAGACATGGCTGACAGGGAAGTCACTGAGCTTGGCACTAGAGGTTGCAGGAGAACTCCTGCTCTCACAGCAGTGCAGGGGAACTCTTTTCCTGGCTCTCATGGGGATATGATTTCACCTCCCCATGTGAGGTGCAGAGACTTCTACCAACCTGTCATCTCAGGGATACCATTTCAAAGACTTTCTTACATCAAATATCCCAGGACATTTATAAAGTTAGGAAGAAATTCACAGCAAGCAATGGAGACCTTCACTTCAGTTAAGTGCGTGTTTATACCCACTCATTTCACATGTTGCATTTCCTGATGGAATGTGTTCCATTATTTCTGAAATATTAAACATGAAAAGCAGAGCTATAACGTATGAATTATACAGTGTTGCAAAAGCTATCATCATGTCATTTTTATTTTTTTTTTGCATTTCAATGTATAAGTATTATACCAAGGAGCTTTTATACTAATGGATAATTGCCTGCAGAGCACATTTAACCTTTGTCCACTGCAGTTGACTTGATAGTGCTACCTATGTACATCAAATATCAATTCATCTAAAGTGGCAACACACGAAAGGCATGTGGCCAAATTCCTTCTCTCCTGCAAAGCTCAGCTCTACGGGATTTGAATAGCGATGCAAAGGAGAACCCATGCCACTTACACCAATTGGGCTAGATCCTCAGTTAGCCCATGCTACTCATGCCAGGGGAGGTAACCTGAATTCACGTTAGCAGTTAATCAGACACCATAAAAAGCAAGTTATTGACCTAAGCGGATTCCAACTAGCTGCCAGTAAACAATCTCACCTGATGTAACACACTTTTACTCTATCAAAGCTTGTTGGGGAGGAAAAAAACCCCAAACAACCAAACCACTGCATTTCATAAAGACAATGCACATCCTCTCCTACATGTAGGAAAGTCACATTGACCTCCTTGCTTCAGGGAAAGAAAAATACAGGGCTTAAACTTTCAGAGAAAGAAAAGATGGTACGCTGCTAGAAAGAGCCCTTTGCTCCACTCCAACTCTTACACTTGTGCTCCATGAGAAGTGAGACACCGAAGTTCATCTTTGGCTTGGCAGTACGTACGTGGCCAAGAAGGAATCCAGCCCATACAGAGATTAGGCCATGCTGATCCCTTCTAACCCTCTGCAGGGAGGAGCAAGACTTTTCTTTGCTCTGTATTCTCTGTTTGACCTTCAGGCTGTCACAGAGTCCTGACTTCTTACAGGAAATTTGATTTCACTAATTATCAAGCACCTGAATTGCTTTGTTCACCTGACCTGGAGGCTACTCCCACCTCCTCCTAGACAATAGACATGATGCCACCCCTTAGCCTTGCTGCTGCACCACACAAGTGGTTTCATTGGACACTAATGTTCAAGAACTCAAGTATCACAAAAACACAATACAACACAATAACAACACTAAACAGAAAAAGTGATTTATCTCAGACAGGAAGAGTAAGTCTATATACCTCTTAGAAAGTGGTCCTGGAAGTAGCTCATTAAAGGGCTAGCAGACTATTCACTTAGGAGTTGGGAGGGTCAGTCAGCAGAGCCCAAGGAAGCCCCATGGGGCAGTTCAACACACCTTACAGCCACTGGGTAAACAGCACCCTGGAGGGGCCTGTTCTTCTCCATCAGTTATAACGGGACACTAAATTGCTCCTTGTAGCAGGTAAGTCATTGCAGACATGCACTGGCCATGTGGGCAGTGAGCCTTGCTCTGCAGCCAGCCTAGAGATCCCCCAAAGTGCCATGCAGACACAATGGAGAAAACAAATACATCCGTCCAGTATCAGCACAGCAACGTTCAGAAGCCCTGCTGCAGCCAGGGGCTTTCAGTAATGAGAAGCAACTGCAGACGAATAATGCCCAGAGCTCTCCTGCTGCCTGAGTGCTGTTGCAGGATGGTAGCTGGCATCTGCATGAAAGCAAAAAGCTCATGCTCTGCCTCTCTCCTCAAAGATCTCATGCTTCCTACCAACCCTGGGTTAGCTCGGGTTGGCTCACCTGGGGCAGCATTTGAGAGGCTGATAAAGGTGATGGGTCAGCCCAGGACTGGCCTCATGCCGAGGGTGTAGCATGGTACATCAGGCAGCACACTTGCCATTACATCTGGAGATGTTCTGCCTGTCCAAACCTTTCATGCAGAATCACTTACGTGTCTTCCCTGCTTTTGTATTCAGCAGGGAGCTGTCTTCTTCATTTAAAAGGCTGGGATACACACTGCTGCTAAAGTGCATTTGTGATGCAGCAGAGCTCACCTTCCTTCTGTGCTCTTTCCTGCAAGAGGAGTTCAGCAGGGCTGTGCTCACTAAGCACTTGGCTCCTCCAGGCCAGGCATCGAAACGTGCTCCCAGAGACATGGGGACACAAAGCCTGCACTTTCAGCTCCACACAGTGCTGGTTGAGATCTACATTCCCACTGCTATCTTTGCACTCTCATGAAGTGCAATTACCTCCTCATTTTGCAGCTCTTTGTGGCTGTTTAATCTCTCCCATTTTGTTTCTGACATCTCCAATAATCCAACCCTGACACTCCTTATAGATACTGCAATTACAATACAGAGCAGCTCTTGACAGGATGAGTTGTATTTTGCTTCCCTTCTGTAATGGCTCAAGCCACGAAGCATGGCTACATGAAATGGCAAAAGAAACCATCACTGACGATTTATATGGGTCCCCAGCAGATAGTGACAGTGCTATATATCTGTCTTAGCCAATTAAACGTCTGGAAGCTACCCAGAAAACGGCAGCTGAGGTAAAATTTACATGTGTTTCTGTTTTCAGTAATAACTCAGCTGTGATTTTCCCTTTCTTTCCTTATATTTAGGTCAGAGACTTTACTCTTGCCACTCTCCTGCCTTCCCATCCCATGGAAGACACACACTCTGCAACTGGGGGAAGCAGACCTCAGGTTTTGACGTGCCCATGATGGTGGGGAGCACAATGCAAGACATGGGAAGCAGAACAGTTCCCAAAAGACCTTTGACAAATGGGCTTTTTGCTTCAGCCATCACAGAAATGAACCAAGGAATTAGCAATACTGACTGATCCTGATTATAATTAATTAGATTGCAGAAAACATCTCCACACAATACAAGGCAACACGAGATTCTTCACTGCTCTCTCAGCTACCAAAACATCCCGGGATGTGTCATATTCCCCTTTTTTCTTGGCCAAGAAGTACAACCTCCAGTTGTTCCAGAGAATCCAAAGGGACCATAAAAACTGAGTGGGCCTCATGGTAACCCTGGCAGCTAATGTATTAATGCATTGCATCTTCCTCATACCATTTGCAGCAAAAAATAAGCCCAGCAAGTATATACACAGCTTGAAATACAAAGGGTTTCCTGATCTCTGGTGTCAGTTAATCCGTAGCTAAGGTGAGATCTCAGAAATAATTGAATCCTTCCAGAAGAGGTTTGATTTGTAAGAAGGCTAAAGGATTTATGCATTCTACTGCCATTGAGTTTGTTTATACCTTATTTATATAACATTAATCCCACGCTTTGGGACTTCAAGTTACCTGCAGGAATCGGGAGGGATTATTTTCCCCTGCTGATGCACAACTTGCCTTTTCAGCTGCCTCCTCGTTTTCTGGCTCTCCTCCAAAGTGGTCATTTTAAACTTATACTCAAATGTGGAGTAAGGCAAAACTCATTCCTACCTAATGTGTAGGACTGGCAGCAAGACAAACTTCAGCCTTCAGCATTACCAGTCCCTGCAGAGCATCATGTTGGAGCTGGCCCCAGCCTTGGTACCTGCTGAGAACCAAAGAAACTCTCTAAGAGAAGACATCACACCCTGCATTACCTGTAAACGAGTTACATGCACCAGCCGGACCCTCTGCACCAGGGAGCATCAGACAGGGTTACAGACACCTTTTGTAGGAGTTCAAGGAGGGATTTTCTCCTGCAACTTGGAAGAGGTGTGGGGGCATGTGGCTGATGAGGAGCTGGGAGAGCAAGCAGAGGCTAACATCTGTTGCTCAGACAAGCAGTCGTGCTCTCTTCAGGTGACCTTGAACATGTGCCATCAGCAGCACACTTGGAGAATCTACTCTGCAGTGAGGGTAATTAAAGCAACCCACTGCACAGGTGTTGGGGAGGCTTCTCCTCCACAGTGATTTGTGACTGTCATAGCACAACATACATGCAACGAGCGAGTAGGATTTGTGAAAGATGAGCTCAGCTGAGATTAGCACCTCCAGAGCCCCATCCAAGCAAAGGATAAGGGACTATGCCTGCCTTTGGGAATATCTAATCCAAGAAAACAGGGCTCCTCATGAACAGAAAAAAGAAACCAATTACCCTCCCTGTATCTTAACAGAAGGTATCTGGATAGATGCAATGACCTTATGGTGATTGTTTTTTCTCTGTAGTGGTAAGTGTAGCACTGTACTTGTCTGTGTTCCTTAAAATCAGGCTAAGTATTATTTTTAAGGAGCTAATGAGTAAACACTTGTGGCACACACTGAAGATGCAAAGAATGTACAGAGATAGTGGATAATAAGGAAACCTCACAAGACCATTCAGAGGGATGTATGTATACTGGATGTATTTGTTGCCAATATTACTACTGGACTAGTTATACCAGTGCGACGTTTGCTTTCTTCTCACCTTCATTATAGTTCAACAAACTAATCCCTTTATTGATGATATAATGTCCATCCCTGTGCTAACAAATTATTTGCTGTGTGCAATTGATTTCTGCTGCTGTAATCACTACACACAAATATCTTCTGTATCGTTGCTCTGTAGAAAAATATGCCTTCCAGCAAGATTATAGAGTAATAGTGTGATTACTCAGCTTCTATAAAGTTATCTATCTGCTTAACCTCTGTGCAGCCTTTACAGCAGGTTTATACAGATATGCTTCAGAAATTTATCCACCTACACTTTGTAAAACACCTTGTTAAGCCACCTTCCATCTTAGCCTGCAGATGAACTTCCAACTACTTCACAGAGAGGGCTGTGTCTAAGAGTAATTGCTTAATTTAGGAGAGCCAGCCAGCTTCCCTTTTTAATGATATTACTCTTCCAAAGTGAATTTCACACAGGTGAAAGCCTCAAATCAGCAGCTCTGTGGAAAGGACTCCTCACCTGAATACAAACCTGGTAAAAGGAGCAGCATAGTTTTCCTCTGTGACTGAAATCAGAGCTTAGTTAAAGGCAATTTGGCCCGTACAGCAACTCAGATCTCAAGTTTTATGCTGGGAGGATAGACAAGGTATAAAAGTTACCGAGTCACTGCATCTACAGACTCTTGTCCACCAGGACCACATCAGGACTCCCAAGTGCACTCCACAGACCGTTCAGATGCTTTTGTCCTAAAAAGAGCAAATGCTCTCAGAATGCTGGTCAATATTTGGTCCAAGGGGAGAATTAAAGGAAATAAGCAGCCCCTGGGCTTGGAGTGACGGCAAACAGCCCTTGACACAGCATCCCTTGCAGAGTGCCCAAACTCACCTGTTCTGAAATGATTCTAGATAAAGAAAGGTTTGCTAGTAGGAAGCATTTCTTACCATCTCCCAAGCACTGAGGTGGATGGTATCAACTTCCTAACCCCACTGGAAGCCCAGCTTTCAGGTCTGCTCATAACAGCCTCACTACAGCCCCAAAGCAGAGAGGCAGCCGCTCCTTTGTGACATTTCTGTAGATGTCTGAGGATCAGCACCTCAATTGGCAGCACCAGTGCAGGCAGGATGCTTTACTAGAGCTGAGGATCCAGCCCCTGTTGTTTATTCTGCTCTATAAAAGTGTGTTGTAAAGGTGGTTATTTGCCCTGCCTGTGTTTGTCACAAGGCCATTTTGCTCCGGTGCCACTAGATGTGACCGATAAGCACTCGTGCCTGAAATGTTTCAGATTCACAACCCCTGGATATTCCCAGGTAGAACACTTACACACCCATCAACAGCAAATGCCTTTCAATCACCAGAAGAGATGTTTCTGCTGCATTATGCACAATTACGTGCTCAACTGTTATGAATAACTCTGAAGTTCCTGCTCCAAGACTATTGCAACCATATGGCACCACTCAGCCACTTTCTACTCTCTTCTCATGAAGGGAAGGCAGAAGTACCACTTTTACCCTTTACCATTGCAAAAACTGCCATTATTTAAATCATGTACAGTCAGAAGGATGATTTGGGCCCTGTATAAATGTAAAACACACATTAATTCACCTCTGAGGTTATCAGTCTGAATCTGAGCCAGGATCACACAGACCCAGCAAGTCCCACCATTCAGAATACACTTAGAAATCCACAGAACACAGGCTGCCTATCCATCACAAAGCTGCCCCAGAAGAATCTCCCCTTTTCCTGAACTGACGCTGTCAGCCACTGGTACCTCTACAGCTGATGGTGCCTGGGATACCCAAACCAGGCACCGACTGATCAGCATCTCCTCTGTGCAAGGCAGCCCAGTTGATACAGATCTCATTCACTTCTGGTTTGCTGGGGCTTGGTGCTGAGCTGTGAGCAGTGCCTGCGCACATCAGCTGGCTGACCCATCTCCTATCTGCCAGCATGACCATGTGTGCAATTGGTCCAAAGGCAGCAAAAGAGGCAGAACTAGCAAAACAAGCCTTATCTACCTGCAGGTTTTTAGCTTAACTTGACTCAACGCAAGTGCACTGAACAGGGGAGGGATGAGTGGGAGGAAATGTTGGGTCCAGGAGGCTCTTCACACCTCATGTCCTGGCTCTAGCATCACGAGGTGAATGCAGCCACTTGGGTCAATACAGCAAAACCATCAAGCACATGTTTCAGCTCATCCTAGCTCAACAGGGGCACTCCAGCATGCATTCAGCTCTAAGCTCACTGCTAAGCCCTCAGGACCATCACACAAGAACTGAACATACACACCCCTCCTGATCAGCCCTCTCAACAGGAGTAAGAGGAATCCACACCAGGAGGACAAAAAATAGGCCATTTTCCTTTCTCATACATGTGGATGAGGAGTTGGTGCAATTAACTCTGTTTTGAAAAAAACAGGTCTTTCAGTGAGGAATATTCTTCTTTCTTCTAATTTTAAGATGCTCAATGATGCATTTAGGGCAGTAGTATGTACCTTGTGAGCGAAACACACATGGTCACATACTCTGTTAGTCTGACAAAGGAAGGCATCAATAATTGCTGAGCCTGCGAGTACAAGTTGTCCCTTGAAAGGAACTAAGAGACCTCGATGGCACTAAGGAAAATAAAGCTCAACTGGGAAAGACGGTAACCTGACAGTTTTTCCATCCAAACATGTCTCTCAGGATCCTAATTGCACAGAGTGCTTCTGACTACATCAGGTAGCACCAGGAAGTAGGTTACTCTGCAGAAAGAGGTGACAACATAAGCAGAATTCTAACTGCAGTGTCTTTGATCTAGACTCTGGTTAACCAAGACTCTCATTTCTGACAAAAACAGACGAATTTGCATCATCACATGGTAACATCACTATCAACGTGACTGCTTCATCCACACTAGTCCTGGCCTCAGGCCCTTGCTGCTCCTCTTGGACACTACAATGACCACCAAACTGGAAAGAGGTTTCAAAGACTGGAAAGCCAGTGCACGAAATATAGCCAAAATATACTGGTTGAAACAGGCGGAGCTGCAGGGTTGGTCAACGTCTGGGTTACAGGTGGAAAACACAAGAACATGAGATTATGACAACATCATATGTTACATCCTAAGAAAGAACATGGCCTTCATACAACTTCAGATTCTTTGTTTGCCCAGAGAAGCTGTGGCTGCCCCATCCCTGGCAGTGTTCAAGGCCAGGCTGGATGGGGCTTGGAGCAACCTGCTCTAGTGGAAGGTGTCCCTCCCCATGGCAGGGGTTTGGAACTGGATGAGTTTTAAGGTCCCTTCCAACTTAAAGCATTCTATGATTCTGTGATCCCAGAGACATGCCCAAAAGTGTGACTAGCCCGGGGCTCCAGCAGCGAGCACAGCCTGCCTGGCATTACCATGGGCAACAGTCCATTTGACTTTTTTGAACACAAACCATGAGCTCAAGTGCTTCAGTAAGTGGGTGCTCTCCTTTGGGCACATTTAAGAAAGACAATTTTCACACAGTTCTTTGGGAAACAGAGAGAATTCAATTAATGCTTTTCTCTTTTCCCTTCTCTTTGTCCTTTTTTTTTTCTCCTAAGTTGCTGCAATTTCTAACAGCAGCAACAGTCGAAGGCATCAAACACCCTTACAGGGCCAAGAGTGTCTCCCCAGCACTCCAGTGCAGCAGGGTGGGGATGGCACTTACAGACACTGAGCTGACGTATCTTGTATGATAAACACTTCTGGAAGGTCTGTTTTCTAGTTCAAATAAAAGTTCAAGTATGTTGTCAACTCCTTTTTTGTTTTAATTCCCCACTAGTCCTACAAAAGCACTCAAATCAAAGGCAACCTCACACACAGACCTCACGTGCACCTCTTCCAACAATTAAATCTCGCAAAAGAAGAGATTTATTCCCCTTGCAGGCAAGGTAGGATGCACCCAGATGAACAATCTCAAAGACAGAGAGAAAGAGAAAGTTAACAAACACTAAAAGCACCTAGAGGCCAGGAAGATTTAGTATCAGCCTTATTTTTGATGCTGTCCCATTTAAATCCCTTTTGGTGTTAGATTTGAATAGGAGTTTCTGAGGAAGTACCACTGAAAAGTGGCTTATGAACAGCAGAAAGTCGTAAGGTCAGATAAAACCCATCTACATGTGCACGTGGAGGCTGCCTGAGATAAAGGAGGAAATTAAAACTGGGGAATATGAAATTATATCCAGTGTCCTGCAGGATTCCAGCGTTGCCGAGTTAAAGGCAACGAATAAATAAAAGAAATCCAACCCCAAGCAAATCTCTAGGATGAAACAAAATTCATTCCAGGGCGTTAGAGCAGATTTGAGGAAAGAAATGTGTGTGCCAACAGCAATTACTATGGAGAACTCGCTGAGCACAAGTCTAGAAGACTGGAAAATTGGAAAATAACAAACCAAATGTGGTATCAATATGCAAAAAATGAGAGCAAGCCTGGCACAGGAAATTACAGGGCTATCAGCTTAATATTCATTACATATAGGAAAATGCAAGGTCCCCATTGTATACAAGAGTGTAATTAAATCAAGGGGTTCTGTTGAAATCAACTGCTTGTGATGTTTATGAATTAGCAGCAGATTCAAAATGCAGCCTTAGCATTCAGCCTGGGGCCTGGCATTATTTGTTACAATCTATAAACCAGCCCTGTGAGAAGTTTTCTCCTCCATATAGTAAGTTTAAAATCTCCTGCTTTGAGGTTTGGGATTTTTTTTGCTTTGCATGTGATTCAGTGCTGAGGGGGATTAGCACAAACAGGTCATCTGAGGACAGTGTCAGGGGGGAATGCTATGGGCTGATTTATTGATTATTTATTTGCTGTTTAGAGCAATGGCAGAGAAGCAGATCTCTTACTCCTCCTGCTTTTGCCCACCTTTCTCCATCCATGACAGTAACATCTGCAGTTATGCACGTATTTCCTCCTGGTGCTGGGAAGCAGAGCCAGATGTTCATTACCTTTCAACGGGTCCTCACTTGATGCCTACAGAAACACCCTCTTCCACTTCTCCGGCTGCGTTCCCACTGCATGGCTTGTAAAGTTGCACAGGGTTTTAGTGTCAACGACACCACCAAGCTTTCCAAGAGCAGCAACATTCACCATCCCAGGGCTGTCTGTGGAACCAGCAACACTCTGGTGGTCCCATCCAAGGCCAGAGCCATGAGGATTTACATCAAGACCTTCAGTGCTGGGCAAGTGATGTCAGTAAACTCTGAAATGGGATCCCAGGTCCTGGGGAACACCAAGGATGCAGCTCAGCATTCAGATGAGCTAAATGTGTTTGGTCAGGCCAGCTGCCCCAAGTGATGTACATTAATCCTCACCTGCTTCTCCTCTGCAAGGAACATGTAGAAACATTCATAAATATTTCAAAAGCTCCTACAGAGCACCTAGCTTTCAGAAATGCATTCCACAATCCTTTATTACCCTTAATAACCTCCAAGAAAAATGATCAACCAACACAAAGAGCCTATTTTAAGTGTGCAGTTGCAAATACCAAACAGGATTTTGAAACACAGCAAGCAGTGCCAGAGAGAAAATACACTTCACTTCCATTTCAAGTTTCCTATATCAAGAAAACATATGGAGAAATTACGCAGAACCTTACTGTGTTTTTTAACTCAAAGCGAGATCTTTGAGGAACTATCCTCTTTGGGTTCTGTATTTTACATCATCAACATGGAATAAGATCTTGCCACTCATTTATAACAAGTTAAAATGAAAAGCCCACAACAGCCCAAACCTGGAAAGGATTTAAAATATAGATACTGATTGCAAGCTCCATGTTGACATTTAATTCTATCCCTGAATTTGCCCCCAAACCTTGTAATATGGAGAAAAAAGGAAATCTAATGGATGCATCAGTCAACCCCATACTTAGCTGCTGTCTTCTGGTGAGAGAACTTGGTGGTTTTTAAACCTCTGAGTCCTTTTTCTTTTTGATTCAGCTGTTAAAGAAAAAAAGTCCTCTCCAAAGTGACTCTGCCTCAGGAACACATGCTCCTTTTTCCTCAGGTACATTTTGAACCCCACAGTTGATTTCAGAGGCACCTGACAGAAGAAGGAGGCCCCAAAGAAATGTGTGTGTTTATATATGTATTCATGGATTTTATGAAAGCAAGTAGCTGGGTAGGCACGCTGCTGCATCTGAGTCCATGAGGGAAAGGCTACTGCTCCATCAGGACCCAGAAGGTACTAAAGTCAAGTCTCTTCAGCCTGGGGCTCTGGGAATCTCATCCTACTGTGCTTTTCTAACCAAAGACCTGAAATTCAAGCTAAATCTACTGAACTTCATCAATATGAACAGGTCAGACATCACCTGCGGAAAGCAAAGGCCAATTCTTCAGGGGCTTACACGGATTTTGCTGATTGCCAGGCTGTAACAGGTCTTTGGTGGGAGAGGCAGAGTAAGAGCTGAGCCTTGGTCACCTACATGTGCACACAACAGGAACTGAGAGAATGCAATTGCAGTGTGTTCTGGCCACAGAGATCGGCACGACCGGCTCTAATGGCAGAGGGAAAAGCAACAAGTGATGAAAGGACTATCGCTTATGGTCACTTCTAGGCACCACGGGGTCTCTGAGGGGCTCAGCCCTGTTCCAGCTCCCCTTTTCCCTCCAAAGACCGAGACTGACGGAGGCACCAACAGCAGCTTTGGCAGCAGCTCGTATAGTGCTGCTGGAACACGATTTAGTTAAAATTCACCTGACGAGGAGGAAATGAAAATCCTCAAGGCCACAAATTAAAACTTTGGACTTGATAGAACAACAGTGTATAAATAGAAATACCTATTTCCTGCAGAAATCCTGTGGGCTCAGTATTAGAAACTAATTAGTAGAACTGAATCACCAGGAAAAGAAAAAAAAGCTGTTTTCCTGTTACTCCCAAGAAGATATGACTTCTCTAGCACTTTTCCTTTAGCACTGGTGATCAGCATAACCCTGTGAGCACTCCACAGCCCCTCCTTGGTTGCACTTTCTCCCTATTTCAGTAAAACACAGTAAGAGAAAGGACAAAATTCATCATTAGCAATTCCTGTTATAGCATCAGTAGCTGCACTTTGTCTTTTCCTCCAGATTATATGCTCATGAAGCAGGAAGGTGTGAGTGCTTCGTTAAAAGCACCAGCTCCAAGAGGACTTTGAAAGAGAGACTTTCCCGTTAAATTCATTACGAAGATAAAGTTCTCAGAGTGGATAAAGCCCAAATTTGCAGAGTTCCCTGGTGGAAACAGTCCTGAGACAACTCAAAGAGCAACTAGGAATCAGAAAATACTTCAAAGAAAGGGGAGAAGGGCTGCAGAGCTCTTCTGAACAGACAGGGAGACACAGGCTGCAATGGACTATGTGACTGCTCTCAATCCTGAGGTGTCTTTGGGCATCCTCTTCTAGCTGTGACCTTGGGCTGTCCCCAGGAGCCACCACACCACTGCCCAAGGTCATCAACCGCTCCCATGAGCCAGCCAAGCAACACAATTCTCCTAATTCCCTGCAGAAATCAGTGTGATGAGATACAACAGAGTCCTACACAACTCCCCAGCTGAGTGTAGGGCTGCTCAGAGAAGCCGGTGTTCTTTTATTACCAAATTAACTTTAAAACAACCCCATCTATTTCACTTTCCACATCAAAGATTATCATCTCCATGCAAAAGAGAGGGCTAATGAAAAAAAAGAGGTACTTAGAAAACACATTTTAGAATTTAAAACACTACTAGCACTGATTCTTCCTGCTTGTAAAGAACTCTGCCTTTTTGTCTTATAAAGTACTCCAAGATCTCATTTGCAAACTACTACCGGTAGCTACTCGGGTGTTTTGCTGGCTGCTCACTTACTCTTTGGGGATTTCATATTCTTCTAAATTCTGTAAATGGCCACTAAAGTGGAGATGAACATTATAAAATACATTTCAATCACCCTCATGATTTAGACTAATTCATTGGCAACCGTACAAAATGCTATTTACAAGGTACTTCCATCAGCTGGTATCTGGCATTAAGTATTTTGAATCAATCTACCATCATTTTCATCTCTTATTTTTCATACAAGGGAAATTATTGATCGGAGCTTTTCAGCCTCATTTAATATACTGGAATAGGCTTTAAATTTTCCCATGTAAACCTCAGTGGAGATTAGCAACCCTGTCTTGCTTAATGCAACACAAATCAGTCTCCCCGATGAGACCACAATATTGAACGTGACATCATGACCACTTTACTAGTTGATGAGCCCTGAGACAGGCACCTGCTGGAATTCCCTAAGGACTTGGCACTGAGTTGAGTTTGAGTTACCAGGCAAGGTTGGTGACTTAAAGGGAAAACTTTAAGGCACCTTCACCTCTCAGAGGCCATTACGTCATTGCAGAGGAATACCCGGGATGGAAGGAGGCAGACTTTCTCCCTTGCTCCTATTAAGTTTGCATTCAGTTTCTGAATTGTGCTGAATTTTGCATTCAGATGCTATTGCGATGGGTGTGTTCAAGACGCTGGATTAGATTTCAATACAGTGAGGACACAGAGCTTGGCTGAATTTTGATGAACTCGTTCTTGAATAAATAAGCAAAACATCAGTGAGTAAGATACTCAGTCAGCTTCAATAAATACATATGGTAGCAAAACAGCCAGCTAGACAAACAGAATATATCACACTGGAACGAGCACTGATGATTGTGTAATGACTCAGGATGCTTTCAACATATTAGACACTACTGTAAAAAACAATATGCAAATGTCTGGGTCCAGTTTACAGTAAAAAACAAGTTATGCTCATGTTACCAAAGCAGCAGTCAGTGAGTAATGAGCACAGCATGTACCCCTGTCCCTCATCGAATTTAGTCTAGAGCTAATTGGCAGCACTGGCACAGGAGTGCTGCCAGATGCACACTGCACCGGTGATGCTTCCTGAGGCTGTGTGGCTTCCAGACCATGGTGCAACTTCACATTGGAGATCCTATCAGATAAGGACATCAGGATGGATTGAGCAGGAATACAAAAGTGTTTTCTTGGGAGGAAACACAAGACTGCAAATGCTATTACAACCGAAGCCCAATACAAGATAAAAGTGCTTCGAGCCGCTGTGGCAGCCCTGATATTGCATTTGATGCAAAACAAGAGAGAATGAATGTGCTCAAGGGCTGAACTTCCAGTGGTCCATTTCACAGACTAATTTGTGTGCAGGCTGATACTTCCAGTATGTTTCTATACTAACAGAGAATAATCATAGGATAAGTAGAGCAAGGTAAGTACATATGCTGCCATTGTTTTCTTGCAGCATAATAGCATCATCAATGAAGCCTGAATGCAGCCCAATTAGCATACGGTAATTAGAATCACTGCTGCTTGTTCATTTACTTCTGCACACCATGATGAGGTGTTGGTTGCAGTATGCAGCGCTGCAATCCCACAGATAATGCCAACTGTGCAAAGCATGTATCCTATTCTCTCATCAAAAGAAACAACAGAGACATTAAAGTGCCTTAAGCTGCTAAAATTTCAATTTTGGCCTGACTCAGGGAAGTCTCCAGCTTACCCAAGGAATATCTAAGCACAGACTGTATTCCAAAGGGATAAGCACACCTGTAATACATGCTGCCTTTAAAGACAAATGGAAGCTTTAATGAAAAATCTGATTTTCTAAATACATTCTCTCTTAGCTTGTAACTTTTAACACCTTGCTGACTGCTGCTGAGAGCTCTGACAAGCCTTAACAACTTGGTTGAAGAAGCCCTGTGCAATTCTTCTGTTTATTTACATGGCTACCCTTGGACAGTATTTCGAGAGGGCTCATTCAGAGCAGTCAGTATCCAGGCATTTGTTGAAGTATGGCTGGGCTGTGGACTATTTATAACCCATCCACCACTGAAGAGTCTCTTAATGCTTCTCCAGACTTAAATGGCTAACTTTTATAGTCCATTTATGGCACATTTCAACAAAGCAGTTAAACATGTTCCAGGACTGGTATCTATACGTAAATAAAGGAAGCTGGACTTGGCTGGCACCCAGGCTCCCCATCCCCACCATCCCATGTTGGCAAGTTGGCCTGCACAGCCCCACAGCCCCAAGCCCTACAGCCGCTCACCTGGACCTGGGCACGAGGGCTGGGGAGCAGCACCCTGCTAACACAGCTCTGCATGAGGCTCATTTAACAGCACCTCCTTTTCCCCTTCAAGATCCATCCTGAGGCACCTGAAGCTCACAGGGTGGACCACAGCTTTACTGGCCAAGGGAGATGCCCTGATTTACCCCTTCCCACTGCTCCCAGGATTCACAGCACACCACTACCTCACACTAAGAATCACACCAATCAAACGCAGTTTAATTAGGATTTACACCAAGGCCGGAAAGTCAAATGTTAGCAGACTGGTCTGGAGGAGCTTAAAACCCAGCAGATTTCAAATGTATTTAGTTCATATACCCCACAGAAGGTAACCACATAAGCCAGGGTGGAGAACTTGGTACTTTCTATGACTGGAAATGATAATACAGCAAGAAAGGGTATATAAGGAGAAGCATTACATAAGATGTAGGTTTTACAAGCTTTATAAAGACTCTCTTAGCACTTGTTAGTGGCAGAAACCTCCCCATGTGCCAACCCATCTGAAATGGGAAGGATAGAAAAGTGCCTTCCATTTAAAGAAATGGGCTGTGAACGTGCTGTCAATGTCTGTGATTCTTTTTATTGATTTACAGTGTGTAAGCCATAAATCATTTTACCTTTTACTGAGCCCATAACTATGCATCACCCTGCCAGGGAAACTCCTCAGATTTTAAGGGGGACGTGCAAGAGAAGAGACTTCTCTTTCATTGACTGGGTTAGATGAGCTGAAACAGCCAAGGTGGGATTTAACACACACGGTGGGGTGGATACAGATAGACAAAACACTTAATTTGAACAGCTGCCCCTACCTGCTGCTCTTTATCTCCTCCAGGAGTAATCTTTGGCTACAAAGGGACAGATTCAAGCCACACTTGCATTGGCAGGAACTACACGGTTTGCTTCTGCTGCAAAGCAGGTCTCATACACAACACATCCCAGCTGCAGAAGTGCATCCCAGAGCACCAAATTATGGGAGCAGTGCTGTTAGCTGGAGCAGAAGCAGCATTTGTCCTGAAGGTGGATCTGCTTACTGCAGCAACATCATCCACTATGCCACAATCTTACAATAATTAAAAATTTTAAATCCTGTTTTACAACAGGTTTCAGGAGAAAACCTATGTTGAATGAGTTTATAGACAAACACCCTGCTGGCTTCAGTTTAAACAAGGATTCCACCTACTCCTCCTAAGAAGCCCTACAGAATTAGATAGTTCAGGTTTGGTTCATCCATATAATTCAGAAGTTACTTACATTCTTGCTAGAAAAGTCTTACCTGAAGGCCAAGACTCAGCTAAAGACTCCTACAAAATCCAACTGCTCTCTGCAGAGTTCCCCTAGGTTCACTCCCAGCAAAGTCATGAAGACCTCCCCCGCAATGGGAGCAGCACTAAGCCATGGGGATTTTGGGGTGCTGCATAGAGCTGAGCTCAGTGTGGGCTTCCCCCCTAAGGGGAGCTGGCAGAGCACCATCTACTGGCACTAAGGAGTCTTCCTCCCTTGGTAGGCCCTGTCATGCTTGGGTCGTTTCATGTTTTAAATAACCTTGCTGATCTGCCTTGTAAGGCATTTCATTCTTTGTATGCTAATTTAAGCCCAAAGGCAAAACCACATTCTTCTTCAGCAAAAGATGTGCACACCTCCTCAAATCCAGTCCTGTATAGAGCCTGGCACAGGTGTAAAATTAAGGGTGTGATTTAGCACTTTGCTGAGGAAGGGCTGGCTGCATGAGCACTGGGCTTGTTGGAATGGGACCTCACTGCTTTAAGGATTCTGATTAACCATCCCCACCGGATTACACTGCAGGAGGCTCCAAAGAGCAGCTCTCTGCCAGAGTGAAGCAACTGGGATCACTCAGCTCTTCTGCTTGCTCAGGGCTGATCACTGAAGGGGCAGAAATTAATTTCCTATAAACACAGGCCTATTTTTTTCACTACCTTGGCAAGTGCAGTTGTAAAGAAGCCATTACGGGAGCTGATCTTTTATGATGCGTGACTCCGGCTTGTCCCAACGGGGGATGTTTTATGAGGCATTTACATAAACATATACAAATCAAAACGGCCAGCTGTGCTCCTCCTGTACCTGCAATGTGTAGATACTCCAGCTAACTCCAGGTCTATGCAATCAGCCACCCTGAAGTGGGATCAGGTCAAGTGTCTGGGATAGACGAACTGAAGGAGATCTAATACCCATCCTCAATTCCAACACCATGAGACTTTGTGTAGCTCTCTCAGCACACAGCTAGGCACGATGAGGCACCCAGAATAAATAAACTATCGGATTCCCTACAATGCCTGTATGTGGAGATGCTGCTTATCAGGAGTCCACTGTGGTCCCTTTAAAAGAGATTAAATAGTTGGCCCCAGGACTTACCTGAAGTGGAGGTTTTAGTCTTTCTTGTTATAAGAATATTTTGGGCATTGCTTGGTGGAAAGTCAATTGTCAGAAAGTGTTATCACCATGTCAGGATAAGGAAGTTTAGGGATGACACTAACAACATGCTTTCTCTTCGAAGACCTGAATGGTGAAGAACTTCATTTTTAGACGTTAGTATCTAGAATTCAGTGCCTAAAACCACTCCTTTGTTTCTTGAACTCACAAACATTTATTCAGCTTGATCACCTTGGCCAAGGGCAGGGAAGGAGCCAGAGGCAGAACCTGAGTCTTTGATTTCTGCCTTGCCATTTCCTCCATTCACCTTCTCAACTTCCACCTCCCTCCAGATCCATTCTCTCATTTATCCTACCTGGCATCAGCCAGTTGGCCAATGCTTTTTCACTTACTACTATTTTCTTTCAAAACATCAATCCTGGGCAGCTGACATCAGTTCAAACACACACATACCTTTGCTAGGATTCAGTCTTCAACTCCAACATTTGCTTCCCCATCAGGCAGTTGCAAGTACCCAGACTGCTTTTACATTGTGCCTTCAAGCCGAGATTGCTCCAGCACGGCAGTGTGTCCATCCTTTCTATTCCTCTGCTGATGCACATGGGAAACCAGGCTTCTCACAGGGAAAAGGGAAAACTGCTGATTCAGCTAACCACTGGAGCCAAGGGAAGGTGTTTCTGAAGGCTGGTTGTCAGGCCAGGCTCAGCAGCTGATTGAGCAGAATTAAGTTCTCTGCCTCCTGTTTATTTCTTTAAATGACAGAGGGCCCCTTTGTACTTCCCGGTCAGGCTTGTTAAGCTTTTGTCTGGCAATGATTTGTATTGATTTGACAGGCTTCCTCATGCTCACAGATCTACTCTGACCACTGAGAGTTGTTTAATTACAACAAAGAGACAAAGAATTTCTGGGAGCCTAAAAGATCCGTCTCAAAGGATCCAAATAAGAATTAATGCAGAAAACCGGAGCAGTTCTGCAAAGTTATACCACAACTTCTTCAGAGAGAAAACAGTTACTCTATAAAGAGTAGTAGATCCTACCAAAAACAGCCTTCCACTAAATGATCTTACAGGGATGCTCTTTCCCACTCCAAAGATACGAAAACATCACTGTAGCTGATGCCCCATACAGGGGCCTTCCTAGGGAGAGGATTCTCTACATACGAATTAACATCCCGGCTCTGCACACTCCTGATCTCTCACCTTGCAGGCAAACACACTCCTCTCTTACACAGCACTCCTGGGGCATTCACCAGGCCTGGCTTGAGGAGTGCATGGACCGGCTGATGAGGACAAGGAGGTTCGTGTCCCCTCTGCAGCACGTGGCACGTTCAAGCCCCTTCTCTCTCCTCTCAGCTATGCCATAGCTACACTCAACCTATTTGATCCCTGATAATACACAGATAATCTCAGACCAGCTGTTCCCTGCGCATTCACGAAATGACAGCTAAAGTCTATTCAAGAAACTACATTCAATGGGTGGGGAGAGAAAAAACACATTGCTTTGAAAGCATGGCCTGATTTCCTCTCCATTTCCATCAAATGGTGTTTTCCAAACTCCTACTATTTCACTGGCTTTGGAAATAAGGTCACCTCCCTGAATAAGCAGTGTTTGATTTCAGCAGGCTATGCAGCCTGATCAATACAATTGTCCCTCCTCTCCACCTCTCCTGTTCTAGTCTCATTTGCTTTAAACTGCATCTGAACTGTACTTCATCATCTGGAAGACCTGTATATACTACAGAGGACCACTGCTTCCCTGTGTCTGCTGCTCCAGAGAAAGCTTAGGCCAGCTTAGATTGGTAGTAAGGTTGTTAACTGGTTATCTGGCCCTTTGATTCCTCATTTAAAGAATGGTATTTGGCTCCCTTAAAGGTCTTAGTATCCCACAGGTGTAGAAAAGTGGGCTGAGGATGAAAAGAACTTGCTGCACTGCGGGTTGGGGTGGCTCCCACCCTCTTCCAGAGGCTTTCAGATCCCAGCTTTTAGTGCTCAGGGTGAGGCAGGACCAGCCAGGTCTGCTTTGGGACTGGATATGACCAGCAAAGAACACAAGATGGGATGGGACAACAGGTATCTGGAGGAAGATTCCCAATTCTGGCATCTACAAGCCAAAAGGGAGATTCCTGATCTGTAACCACAGCGTATTATTCACACAGCCCTGCAGCTGGGTGCTTCCCCATGCAGAAACCACACAGAAAGCTCACACCCCGCTTGCCTTCCACTTATGCTATATTGTATGGGTTGAACATGCTCTGTGTGAGAGGCACAGTGAATTTAGAGAAAGATTAAGGTAGCAGCTACCCCGGGTTTCAGGACTGAAGCACTCCAGTGCTCTTCTGCTGATGAAGTCTTTCCTCTTGCCCTCCAACCTGGCTCTGACTGATCCATGGAGACAGGCTCAGACAGACACAAATGTCAAACCACTAAGCTTGATTACACTTTACAAATGCCACAGTGGGAGAAGGAGAAGCCTCTCCCTCTTCATGAGCTATTGCCTTGAACTGGATATAAGAGTCAGACTGCAAAGCACCACTGGATCAAAATCATTCAGTTATATCTAACAACTGGGTTAACTGGAAGTTGGGAATCTGAAAGCTTTCATGTTAAGTTTGTGGCTACAAAACAAACCCAGCTGAGTGATCAGAACACAGCATCAGTTCAAAAAGCACTCAATGGTATTCTCATCCATCATTTTCTGTCCCTTTATTTATTTATTTCCCCCAAACTGGTAGATATCGATTACCCAGTCGACAGTCTGCATAGATCAATACCTGCTTTGTGCAGAATACTGTGCAAAGCTAAATAAATTAGTTTATTTTGTAATGGGGAAGAAACAGGGTGTCAATCAGACTTTCCTGTCAAGGCAGTGTTGTGCTCCATGCTAAAGTACAAAAATATGAGACAGAAGAAATAGGCCAGGCTGGTAGGAAAAGGGACTTGTGTTTTCTAGGAAAGAAATCAGCAAGGGAAGAGGAATGGAAGCATCACAGTGGAGATACTGCCCATCCTGAAATCCTCCAAAAGACCTGTCACATCTTTCCCTTTCCTGTAACACAGTAAACAGGGCCCTTGGCTTCGCAGTGATGAGCAATTTGTGGTTTCAGTTGGAGCACTGAGGACAGTGATGCTTTTCCAGCCATATGCACATCAGTTAATTAGACACCACCTACATACTGCTGCAGGGCAATCAAAACCCAGCAGAACTTGAGGCTGAAATGTTCACATGTACCTAACTGCCAATAAAAATCAACAAGAAATGGAAGTTGACATCCCACAGATACCTTAAATTTTAACCTTACCACCCAAACCACAAGTTACCAGCATTCAGCAGCATTAAGAGAAGATCTAAATGTCACTGACAAGACCTGGCCACAGTTGTATGAGGCTGTTTACCAGCACATATGAAGATGGTGGTGTCCTGAAAATCTCCATAATAACAAACCAAGACTTCATACAGAGAAACAATACTTTATAACTAAGCAAGTCTCATAAGAAAAAAGATCTTCCCCCAAAGTTTAGTACACAAGCCAGGATGTTTCCCTGAAGAATTCACTTGATCCTACCAGCCTCCTCCATAACCAAGTTGTTTGTTGAATTTCTATTTTGATATCACATAGCCTGGGAGCAAATAGCTCCAGAAGACACAAGCTTTGCTCCTTTAACAATCACCTTCAGAGGAAAGCCTTACCAGTATCAGTGTTTGCAGTTAGAGTAGCTAAAGTCACTGGACTGACCGTCTCTTTTCCTTGGAACTAACAAAGGTACCATGGGGAAAGATCTACAAAAACAGCACCTCGAATATGATGCCATAAATTGAAAACCTTCACCTGGGCACAGGTATTCACAGGAAATTATGCTTCTGTTGAGAAATCCATCTGGCCCACAAAAATACAGCTACTTTCTTCTTTAATTTGCATCTCCTGTCCAGGCTTGGCTTTATTTAGCATCCGTGCCATTTCTATGCCTCTTAAACTGCATGGTACTCTTAAACTGTGCGGTACAGGCTGTGCAAGGGCTCTGTACTGCCTGCAATTAAACTGCATACCGAGAACATGTTGACATTGTTAAGGTTAATGACCTAATGATGAGCACCAGGAAACAGGTTTGCAATAAAATGCTCTGTACTGATTGCTTCCATGATGAATGCGAACAATATGTTGGACTGGGAACAATATGTTAAACAATATGTTGTGGTTTATCAATGTCACGGCGCGGCGCTGCCGCAGTGGCTGCTGTCTGGTGATCCTCAGGAGGGTCACTTTGAGATGAACATAAGGAATGATTGGTTCTCATAGCCCAGGAATGGGTAGTACCAACCATATGGAAGGAAAGAGGATTCTGATCCTGCCCAGGTCAGGACCATCAGGAATCACAGGCCAGAACTGGCATAGAAACACAGATTTGTTACACCTGCCACTAGAAATGAACACCTAAGTTAAAATAATACAAGGACTAGAGTTTAACGTAAGACAGATTTGGTCCTGTGAGACCCAGGCACAATGAAGCAGACATTAATACAGAGGAATGGCTCAGTTGTTACGTGAACAGATATAAAAAATTTAAGAGCTGAAAACCAGACCTTCTGAAGTATTTTCCTTCTTCATGGAAAAGTTTCATTTATTGGAGGGGGGGGAGGGGGAGTGGGAGAGGGGAAGGGAAAAAAATACCTTTCATCCTAAAAAGTCTTGTTTGGAAAAGTAACTTCAGAGTGTCGGTGCAGGTGACGCAGAACCTCAAAGGGTTGCTCTGTACGTCTCCAGGGCACAGCCACAGAAGAGCCTGGGGACGAGTCAGCTGCTGCCACCTGGGCTGTGCAATCTCCTGCCCAACACCAACAAAACCCCACGGGAGCAGCACCCACCACAGAGTCTCCCCAAAGTCAAGTTAATTACATCCACATTAGCATCAAGTGACACAGAAAGGGCACGCAGCTGAGCCGCATGGCTCTGCAGCACCTCTGCTGCTGTCAGGTTTCAGCAGAGATCAGAGGGAAGCACTGTGCTAATGGTAACACATTCCTGAAAGCCATGAGCCAGGCAAAGAATCAAACCTTCTGCAGAGCCTGGGCAGAAAGCTCAAACCTTCAGAGAGAAACACTGAATGTGAGAGGAGACAGTGCTCAGCATTGCAGAAAGATGCCACTTAACATCAATACATGTAAACTTTTTCTTCAAATGAAGAGAAATAAAGATAAGTGTAGAGCTAACACCCTACTAGCCAGAATTAGCCCCCAGATTTACAACCTCAGCGTGCACAACCCCTGTGTAGGAAGGGCACAGGCAGCTCAGCACACTCACCAGACAGCCCCTCTGCAAGCACCCGCTCCCTCCCAGCCCCACTCAAGACAAATCTGAGCCTCCTCTGGGCTCCTCCTCACCACCCAGCTGAAGCATAATTACAACATGGGTGATTTCCCTGCATGAAAGGGACAGTTTCCTAGGGCACTTCTGAGAGCTCCTTAACCTCTGCGAGCTTGGTGCCAGCCTCCAAAGTTTGCCTTTTAGCAGATGTCAGTAGCAAAAGCAGAAGGAAATATCCACATCTGCAAGTAATCCTTCGGCAAGAGCTGTCAATGAACTAGTTTGCTCAGGCACAGAGAAGTGGAGAGAAGTGCTCACCAGAGCAGTGGAGCAAGACTGGAACACACTGTCCAAGGTTGATTTATGGACTCAGAGAATATGGCCAAGGTTTTAGACTCCTCAGTCCTGGACTAGGAGAGGGAAGGGCTTCTCCAGGTGGCAATTCAGAGCACATCTGAGGAATGAGTCCTTAAATCCCCATTGACTAGAAACAGACACTAACTCCTTAATTGAATTAAATATGTAATATCTGGCAATGTGAATACCTCCCCCTCCCCACACATGCTCTTGTGTCAAGGGCTTGTGTGAATTTATTTGCAGCTCTTGTCTTCCTAACAAAGGAGAAATATTTAGAGCACTGGACTGGGAGTCAAGAGCCCGTGTTCCTGCCCCTAGGTCTGAGCTAAGAAAAACCATTTAGCTCAGTGATCCAGGCAAATGAATGCCCTACATTTTGGCAGTAAAGCTGGATAACAGTTTCAAATGCTCAGCTAATAGGTCACGGGCTCCTTGGTCACTTAGGAGCTTTGAATACGTTATTCTGCATCTACCAGAGCGAGATGGATTTTATGCGCTGCTGTCTTCACTGCATTTGAGGCCCTCCTATGAAAAGTTCCCATTAACACCTTTTATTTAGGGTCTTTTTTGGAAGCTTTCCCTGAAAGTCTGGCTTCTGTGTCAGGTACAGAGTGGCTGATGTAGCTCTTTAAAAGATACAGGCTTGCTAACATTAAGCACGTAGGTTTTATCACTTTAGTATCAGAGTGGTAAATTTTTTATGTCTAACTCACAAAGTAAAGGAAAAAATGCATTCAGTGTAAAGAAAACGTACTCTCTGTCAATAGCAATCAACTTTTAGAGCAAATAATTTAATTACAAATGAAAGAAAACAACACAAGCCAAGGAAAGCTGGTTCTTCTCCAGATGCAAGAACATGTCAATTTGTTTCTAACTCATTTTGACTGGTGATATATCCTATATGATCTCCAAAAGTCATTCAAGTATTTATAATGATGTTAGCTGAAACAAAGGCTAAGAAAGACTTTGGGTTTATAGAATGAATTTCAAAACCATATGCAGGGATTTCGCTGTGTGACTCCCATTAAAAATCAGTAGGTTCCTGGAGGCTAAAATCCTTGAGAACTGACCTCTGCCAACTTGAAGCTCTCTGTGCCACCACATTAAAAAGTTGCAGTGCTTAAAGGTTAATGCTAAAACCCTCTGATGAGAACAAATAAGCTTAAAAAAAATACCAGGCCAGAAATCACCTTGCTTCTATTGCTCTGGAAATACTAAGCCAGCTAATCAAAGCTCAGATTCTGCATAATTCTTGACCCAAACTGCATCCAGTTTGAACTCCTCTCTATCCTGAAGCCCACAAGCTTTATCCTTTGGAGGTCTTTTAATTTCCAGCAATCTTGGCAATTCTGAGGGTTCAAACCAATGTGGGGAACACCTTGTCTTGGAAACTTGGTAGGGGAGCACCTGGGGGCTGCTGGTACCTCTGACCTTGTGCAAACCTTCTCACCTCCCTACAGCCTCTTTTAGAAAAGGCAACGTGATGGAAAATAACTGCCAGGCACCCCATGCCCATATCTAACCTCAGAGAGGAGAGCATGGTGGAAAACATGGTAACATGCTGGAGCTTCCATGGTTTCAATCAGGCTGAGGCATTTTTTTAAAGCATGTTAAACGATCTCAGGAAAGGAAACTGAAGAGTTGACCAGCTCCATCTATCATGACTGCAAATACGAATTCCCTTGCCTATGGCAGGAATGAAAGGTTCAGATAGATGTGCTTTAAAAACTAGGAAGGTTTTAGAAATCATCATCCCATTTGTTAATTACTGCTCCCAGATGCAGTCCCTGCCCCAGGGCAGGCCCATCTCCCCACGTGGCTGAGCCCAAGTGGCTTCAGTTTGCTTTGAAGTTAGTGAAGGGCTGGGACAGGGTGGTTGCAAGTCTCCTTCCCTGACAGCAGTCTGCCCACAGGCTCTCTGTCAGCTCCCAAAACACTGCAGTTTGCTGCTCCAAATATCAAATTAAGCTGGCACTGATTTAGGAAAGGGAACATCAAGGGTGTCGTGCAAACAGCCCTGCTCACGAAGGAGCAAGAACCAAAGAACATACACCAGGTTGCCTACCACCGGCACCTCAATGACAGACATCCCACCTGGGTTACCTGCTCTCCCCAGTCCATGGGTGATTCATCCCATCAGTCATGTATTTTGAGAGGGGATGAATCACATTCCGAGCCTGCCAAGCCTCCTCACAGGAGCCTGGATGCCTGATTTTGAGATGAGTAGAATTTCACAGGCTCAAGCTGAACTCTGGTTACCATAGTTATTATTTCATCTCCAAATGCAATTGTTGGATCTGTTGTGGGGCCCTTCCCTGAGCAATACGAATACAAAGAACCCCACCAAAACCAGCAAACACCAGCAAATCTCCAAATTTCCTCTTGACATGCGTCAGGTGGGATTGGGCCCCGTGTAGGAGCCTTCCAGTTCAAACTGGGATCTTTTCATACAAGTCAGTAGTTACCCCTTTGATGTGTGCTTATCCACTGCTTGGCACTTGGGAAGCAAAAGGGAATCACTGAGGTATTTGCCTTGCTAATGAAGACGCTGCGTATTCACTTTTGATCTGCTGAGAAATGGAAAGTGAAAAATTAAAGCTGATTTTCACCACTAATATTGTCACTGAACATGACCACACTGTCTCCTGGCTTTGATCTATATGCACGCTGCTGCCGGGGGGAGCTGGTGTCATTGAAAACCACAGCAGGCTGGATGGTCACCATGGATGTCTCCAGTTATGAGCTCCCCAACGCAGCAGTGCCCTGTGCTGGGTATAGGGGAGCTTCAAGATAAACCCCATCTCTCTTTAATGCAGTGTCTACCTTTTTCCTCTCCCAAATATCAGAGTAATGTCACCTAGAGTAGCAGAAATTGCTGTCATTCCCTGGAACAAAAGAGATCAAAACCTTGTGCCACTGAAGTCCCCGGCTAAAATCATGAAAAGCAGGCTTTGACCCTAAACACCTTGGGGTCCGATATAAAACAAGTTAACAGGAAAGCTTCTACGGCAGCACAAACAGACCGTACATTAGGATCCTTGATCTGCACAAACAAAAGAGCAAATGTGGATAAAAGGGTCTAAAGCCGCAGAGGAACCCGGTGTTTAACAGCGCTACCTCTTCTTCTATGTCACTGAAACAGCACTGGAGGGCAAACACGAAGTTCACACTGTCACTGGGTGCTGAAAACAGGTTTGTTCTGCTGTTTGCCACCTCTTTTGTACAGAAAAGCCCTGTCCCCTGGAAGACAAGAAGTAGCCCCACGCAGCCCCGAACCTGCCTGGTGTCCTGCCATGCGCGCAGCATCGCTTCGCTCATGTCAAACTCCTTTTTATTGACTAGCTCCGTAATGTGTGAAGGTCACTGCCTCACTTCACACGTCTCAGCAGTGCTGTATTTCCACATTTAGCCACTTCAGTTTGTCAATATTAACATCTGTTACTATTTAACACCTGCCACTGCTCTCACACGCGCAGGTCTCAGAGCACAGATACAGCGATCCCGCCTGGCACGCTGCTCCACACGGAGAGGGCAGGAGGGATGAGCTGTGTGCTCCAATACCCCCTCACCCGGGGTGCCCAAAGGCTGCCCCGCTCACACTGCTTAAGGGGGAAGGAAAACCCGAGCAGCGTGTCCCTGCCACAGGGACAGACGAAGATCAGTGCTGGGAGCTGTTTGCTCTATAAATGGAGCTGTAAGCTGCAGCTCTAGCCGTGTTCCTCTGCTCTTGCCCCTCTATTCTGCTCTCCCACTTGCAGTACTGCACGCAATTCTGGTGTCCCCAGCACAAGAAGGACATGGAGCTGTTGGAGCAAGTCCAGAGGAGGCCACGGAGATGATCAGGGAGCACCTCCCATATGAAGACAGGCTGAGAAAACTGGGGCTGTTCAGCCTGGAGAAAAGAAGGCTGAGTGGAGACCCCAGAGCAGCTTCCAGTGTCTGAAGGGGGCCTACAAGGATGCTGGAGAGGGACCCTTCATCAGGGACTGTAGCGATAGGACAAAGGGTGATGGGTTCAACCTTAAACAGGGGAGATTTAGGCTGGATATAAGGAAGAAGTTCTTCCCTGTGAGGGTGCTGAGGCGCTGGCACAGGGTCCCAGAGAAGCTGTGGCTGCCCCATCCCTGGCAGTGTTCAAGGCCAGGTTGGACACAGGGGCTTGGAGCAACCTGTTCTAGTGGAAGGTGTCCCTGCCTGTGGCAGGGGGTTGGAATTGGATGAGCTTTAAGGTCCCTTCCAACCCAAACCACTCTAGGATTCTATGATTCCTGCCATTTACCCGCTACATCAACTTGTTTTCATTGCAGTGGTGAGAAAAAAAACCCCAACAAATCCAACCCACAACTCCAAGCTGCGAACTTTCTGTCAAGATTTCCCGTAGTCAGAGTCTGGCCCCCCTGGGGTCCTTGTTAATGTGAAAAAACAACAGCGTGTGAACGTTAGCAGCTCCAAATATCTCTGTGGCTCACGACTTGTTTCTCATGCACCTAGTTCTTTAACAGGTATGTAACGTGTCCGTGACAGCTGAGCCATAACCAGAGATGGGCTGACGCTGTGAAATCCCTCACAGCACGAGAACCTTCCCAGAATTAACAAAAGGGTTTTACATAGACTTTTCCAGTCCTATCACTCAGCATCAGCTTGCCAAGCTCCCTCGCCCAAGGAGCTGGATGCTACAGTGCATCATGTAATGAATAGCTGCACTGGGACCTTGCTGAAGTGCCACATGCCACAGCATGCACCCCAACCCAGAGCTGGCTGGCTCTGAGGTTCATCAACAGAGAACACATTAGGCTTTGGGACTCAGGCTAATGCTGGCCACTGAACAGGGCTCTTGGTAGTCAAATAATAACTTCAAGCATTATTTTGACATTGGTTACATGGCACGGCAAAGCACAAGGCCTCTTGTATTAGCACAAGACAACTGGGAATGTCAGACAAAGTAAGAATTGACTCCAAAGCAAACCCAGATGTTACAATTTCCCTCTGATTGGCTTTCATTTCCACATGCCTTTGCACTTGCTGGTTGTGCCAGCGAGCAGAAATACCCACAGATAAGCCTGCTCCTGGAGAAGTGCCTCACAGAGAAACACCCCAGTCCAAGGGAAGGTCCAACCAAACCGAAATGTGCGTAAATGGCTCTTCTAGGCTCATCTGCCACTGTACATCCCTGCCCGCAGCCGTGATGGTGGCATCTCCAGTAGCCAGTGCAAACCCTCGTAAATCAGAGCAAACACTACTGCACATCACAGCTGCTCACTGAATGCCTGCGACTACCGGGACAGACTCAATCTTTCTGCTGCTGGGTTTCTTCTGCAGAACAGGGCTGATCATTTTTACATTGCCTTGAACTACACGGGATTTCATTTTCTCATGAGTAATGCGTCTCGTGAAAGCGATGTCCAACTGGGACATCATTACAAAGCCTCAAAACATTATTTTTGTGGAAAAATCCCAGCAGAATAAAATCTGTATACTCCTATTTAATTAATAGTGTGGGCAATTGCTTGCAGATTCCCCAAGCCATGGCAATTAGCCAAGCTCAGTGTCTTGAAAAGAGGTTTCAAGTATCAGAGCTTTCCACCTCCAGAAAGTCCTCTGTTCTCAGTCCTCTGACAAGATAAATATAATTACTGTTGATTTGCTTTACTTGTTCAGGTAAAAATGCAACAGTTCCTTACCATTTCAAATAGCTGTCTTGAAATTGCACTGTTTGCTTAATATGTTTATTTGTTTAAAACAAGTTTTATGTCTATTCAGCTGTGCTTGCCTTGTGGGAATTTCCCAGACTACTGATTCTCTGCAGACAATATCCACTATAAGCAGGAATGAGTGGTCACCATATGAAGCAATTACAGTATTTCTGGTCTTTCTCAGCTCCAAAAGAAGATGAGAAAGAGACAGAAAAAGGGACGGGAAAGGAGAGGCAAAAGGAGAGGGAAGAAGAAAGGAATACATTCCCCTCCTCCAGTTGCGGGAAGGTGGCAAATCTCCATCTCTGCACAGAGACAGAAGCTGTAGCAGAGACAGCTACAGCTAGTACGGGTAATGTGAACAAGTTGAATTTGGTAACTTGGGAAGCTGATCTCAAAGGAATCAGGAATTTAAACTATCCTAAATGCTTTCTACTTCTGGTGTATCTTTTTAAATTAGGGCCCTTCATATACAATATTCCTTCTGGCTTCTGCAGGAACACCAAGATTCTTTCATATATAGGAGTTTATCACACGCTTTATTTTATTCTTCACTAAGGGACTGAGGATATTGAAGGAATTCAGCTACAGCATAACCCAGGGTAAGTATTAAGTAGAGCACTTGATAGTCCTGTGTTGTCATCAGGTGAGTTCACACATTTAGGTCCCATGGCCTCAGAGGAGCGAGTGATGCCTTGGTTCAGAAACACAAATCTAAATGGTTGAAGTGTAAAATATTGGAACGAGAAGCACTATACTGTAATGAGAAACAGGCTAGAAATCTCAAAAGACCAGGTAAGATACTCCAAGAGCTGGTTATACGATGCTGCAAGTGATGGCTAGAGCCCTGAAAAACTGAAGATGTAACAGGAAGGTTTCCACCAAATAATGTGAATAATGTGAAGACAAAAGAATTCAAAGCTGTTGGTAAGTGAAATTCAGCCCTGGAGGGAAAAAAACCCAGGAAAAAAGAAAAATGCCATTTTGATAGTTCTTGCACAGATTATGACAGGACTGGGAAGAGATGAAATAAAATCTGACTTTCATCATCTTCCTTCACGTCTTTCCCCGCACCTTGCTGCAACCTTCTGTCCTTGCTGGTAAATGCAAAAGAAGTGTTTGGAAGATATTCTCTAGCAATAGGAAAACATTCACTAGTACACAAATGTGGCAATATCCAGATCTACCTGCGTAAGAATCTTCTAGGGCTTAACCATTCCCCCATACAGATTTCCTCTGACTGGCCTGGTACCAGTTCATACATACTCAGTAGTCCTTGACTATAGAATAGCCTCAAAAGAACAAGCAGCAGAAGATTTCTGACAGATCCCTCTTACTCACCCACCAGAAAACAAGAAGTAATATGTAGGAAATGAAGTCAGATAAGCTTTCAAGCCTGCAAATTGCTTCACTTGGATTTTACCTTAGAAGCAAACTCAATCCCATAGCAGCATCAGCCAGTTTCAGACCACTGGATATCTGTCTTGTAAAAGATTTCAAAGCTTTCACCTCTTGTCTGATACAGCTTTCTTTTGACATTACTCACAAACTAGAGGGAGCGCCTAAATACAAATGTGAAAACCAATCATTAAAAGAAGAAAAATTTTCAGAAAGAGATACTACAGTTGATGTTGAACTTGTCCTGACAGCAACCCCAGCATCTTCCAGTTGTCTTCAGAAAACCAGAGATGAAAAAGGAAGAGACTTTGGCACCGTGTGGGCTGATGGCATCAACTTCCAGCCAGTGTTACCAGGCTGTGAGGACTGACAAGGCTTTCCCAGTGCTGAGGAGCCACTTCTGAAACCATCATACACTCTGATCTTTAAAGTGCCTCAGAAAGAAATGCTCTCCATGAGGCAAGAACAAATTCAGATCATGGGTACAATATATTTCATAACAGTGTGGTCTGACTAAGCCACTTTCAACCCCAGCGGAAGGCTAATGAGGGAAAAACTACCTGAACATTTACTCTCACTGTAGCTCTGACACCTTAGTGGGAGGTAAAAGCAGATACTGTTTTCCTGGGAGGGATGTACATTCATTACTGTGAGCAATGACCTCTCCAGATATACTGACTTGGCTTAGAGGCCATATTTACAAGACAGTGTTCCTTGAGTCCTCATTTCAGATAATAGCCCTCTATTTATCTCTGAAATATTCCCAGCAGACTTTGGTTTTCAATGCAGTACTAACAGTTCATGTTACTCCCAGAACATTGCAGAGGCACCGTGCTCACTGCAGACTTTAAAGAGTTTTGCAAAAACCCAGCAGAGCCCTACATAATACTGCTGGCACCAACGTTTGCTTCTCGCCTCTCTCCAGTAGAATTACAAATAGGAAGATGACTAAGAACATCTCTGTGTGCCTGGCACAGATAGATGCATCTGATCCCACTAGAAGAAATACAAAAGGTCTGCAAGAGAAAAGAAATGTTCATCAGCACCAAAATGTCAGAATCACTATGCGAGCCAGGAGCTCGTGATGGTCGTGAAAGAGGTTTGGGGTCTGGCCAAGGCCCATATGCTCACAGTGGTGGAGCAAGTAGGTGATTTTACAGGGACTCACCCTGAATAATAAGACTCATCTTTAGTACTCCTAACACACAAAAAGAAGTAAATCAGAGTCTCCAGAGCAGGACTTGGAAACAAGGGAATAAGCATTCATGATTTGTTATTTTTTATAAAAGGGAGCAGGGAAGATGTGGAGTGACTACAGAAATGCATGTCCTTCCCAAGTACCAGATGTACTGTGCTGACAGTGGTGATCTTGGTGAAGGAAGCAAACTGGGGAAGATAACGAATGGTAATTCCATGGAAGGAGAATTTTTCAGCTTTAGCTTTCCATGTGATTCTCCCACTGTGTTTTCTATTAGCAAAGGAATTCATCTGGATGTCAAAGAGGGAGACTTGTCATACTTTTGTCTACCTGGAGAAGTATGTCAGCCCAAAAGGGACATATGAATATCTTAACCTAAACTTCTCAAAAAGACCCAGTGAAGGAAGAAATTCCTTATTATGAGAGTGGTGAGGCGCTGGCACAGGGTGCCCAGAGAAGCTGTGGCTGCACCATCCCTTGCAGTGTTCGAGTCCCTTCCAACCCAAACCAGTCTGTTATTCTATGATGATTCTATGATTTTAAATTGGTGACATATTCCAGGAGTAAAAACAGATATCCCTAAAGGATGTTCATGTGGTCATCTAAAAATCGATTCCCATCCAAATGTATGCATAAGTCACAGGTAAAAATAAGGCCCTTGTTTTTGCTCATCAAATAGCCACCTTGTATGAAATGGTAATTCACTTATTGTACAGATACACACGGAGAAACATAACAGTGATCAAAACTTGTAACGAGCAGGATTTGCATTGGTTTTGCCAAAAGCATGTCATGAATTAGTAATCCTCAGTAGAAATTAGAACACTCACAGTGCCTGATAGATGAAAGAATGGCTGAAAGTTGTGGCAAAATGCTTCCCACTTCAGAATGTTCCGCAGTATGGGTGAAAAAAAAGGACAAAATGAATATGGACAAATTTTCATGAGCAGCTTGTTCCCCTTTGATCATCTCTGCTAGGTAGTAAATACTATATGCACAAGTACATCGCCACTAATTGAATCAGCTGTATGCTTTAATAATTGGAATTGACTGAAGAGGCTTTCAGTGGGGGTTTTCCCAGGCCCCCTCTCCTCAGCGTCTCCGTTCCAGTTCTTGTCTTATTTGCTCACATTTCAATTTTAAATCCCGCCACTGGTAACATGACAGCAGCGCTTTCAGGAGCCTGCCGGGCCCCGAGAAGGCTGTCAGAGCCAACACGCTGCTCCTCGGAAAGGGAGCCTGATTAAAAACCTCATTGTGTCAGCCAGGCAATCAGATGTTCATTATCCTATGACACACGACTACTGAAATGGAACATTCACATATTTTAAACTGGAGAGATTTGTACTTTAATATAATTATTTTTGAAAGATTCTTCATCAGAAAGGTTAATAAGAGCAATATAGGTTAATAACAGCACTAAGGCAGCTGACATAATCAGATAATTGACCTTATTGATATGTTAAGTGCCCTATGCTTCACCTTGGGATGTGTGACTGCTCTCCACAGTCAATTATCTTATAATGATGCCTGCTTCTTCAGGTCTTATTGCTTGAATATTGGACTGCATCCAAGGTTTTCGGTGTACCCCTCCTTTCCTCCTGCAAACCCTCTCCTATAGGATTTCTGCTCTACTTTCATCTAGGACTATGCTAACATATAACAGACACTTTTCATAAATATGCTAACACACAGAGTGTCAATGATTGCCTATAAATTCAGTTTTGTTTCCTTCAACAAATCTGGGGTGGATTCCCATCATCTCACTTCAGCAGGGAACAGCTCTCTGCTCCACATAGCCTCGCTGGGGCTGCTCCCGGGCATGGGATGCCTAATGCTCCTGCCCACCAAACCAGAGATAGAGCTCTTGAGCCCAGCAGAAAAGGATGCTGTGTGATGTATGAAGCCTTGCTCACTCACCCTTCATGAGATACCTCCCATGAACAAGGCTGTTTGCTCAGGCTGCCTTCTCAGATCCACAGTGATCCCTTTGCTCTTCACGTGACACCAAGAATAAGAAAAAAAGCTATGTCTGCATGGAAAGGAATAGCAATTACTCCCTGATTTTCCCTCCAGGCAGGTGTCACGGCCCTGCTCAAACCTGCATCTCATTCCCAGCCTGATTGCATGTGCTCTCACTCCAAACTGGGGTGAATTTTCCAAATATAGCACATACTTATGTAGGAGTGAGGCTGGTTATAGGAGCATAAGGACCCACTGGATTTCTGTGGTGGGCTGTGCAAGGAAGGTATGGGTCAGGGGAGGAAGATAGAGGTCTGGATGTCCCCTGGCTTAACCCCCTTGACCCTTAGCTAGGGATGGCATCCAGGACGTGGTTGCTACTGATCCATGCCCCTTATTTCTGGAAGATGACAGGCAGACATGGTGAGCTCTGACTGAACTGCCACAGCACCACCAGCCTCACTGTGTACAGTGATGTGCTGGAGCTGTAACACGCCCTGCACTGCTCCTGCTCACGGCAGGGTGATTTCTGCTACTCCTGAGACCCCAGGGAGAGCAAAGGAATTGCTGGGAATCTGTCAGTGGTCTCACAGTCATTAGAAGGGGCTGGTCCAGAGCTGCTCCTGGGTCCCCCAGGCAGACTGCCCTAGCCCCCTGCTTCTTTCCTTCATCTGACTTCTCTCATGTCCATGCACAAGGTGCTCTTACCTCAAGGGTGGCAAAATTAATTCATAGCATGCCAGAGAGTTATAAAGTTTTGGCTACATTTGGGTGACATATGAGTTTTTTGAAGGGGGAGCAGACAGGATTTTGGAAGAGGAACAGAAAGACTTGAACTTTGAGCTACAGGTGCCAGGAGTTTGGAAAGTGTTTGTGATCCCAGCTATCTGCCTTGTGCATCCTGCTGCCTGATCTCCCTCCCAACCACCTAGGCACACTCTAAAACATTTCATTCGCTCAACACTGAATCCTCTTGTCAACTAATGGGCTTCAAATTGGGATAATATTCAGCTAAGAGGCATCAGCTAATTTTGTGAGAGGCCGGGTACAAATCGACTCTTCTGTGTGTGCAACAGAGGCCAGTGAAGACAGAGATTTACTCTGCAACCACTGAGAAAATGAGGGTGTAGTGGAAGCCATTATTCCTGAGGCATTTTTCAGTTCTTCCCCAGCATGTCTTTGAAGCGCTCTGCAGTATTTTAACCTCTAACTGATGTAAATGGCAGGCCAGCCTAATGCTGTCCTGCAGTTTAACAAATGCGATGGCAAAATGGAATGGCAGGCTGCTATTTGGTAGCCTCTTAAGCAGGACCCTCCAGCAGCAATCTGCTGGGCTCCAGGCTTCTCACAGACATGAGAAATGAAGGATTGCTTTGTGCTATTTATTAGTAAACGTGTTCTCTGCAGTTTTACCTGATGGGACTGCTCTGATCATCATAATTCAACAAATACAATTTAATCTGTGCGTTGCTATCAGTTAATATCTTAACAGGGATGTCTTTGCACCAGTGGTGGCCCAGTAGTCCAATTAAGTTGCACAGGCAGGGTATCTTCCATAATCTCAGGCACTTTGAAAGCTTTGGGGATGTATCTGCTGAAAGAAAATTGCCTCATCCTGGCACTGGTACTTTCAGCAAGACAATGCAGGGCTGTAGCGAGCCAAAGAATAAAACCACAAAAGGCGGATTAGGCTGAAGCAAAGGAAAATAGCACAAGAAATACTAAATTTCTACCTGGCAATCTCCTGCTTGCAGGGCAGTGGGTATTGCCATTAGCTCTGAAGCCATGCTAGCCCAAAGGTCCCTTTAGATCCCTCCCAAAACTGGCTTTTCACTTTCAGGGATGGAGGACAGATGGTCAGCTTCAGCTTGGCACTATCCCTCTTAGCTTGCTGCCTTTCATTCATTTTTAACACACCACCTTTGGACTGCTGGCAATGTCTGGGAAAGTGTAGGTGTCTGTGATTAAAGAGATGAGGAAGAAGGAAGCCTACAGGATGCTTTTAGCTGCTTTCCAGCTCACATAGAAACACGTAACAAAAGGTGATCACATCTGGTCTAGGCAGAGTACTTGCGGTGGCAGGAGAGGTTGGGTTGTGCAGTACACTTTAAGATTTGCAGGAAAAGAGTCTCTACACACTAATAAACATTTACATTTTCAGTACTCACCAGTGATAAAGATTTACGGCCCTTCCCATAACATTACAACATTCCCATTATTATAACATAGAACAAGGGAGAATGACTTTAAAGAGGGTGGATCTTAAAGATACTAGGAAGTTCTTCCCTGTGAGGGTGCTGAGGCGCTGGCACAGGGTGCCCAGAGAAGCTGTGGCTGCCCCATCCCTGGCAGTGTTCAAGGCCAGGTTGGACACAGGGGCTTGGAGCAACCTGCTCTAGTGGAAGGTGTCCCTGCCCGTGGCAGGGGGTTGGAACTGGATGAGCTTTAAAGTCCCATCCAACCCAAACCATTCTGTGATTACATATTAGTAGCCACAAAACATCCAACCAGAACAAATGGTTTTAAAGACACGAAGAAAAATAGGGAGTCAGAGCAACATGTTTTGCTTCTGATCTATCACAGAGTAGATCAGAAAAGGGAGATGGGCCCTGTTAAATGTATCAGCGCACCGGTAATACATGGGGCACAGACACATCTGACCAAGTCAGGTTTCAGGGCGTACTCGCTCCACTGACAAATAAGAACAGGAGTGAAAAATCCTGGTGCTCTAGCTCTGCTCTGAGAGGATCCACAGAAACAGATCCCCTTTAGAATGCCAGGATGTTTTTGTCGGGGCACTTCTCTGGGAGGAATTCAAAGGAACCAAGGCTTTGGCCTGAGCACCTCAGCTTGCCCCCATGCCAGAGAGTTCTGCTTCCATCACCCGGGTGCTCCATCTCCCTGTAGCTCTGGCAGCTTTCAGGGGCATTCACTGGGATGAATCTCAACCTCTGTGTGTGGCACTCATGCATTCCCTCCCTACTGTACCAGCACACCTCTGTTAATGCCCAGGAACACTAGAACAACTGAGAGGAGCACCTCCCATGCCTGGCACAGTACTTGGGCACAAGGAGGGTAAATCTGTGCCTGCCAGACCTTTCAAGCTGGGGAGCGACAGTGAACAGCAGCTTGCCCTCATTTTATGAACAAAAGGTTGGCTGTAGCCCTCTGGATATGAACTGGATGGTAATTAAGAACCTGACTGACTTTTTAGACACTGAAGACTAGTCTTTAGAGAAAAGCTCAGGGGTTTGGTCTGTTGTAATCAATTAAACTGATAACTACCCACAGGAAATGTGGGCCACTGCCAGCGAGCTGCTGTGGCTCAGGAGCAGTGGCTGTAGGGCTCCTCATCCTCAAGGAAAGTCCACCCCTGCAGAAGGGATTAGATGTGCAGAATGGCTCAGATGTCCTAACTCCATCCCTGATGATGCTCATGCTGGGTATTGAGTAGAAGCAGGCTTAGACCAACCCTGACCAGCACTGAAAATCCCATCTTTCCTCTTTGAAGAGGCTGAGACAACTCACACTGTTTTAAAAGGCCATAAATATTGCTGAATTTGCAAAAAGTACCAGCCACCTCTCACAGAAATCACTGGGACTGTCTGAGGCTCACGAAGGAGAACAGCTGAGTAGAGCAGTGGCTTTTGGTCCACGCAATCTGCTTATAAAGTCTCTGGTGGATTTGAGCCATGAGAGAAACCATGACCATGTAATAATACTAGTGAGCACCAGGCCACCTGGGAAGGAGGAGAAGGAAGGAGCAGGGTCCTAGTCTAAATTATTTGTACATCATCCCCATGGAGACTCCAACATGAGCTGAACCATCATTAGGTGTGAAGGAAACCTGTGAACATCCTAATCTAAGCAAAACCCGTCAATCAAAGTTCACACCACATTAGACATCAGAAAATCAAAAGACATGGCATAAATCCTTGAGAAGCAGCTTCAGTATTTCCACTGCTTACAGAAAGGTTTGGTTTCGAGCAGTGAGAATCTTTTGAGCAGGGACTCCTGTTTGCCTGTTTTACTTCATCGACCATGAGGACATTTATGACAGCATACACATAATACATCACAGTGATTAATAAATCATAAAGCGAAGCATGGTACAAACTCTGAGCTAAATCCATTTCCTCTCCCGAAGTTCTACAGCAGAGCCAACACTTGCAACTGCATTTCAGAAACCCCACTATTTGTACGAAAGTTGAACAATACCACTGTCATAATTAGATTTTCCATTAGGCTTGTGTGGCATAATTAAAAATGTAATTTCTCTGTAAGCACACAGCAGTACTCTAGGAAAAGGGTGTCACTACTTATTAAGGCCATATGCAGGTACTTTAGCTAACCACATAAATTGATTAAGTACTAAACTAGGCTATGGAGTCTAATTGTTTTGAACAAATACCTACTTACTGCATATAAAAGGACACGTTGCTCTGCCTGTTCGAAAGCATAATTTATCCAGCAACTACTAACTTTACTGCTGAATGCCATTTAGCTCTGTCCTCATCAGGTACCAAATGTGTCCTAGGGATGGACACCATGGAAGCTACTTGCAATGTTAGCAGACAGCAGCAGTTCTTGAAGTCAAACAACTCAGATGAAACCAAGCATGTGGCAGGACACCATGGGCAGGACCACGATGTGCCCCTGTCCCTCTGTGGCTTCAGGTGAGCCATGTAGCCACTTCAGGCATCTGTTTGCCCTCTGCAGCCTGCAGATTGCAATAGCTTAGCCTTCCTTTGCAAAGTACTGGCTAACACTCCTCACTGACATTTACAAAGGAGCAGATGGGAGCCAGTTGTTAAAATCAGATAAGCTCCTCTGAAATTCCTAGCTGCTATTATTTACCAGATTTGACATAGTTTTACTCAAGCAGGCAGTTGTGGTTTGTGTGAGCCCAAGTTAGGACTTGGTCTGCTCTTCACGGGAGCGTGGGACACTCCCAAGTGCTTGGAAAGTCTTGGAGAAGCCTCTGAAAAAACACACGATGACTTATATTTCCAGGAAGGATTTCTGCAGTGTTTAGAAACTACTAAAACAGCAGCACCAACATGAGTTACAGGCTTCTGCAGCCTCTCAGGACAATTCACCCAGCTCAAAACCAGGCGATTGCTTGCCCACCATCCCAGTTCCACTTCTGAGATGGAGACTGGCAGTGAACCCCCAAGTGCAATGCAACTGTGCACCTTGGTGCAGCTGATCCAGCACCGTCCCAGCAGTACTCGAGGTGCTCAGGGAGGAAGCAAAGCTTCCCAACATGAACTGAAAATACAACTGATGTAAGAAGCAAGTACCTGTCAGGCTGGTGGGATCTGAAACAATAAGCCTGATTCTCCTGGCACTGTGATTTCCTACTGTTGTGCTTGCATAAAGTCAGCTTAGCTTTTCCTGCTAATAAATGAGGAGACAATCTGACCCAGTGCATTCATTGACAAGCTCTGCAAAAGAAACCTCAGGAATGTTTTATTCCTCCCACATTAGGAACGTACAGAACATACAGAGAAATTTACCATCACATAATGATCCCTATTATGCAAAGCGAGGCTGACAAAATTTCCATCATTACATCCCTGACAAGTATTCAGAACTGCGGGGGCTTTCAGGCTTCCTTTTGAAAGAAGAAAGACCTGCAAAGTAGCTTTAATATCTTAAATATGGAGTAGGAACTTCATCCTCTCCCTATTCACGAACACCTTAAATACATCTCCTTCCTTCACAGCTCATTAATCCCCACTCCTCTGCTCTTCAGGCATTTAAATTCTTTCCACAGATTTACCACAGCAAAGGTGTTTATACCATGTTTAATCAGCACTTGCCAGCTCTGAACACCCCTCATGACCTTACTGGTTCTGGAGTGACCAAAGATCATTATGAAAACAGCCAAGCATGATAGTGAGGACCTCGCTGGTGCCCAAAGCCCTTGTGCCATTACCAAACCACATCCCTCCGACATGTTTTCTCCTGTTTTTGCATCCCAAAATGCCCATCAAATGGTTCAATTATCACTGAAGCATTGATTAAAATCCCTGAATCTGGAGGAGAAGCAGATAAGCAGTGATTTAGCGACTTGCTTAGCACTACACTATTTCAGGGAGCATTACACATCATGGGGTGCAAACTCAATCCAGTCTTTGGTTGGAAGCTGATCGCAAACCTCTGACTGATGACACTGGGGCATGATTTGCTTTGTGAACTAGCATGGTCTGCATACAAAGAGCTGCCTTCCAGTGCCACTTTCACCTTCTTCATTGCCATTTGAATACCGGTATCAGTAAATATCAAATGCGTGTGAGAAGTGAGCATGTGGGGCTCACAGGACCACCATCCATTGGCTATTGTGTCTTCCTTGCCTTTTTTTGTCCTTTCTGTGTGCCCACATTTCCCCTCCTTCCTCAGATCTGCACTTTTGCTACTCTAATTCCCTCACCTGCTCCACCACAGCTATTCAGACCTTCTCAACCTGGGTCTCTTTGGCTCTCTCCAGCCTCCCTAACCATGTTTCATCCCTCTGCTGCTTAGCAGAGGAAAGAGCAGAGACTGAGAACATGAATGAACATTGCACTGGGGTTACTGCTCCCAGCACTCTCCCTCTCGCACACAGTGCAGGCCAGGGACGCACGTGAGCCCCAGAGCAGTAATTGAGGGATTTTAGGAGGATAATGCCCTCTGAGGGCTTCAGCAGATTGACACATGGTATTTCTTCTTAATAATGACTGTCCTGAAACGTATCGGCTCCATGCGCTGCTGTGTTTCCGGCAATTTGTAAGAACTGTTCAATGTGTAGCCAGCTGGAATGCACAACAGCACATAATTGTTCTATTACTGCAGACTTCAATTGTTTCTCTTTTATTCATTAAATGGCCATTTATTGGAAGAAAGGTCCTTTTTTTAGATGCATTTTTACACAGCTCTAGATTGGACTTGCCAGGACTGAACAAGGGCAGACCTTCCCTTTTCTCACTGTGCTCTTGGAAGGAAAATGGGGAGCACAAATGCTGGAATTTTTGTGTTTTTTAATGGAGATGTTGAAAGCCTATTACATTCTGCACTGGAACAAAAAACAAGGCCTTTTGAAACGCTGCATGGGAGTCAAGGGAGGAGGCCACACACGCTGACTATGGGAGAGGCGAGAGCAAGGGTCTGCTCATAGGCAGCCCTCAGCATGCCTCCTCTGAATCAAGAGAGTGCCCAAGGACTCACGTTAGGAAAAGAAGGACTGCTATTGAGAGAAGCCAGACAGAGCAAGGGAGAAAACGAGCTCTCTAGTGCTTACAGTGTTCACCTGGAAACCAGGAGATGAGACTTGAGGTCCCAAGTGAGTGCCTGGATCGGAGATGGTGGTGTGCCTGTGTTAGACCAGCAGCTCCACGACAGGCCAGGAATCTCTTGAAACAAGGCTCCCCAAAGCCCGAGAAACACGTCCCACACAGACTTGAAGAGCCTTGCAGAAATGACTGCGCAACCTCGAGAACTGCTTCCTGTACAATCAGTATTATCTTGATTTGCAAGTGGTTTACACAATGCAAGAGCTAAAACCCAAACCCAGGTACGCCAGGTCTGAGGTTCCCAATTTCCATTTCAACTGCTGTTCCCCCAGCAGAAGGTGAACATTTTAACCAGTTCATTCTGGTTAGACCACACTACCTGGCAAGCTGAGGCTGACCTAAACTTCAATCTACAACAAAAATGTGAAACATCACATTAAAATATATATACAGGAAGAAATTCCTCTTGCTCTCCTAACCTCTCTCTAAGCTATTGAAAGGGCTTTAAAAAACAAAAAAGCAAGACGTAATTGTTTCCTGTGCAAACCTTGTGCCAGACTTGATTTTTATGGGCTGTATTTATTGACTTTAGCTATTTTTCCAGTATGCTGCACAGCGCTAGACTTGGCAGGAAGTCCTACAAAGTGAAATAACATCTCCCAAAAAGTGGGAATTCTCATTGTTTGGCATAGTCGAAGAAATCTCCAGCCAAGCAAACTCATGACCTTCTCTCATGTCAGACTCAAGCCCAGGCCAGGCAAGTCACTAGATTAGACTCCTCAGGGGGTCAAATCTGACATCTAAGTGAAGTCATTTGCCCCCATCTGCTCTACTCCCCACTCCCACAAGAGCACTGATTTGCTAATTCAATTACAAGCAGAGATTTGTACTTTGTGTAGATACCAATTTGTTTTCAGGGGAGCAAAATAAGACACCTAGTCTCACCAGGAGCCATTAGTGAGTTAATTGCAGCTGTTTAAGAGTTAGGGCTTAATGCGCCTGTCAACTCCAGGCACTTGCTACACTTCCCAGGATTCTGTATGCATCCAAGACAGATGTCTCCAAGGCAATCAGCAAAGTCCCACTGTATACACTGAAGAAGACAGAAGACAACTGAAAGAGATTTATGTTGGATGGAATGACAAGCTCAAGAGTTTAACTGCACATGGCATTTCTGGAAGCTTGCCAGCTCCAAGTTTAGTGTGTTTTGTGTACTTCACTCATAAATGTTTATTGTGACAGGTAAACACTTGTTTTGAAAGCTTGCAGGCGTACTATTAAAACAGAAGTGTTCCTGACATAGTCAAGCTGTGCTGTCAAATGTTTATCTTTTGAATGATGAATGCTGGCTTTCCTTTTCATTCCTCTCAGCCTGCGTAGAACAGATTTGAACAGTCTCTCCCAACTTGTTTGGGCTCATTTCACCTGGGGGATGTGACTGAAAGCTGCTGGGCCAGAGAGCAGTCCCACAATCATCAGCCCTGATGCCAATAAATAAAGGTGATGCAGAGAACAAAGGAGGAATAACAGGGTAAGCAAGAGCAAGCTCAGTGCAAGTCTGTCTGCAAATGCAAATGCAGATGTTGAGCTTTAGAAAGAGACTAGAGTTCAGTCTCTTAGAGCATCTCAGAGACATGTACTTCACAAGTGAAACAGTGGACGTTTATGCTAACTAAAAAAGTTAGAAGCAACTGTAAGAAATTTTTCACAATCTTATTTTTTCCTCTTTTTTAAAGTAAGAAACTAGGAAATCTGGAACCAGTTAAATCACAGGAGTGGCTGTACACATGGCCTGCGAAACTGTAGACAATCATAAAATTTACTGGCAAAAATGAACAGAGTCTTATGGGTGAGAATTTAGATTTTCCACTTGGTGCAAATATGCCTGCAACAGAGCTAGCAGGAAAGCCTGTGAAAAAGAGACAGTAATTTCTGTGTATCTTAGTGTAATTGCATATGTTAAAAGGCTGTGGAATTCAGCAAGGATCTCATGGGCTTTCAAGTGGATTTCAGGTATTTCACAGTGTGTCACTTATAGATTGAGACATAAGACTTTGAGGGGGGAAAAAAAGTGCAATCTTTGATTAGGTGAAATAGCATCAGATTTCCATGAAAATGCAAACGCTTAATGAATTCACTGCTAATGCAGTTCTGCTGCTGCTTTGCTCTCTTGCAGTGGTGCTTCAACCATGGGTTTGCTGACCTGCACTGGGTGTAGCACTGGGGCCAATCTAACCAGCACCATTCTAACAGTGTCCTGCTGGGAACACGTGGATGAAAATTGATAAATTACGACTGATTTGAGGAAATCAGTCTTAGTGAACACGCAAAACACGGAACTGCCCAGCATGGGAGGCCTCAGAAGCGTCATCTCACACAGGAGTCAAAGGAGGGCTGAGTATTAATCAGGATACTGAAATTAGGGATTACAAGAATGAAAAAGATAAAAACTGCTTCCAAAAGGACATTACACAGCAAAGTGCAAGTAATTAGACAGTGTCTAATTACGAGGGCAAAAGAAGGCCCTCATCACCAAACCTGTAAATTCAGTAGGTCCACATCATAGCTTACTGTTGGACACATAGAGAAGATTACGCATTCAATTAGGCTATTTCAGCAGAAGGTAGAATTAGGGCTTTACTGCCTAGAGAAACACATGTATTATACCTTTGATCCACGCTTAACACAGAGAATTTGTGCAGGGTTGTTACTCAGTGGAGTGACTGCTCTGAACCCATGATGGAGTACACACATTGCATCCCTCTGGCAGGAACATCTGGTGACCCATAAACCAGGCAAAGCGCTGGCCCTGGGGCACAGCAGCTCGGGCAGGTTTATTTACAGCACATCCAAACCACCTCCCAAGCAGAATCATAACAGATTGTGCTGGAAGAGACCTCATAGCTCATCCAGTTCCAACCCCCTGCCACGGGCAGGGACACCTTCCACTAGAGCAGATTGCTCCAAGCCCCTGTGTCCAACCTGGCCTTGAACACTGCCAGGGATGGGGCAGCCACAGCTTCTCTGGGCACCCTGTGCCAGCGCCTCAGCACCCTCACAGGGAACAACTTCTGCCTAAGAGCTCATCTCAGTCTCCCCTCTGGCAGGTTGTTCTGTCCCTACAGGCCCTTGTCCAAAGCCCTTCTCCAGGTTTCTTGTAGACCCTTTAGGCACTGGGAGCTGCTCTAAGGTCTCCCCTTACCCCGGCCTCCCTGGGTAAGGAAGGCTGAGCTGGCTTTACCCACCTTGAAGCCTTCTCCACTGGTTTACTTTGCAGAGCCCTTGGTCTGTGTTGTGCAGGGGAGAAGGGGCTGGGATCAGGGAGACAGCAGTGAGAAAAACCCAAGGAAGGGGTATGGTGGGAGCTGGACTCTGACCAGTGCTCCAGCTCCTCAGTGGAGGAGCAGAGTAACTCTGTGCTACATGCCATGTCACCACTATGGGACTGCGTATTTTAGGTTCTAAAATCAGATGTACTCTTTCATCAAACCATGTTCTGAGCAAGCGGAGCAGTTTAGCCAAGGGGTGAACAAGCACTAGCCCAGCATTTACTTCTGTTTGATTTGCCCTTTCAACCTAAGGTACTTCCCCTTTCTTTCCCCCTTACAGCTGTTTCTTCAGGTGTGGATGTGCATGACATCTAAATATAAATCATCACAAGCAGCAGCTATCTTCAATGCATGTCAGGAGCAACCATACCATGGCCAATTCCTCGGCTGTGAGCATCCTCCCCACTCCGAACCCTGCTGAAGTTTGCACAGAAACAGGCTGGCTACAAAGAAGCTTCCATCTTTCTGTCCTCCCAGATACAGTGATCAACAGAGCAAACTACTTCAGCATTTATTCCTGGTGAAGAGTGTGCTGTGAATGTGCAGAACCGGACATGAGCCCTGTCCAAGGACTCTATGCTAACTACTGCTTTTGTCCTGTCCAATAAAAAGCATATGAAAGAGGCAGTAATAAAAAGCATTAAGACTCACACAAGGCTTGTTAAATGATTTAAATCTTCCTAATGTATAGCATTTTCCTGGTAATTAAGTTTGAACACTGAGTTGGGCTAAATGCTGCCTACTGTCAGATAACACGCTAAATGCTCCCTCGCACACTCAGATGGGTTTTTCTCTACCACAGCCCTGACAACCGAAGGTAGTTACGCTGAAAAGAGCAGGAACTGCTTCCTATTGACGGGGCACAGCACGGCCCTGCAAAGTCCATTTCACACTCACAGCACTGCACAAGCTCAGTCAGCCCCCAGCTCATGCAGATCTGGTTGGAATACGTGGCTGCTTTGCCAAAAACCAACAGAAAACTTGGAAAGATGGGGGAGAGGGGAGTTGCATTTGATGCAAAGTAGGAGGAGGAGGACGTAGATGCTCTCTGCTCATGTTTCTGTTTTATTTTTCTGAAGTTTGCACTGAAAAGCAATTTCAAGAGAAAGGCCTGCCTTGCCCTGGTAACAAGCTATTTGCCCGTAAGCAAAGATCAATGGTTGTTTCTATTTGCTTTCCCACTTCTTCCTCCCTCTTCCTGCTGTTTTTGCCCTTGTATTTATCTGCTCTTGGTTTACACATTCCAGCTTTTGTTCTCAGCTCATTTTTACTTTCCTGCCCTCTCAGCATTCAGTTCCATCCAGCTACACCATCCAAAACATTCTTTACAAAACAGCTCTCTTCATTAGAAAAGCCTGGTGCCTTTTACTCCCAACTACAATACTCAGATAGGAGGGTTTGATCCCATGCAGTAAAGGACAACCCTGCTCATCACACCCAAAACCCCATCACTCAGAGGCCTGTCTGAGCTGCATGTTGTTCAACTTAGACTCCAATCGCATTTACTATTCTGTTTTAAACACAACTGGGTCAAGGCAGTACTGCAAAATAAGCCAGGTAAATAGATGTGATGCACACATCGGCTTTGCAACTTGGTCAGCCAACCTACAAAGCCCCAGCAGATTAATTGACATTGCTAACTCTTCTTGGCAAGGGAAAAATCAGTAAATGCTTCAGGTGAAGCCTTCAACCACCCAAAGGTACACCAGGAAAACCTGAAAATTTAGGTCTATTTTCAAAATCCTCCCAGGCTAGCTTCATATATCATCCAAGTTGAAACTGTTCTCATGATATATTATACATGGAGACTGCAGTACATCATCAGAGTTCTGACACTGCCATGTTCAGGATATGCTAGGATACAACGTAATGAATTACAACAGTGGACATTGACAAATACACGTTAGGGGAAGTTTAAATTAATTTTTCACCTGCTTGCAGTTGGCTTAGAAAGTAATTTTTATTAAATAAACTAGTGGGAGAAGTGGGCAGATTCAGAGCCCTTGAGAAAGGGAATGGCAGAGCAGAGAGAACACAGGACAGAGGGCACGGCAGCAACTCCAGCTCGCAGATTAACATCATGTTGGAAAAGTCAGCTGGGCAAATCCTGCCTGTGCTCACCCACACATACGCAGCTCTCCCGTGTATCTGGATCAAACAGGGATGCCAAGTTCACAGGATCAATCCCATGCCTGTGGATTGGGCATTAAACAATTCCCGCCGACTGCAGTGGGACAATGTATCGAGGTATATTGCGTATGGAGGGGATGCAGCAGATGGGCTGGAATATTCATAATCATGCAATTATTTTTTCCCCATAAAAATAAACCAGTAATAAGAAAAAAGAGAAGGACAAGGTACAGCTGATAAAGGCAACCAAACAAACCTTTCATGAGAAGCGAAACCTTTGAGAAAGCCCAGAATACTGAACATCTTTTCCCTCTGAAGGAATCTTTTGTCATTTCATGGGGAATCAATTAACCACAGTGTCTTATTCAGGTAGACTTTAGATTAGTACCATATCCCTTTCACTATAGATAATTAACCTCAGTTTCTGAATTAGCAGCAAAATAAGCCAGTTATTAGTTTTCATAATGACTAGAACTCAATATTTTGGGTAGTTAAACACCCAAGAGTTTAAATTAAAATAGACATCTGACAGAAATCCCTAAAGTGTTCTTCAGATCATTAATACTATAAATTCCACAGTAGATTGAACTGACAATGTTCCCTTTTCCTTCTGGAGCACTCCAAAGGGATGAGCTACTCCCTTAAATCAGCATTCAGTTTGATCTCTGAAATAATCTCTCCTTGATACCTAAAGCCTCAAGGCCAACAGCATAGTTAAACTCATATCCTCCTCTTACCAGAAGTGTTACGTCTAGCGAAGGGAGGAAAAAAAAATAAATGGAAAAGCCTACATTCCTGCTGTACCTGCAGACTGCTCCAGACATTACAAGACAAAGTGATGCTCCCGTCCTGGAGCAGAATCTTGATGAGGGTCCCAAAGGGCACCAGAGCAGAGAATGTGCGAGAAGCAGGGGGAGGCCATGGAGGAGAGAGGAGGTTGTGCACAGCTCTCATGGGATCCTAAATGACAATCACTCGCTCCACACCTCAGGTATCCTGCAGGGCACAGGTGTGGGGCACAAGGGTGAGAAGCACATCTGTAAGGCAAGAGGGCTCAAGGATCCTGAGGAGATGCTGCTTCATCCCCCTGCCCCACTGCTGTGTTTTCTCTGTGTGTCTCATCCCTTGGAGGTGCTCTTCCTCAGCATCCTCAGCCCATGTTGAACCCTTATTGCCATCAAAAAGCCTTTCTAATACCTACCCTGCAGCACTTTTGTAAAAGGAGCCTGCTACTCGATGTCCTACCTATATTAGCCTTTTCTTCCCAGCAACATGACACTTAGACTTGCTGAACTTCTGGTCCAGTCTTTACTTTCCTTTACTCATCAGTTCGCTTCTGGCAGAACCACTGCCTCCTCCTCTGTGCATTGATTATCCCAGCCCAAGTTTGATGCCTTGCACTTATCTCTAATTCATTTCAATTCCCTTTTTTTCCTCCCAAACCATTTCTGCAATTTGTTGAACTCATTTGAATTCTCATCCTGTTGCCCAATATATTTGCAGTCCTTCCTAGCTTGGTGCCATCTGTAAATTTAATAAGTGTACTATCCATCATCCAAGTTATTAATGGAAACGTTGGACAGAACCGATTGCCTCCCTCCTCCCCGAGCCTCAGTCAGTCTGTTTGTCTCTTGTAAGGGCTTGCAGGGAATATTTCCCCTGCAGAGAGGTGAAGGTACCTCTAACACTGACTTAAACTGTTATATTTCCCAGTGTGGCCAATGAGTCTCAAAGGCTGCAACACAAATCCTGAACATGCTGCTCAGTGCATTGCAGACCTTACCAGAGATGTGCTTTCATTCTGTTTTAGCTTCAGCCAGCTATGGTATAACACCACAAAGGAAAGAATAAAAGCTCTAGGGATTGTCCTGCTGCAAGTAAAATGTGTATTCTAAGAGAAATGAATGTTTACCTTCCCATTTATGTGAATTAATTAGTGATAAACATCCCCAGGGCATAGAAAAGACTAACACAGATAACAAAGGATATACCCTAAATAATGGAGGATTAGAAAGAGGCATACACACGTAATAAAATATCAGCTACAGATGCCATTTGAGAAGATTGCAAAAGAGAGAAGAGTAAGTAGCTGAAGAAGGAAAGAAAGCAGAGGTGACAAGAAGGCTGCAGAAGCAGTAAAGATAAGTGATGAGTGTGCTTTTTGAGTATATATGCTGGAGTTAAAAGAGGTCAGTGTAGAGCTAGGAAGGCCTCCAGGAGAACAGAGGGTAAGTTATAAACAAAAGAGCAAGACAGGGCTTCTCTGCCCAAAAATAAGTCCCTTTTTTCCCCTCAGTTCTATCAGTTGCTCTAAGAAAAGATATTACCTTTCCCTACAAACCTTACCTCTTGACAATACCGAAATAGAAAGATATATTTGCCCTGACACTCTGAAAGGACAATGCGAAATAGATGCCGAGAGCTTCTAGAGAAAGAAATACCTTAAGAATGAAAAAGAACCAGAGTTAGAGCTTCTCAGGAATTACATTTTATCTCATGAAAAATGTCACCAAAAAGGAATAAAAATTGGTTCCTCTTTCTCAATAACTTCATTTTTGCCAGAATGTTTTTATCAAAAAATGGAATCTTTTCATCAAAAACCTCCAGGCCCCCAAACAAAACATATGTAGCTTGAAAGCAAACAGAAGTTTCCTAGTTGGGCCTTTTAGGGCTTTGTAGCATTATTGCAATACAAATCATGAAGAACAAGCATCTCAAGGCAATTTATTTTTTCTTTTAAAAACCCCTCACTAGGCTTTTAATACTGGTTTTTGCTGGCTTTTAAGGAAAACCAGTAATAAAACCTGGAGAAAGGACATAAAAACCTCATAGCAGCCTTCCAGTATCTGAAGAGGCTACAAGGATGCTGGAGAGGGACTCTTCACCAGGGACTGTAGCGATAGGACAAGGGGTGATGGGTTCAAACTTAAACAGGGGAAGTTCAGGTTAGATATAAGGAAGAAGTTCTTTACTGTGAGGGTGGTGAGGCACTGGAACAGGTTGCCCAAAGAAGTGTTAAATGCCCCATCCCTGGCAGTGTTCAAGGCCAGGTTGGACAGAGCCTTGGGTGACACGGTTTAGTACGAGGCGTCTCTGCCCGTGGCAGGGGAGTTGGAACTGGATGATTTTAAGGCCCTTTCCAATTCTAACTATTCTATGATTCTATGACAGACAGTGATCTGGGTCCTTGCAAGGCAGAAACTCTGGGACAGCATGATAGAAGGTAGACATCCATCACTGGGCTCCAATTGGGCTGCCACAAGGGACACTGGCATCTGTAAGGCTTGCACTGGTGGCCCTTGGGGAGAGGGCAAGAGGACACTGAAGTCCTAGGTGTGGGCAGCAAGCTAAAAGCTGGGATCAGCTTTTTGGTGCCAGCTTCACATCTCCATCAGCATCATCATCTTTGGGATCCAGTCCTCATTTGACATCCCCCTCACTGCAGGCTCTGTCTGGCCCTGGGTCACTCCAAGCCATTCTCCTCCTCCCTGCCACTATTGCTCTGGACCAGCAGCATCTCACCCTGTGCTCATCTGCCCTGTCTGGCACCCTCGCCTACTCAGGTCTTACTGACAGTAAGGAGCAAAAGGAGTAAACAGGGAATAAGCCCGGAGGCGAGGGAAAAGCTGTTTTCATTTGAGGAAATTTTGTTGCTGTTTCTGGTTCTCAGCATGTCAGCAGAAACTCAGGGCTTGTCAGGAGGCTGCTCCCAATCCAGTAATTACTGGAGGTGCCTCTAACTCGGCCCTGTCTTGATCTTACACTGTGTGATCACTTTATTATTCAGTTTTATTATTCAGTTTGATTTGGCAGCTGCCTGAGAAACCTGAGGCTACTCAAGCTGTATATTTTAAGATCTTTAAAATCTGTTGATATAAATTCCTTTAAAGTCTTCAGGCCTCAGTCAACATTGTTAATTCTGAAGCTCCAGCCCATCAGCTTGGCAGGACACTTCACACACACATGCACACACGTACATATGCTGCTCAGCACCAGCTTAAACAGGGATGTCACTGCAGAAGCTGTGGTTTTTCCTCTGGCTCACAGCCACCCAACTCAGGGCACTATCCAAGGGCTTCAGATAAAAGTCCTGGAGGGAAATTAGAGTAAACCAAAAGCCCTGTTTACTGCACAACTCCCTTTTGGTCTGAAGGGATACGGGTGCTAACCTGCTGGCTCAAGGCTTGTAGTGATGCTTTCTCAGTCACATCAAGCGCTCTCTCCCTCTCCATCAGACCAGGGGGAATTTTGGACCTTTCGCCAGGTGGAGGCTGTCCCACTGCAAGGATCTAAGAAAACCCCTCATCTTGTTTTATGGGGTCCTTGGATCTCAACTCTTCAAGGGAGAGATTTGCTAGTTGTTTAATGTTCAGGTTTGATTTCCTTCTGTACTTTGATTTCAGATTACTCACCCTCCTCTCGGCCTTTTCATGATCAAAACTAAGATCCAGCTTCCCCCCTCTGACTTCAAACAGTTTTAATCCTGCCTCCCTAACATCTATTTTCCTTCTAATTCCCTGAAGAATTTCTCTTCTGGGATCGCCCCTGTTCACATTCTCTTACATGTTCAAAGTCCTTCACATTCTTCTTTCATCCATGCCGCGCTCCCCTATCACAGACTCCTCTGATTCCACTTCTTCAAGGGCAGCAATGTGTATTTTCATCCACAACTTTAACAGGTTAGAAAAGCTGGATCCTCACCTGCTGCTCTGTGTTCATACATCAGAAGGCCAAAGAGAGCCCAGGAGACAATTCAGCTGCTCACACGGAGGCTTAGCCAGGGCTCTCCTGCTTGGAAACACCACAGAGGTGGAAAAGGCCTTGTCCATACACTGAATTACGCCCATGTGTAACAGGGGCTGGCATCCAGCTTGCAGCTGGCAACCACAGCACAGTAATCTCACCTTCTGTTCAATGGTGGATGCTGGAGATCTTGGGGTGGGAGTCACTCTTTGTTCAAGGCAGGAGACAGAGGTGGAACTCAACCACTCAAAATACATTTGTTTTGATGTGTAGGATGTATTATTTTCTTTAACATAGCCCTCCAATTTTGTCACCTCATAGCCAGCAGGCTGAGAAGGTACACGTCTCTCCTAAATTACAAGATACTGTTACGTGGCTTTGCTTAACTGCTGTCATTAACTTCATTTTTCCATGCTATAATTAGTCATCACTTTGCTGCCAGCCATCTTTTCTAGGCTTTGCAATGACAAAATCCTTCCTGTGACACCTCCTTGTAGGCATCTTCTTTCACGGCTGAAGGACTAGTGCCCTCGAGCCCTATGTTACCTGCAGGTCTGTTCTCACAGCTCTGTAGCTCACACCAGGTTTGGCTGGAGCTTTGCAACTACTCTTCCTTCAGCCTTGATGGCTTGGAGTGGCTGCTGTGGTGGTAGCACTGGGCTCTGTCAGGTTGCTCCAAGCCCCTGTGTCCAACCTGGCCTTGAACACTGCCAGCGATGGGGCAGCCACAGCTTCTCTGGGCACCCTGTGCCAGCGCTTCAGCACCCTCACAGGGAAGAACTTCTGCCTAAGAGCTCATCTCAATCTCCCCTCTGGCAGGTTAAAGCCATTGCCCTTGTCCTGCCCCTACAGGCCCTTGTCCAAAGCCCCTCTCCAGGTTTCCTGGAGCCCCTTTAGGCACTGGAGCTGCTCTAAGGTCTCCCCTTCAGGAGCCTTCTCTTCTCCAGGCTGCCCCAGCCCAGCTCTCTCAGCCTGGCTCCAGAGCAGAGCTGCTCCAGCCCTCGCAGCAGCTCCGGGGCCTCCTCTGGCCTTGCTCCAGCAGCTCCACGTCCCTCTTGTGCTGTTGCCCCAGAGCTGGATCAGGACTGCAGGGGGGGTCTCCCCAGAGCACAGCAGAGGGGGAGCATCCCCTCCCTCAACCTGCTGCTCACACTCTGGGGGTGCAGCCCAGCACACAGGAGGGTTCTGGGCTCAAGTGCACACTGAAGCCGAGTCATGGGGAGTTTCTCATCAGCCACGTATCTGTCATGCATGTCTTGTTCTTCCTCTTCTATGATAAAAAGGACTCCAAATATCTGAGTATGAAATGTCCCTTTCTATCAGCATTATAATTTTTTTTCCTGGAGACACTCAAGGTAACCTGGCATTAGCTGCTCTGAACCAGAGCTACAGGATTATTCCTCTAGGCCATTTTTCTTCAGCGTGGAGGCACATATATAAGCATTTGGAAAAACAAAAGACAATTCAGCCTCCTGTTAGAAGAACTAACAACTTCTAGGGCTATGATCCCTCTTGGCAAATCTTTCCCTTCAGGAAGTGTAAGAGAGCTGCCAGCTCTGCATCCTCCATCATTAATACTGCCAGGTTTTAAAGCCATGCTCCTGGGTTTGCACCTGAGCCTTGCTTACAGGAGAGATGACTCTGTTCAGCAAGCACCTAATACAAAGCCACTGATTTTCATCTTCCTATTGACTTCATCATATCTTGGGTCAGGCACCTGATTTGTCAGACAGCTTTTGATGTGTTCAGGCACCTAAAACAACCTGAATCAAAGAGGGTTGGATCTGGAAGTATTTTGGAATAACCCTGCCTGCCATTTTGGGGCCCAGATACCTTTTAAGATCTGGCCCTCTGTGATTCCTCCACTGAAGTCTAAAGCTCAACCATGCAGTTAATCTAGTTCTGCTAAGTTTTGGTCTGGTGCTCTAACCTCCAAGACCATTCTTTCTCCCTGATAATCCAGATGGCAGAGAAAAGCTGTTTAAAGGATGAGACACTGGATAAGGAAGAGAACAGCCAAGCAAGTGTAAGGGTGACTGGGGCAGCATAAACTTTAAATAGCTTTTAAAATCACTAGACTAACCCTGTGTAAACGTATAAAAACAGTCAGTCTGCACACTGCTCACAAGTTCTCTATCACTGGTCAATTGGAATCCCACAGAAGTCGGCGTTTCGAGCCCTAATGCATTGTACTTAATGCTGCAGTGGGGCTCGATGTACTAATTACATGTAAGTTTTCCCAGATTTCTGCTGGGAGTATTTCACAGAAAAGATAATTGTTCTTTGGGGGGTTTCAGCACTGGTTTATTTAATTATGTTGGAGTTTTCATATATATTGCGAAAATGCTAGCAGAAAGCAAACTGTGTTAGCGAGATGTGGAGTATACTGGGGAAAAGCAAAGCAGAGAGATCTGAAGAGGAAGCTGAGGATGATAGTGACTGCTGAAGGCATTCAGGAGTTTGGAAGGGACCAAACGAAGAACAGAGCCTGTAACCTGTAGGAGCAGCCTCAACTTCCCAAACAGCACTGATGATTCCTAGAGTATTACCCAGGATAGGGAGGATACCAGCTGATAAACGTGACAACACCAAACAGGTATGGTACAAACACCTCCTTCAGCATTAGGTGGAAGAGACAGAAATGCTGCTAAAAACCTGCCATCATTTACCCCAAGAAATGCCTGGGAAGCTTCTGGTTTGATCCAGGCATGCACTCTCCTTCCTCCCTCCCTGTCATGTGAGCCTGAAGCTAAGGGGTATCTTTTGTGTTTGTATTTCACCAAGTCTTATAGAGTCTGTTTTGCACCTTCCTTCTCACTGCAATCACTAACGCAGATTAAGAACACCCAGAGTGGAAGGAGAAAATGGCAAATCCCATTAATTCACTAGTGAGAAACTAAATGGGACACCCGTCTCCAACCTTGACTCAGGGTTACCTATATTAAAAGTATGTGCCACATGGCAGACACCAGAAGCTACTCATTTCAGCAGCAGCTCTCACAGAGGGGAACATCCCAAAATAGCACTGCTTTTGCATTGCTACCATTAAAAAAACCAGTTTTAAATTAAATCTGCCTGTAGTCTGTCAGTCATGCAAAGCTAGCCCTAGAAAGGGCTAGTCTGTTTAATACTCTGCTTAATGTGCCTCCCAGTTGCAGAAGCATCTTCATTCCACATTCTCTACATGAAACTTTCAGACTTTTAACTTTCTGCTTTGAAGTAACATTTAAAACAAAATAAGTCTTAATTTTACACTAAAATGAAGCTGTTTAAAGGATACCAAAGGTAAGATAAAGCATTCTGGCTCACCTGAGGGAAAGGTTTCTGTTGATCTGATCCAACCAACATCTTTTCCTCATTCGTAAAATTTACAAATCAGTTTTGGGAAAAATCCTGAAGCAGGCTGGGAAATGCTTTGAAATCACCTAACTTTGTCATGAGCTGGGAAAAATATCCTAATCCTTGCTACAAGAGACTAGAGAAACATTTTGACAGGCAGCCTTTAGTCAAGAGTAGCAGAAACAATGGCTGTTGTCTCTTGCTGTTTCAGAACTAACCCATAAGGAAGGGGTGGCTGTCAGTGGGAAGCAGCTGTTCATTAAGAGACCCGGTCAAACCAATAGCATAAAAACCTGATTTCTGCCAAATTCAAGGGGAATACACCACAGAAGCACCTTTCATACCACGAAGGCAGCCTCTACATTTTCAAAAAGCAGTATTTGTGCCAGTTTCACCAAGATCATAAACCCAGTCAATCCTTTTTTGACTCCCACCAGTATGAAATGAAATAAATCAGATTGAGAGTAATTCACTTCTCTTACAGCTCATGAAGCAGTTCCTTAAACAAATAGTAGCCCAGGCTAATAAAACCAAGCAGTAATAACAATGAATAAACTGTTCATTAAAATAATAATACTGCTATCGTTAAAGGAATAATGAAAACCTATTTTACATAATTCTACTTACCCTGAGTATGCTGTACAGAAGGATACAGGAGCTTGGACAAGGCACTTGAGGCTGCAGAGGCAGTAAGCACCCTGTGCCCAGGTTGCCCTTCATTCCCGGAAGCCCCAGCTCACAATCCTTTCTCTCACTGGCTTCACCTGCTTTACCATTTCTTAATCAGCATTTTCAACTAAAACCACCTGAACTCATTTGTTTTCTAGTTACCGAAGTTTTTCTCTGCTCACCTTCCCCTTTTGCTCTTAATCTCAGCAGTTTGGTTATTTTTTTTCCTGAAAACACCATGTTCCAAATGAATGTGAATGAAGGCTTTGAGCAACCTGGTCTAGTGGAAGGTGTCCCTACCCATAGTAGGGTGTTGGAACTGAATGAGCTTTAAGGTCCCTTCCGACCCAAACCAGTCTGGGATTCTATGACATTCTGTATTTAAGGGTTAATGAAATATTTAGCCTCCAGTTTCCTAATGGAAATACATTAGCTATATTACAATAAAAATGAAGCGAGCACAAGTACTTGTAATCCTGGGTGTGCTGACAGTCACTCAAGGCTGCAGACCTGCAAAACTCAAATGAGTTTCAAATGACTGACTTCTCAAGGTTTGCCTGAGCAAAGACACAGGCTCAGCTGCGGCTGGAGCTGGAGAGTCTTTGCCTGAGGAAGGGAGGATGTCAGGACAGAGAGCATTCTCAAAGCACATTTACATTAACCGCAGGCTTTTCAATTCATCCTAAAACCCAATGCTGTATTCGAGCAATCCATTTTCAGTTATAAAGAGCCCTTCAGAACTGGTCCTTTACATACATGGTTATTGTGGCGTTTCCTAGAGGTATGACAGTGAGAGCAGCACTTCAGACTGTCAAGTGCATATACTAGTACACAAATGAGTGCATCTCCCTTGTATGCTACAGAGGGGAGACAGTGGTTCCACACCCAGGAACCTCTTGAGGTTCCTCTTTTGACAAAAGCTTACATCTACCTATGGGTTCACCACCCACCCACATTGGCTGGTCTCAAGCAGGGTGCAGTGAGTATTAAGAAGCCAGGAAAAGAGTATAAAAGAGCTTAGGGCAGAGAGAGAGACCATCACGCCCAAAGGAAACAGCAGAGTGACAGAAAGCACAATATTTAACCTAAAAAAGCAGAGTATTGAGCTTAATGAACTCATCAAGAGCTTTGCTTTTGAATTCAGATGAGCTCTCAAACAGGAATTTAGGCAGGTTACCAGTCCTGACTCCAGAACCATGCAATAAATGACATTTCAGTTTGCTGGCACATGTGAAAACAGGGATGGGTTTTCATTTGGTACCAAACTGTAATGATTTTTTTCTTTTATGTTGGACAAATATTTTTTTAAATCCATTATAAAAAAAACAAACCCTTGGCATTTTGGCTGCATAATTTAGTTTGGCATCAAAGCTGAAGTTCTCATCTTCTTAGCTTCCAAAAAATGCAGAAATTGAAACAAAAGCAGGTTTTAAGAGTATTGAATTGTTAGAACAACTATTGAAATGGCCATGGTTTTAATTTATTCCTTCCTCTCATTGCCCTCCAACAGATACATTATTGTATTAAACATTCAGTTATTTATTGTTCAGACATGTTCTCCTAGCTCTGATTAACACAAATTCACCAGAAGATAACAGATGTCCCAGAACTGGACAAATCTTCCGCAGACACACAGCCCTTTGCTAACTCCTCACTGTGCACAGGAGGAATCCTGCTCCGGGTCTCATGTTCACTAGCAGTGGTATGAGAAGGAGCATCAACTCATTAACCCAGAAACCTAAACTGCTTCCCATGGTGTGACAGTTTGGCTGGAGCCCAGTGGACAGTTTTATCAATAGCTGTTAAATTTAAGAGCCTCTGCTTAGTGGGAAGGGATGTCTGGACTTCAGCTTGCCCAGCCCAGCCCAGCCATTCTCAATGCCTTGCCTGCAGGCCAGGAGCGACAGAGGGCACAGATCCTTCGGACTCCCTACACAAGGCAAGAAATGCAATTTCCCCGAGGAAGGTGGACACATGCTGCGTGTGGGACCTCAGAAGGGTCTCAGCAATGTTTCCTTGCAGTTCAGTTCCATGAGGATACTCCGAGGGCTGGAGCAGCTCTGCTCTGGAGCCAGGCTGTGAGAGCTGGGCTGGGGCAGCCTGGAGAAGAGAAGGCTCCTGAAGGGGAGACCTTAGAGCAGCTCCAGTGCCTAAAGGGGCTCCAGGAAACCTGGAGAGGGGCTTTGGACAAGGGCCTGTAGGGACAGGACAAGGGGAATGGCTTTAACCTGCCAGAGGGGAGATTGAGATGAGCTCTTAGGCAGAAGTTCTTCACTGTGAGGGTGCTGAGGCGCTGGCACAGGGTGCCCAGAGAAGCTGTGGCTGCCCCATCCCTGGCAGTGTTCAAGGCCACGCTGGACACAGGGGCTTGGAGCAACCTGCTCTAGTGGAAGGTGTCCCTGCCTGTGGCAGGGGGTTGGAACTGGATGAGCTTTAAAGTCCCTCCAACCCAAACCAGTCTGGGATTCTATGATTCAGGTCTGGAGGGGTGTCCAGAAGAGGTGGACTTTCTGCAGCGCTCAAAAAAGATCAGGCTTGGTTCTGTTTTCTTACTTGAGGTGACAACGTTCCAACACCCCAGGAGACTCGCAGGTACTCATTCCTGCCTGTTTGTACCTTGGTTTGTTCGTGGCCTATTTGTAAAGAGCCCCAGCAGTGTATTTCTGCATACACAATCTACTGAGTATTTCCTAGACAAGTATAAACATATTTTAAGTGCTGTACCATAATTCTCTTCTTTTAATTAGAAAGTGTGCTAAATACTCGTGTCCTTGGAGACTCGCACTGAACTAGTCAGGTTTCTGATCATGGAACTTTCGTGTTAATGAGACTTTTAGTTTGACTTACAAAAGCTTTTACATTTACAGAGCAAGGCTTTTAACTTCAAAGTCCTTGAGAATTGTTGCTGTGCATCTGCCTTGTCTGGGGCCTTAATTCACAGCTCTGGTCTCTGTTTATTATATAGGGAATGTTTTGTTTTGTGTTTATAGATATATATTTACAGCATTTAGGGATATTAGAGCTTATACCAAGCTCCATTACTATAAACACTGATCAAAGGGGGAGTTAAGTGAAGCTGAAGCACTAGAGGAAAACAGCTTTGTAGTTATGATGGGAAAGGGCAACTGGGAGAAGAGGGGAAGCTGCCTGCTTCGCTATGCCACTTCCCAACCCTCCAGCTGCTCTCTCTGCCTTCCCCCTGCAAGCCACCCATCCCAGATGCATTTTGACAGAGCAGGGAAAGCGCCTCAATCCCTGCAAAGATCAGCAAGTCTGTGTTTGCTTGGCACTGGCTATATTCAGGTGCACCCAGTGTTTTTCCAGCTCCAGAAAGCCGGTAAGTGCCAGGCAAGAGGCAGTGCTGAAGGCTCTGTTTTTATTATGTTTTCTAGTTTCATTTTTTTCCTGTGGGAGACAGAAAAGGAAATTGTTTTGGTGACCATTTAAGTCAGTGGAGCTCCATAAATACTTTTCCACTGTGTTTATTTTTCTTATGCTGCTATGAATGTTTTTCTAGCATCACACTAATGCCCTTGGAAGTCATCTGTCACATCCATCTCCTCATCAATTTTCCTTTTAAATCCTGTCACTTAGGGAAAATCAGAGAAGTTGGTTGCTGCTTGAACATCATCTGCTTTTGGACAGTTCACTTTTCAGTTTGATAAGGGGTTTGGAGTGCAGATGCTCAGTCACTGTAGTAGAAGGTTTTGATACTGAAGTACTGCAGCTCTACAGCAGTTGCACACCTCTGCACAGCTACTGTCACACTCCCCCTGCAGCTTTCTAGATGTTCACTGCTCCTCCTCACCCCAGTTCAAACAGCTCCCCTGACATACACACACACTAATTAACATTAGAGACAAAGCTCTAAGCCTAGACATGACCTATATGGAATAGCTCCAGGCAAGAAACAGGATTTTTGGCAATTTAGGACCCTAAACTGACTGCTTTAAAAAGCTGGCCTTAGATGTGGGTTGTCAGCACCTGAAAATCCATCCCTGAGGCCTTTTAGGAGAACATCAGGCTTGAGTGGCAGCCACAGAGACCAGTGGCAAGCAGTGTTTGCTGCTTCCAAAATGGGACAAACAGGTAAAATCTCAAAGCTGAGAGAAGACCAGTTAAAACTCATGGACACTCAGAGCAAATGTGGCTCCAAGGAAAGCTGGGGTGATATATGGGAACACAAACCCACCCTCCACCTTCACTGCCTTGCAATAAAGACCTGCTTTCTTCTGGTAAGGCAGCCACTGCAGCTTCAGCAGCTCTTCCCAATCTCTCCCTAGCTATGAACTGGAGAAAACATGTTCATCCTGGAAGCAATAACCCTCCAGCGATGAGGAATAAGCAATGTTTGATGCATTCATAATATAGATATTATTTGGCAAACTAGTTAAACAAATTGTTTCCCTTCAGGATCCCAGTGATGTGTGTGGTTGGCAAGTCTTCCTCCCTGCTGCTCGGCCACCTGCTCTCCCTACTGCTAAGCTAGCTCCAGCCCCAGCCCCAGCTGCCTGCTGCTCTGGCTGCAGCCCCGCAAGAGCCTGCTTTGCTTCAGCCAGCAATGCTGGGCCTGCTCTGTATCCATGGGGCAAAGGTCTACTCCATGTATGTCATGGACATCTTTCAAGTAACCTGTTACAGACTGGGCAATGATCACTGTCTCTCTCTGGGAACCCTGCTCTTATGGATGGGCTGGTGGTGGCATCACACCAGACTGGTCCATGCTAGTGAGACCCAGTGGAGATGGACCAGCCATGGCACTGCTCCACCAATGTCCTGCCCATGCTGCAGGGCCGAGGGCAACCACAGCTCACACTGAGCTGGAAGTGGGTTGGCTTGGACAGACCATCTGACACAGGAGCCCTCCTGCCAGTGCCAAGGGCAGGGTGAACATCTCCTGCTGGCAAAAACCTCCCTCAAACCATTTCCCACTCTCTGCTGTATCTATTGGATTATTCATCATCCTTTTTCCTGTAATGATAATGTCATCTGAAGACCTTTGCAAACAAGACAGCATAGTCCTTATCTTGAGGATATGCTGTGTTTGCATAGCAAGACTGAAACACACAGGACTGAAAAGCGTGGACTCTGGTCCTCTGCCTACAGGACAGAAGTCCCACTGCCTTATAGTTTAAATTAAATCACTTACATGATAACACTTCCTCACCAAGTGCATCTTTGTCCCCCTCCTGTGGCTGGATCTCATCATACATGTGTTGGTGTGGTGGCCAGCGTTGGATGGACCTTCAGCACGGAAGAAAGCAAATACTTTCCACTAACACTAATGATATTTGAAGGCTGCTCCTGCCTATCCTCTTCTCCAGAAAGCATGGACCTGAAGAACTGGAGTGGGTGATATCTGTTGTGGAAAGAAATACTGCTCTTCCCCAAACACTAACTTCAGTCTCTTAGACTCTCTCAGCCCCTTGTTCCTCTTCAGGGATAACCCAAAAGAGTTCAGCCCACCTTGGCTTCTGCACTGGACTTGCAACAACTGTACTCTGCCACTTTTAAATAATCCTTCTGGCACCTCTGAAGAGGAGATCAGCCTTGAAAATGAAATTAGAGCTGCCTGCCTGTAGGAATGATTACAGCCACACTGGGAAACTCTTTAAAGTGTCTCTGGAGTCTGGGGAAATAAATAAATAAATGGATGGATTGCATGGATGTATCTGCTCTGGGTTCCCACCATTCCCTTGGTGCAGTCATCGTGTGAACTCTTCTGTAACGGGACGGGAACAGAGACATCCCAGGAGGATTTACCCTGACCCCGCCACTGCCCTGCCTGACCCACCTTTGCCCTGTGCAGAGATTCTGGCAGCCTGTGCTTGAAAAACAGCCTTTTATGTTCCTACTTTCCCCCTCTTTTATTAATTTGCAGTCACAACCATTGCTATTTGATCCATGCAGCTAAAAATGCCCAGCTTCATTATTCACACTGCAGCTGAAGAGACCAGAAAGCCAAGTGCACTCACACACACACACACACAAGCTCTGCAGACCTCTAGGCAAGACACGCACTTGAAGTTTAACAACCAACTGCCTCAGGATGTTTTGTACCTTTATTAAATGCTTATTTTTTTGCAGTTTCTGGGCCATTCTTGCTGAACTTCACTTCCTAAAGGGTTTTATCATGCGACATTTTGTTACAAGAAGGCTGCGTAAGGATAGGGAATTAAATCCATGTCTTCCAAATCCAGATCAGTATCACAACCTTTGGCTCATCTTCTCGCCCCACTTGTCTAGCAAAGAGAACTGTACAAAGGTACACAAGAATACATTATAACCCAAGGTCAAGAGCATCAGATGAAAAGGATGAATATATACAAGCCCACGTCCTAGAAACCTGCTCTGTACCCTCCATGGGTTTGCAAATAGCACTACTTAGCAGCAGAAATTAAATCCACAGCCTTTCAGCAAGGCAGGAACAGCACGCTGCTACTGCTGCTATTCTATGAACCTCAGAGGGTAACACGTCCAACATCACCGCCTGTGCTAGGAGGGATGTGTTAGCTCTCTGAATATCCCTGATTAACACAGCTTTAGCCCAGCATTTTGTAGCATCTACACACGCACTGCAACAAGGCTTCTGCAGGCTAATAATACCCTGAACCAACATGGCAGTGGTCTGAGTAATGGCTAATTCGAGTGGGTCTGCTGGCAGGCAGCAAGGCTGAGACCACCAGGAACCCCTTGTGCCACGGCCAGGCCAGGAACAAGGTCCCATGCTGCACCTTATAGCCCCTCTGGGGATGCATCAGGCTTTGGGCAGCTGAAAATAGGAGGTAGTATCCACTATGCTATCCAACACAGGTTGGGTGGATACCACAGTGGATACCACTCACTTGTTTTTACCCACACGCTTTCCTCGCTTAATCTCTTACTCCCAGCACACCAACCTGACCCTTAAACAAGCACATCCTTGCTCTACAAGGCAGGCAATTCTTTATAATGCAGGGAAAACCCAGGCTCCTTTTCCATGCAAGGGAAATCCTTCAGCAGAGGTAAAGCCCTAGGATGCTAACCTGAATCACCAACTCAGATACTAAAAACAGGCACGCAGCAGGATAACAGAGCCAGCCCTGTGGCTCGCTGCCGGCTCCAACCTGTGCAGAGCCTACCCTGCCAGGAAACGTCCCTCCAGCTCTGCTGCAAGGGCTGTATGTATGGATATCACCACTGAAACATCCTTCTTTCATGAGCTTGTATTGAGTGGGCAACATGAGAATTAATTTATCATATAACCATAGAACAATTTGGGTTGGAAGAGACCTTAAAGTTCACCCAGTTCCAACCCCCTGCCACAGGCAGGGACACCTTCCACTAGAGCAGGTTGCTCCAAGCCCCTGTGTCCAACCTGGCCTTGAACACTGCCAGCGATGGGGCAGCCACAGCTTCTCTGGGCACCCTGTGCCAGCGCCTCAGCACCCTCACAGGGAAGAGCTTCTGCCTAAGAGCTCATCTCAATCTCCCCTCTGGCAGGTTAAAGCCATTTCCCTTGTCCTGTCCCTACAGGCCCTTGTCCAAAGCCCCTCTCCAGGTTTCCTGGAGCCCCTTTAGGCACTGGAGCTGCTCTGAGGTCTCCCCTTAAGGAGCCTTCTCTTCTCCAGGCTGCCCCAGCCCAGCTCTCTCAGCCTGGCTCCAGAGCAGAGCTGCTCCAGCCCTCGCAGCAGCTCCATGGCATCCTCTGGACTCACTCCAGCACCTCCATGTCCCTCTTGTGCTGTTGCCCCAGAGCTGGATCAGGACTGCAGGGGGGGTCTCCCCAGAGTGCAGCAGAGGGGGAGAATCCCCTCTGTGACCTGCTGCTCATGCTCCTTTTGATGTAGATCACTGTGTGGGGGAAATTTGCAGCAGTGAGTCAGTGCAATGAGTGCTCAGCCTGCAGAGAGAGGCCCTGGACCGCCAGGTAAACCATCCCGGGTCTGGAGGCTGGATCCTGCTCTTTTGAGTGATGGCAGCTTTTGGGTTTTGTAGTTGTTTCTAACATCTTTCCTTTGTGTGTCTCATACAGAAATATCATCTCCCTTTCCTCAGATCAGAAGCAGATCGTGCTGCTGAGGGGGCTGTCCCAGCATGTAACCTTGTACTTTCCAGACATATGAGAACAGGGTGTTGTGCATTGCGTGGCTGTGTACCCATATGTCAACGTCCCTGCTGTGACTTTGCCAGCTCATGGCTGCCTGCAATGTTGTGGGAGCAGGGCAAGCCCTGGGGAGGACTGGGAATGAAGGGCTGAATGAGAGAAGAGGAAGGTCAGGGGGTGAAAAAGGCTCATGAGATGTCTACAGCCTATGGGCAACCTCTGAAAAGCTGCAGCACAGACTGCAGGGTTTGATGAAAGACCTGCCCCACCAGGACTCCACAAAGAGAACCTGGAAGCACATAGAAACGTTTGACAAAGAGATGCTGGAAGAGTCCTGAGAGGATTGATGGGGTTTTCAAAAGGCCTTGGCATCTACCTGATTCTCTCCCACCTGCAATGGATGGGTGTTTTATCACTGATTCCAGCAGCACAGAAGGTCTCTGAGCCATGCTGGTCCTCACCCACTTGGCATAGCCTCACCTCTTCAATGTCTGCAGTGGTTTCCCCTCTTGCTGCTATCATCAAGGTGCACTTACTGAAATGCTACCCCTTTCCTGCACTGTATCACGCTCCATTATACTGGGAAGCACCCTCTACATTGCTCTGTTACTGAATTAAGAAATTCCCCTGCATGCAGAATGAGAGCTCAAACAGCCTCCTTCATACGACTGCTAACTCCTCCCACCCTGCCTGCTCTTGGAAAATCACTCCCATGCTGGGCACTGTGTGCTAGAGACCTTTTTTCTGCAAAATGTTATTAATCATCTTTCTGTGGGCATGCAGCCTCCAGAATCCTTCCTTCAGCATTAGCTGTTGGCTTCTCCTGCAGCACTCCCTGTGCCTAGTGCTGGCATTTGGTACCAGCAGGAATGAGACAGAACAAAACAAACCAAAACCATATTTGCTTCTCAAGATGGCTGCAGTGGGAGCATGGCACAACACACAGCCCTAGGAAGGGGCATTCAGTTCACTCACCCTGAGGCTGGGGCATTGTGAACGTGAGCACAGTTTAACATAAAGGTCATCAGATAGCTGGCACAGCTCCTAGCCACCTTCTTCTGCTCTAGAATCTGCAGCACAGTGCGAGACAAGGGTTTGCACTCCTGGGACACACTATCAAGCTGCTATGATTGCCCTGAGAAATGGAAATCTCCAAGCACAGGGCTGGGCAGAGATAGTGGAGCACATGCCTCTGGTTCACTTGGGAATCCTCAGCCTGGAACTTCTGACACACAGCATGATTTGTGCTGAGCTTCTTCAAAAAGCCTAGTTTAAGGAATACAGGGAAACCAGGTATACTGAGACCGTAACCGTAGCTGTGCTCTGTGTTTGGGAATGGTAGGAGTTGGCTCCCTTCTCAAGTTGATCTGACTCATGATGGTCCTGACACTGCAGTGCTGAGGTTTCTCAACTCCTCCTGCTCCAGCAGATGTTCAGGACGTCCCATCCAACGTCATGGCAAGATTTCCTGCTGAATTCAATGAGCCAAGGATTAGGAGAAGGAGCTTAACCCAGAGAAGACAGAGTGGAGCTCAACAGAGAGAGCACTTGTATTTTCTGCCATTGAGAGCAGTTCAGTCCGGCTTGCCTTGGAGGGCAGCAGCAATGTCTCTTTAAAAGAAGACATCAGTATCACTCTGAAAACTTAGGTTTCATTTAGCCTAGTTAAAACTAATACTCTCTGTTATGTTCTACTGCGATCATTTAAAACAAAGGAGTTCATCAACACTTTAATTCTCCAGGTCTCAACATCACAGTGTCTGCAAATGGGAATAAGCCAGTAGCTTTTTGTTTAAACACCAAAAAAGTGTCAGAAAAGATTAAGTGCATTTCTACAGAGGAAAGCACTCCCGGATGCAAGTGTCAGCTGGGCTGATGCTGTTTGCCACTATAACAAATGAACAATGGCACCTCTCCGTGCCCTGAACTTGCCATAGTCAAAACCAAACTGTTACAGCAAGGAGGGGGTATTCTCATGTGCCTCCATGCAGCAGACTGTAAAACAAGCCAGCAGAAAAGAGAGATCATTTGAGGGTAAAAGCAGGCTGGTGCAGGCATGAGCATTACCTTGGCTGTTTTTCAGCTGCAGCATGAGAGGATTCCCTGAGGTTGCAATTATCAGGGGGTTACTGGTAAGGGAGGCAACGGACCAGAAACCTAGACTGAACAGTCAGTGGACATGGGAAACTTCTACAACCCAGTTTGAGATGTCCATACCAGTGAAGTACCAACACACAGACCACCAGACACTGAGATGAGATGACGAGTTTCTTACATGAATTTTTTCACTGAACAGACATACCTCTTTTCTTCAGCTACCACAAGATTCAGATACCACCACTCAAACCTGTCCTGAATACCCTGAGCTACTATGGCCTTCCTAATTCAAAACCAAAAAAGAGATAGTGGAAGAGGAAAAAAGGACAATGAAAGGTACAGATCTGCTTTACAAAAGGGATGCAGATGCAAAGCTGCAGAAACAGCCTCCAGTTCCTGCAAGCTGGGAGGGTGGAGGTGGGAAGGGATGCTCTGTACACATATGGCCTGTGCACTCTTCCTGACTTTTAGCCTAAACTAAATGCAGCCACTCACACACTGTTACACCATACGGGAATGACAAATACTTGTTCCCCTTACTGATAGAAGTCACTTTTCTGATGTTCATGCAGACTCTCTGCATGAGAGTCTGGCCGTATCTCAGGCCAGTTTCCAGGATCTAGGGACCAGTTGCTTAAAAGCACCTAACTGAGATGAAGTTTAGGCACCCAAACACCTCTGAGCATTTGGGTCGAGTTGTTTCCATGTGCTGCTAAAAGCTCTGTCACATTCAGGGTAAACGTGAAGGCCGCAGCACTTGTGGCGCCACTGGGACAGAGTTGAGGCGCTTTCCAAAACGTGTCATGTTATGTTCCACTCAGAGAACAAAATGAGGAATTTCAGACTTTGTCACTTTACATGTAAATTAAGTGTTGTGTATTTCCACAAGTGAATTCAGCCAGTGTTATCATAAAGGAAATGTGCTGCTTGGATTTGCTCATGCTTCCCCCCACGAGCTGTTTCATTTTAGCTTTTCTGTGTTCTCTCTTTGAGACTGCCTTGAAGAGTTTCTGAAGGGGGAAAGAAGGACTGAGAGAAAACAAGAATGAGAAATCATTGTTAGGATTACTCAGCAGGATTTTGTCCCTGTTTTTAGTGGGTAGAGCTATTGCAGTGCTTAAAATTAAGCACATGCTGAAGTGTTTTGTTGATCTGAAGCCAGAATACTCAAAACTGCATCTGATTAAGCCCTCCCAACCTGGCCCAAAGCCCATTAAAACAGTTACAAAACTTTATAATGCCTAAAATGTGCTTAAGTGCCCCAAATATCAGCTGAGAATGCTCGGTGCAACCAGAGCCCTTCCTCGACAAGGAGACCGATTACATTTAGTCCCCCTGGAAACCAGGGGAAGAAAAGTTAAGTATGTTGATGTTTTCTTTCAAGAACTAAGGAATTGGAAAAATAAAGCATCCATCAGGAAACGATGCCTCTCATGAACCTAGAAAGACAATATTTGTACCTTGTCTTTCCCCTCTGTCTCAGGGTTTCATTATTACGGGGCTATAAAGCCACTTGGGAAGCTCAGTGTATAAAGCGCCATGAATTACAATTCAGGGAGACTGACTGGGTTGTAACCTGTAAGATCTTACTTATTTTCTATTTTAATTGCAAGCAGTCTCTGAAACATTACAGAGCATATAGTGCTAGACACAGCAGAAGTAATTAAAACGAGAGGGCCACATGCAGTCGGCAGTAAAACACCAAATGTAGGCAGCTTAGGAAAAATGTCATTGATTCAGCATTAGAGAGGGCGGGAGGAGAAGAGGCAGGATTGAGGCTGTCAACAACAGACCCTCCTCAAAATGCTACAGCCATTTAAAGGAAAAGCAGCCAAGGGATGTATTGCCAGAGAGCTGCAAGAGTCTCAGAGAGGGATGGCAATGTCAGCTCCTGAAGGTGGTGTCAAAGAAACAAGCCAAGCCTGAACAAGCTGTTGTTCTCCCATCTCCTCGAGGAACAATCTGGGTCATGATTTCTTCTGTAGGAAAAGTGAAGTATTTTCACACTATATAAAAAATGGTAATAATGAACTAGAGGAGGTAGAAGAAGAATCCACAGCTGTTTGTTTGGGGTGGATGCACAGCAATACAAATGCAGTTCAATTCAAAGCGAGGCCAGCAAGCTCATCTGAGGTGGGCAAGGGGCCACTGTTTTGTTCCACCGGCTTGTCCAATGCCTCCTCCAAGACATTAACACACCCGTGTTCCTGCACACCCTAATGGGGTGTCACCCCGACTTGTGTTAAATGGCATTGACCGTTCCCAATGTAACTGGCTACAGCAAAGGTTAATGATCATTTCTACCTTTAAATAGTTTATGAAGATGTTTGATGCCTTCTAACAAGGCAGCTATTGGAACTTGCTGCTCTTTCCACTGACTTGCATATCACTGATCTTTCTTCTTGAAATGATTATCCTCAGGCAAGCCATAAATCTCACTTACTCTGGCTCGAAAATGCTGGACAATATAATGAACTGTTATGAGGGCAAAGACAGTGGGCAGGGTCACCTCTTATGAGTTAGCAGCATATGTGCTTAGGCTGCGTGCTTGGACCTGCACAGCTTTATGCATGTCTCAGAGAAGCAAAGAAGGAAGCAGAAACCTTAAGGCAGATTTTATAATTAAAGAGCATGCATTAGTTCTAAGTATATCCCTATATGACAGCTTTACATGCTGCTAAATACAATAGGCTTGGTAGCAATCTGGGGTATAACATCACAGCCCACCATTTAATTCCAAAGCTCTCCTGCTACAAAAGTATGTGCAAGGGCAATTCCTTTCCCATTGCTTCACTTGCAATGAGCATCCTACAGGTCTTTATCAGAGATCCAGAATGGAGAAATTAAAAGCTGCAAATGTCCAGCGCAGTCAAAACTCTCCAAGCCCCAAGTCACAGCGCACACGCGCTTGAGAATTTTACACTGAAGGGGTTCGATGGTTACAAGATCTGTAAAGTTCTGTGTGAAAACAAACCAAAGATGACAAAAGGTCATCTAGTCCTACCCCCATGGTTGTTTTGGTTTGGGTTTTTTTGGCCAACAGAAAAGCTGTTTGCCTCCACATATCGTGAGAAGAGCTCGCCAGCAAGTCACTTTTTACTGCAGGAAGCATTGCTTGCATTTCCTACATCTGGAGGACATCTTACAAGAACTCCTAACTGGATCTGTTTCACACATCTTTGAACTCCAAACTTGAGCCAGGTTTGCCCTTGGAAGTTTGAACTGCTAGGTCCAACACCTAAGCTACCTACATGCTTAACCCTTTTCTCTGAGGTTAGAAGGAAACTGAGAGTAATATTTCACAGGTACCAGTAGAAATGGCCTGTGGTTTTATCTCATTTTCTAGTTAGAATTGTCCACAATTGCAAAAAATGACTGAAGCAGATGTTTGTCCACACCATCATTTTTAATGGGTCCACAAAAAAACCCATGGGCAGTTCTTAAACACCAGGCACTGAACACAAATACAATTCTCCCTAGGCAAAGCAGGGTAAAGCCCTGATGCACTTTACAAGCTGTAAACGCTGCTTTTATTAGCCATTTATAGGCCACTTTTCACAACACAGCTTTAATATTAAACAATAAAGCTCATGATACACTTAGAAAATAAAAAAGACTCTCTCATTTACTCCTGAATTGGAAGTGTGGCATCTCCTGATCACATGAAATCAGCAGAAATAAGTTATTCAGTTTAGGCAGCATATTTTTCATGCTTGATGCCCCACACTTTGCATACTGTGCAGTGAGAAACAGACATTTGGAAGCCACTGGAGACCATTGTAATGAACTTTTGGGAAGCGTTGAGCAGCCCTGTTACCCACATCAGTATGCACACAGACTTCAAGGAAACATGTCCTTGTGGCTATGGGTGTTTATCATTTATAATCTGATACATCAGATATCTCGTGTAAGATAAGGCCTGACTGCACCAGGGACTGCATGCAAAATGCATGCAGTTTATATGCAAAATAAGAGTGATTTCTTATGTTGAGCCTACAGTCAGAATGGGAAAGGGAAGTACTGCTAATCCTGACTATAAATGGAAAACAGGCTCAGGGGGTGAAGTGAATTGGCCAAGATTACACAGGAACCAGAAGGAGTATGGACATCAGCATCTCACCCACACAAAACCTGTGCAAAACATGGGCTGTCCCTCAGCAGAGCTGATGTGAAGGTCGCTTTGTGCCTCTAAAGGATTTCACTGGACCTGGTCATGTGCCACCCAAATCACAACTGCCCAGGGTCACTGGTGCAAGCAAGAGGATTTGTAATCCCACTGCACCAGCGTTAGTCCTCCACAGGCCCTGATCTGCTCAAGCCTGCCTTCAAGAAGGCCAAAGGAAATCCAGCTGTTCTTTTTTCAGCTGGCAGCCACACAGACGCATGTACATTTGGCCACTCTTCAACCCAAACCATGCCAGGCTGCTGAGCAAGGCTTAGGGCTTGTACGAAGAACCTAAACCAGATGGGCCAAGTCTCTCTGCATCTGGTACTTGCTAGAGATGGCTCAGTTAACCAAAGCACAGGGACTGAGATTCCATCACTGAGCAGGTGACTGCTGAAGCAAACCCAAGCTCCCAGATGAGCTTACCCATCATACTGCTCTGCACAGGCATGCATTAGGAATATCCCAAAATAAGGAGCAAATTTTAGTATGGACTGGGCCTGGTTCATCCAGCTGGAGGGGAAGACAGAAGTAGCACACTGAAGATTCGATCTGTGGAGACAACTGTTCTACAGGGACACCCTCCATGGGGCCCTGCAACTCTAGTACCGGTGTCTCCAAAGCCCAGCTCATCCAATTTGCCTTCAAACTGCTCTCACCCCAGTCCCCCTGCACTGTTGCAGAGGGTTTCTTTGCCTCATTAAACAAGTTTGATTCTCCTTAAGATGCTTAAGGAACATCTCTGTTTGGAAAACAGACTGGCCAGTTGTTTGTAAACTAATCTGAGGTCTTTTAACATAGAATGTTCTAACCAATTATAAGAGAAGTGAAGTTAATGATAGAAAACAGGCCTGGACAGAGTGCTGATCCAGGTGTTCTCAAGCATGGCAGGGAGCGTGACGCTGCACATGGACCACAGTCTGGGTCTGTGAGCTCTGTGAGCAGAGCACACGCACCGAGCGGTGCCAAAGCACAGGCAAGATCAGAGCTTTGCCTATTGACTCATTTAATATGATTATAAAATCACATCAATACTAATTATTATGGAAAACTCCAATGATTTTGTAAGGAATCATTTCCGTGAAAAATGCTACTAAAATCCAGATAGCTCTGAATGGGAGAACACAAGTTAAGCCAAGCCCCAGCTTCCCTGTGGTGACATGCACACACTTAACTGCTCATGTACCACTTTGCACAAGCTGTAGAAGCAGCAGTCAAGTCAGACGACTTAATTATAGAGCATATTCCTGAACGACTCTGCTGTAAGAAGTGCCTTTTGCCAAGAATGCCTCTAAAACTCTCTTACTTTCCACTTACTTGGCTGCATCCCGGTTGGGTTACCCACCGCGCAAGGATGGCTCAGTGCATGTTTACCTCCAGCACTGTGGATGCTACACCTGACCCAAAGGCAGACAGCTGGCATGAGCCCATCCATCACTTCAACATCCCTCACCTTAAAAGAAGCAGTGGGATCTGCCAACATGCCCACGATCCTCAGAGCAGTCATTTGTCCCCAGCCACCCAAAAAAAACCACTCAGGATATTCAATACAGCCTGCTCACTTCAGGTTTTTTCTGCTGGATTATTGGCCTTGGTCAAACCCTGCACCTGGGTTGTGGCAATTCCCAGTATCAATACAGGCTGGGGGATGAAGGGATTGAGAGTACCCCTGAGGAGGAGGATTTGGGGGTCCTGGTGGAAGAAGGATTAGATATGACCTGGCAATGTGTGCTTGCAGCCCAGAAGGCCAATTGTATTTTGGGCTGTACCCAAAGGAGCATGGCCAGTAGGTCAAGGGAGTAGATTCTGCCCCTCTACTCTGCTCAGGTGAGACCCCACCTGCAGTACTGTGTCCAGCTCTGGAGCCCTCAGTATAGGAAAGACATGGACCTGTTGGAAAGGGTCAGGAGAAGGGCTGCAAAAATGATCAGATGGATGGAGCACCTCTCCTATGAGGAAAGGCTCAGAAAGTTGGGGTTGTTCAGCCTGGAGAAGACTCTGGGGAAACCTTATTCTGGCCTTTCAGTTCTGTCGCTTCTGATCTAGCTGAAGATGCCCCTGCACATTGCAGGGGGGTAGGACTAGATGAGCTTTGAGGGTGCCTTCCAACCCAAACTATTCTGTGATCCTCAGCGTCAACCTACAATCAAACCAAGAGTGCAAGCTGATGGTGTCTGCTAAGGCCATGTTCTGTTTGCACAGCGACACCAAACAGTCACTGAGCTGTGACCACACACCCAAGAGCTTTGTGTTGTCTTTAGTGGCCAGAGAACAGAGACTGCTGTTTTCTCAGCAGAGTGTGGCAAGCAGCTTGTTTTACATGGATTAAACAATTATTGACACTGTCACAGTAAAGGGCTTTAGGATGGTGCCTGCTACAAGAATAATACAGTGAATGGATTTATTTTTTTACCCTGAGCTCTCGGAATGTTTAGGAAATGCTGGTTATTAAAGGAGCCTAGAAAAACACTGGGGGGGGGGGAGGTGGGTGGGCAGGGAGAGAGGGATCCTGCAATTAAAACTGTGCCATTCCTAAATCAGGAACTAGGGAAAGAAGAAACTTGCCATTTAAAGACAAACTGCTCCTATTTAGTTAAGCCTAGGAGCTTGAAGCAGCAATTGTCAACAAGAGAATAAGGAATATTACCCTTGAAAATATGTACAAATTTTAATTACAGTTGGCATTTTTGAGACTGGTGCTGAGGACCGTCATCAGATGGCAAACTGCTGTCATCTTCCTGCCCTTGGGGATACGAATGCTCAGTGGAAACAACTGTAAGTGTAAACCAGGCTCCAACCTGTTCTGATAGTGGCTTTGCAATTGGAAAGGAAACCTTAAGCTGTCATATTTAGATAAGCTAGTGTCAACTGAGCAAGACCTCTCCTCAACATGACAGGGGATGGTAAAACCTTCCAGCTATTAGCAGACAGGTCAGGCCTGACCATGTGGCGCGAGAAATTCCCTCCAGCTCTGCTCCTCCATAGCCCTGGCAGTAGCAACCCCTGCAGAGCAGGGCATGTAAAGCAAATCCTGGCTTCCCCATGGATTCTCGGGCAGTGGGCTGCCCTTTGCCTTCGGAGGATCCCTGCTCAGTCCAGGCATTTGGAGCTGGGCCCCACCAGGACCCTGAGCCAGTGCTTCCTGCTGCTCAGAGCAAACCTCACACCTAACACAGCCCTCATAGCAAATCAAAGCCTGATTTTTCTGAGTTTGGGCAACCAAAAGCCAGCAAAGTTCTGCTAAAGAAGCCCAGGCTGTGCTGCAGCATCATACTTCAGGAACAGAGCTGCTCTTGGCTCTCTTACACAGGTGTCCTGGGTTCAGCAGTAAAAGTCATTTTTTCTCCTTCTTAGTAGCTGGTGCAGTGCTGTGTTTTTTAACTTTCAGCCTGGGAACAACGCTGATAACACCGATGTTTTTAGTTGTTGCTAAGTAATGTTTAGTCCGACCAAGGACTTTCTCAGTCTCATGCTTTGCCAGGGAGGAGGGGAAGCCGGGAGGAAGCAGAGACAGGACACCTGACCCAAACCGGCCAAAGGGGTATTCCATACCACAGCACGTCATGCCCAGTATAGAAATTGGGGGGAGTTGCCCAGAAGGCCAGATCACTGCTCGGGTCGGGCTGGGTATCGGTCAGCAGGTGGTGAGCAATTATATCCTCTCCCCTTGTTATTTCACTAATCATTATTATCACTGGTGGTAGCAGTAGTGGTTTGTATTATACCTTAGTTACGGGACTGCTCTTATCTCAACCCATGGGAGTTACATTCTTCCCATTCTCCTCCCCATCCCTCTGGGAGCGGGGGGAGGAAGAAGGGGGGAGAGTGAGCGAACGGCTGCGTGGTTCCGAGTTACCGGCTGGGCTCAAACCACGACAACAGGGTTGTGATGGCAAATTCAGCTCTCCAGTGCCCACAAGCTGCTATACAGAGCGCACAGGCAGGCATCTGTGGAGGAAGAGGCAGCTACAAGTCACCGCCCTTTGAAAATAGGCCCAAACTGCAGATTTCAGCTTCTGAAATAAGGACTTAGACTCCAGTCCTCTTTCCCTGCAAGCTTGGAAGGGGATAATGATGGCAAAAAATGGATCCCAATCCAGTGTTTTACAAAGACAAAAGTGGAATTTCTATGAGCTGACTTACAAAACTATCCACTGAGCCAGAGACTGGAAAATAGCTAATTTCGTCTCCAAACAGGAGGTGGATCCAAAAGAGACATTTCTTATTTGACAGAAGGAAGCAAAAGAAAGCAGCAGCATCTCCCTCCATTTTAAAACCAACACAAAAGAAGTAAGGGGCTTTGATACTGGTAACAGAGTTAAAGAAGGGTGTGCTGTCAGTCAGCTCATCCTTTTGACCCACAAGATACCTTGCCTGCTTTTTGGCTCTGTCTCTGGGCAGCGTACCCAAGATCTAACACAAAATAATTGTCAGTTCCTTGTGACTTGGAGTGGAAATCCCAGTGCCAAGAGGGAAATCTGCTGGGCTTTGATGTAGACATTTTGGTAGCGTCTATGCCTTCCCACCTCAGAACACACTCATTTGATGTATTGTTGAGTAAGGTATTTGTTATCTTCTCAGAGAACATGCATGTAGCTTGGTAAATCTATTTCCTGACTGCGTTCCAAGACAGATAGTACAAGGGTTGTTTCTGAGGCATCAGTTTATCTGATACAGGGAACAAGGCTGGAGACAAATGGAGAGACCTCCAAAGTGTTGGCATTACCCGTCACTCTGAGGTCCTCCTCTGGTTTCTTCCAGGTACACTGTGCTAGAAAGCAGGTTCCCTGCACGTAAACTGTGCTGTAATTTCATTTTCATCTAACACATCATGGGGTTTAGGAGACAGCCTCTCCTGGCTGATCACGAATACACACCAATCCAGCCATTACAGGATGAGGATGGTTATTCTTCTGCCAGCGTTAAACTGTGATAGGTTTTTCTCAGCCTCTGCCAGGCTCCCCCTTTGCTGAGTAAGGAAAGGGCCACACTTGACATTTTATTCCATAATCTTGGGAAGCTGGGGCTCTCCAAAGCTGTTTTGGGATGCTGCCACAAGCCTTTTAGAAGTATTAAGGTATCCTGGATGAGCAGCACTGCAGCATGGCCATACCAGTACTAGTGGCAGTTTCCACACTGTTCCTGTGTTTCTATACATGCCAGAGACAAGAGCAGCTTTTGCAATGAGCTTTTATGACTGCAACAAATTCCTTGGGGAAAACAAAACTGAGGGCAGTTCTCCAGGATAGGGAAGGGTACCAACATACTGGCCTGGCCCAGGGGTCAGCAGCACACCTTCAGTGCTGGCCCTTTCTTCCTTACTGAGGCCCTAACCTAATCCTTTTACGCAGGATTGCTGTGAGGCTGTAATTCCCTGGGTCATTCCTTTATCTCTTCTGAATTATCCTGGCAAGCCTCTAATCTTAGAATTTTCTTCTTATTTCCCAGGATTTGATTTACTAAGTTTCACCCCCAGAGCTCCTCATTAGCTGGTGTAAGGTTTTGCTGGGCTTTGCTTCTTGTTGTTCCTATGAAGTTTTAGAAATGCCTTTCTCTGTTCCATAGCACTTTTGATATTTGTAGCATGCAGGTATTTCCATCTTGCCTTACCATGTAAGAATGATGTCTAAATAAGCATCTAAGAAAGATTTATAGATGAGAAGCCCAAGTTCTTTCACAAATGCTGATTACCAGCTTAGCCACACAGGTATGTTTATAATTATATCCAGTGCACAAAAGGTAACTGAAACCCTGGCACAGCACGATACCCCCCTTTTGAAAGAGCAGCTCACATCCATCACTGAGAAGTGATCAAAATGTCCTTTCCTAGCAAATTATACAGTCACCAGTGTCCATGATTTGAACAATTCCTGCTTGCAACAGACCTGGGCTGCCCTCCCTGCCATGCCAGCACACCCAGAAACAACCAGCCCAGCCTTGCACAGGAGATAAGCACCTCTTACAAAGGTACAAAGAGAGCTGAGCGTGTTTAACATCTTGCTGGATCAGCCTCCTAATGTGTCTAAAACAATGGAAGAGGAAAGCATGTGTTCTTTTCAGCACAATCTGTGCCTTATAATCAAGTCTAAACATTCACAACCTGCTCGGATCCTAATGAGGAGAATGACTTAAATGGCAGAATGTTCTGCTCTTTCTACAGGTTTACAGAAATGAAATTAAACATAGGCTTTCTATTACAAAACAATAGGCAAATTGAAGACCAATTATGCAAACCCATCAGAGAACCTGGTGAACTGTGGAGAATTTTGCATTTCTGAGGCGGAACGACTTTTTAGATGAAAAAACCAACCCTCTACTCGAAGAAATTGAGAACATCTGTGCCATCAAAGAAAGAATGCAGTGAATAATTGGACAATCATAGACAGGCAGGCATTTGAATATGAAGCCGTTTGTAATGGCGCAGTGGAAGGGGAACTGCAGCCCGCCGGCATTGCTCAGCTCTCAGACACCCGTGTTCTTCCCTTTGTGCCTCCTACGGCATGTAGTGCGCCCACTTTACAAGAGGCTGTGGGTCGACAGTGGGGTCTCTCAGGTTATCTGCTTCCATTATTTTGCACACCAGATGCCTAATGAAAAGGGAGCAGGCAGAGAGGTCCTTAAGCATTTCCTTCCTCCAGCATCCAAGTTTAAGTCCACCTTTAACCTCTCCCTGACAGACAGCTCAACCTGCAGCCATCCCCCAGACAGCTGACATGCAGCATGGAGCAAATATCCTCCCTCTGTCAGCAGACAAACTTCTCTGACCCCTTGCCTCCAGCAATGATATTATCCTTGTTTCCAGCAGGCAAATCCCACACGGACACTCCTGAAGGGAAAACACGCTAAGCCACCTCACAGCCTGCAGGCTCCTGATCCCGCCACGAAAGTGACCCTTCACTGCACCGGTTGGTGGCACCTAACTGTGGGCTGGCCTGCTCAGAAACACAGGCACAGCAGTCAGGGAGATCTGAGCTACTGAGGCCATGGTTCATCTCTGACTGGGGAGATTTAGGTCAGATATAAGGAAGAAGTTCTTCCCTGTAAGGGTGCTGAGGCGCTGGCACAGGGTGCCCAGAGAACCTGTGGCTGCCCCATCCCTGGCAGTGTTCAAGGCCAGGTTGGACACAGGGGCTTGGAGCAACCTGCTCTAGTGGAAGGTGTCCCTGCCCGGGGCAGGCGGTTGGAACTGGAGGAGCTTTAAGGTCCCTTCCAACACAAACCAGTCTGGGGTTCTATGACTGCAACATCCAAAATTATTTGTCCCCAGGAAGAAGAGACTGAGCAGGGCATATATTGCTTCCAGCAACACATACCCCTGTACCAGCACCAAACTGCTCCACAACCTCTCTTGCGACACAAAACGCGCTGCCACGTGTTGTGGAGCCACAATACGAGGGCAAACGTTTCAGGCCATCTTCCAGGACAAAAAAAGGGAAAATAAAAGTGATCAACTTAGTTGTGATTTCACGGCTAGTTGCACAGATATTCACGTTACTTTGCACAGTCAGTCTAATAACCAGCTTTCAGAAGGACAGACAGCGTAATGAATGGGTTGTAAAACACGCTCATAAAAAACATTATAGCATGTCTCGGAGCATTTGTTGGCTGTTTGTGATTTACTGGGTCCCCTGTTTTACATTTTCTTACAATTTGCACATTTCCTATGAAAAATAAGCATTCAATGTGCATGCAATTTATTTTAATCTGCCTCCCCCCTCACAAGATGATAAAACTTTTACAGCCAGGCAAGAATGGCAATATTGTAGTCACAAGGTTCATTATACAGTAATTAATACATGTTAGTATCCTGTAAATATTATGTTATAATGGCTTTAAGTAAATACGTACTGTACATTAGCAGTACCTATTAAGTCAGCGCCACTTAAAATGAAATGGGACTAATTAATCTGTTTAAAAACTCTAATGTCAACTTGCATATTCTTTAAAAATCACAGTACAATGTTGCAAGCGCAAGTTGTGAGTCAGTCAGCTTTTCGTTATGGAACTTTGACATTAGTGGCTACTTTCCTGGTTTATTTAAGTGGATTGGACACATGGGCCAGCACTGAAGGAGCGAAAGGGGTGGAAGGAAGGTTTCATTATTACCAGAAGCTAAAAAGACCAAATAATAGATCCCATTATCCTTACTGTGAATGGCTGCAAACTTGCACATGGATTATTAGCGCGGCATCTCGCTGCAGAAGGCCCAGCATCTCAGCACCCGATACTGCTCCATGCGGACAATGCAGCCAAGCAAAGCTGCCTTCCTTCGGGAGGAACTGTCAGGACTCCACCGTGGTTTGTCCCTTTCAGGCATTATATCACTTTATGAAGGGCTGGTGCCTGCCGCAGGCACGCAGTAACAGAAGCAGAGGCTTTGTTCTCTTCTCAGCTAGAGGCTTAGACACTGCCTTTGTCCTGCACAATATTTTCCTTCCCTTCATGAAAGGCAGCCCCTCACAAGCCTGTCAGCCTTTTAACAATTTCAGTCACTCTCCACTGTCCTAAATACACAAAAGGAAAAAAAAAAAAAAAGATTCCTCCAATTCCTTCACTTTTTGTAATGCTCTGCCATGAAGTACAAATGCAACAGAAGGTGAAACACGCTGAATGAAGGACCCAGGAAAGGTCACCTTTCCTTCACCTATGCGCTCAGTGAGAATAGACAGCAGAAGCCAAAATCTTTTCCAATGCATCTTTATGTATTCATTTTCCATAGAAGTCTTCAGCTTAGGACACAAGCGTCTAATGAATGCCTTACTCTAATGATGAGATATACTCATTTGCTGCTGGGTATGTATACAGGCAGCTATCTCCAGTGTTACAGATGCCAAAAGATAAATAATGCAGCTCTCTTGATTGCAGCCATAATCTTTACCCAGAGGTGGGGTGCAGACATTTCATAAACACACACTGAGTCTGTTACAGAGCAAGAGATCAGACCCAGCTCTCTCAAGTTCTTCATCAACATCTGTGGTCCCAAAGTACTGCTCTCCAAAGGTAACTTCACTGAAACATAACTACGTTAACAGAGTTCCATCACGAAGTTTTAAGACTAAGCAGCTTGCCTTTCACTAATGGAAATTGTTTAAAAGTCTTCCTTCCAGATATTCAGACATAATGCCAGGACCACAGATGCAAGAGGTCTTGGGCTCTTTCTACTTTGCACAGTCAGTTCCTTCAGGTTTTGCCATCAAACAAAACCTGAATAAGCTCTCTTTAGAAGACTGATCTCCCTAAGCACTTATGTAGCCCACTGCTTGAGGTAATGCTTTTGGTAATACATTTTGTGGGGTATCCACAGCCTTCAAGGTGATGGCTGGAACCAACATCCTCCCTGGGTGGTCAGGGAAGCACAGCCAAGACAGAACTCTCAATGCTGGGAGGCATTTCAAGATGATGGGGATAAATAATAAGAGCTCAAGAAAGGCCAAAAACATGTGTGTAAACAGAAAACTTTGGTCTAGAAGCTGTGGTCTGGCTGAGCAATGCTGAACTACACCAAAGACAAGAAAGTTTAAGACCTATTTTCCTTCCCTTCCTCCTGAGATCAGCAGCCACTGCCTGGTCTCTAGCAAATCAGGGCAGTGTGAGACTGCAAACCCTTTCCCCAGGCAACCACCCACCCCAGGCAACCATCAGAAGAGATCACTTCAGGTGTGAAGCAGAACCTCTGGCTTTTTGGCTGCTCTGCAGAGAGAAAGGGGATGGGAGAGCTCTGAAACATGAGTCCTCTGTGTTACAGAAACCCCCTAATTCTTGCATTTTATTTAATGCAGTGGCTTTAGAAATAGAAGAACAGCATTCCATGGCATGCTGATGAATACAAATGGACGGATAAATAGCACAGCAAAGAGGCAGAGCTAGTGGCTGGAGGTGGGAGATTTGCATCCCATGATGGGATCTCCCATAGCTTTCTTCAAAGGTAAATCACTTAACAAGCTGGTGCCTCAGTCTCCCTACTGCTAAATCACTGTAATGTTTGGCTGCCTCCTAAGATGTTGCTGGGCTCATCTAATTAATATTCACAAGGCATCCAGAGATAAAGCAGTTTCATATGTGTATTGTGTGGCTTGTAATCTTTTGATGTTGCCATGCAAAGGAGACATCACAGAGCATGGGAATACCCTGGGAGAGCTCCGGGTCTGCTTTTTGCTTCCGACAGCTCTTTTCTTGCAGTGACCCCTTCTTTCAGCAGCACATTCACCTTGGCCTCTCAAGAGTGGGAGCAATGTGCAGCATCTCTGCTACAAGCCTCCATAAGCCATGAAAACCTGCTGTTATGACCAGAGAGAAGTAACCAGCACTATTATTTGTATCATTTGCTGAGGTTTGTAACCTAGAATTAATTTCCAAATCGAGTCCAACTGCTGCCTATTTCACCCATGTCTGGGTAGCAGACAAGAACCCTTTTAGCAACAGAAGCAAACAGAGCTACAATCAAGCAGCTTAAGGCACAACCCTCTAATAGTTCAGTAATCAGTAATAATCAACCCTTCTCTTTATGTTCAGGGAGACCTAATAGAACCCAGCTACTCTACAGTGAATACATTTTCATTTTTAAGACCAAATGCAAGCATACGTTATCTACTTAATTAAAATCTAAATTCTCTAACTAACCATTTGTTGTTTCTCCTGGGTGCATGTTACATACATTACTGGTGTTTTCCTGAAATCCATTGCTAATGGATTAAAGCAACTCGAGGAAATGTTTCATCTGCTGCATGGTTATGTGGTTATGAAAGAGCACAAAATCCTCTGTAGGGAACTTCTCCACTGTTATCCCAGGATGGCAGCTCCCACTTCTCTGTGCTAGGAAGCCCAATCCTTTCCTCCAGGTCCCTCTTGTCTTTGGGGACAGGGAAAACATGACTCTCCCAAACACCAGTGCAACTGCTCAGACTGGAAACCCAGCTTTCCAGTCTGGAAAACTTCCACAGTACAGACTGATGGGGTCACAAAGTCATAGGGGCTGAAGTGAGAGGGGGGAAATTATTAGCTCTATAAGAGGAGAGACTGAAGATCCTAAAGGTACAAGTCTACTGTCAGGTTTGACAGACGTGACACAGACCCTGCACCCTCTGAATTAACAGCTCAAACTTCTCCTGTAAGGATTTGAACATCATTGCATCCCTGGTGATGAAACATTCCTTTCCTTGCCCAGGAAATGGGGCATTTTTCATGCCTCTCTTTCCCAGTTGAGCAGAGAACCTTCAACCACCCTCTGTTGACAGGACAGTTGCCCCCTTCTCCATCGAGAGCCTGGGCTTTACGTCCAAATTATGAATGCCTTCAAAGGGTCACAATCTTTACCACTGGTGCTAAACCTGCCTTGTTCCCTTGCTCTCAAAGGTTATGTCTTCTTGTTCCTGCAGCTCCTTTGCATAGGTGTTAAATACCAATAGCTGTTTTGAATGTCATGAAGAATCTCCTCCACAGGAAAGCAGGGAGTGGGAGAAGAGGGCTACAGATGAGGCAGTATCAAATTAAGACTCACGGCTACTGCTCTTGAATGGAAGGAACCTCCTGACAACCTCACATCATTACTGCAAATCACAATATTTAGAGAGATGCCACCAGGAATTCTGCTTTGCTTCTAGCAGACACAGAGTAAAAGGGCACCTCCTTCAAGCCATTCAGTCTATTGAGCATATAATTAAAAACAATTTCTATCCTCAACAGGGTTTTGATTCAGGTAACTCATTACCCCCAAGAGCCATTTGTGAGACTAAACTGCAAAAGCAAATTAACACCAGCTTTAACAATGATGCTTTTTTTTAATTCCTCCTTTCTGTCTCTCGCTAAATTCCTTTTATTTTTTAAGTTTTCTTGCCTTTGCTCTCAAGCAGGTGTCCAGGTAGAGGCAGGTGTCCAGAGCAGCTCTGCCACGGGACAAAGAGGGACTTGTGCTCCTCTCATTAGATGCTCTTTTGTGCTCCCTTGCTGCAGCAGGGGCATGTCAGGCAATCCCAGTGCAGTGCTAGAGCTGCAGTCAAACACAGAGGAACCTGCCTCACGCCACCCCACACCACGGCTCTTCTCTGTCAGATCAGAGAGGGAGGTTACTTGCTGAGGACACAGGCAGGAATTCCCCCAGATGTCTCTGCAGACACAACAGGCACTTGTTCTGAGTATTACTGCAACAGGAGTAGAAACATCCATGTATCTTCTGCAAGGAAACCAAACCTCTCTGCCTCCACCTGTACTTGATGTGCTTTGGTCTCTAACCAGCCACCATCTTATTTTATCATGTCATTCTAATTGTTTTGCACGCAGTTCTTTAACTCCTGGCTGTAGATCCAGCCTGATGCTGCCTCAAATGAGGCACAGGCAACGGACGCCTGCTATTCCGCACAAAGAGCAGAGCAGTAAATACAAGAACTGAGAGGCTTTATTTCTGTTCCTTGCTTAGACAATACGTGACCACAGTAGCAGCATGGAGTGACAGGAGTGTTTGGATTTGGTTTGAAAGGGCAGGAGTGCATGCACAGCGAGGCTGCATTCATCAAACACTACTTACCTACATGCTCACATCAAAAGGAGAGGAAGAGTCCTCTGTGCTTCCCATCAAACACACACAAAAGGCCAAACAGGTAAAACTGACCAAATAATTATTGGTAAAAGCTAGAAGCAAGCCAGAAATCCGGACCCCAGGGGATGTCTGAGATGCAGAGACAGTTGCTGCTGTGGGTCCCTGCTGGTATCGTAACAAAAAGGCAAAGTTGTTATTTATTGCCCTTTATTCCTGTAGCATTTGATGTCTTTAATGCAGTCTGCACACAGGAGTGTGCTGAAGTGCCATAGCCTCATATACTCAAAGGCACTTGAGCACCTAATGCCCTTGGAAATCAGTTGTAGTAGAGCTCTGAAACCCCTCAGAAAACTACACACGCCTGAGGGGCTTGCCCAGACTTCCCAGTGCTGTGAGTTGTATATTGACACCTCATTGAGAGCCCTGAGGTGGGACAACTGAGCACCCTGGCAGCCAGGCCTGCCAAGAGGTGACAGCAGCTCCCAAGGACTGGGCTCTGCCATCGTGGTACCCACAGGCCCAGCTGGCCTTATCCATCTGGCAACGATGCCTGGCCAAAGGAAAGCAGCATCTGAAGCATGGAGAGCACCAGCATGCCCAGAGTCAGAGCACCAAGGCTGGAGGATGTGTCTTAGAGCACCCCTTCTCCACAGTGTAAATTCAGCGGGGGCCCCAGGGATTATTCCTGGTTTACAGGAGGTGGAAGGATTTTGAGGATCCTCTAACTCCATGTGAAAATCACAGCTCTGCTCCTGACTCTTCCCATGGCCTTCAGCAAGTTATTCTTAATCTTTCTATGTTCCCATCTGGAAGAGCCGGCTACTGGCTCCAGCCTCAGATTTGATGGATTAACTTGCTACTAATTCCACTGTGTTCGACAAGTGCTGAGTATCTCTTACTAATCAGCAGAAACTTATTAATTCTCATTACAAGTGCTTCTCATGTCCTTTCTGATAGAGCTCACTGGGAGATACAATAGTTCTCCAGAACAGAGGCATAGTCCCTTGGAAAATCAGCAGGAAAAGAAACAATCAGCTTATTTCTCTGCAAAAATAACTGCATATCATTATGGGAATTTGCCCCACATTAGATATCCAAAGGAATTTTCCACTCACTCAATTTCTTAATATTAAAGCTTTTTTCCCCACAGAGAAACTGCCTTTTTAACCCACATTTTCTGGATAATTGGACTGGAAATGGGTTTTCCATGGCAGAAAATGGAGCTGGCCCCTCACAGATGCCAGCCCACACCCCAGAGGCTCTTCACTTTCTCCCCTGAACATGAAACTGATGTCATGCCAGTCTTCCCAGTGGGTTGCCAGATGCTCCTCAGCACTCCATTCCCTCCCAGGACAAAGTGCCAGAAAGCATCCCACAAAGCAGAGCTCCTCAGGAAACTCTCCTGCAGAGCAATGCAGCTGCTTGTATTTGGGATGACGGGAAGCATCTCGCAGTGGTGAGGGTTACTCACCACGGCTATGAAGGACCCCATGTATAAGGCTAAATTAACAAAGTGCTCTCATGATTGAAGTCAAACTCCCACGTCCAAATGAATCTGAACATAGAGACAATCCCCTTGTGATGGTATTTGCAGGATGCAGACTGGGATGCAGGTGGTGACATGAACCACACAAGGAGCTCCCACCCCAGAGCAGGGCTCTCCACCAAGTAGAGACCTGGATGCATTTGTCCTCTAATGGATGCAAGCTCCTGCTCCCTGCCTGTGCCCCCTCTGCCACAACAGGAGGAAGGTGGGGATTTTGGTTCTTTGTTTTTTAAACCTGGCTGACATGTTGACTTTGACTATGAGCTCCTAGGAACAGATACTTTTCTTGCTATGCATATTCATGACAATCGTCATCCTTGCTGACACATCAGTCACCTTGGAGCTACTACAAAGAACCACAACAACCTGTGATAGCAGCAGGCTCCCACCCTCTATCTGCTGAGGTGCGAGAATGAGTAATCTCAAAGCCAAAAGGCCACTTTTCCATCCTAGCGATGGAGTTTTCAGTTTGACCAGCAGGTCTTGGAAGAGGCTGGAGGGACGGGATCGGGAGGAAATCCCATGATTTCCTTTCCAGCAGGCAGATGCTCCCTCCCCAGACAGCACACAACAAAAATAAGTACTCCCTTCAGATGTTTTCCTATCAATGGAACAACCTGCCTACACACCCAATACCACCAGTGAGTGCTGAGATTGAGAACTGGGATGGCTGGATGGGACAGGAGGAGATCCCAGCATGGGGAGGTGCCTGGTCTTGCACCTCCAGGCTGTGCAGAGCTGCTGTTTTAAGAGCTGCCTGGATGTGGAGTCTCCCAAAACACAGCCCATTTCCACACCACCTTCCTGTGCCTGGCTGGGCTATTTGCAGCTGCAGGCTCACTGCAGCAGCAGTATTTTGCTTGCAAGCCAATACACAGCAATGTTAATAGGGTGTCTGAAGAGACATTTTAGTTGTGAGCTGTTGTCTTTCTCAGCTGAAAGCACACCAGTGCACCCATAAAAGCAATATAATGTCAGGAGCAGGAGTGCTGCTGCAAGGATTGGTTAGAGCTGGGCTGATGCTGCTGTATGTTCCCAGGAAAAAACATCAGGATGACTGTGCAAGAAGCACTGAGCTGGGTGCAGGGCTCAGCATGGCTCTCACTGAGGCTCTCCTGGGTCCCCTCTGCTCTCACAAGCACTTCTCAGGTTCTGCTCAGTGCCACCTAAGGCCAGAGAACCGAGTCCTGTTATATTATTAGATCCACCATCTTAACCATATGTCCATGCTGAATAAAGCACAGCTCTGGGAACGCAAGGTCTGAGCTCTGCTCTCAAGACAATCTTTCTGCATAACCTTGGACAGGAGATTAAACATTGGTGAACTCCAGTTCCCCTTCTGCTAAACATGGAGCACATGGACTGGCAGTGCAGTGACCCAGAGACTGGGCAGGGTTGGACACATCGGGCACGCTGATGGATGTGCATACACTGAGTAAATAACAGTGTGACCCTCTAAATGTCACTGCCATGCAACTGAACATTATACTCTGGGGGCCTCAGATGGATGTTTTAGGCAATCCAGCCTAAGCATTCTGTGTACTTGCCTTTAGCCTCACAATTCCTGTGGTATCTTTTACAGTCCACATAAAAGAAAGCAGAAAGAACATCCTGCCTTGCTAATACATCCAAGCAAAGCCATTAAGGTATCCCCAGCTGCAATCTAAAACCACAGGAACAGGCTGACAGCCCAGTGCTGCTGTTTCCTCTGATGTTCAGACCTCCTGTGCCTTACTCTCCCCTGTGAGACCTATTGCAGGAACAAGAGTATTAGTTATGGTCACCTAGCAATATAACTAGGTCTTTGGGGAGTCTGCAGCCTGCCTATCATGTGGAGCTCTAGCCTGGAGGATCTGCTAATCCACCCGTGCTGCTCAGCAGAGTGTGAGAGAAGCTTGCACATGGGGAATGGAAGGCAGCTCAGCCCCAGAGGTTGAGTCCTCTGACCCCAGCTGAATCATTTCACTCACTATTAAAGCAGCTACACGCACAAAGCCTAGATACTGGCCAGGGAAAGCTCAGAACTGTGCTGCAGGATGAATAAGGATAAAAATGAAAGCATTTGTCCATAGCAAAAGTGTCAGGCTTCATCAGGCAAGATTCAGTTCCACACGAGTGTTAAATAACACTGTTGCTTATGCCATCCATCATCATGCTGCCATACCCAGCAAACTGTTTCTGTGAGAAACCAGGAGGTGCCTCCAGTGTCAGTTTGAACTGGCAATGCCCATTTCAGACTAGACAGATGGGACACAAGGACCCCTCGGAATGAGCTGGGAAAGCTGTAGGACCTGTCCCTAGACAGACTCACAGCTGTAGGAACTCGCATGTCTCCACTGACTACAATGGAGTTACTCCAGTTTGTCTCAGATGAGAATCTGAATCAGAACTGCATTTTTCTACTCCCAGCTCATAATATTTGGATGGGATCTTGCAACAGGAACACAAACAGCTCGAGTCATTCAAACCTTGAAACAAACATCCCCTATCCTAAAGTATTTAGGTTCTTCTGCATTTGGGGTGGCTCAGGAGCACTGGTGGGGAACCAAAGCCCCCAAGTCTAGACAAGGTGAATAAATCTACAGCTTGTCAAGCTGGCAAGGCAAAAAGGCCTATTTGTTTTCTGAATGAATAAAGTTCAGTTTAACCTTTGTTCCACTACACTGCAATTCTGCAGTGTGGCAAATTCTTGCCATGGGAGCGGAGGGTATCCAGCAGGCCCCAAAGCTGTACTTTTGGATGAATTAACAAAAACTCAGTGTTCTGTGCAAACCTCATCTGACTGTAAGCTGAGCTTCCTAATTGAGAAGCCCCTGTTCCCCCCTCAATTAGAGAACCTTCAGAATCCAGCTCCAGAGCCTTCATTCTGAAGGACAATTTGCCCCATTTCCATGGTAAATCTAGCCCAGGTGCCACACCGCCTCTGCTGTGTTAAGCCCGTGGGCTGTAGTGATGAGGGGTTCCCAGGGAGTGGGATGGCCATGGAAGATTAAGGTTTCAACACGACCAGCACTCACGGCTTGTCCCAGCTTTCTGCCCACGTGCAGCTCTAAATCTTCCTCTATGATTAACCAGGCAAGCCCAAGTCACGCAAATTCTCCCACCCCCAGCTTCTCCTTCTCCCATTTACTGTGAGCTGGAAGCACAAATATTCATAACTTCAGATTATATCCACTGAGCTCACTTGAAGATCACAGAATTGTTTAGGTTGGAAAAGATCCTCAAGATCATGGAGGCCAACTGTTATCCCAGCACCGCCAAGGCCACCACTAAACCATGTCCCTCAGCCACGTCTGTTAAATACCTCCAGGGATGGCGACTTCAACACGCCCTGGGCAGCCTGTTCCAATGCCTGGCAACCCTTTGGTGAACATGTTTTTCCTAATATCCAGTCTAAACCTCCCCTGGTGCGGCTTGAGGCTGTTTAGTCTCGTCCTGGAAATCACTTGTCACCTGGGAGAAGAGACTGACCCCACCTCACTACAACCTCTTATCAGGTAGTTGAAGAAAGTGATATGGTCCCCCTTAGCCTCCTTTTCTCCAGGTTAAACAACCCCAGTTTGTCCTAATTGTGCCTTGCACAAGAAGGAGCAGGAGGTTATATCCCTGAAATCAGCTCCTGGACTAACTGCAATCCTTCAGAGCAGCAGTGGTGGCAGCAATGAACAGTGATGTCAGTATTCTGAGGGATGCAATTGTATTGTAGGTACTTCCATTGCTAGCAAATGAACTCCTTAGTCTGAGCACTTATGGGTTTTGTGGGGAAAAGGCTGCAAAGGGAGACACACCATCACCTGCAAGCTGAGCAACCTACATGGATTTGTTCCTTCTCTTCCTACTCATCCCAGCCCTGCACCCTAGGAGAAAACCAGGAGAGCAGGATACTAGGAAGAGATATGCAGAGATGAGGAGTTACTGTCCTCCTCTCGCAAGGATGGAGGAAAGCTTTCTACTATACACTAGTAAGGCCAGAGGGAAGGACTGGTCTCAAGCTATCTATGAGATGGACGTACTGGAGGGAAATGGTTACAGAAGCAGAAAGGTTTGTGTGCTTAAGAGGTTGTGAAGCTCATTACTTTTGTTAGAGTGCTCTCTGAGAGGCATTACTAGGATTATGCTCTATAAAGAATTAGATGCTCTTCTGCTGTGCTTCACAGTGGCTGTTAAGAGATATATTGCAGGCTGCCAATTCGTTGTATGAAGCTATTTTAGTTTTCTTCAGAGGAAACCAATGCCTTTTCAACAAATAAAGAAAAAGAGAAAAAAAGACTTCTCTTTTCTTTCTGCCATTGTTGCTAGCAAAGACAAGGACTTCTAGCTCTCCTCCAGGCTGGATCCTCAGGCACTGTACACAGGATCAGGTCATTGCCTTCAAAGCTTAACTAGCTTATGCCAGCTTGGGATTTGGCCCTGTATATTCAAGCCCACTTCAGCTCTCCCCACAGCCTCACTTGCTATTAACTCTGCTGAGCTGTGGCCCGTATCACTGTTTGCTCTGATTTTCCTTGATGTTTCATCTCTCTGACCTGCTTTGGAAGACATGATAACAGCTTGCCTCCTTGAAAGTCAATAGTTTCCTTCACATCAAAGTAAGAAGCAAGGTCAAGATCCAGCTGCTACTAACTGATAGCTTTAAAACAATAGCTTTTGGTGGAGACCAAATTAATCTGCTCTGAGCTCTTCTTGGGGATAGGTGGGAGGAGTGGGTTGAGAATGGGTCTTTACACCTTCTACTCAAAGCAGGCAGCCTGCTTTGGTGACAAACTGGGACAAACAGGAGAATGCTGATAAAAGAGACCAAGGGGCTGATCACAGAGAGCACACAGACAACCCGCTGTTTCCCACAGGAGCTGATCCAATACAAGCATTTGTTTAGAGACTAAATGCTCCACTTCTGCAAGAAAAAATTCCTTCAAAAAATCTACATATGACACAGCCATTGTCGCAACATCATGTTTTGTTACTTTGATAAGGCTGCAAAAGGATGCAGCCTAAAAAAGCCTGGGAGACCATAAGGTAGTGTGTAGAGTCTACAAACTGCTGGTTTCCAACACAATGAAGATATAGGTGGACAACGTGGGTTAAATCACGTAAACACATATGATGTGACCAAGCTACACTCTCAGGGGTTTAACCAATTCATTGTGCTTTAAAGCAAGTGTAAAAAAACCCAGGAGAAATACCTGGACCAGGAGAAGAGCAGCAGGGCCATGAAGAGATCCCAGAAGCCATCAATCCTGCTGAGGATAGCCCAGTTTGTTTCCTCAATCAAACTCATCCAGCAGGCAGCATGGCATGGTGGGACTGGCAAGGGCTCCTCAGGAAGCACTCACACAACCTTCATCACAAATAAGCCTGCAGAGCTACTAGAATCCACACAACACATTGGGCTATTTGTTAGCACACTGCTGCTCCCCATTAAATCTGTTCCTCCAACACCCTCTCAGCAGCTGCAGCTCGTGTGGGTTGGGGCATCCTCCCCCTTCCCCACTGATGCCTTCTGATACCTGCCCAGGTGCAGAGCTGGCTCCTGCTCCCTCCAACCTTGGAAATGAGCCTGAACACTTCAATAGGGTGTCCATGGAGAATAAAGCAACAGGAACTTTGGCCCTCAGCACGGAGGGGTGAGCAGCATGCCTCTCATCAAGTCCCTGTCTGAGGGTTTTTTCACTGGTCCACACTCTCAACTTGCAAGGTTGCCTCCTGAGCTGCTGCTGAAAGCCAGCTGTCTACCATTTATATTGTGAATTCATTAAAGGCAGTTCTTTATCCTCTCAGGAATCAGTCCTGCTTCCTGGCAGACAATAACACGCGAGAGCTGCAATCGCTGACAATATCAATTATTTAGTTTTCTGCCAATTCCTATTAGACTTTTCAGGCTGGAGAATTTACACTGTGTTATTGAATTAAAAACCAGCTAAAAGCTTTAGGGAATCCAAACTAATTAGCCAGTGTTTGTAAACCCCTTTGTTCATGGTAATTTGTTTACAAGAGTAGCTCAACCTTTTAATTCTGGGCACACTCATAGGCCACTTTCTGTACCATCACAGGCAGGAGGTTTTGTTTGGTGCAAGAAGGGCAAATGTGGGGAAGGTAATTTTGCTTTAATGAGCTGTGATGACCCTGCTTGGCACTGGATGACCTTAAAATATGTGTGTCTATAATTATAACTAAGAAAAAAAAGCTACTCCAGATGCTTTGAGTGGGCCAGAAATCATCAGCATCCAATTGTGTCAGCAACACAGCTCCACAGCCCTGACTCTCACTCACTCTTCAGCCTCTTTTAAAGATCTCATCTCGAGACAGAGCTTCACCCTCTTGCCTGTTCCCATTTATTTGTTTTCTCCTTCTGCTTTAGACCTGAAAGATGAATGCTTTACTTACAGTAGAACACGAGACAGCCACACTTGTGATGATGATCTTGTCATGCTAATTTGCACTCATCTCTCTCCACAACTCTGCTCCACAAACTTCTCCTCTACTGTGCTCTGGGCTTTGAACAAGGGCCTGTAGGGACAGAACAAGGGGGAATGGCTTTAACCTGACAAAGGGGAGATTGAGATGAGCTCTTAGGCAGAAGTTCTTCCCTGTGAGGGTGCTGAGGCGCTGGCACAGGGTGCCCAGAGAAGCTGTGCCTGCCCCATCCCTGGCAGTGTTCAAGGCCAGGTTGGACACAGGGGCTTGAAGCAACCTGCTCTAGTGGAAGGTGTCCCTGCCCGTGGCAGGGGGTTGGAACTGGATGAGCTTTAAGGTCCCTTCCAACACAAACCAGTCTGGGATTCTATGAAACCACTGCTTGGCAGGAGTACCATCAAGATCTTACAGGTCCTTTCCCTTTAACATGAGAGTAAGGTTTTTATGTTGGAGGAAACATTACAGTTCTGACTGATGGAGGATATTTAGTCCATTAAGCAGGAAGCTGAAGCACAGTGTTTGCTTTCTCTTTTGATCACTTTACCAGACTGAGCTATTGGGCAGAGCTGTTCCATGGGAACTGGGCAGAAGTGTTTGGGCTGAGATCCCAGGAGGAGGAGGTTTCCTGCCTGCAGTCTGTGACCATCTCTCCTTATGCAGCAATGCATGGACATGTAAATAAAGAAAGTAGCCAAAGAATGTCTCCCAGCTGCATCTGGTTTCTTCAGTGAAAAGCTGATGGTCAAGGCTCCCGAGCAGACCTACCCAAAATCAACAGTGAACATCCCGACATTTGCCTTGACATTGAATGGAAATTCTGAGTATGTTCCTTTCTGGGGTAAGGGGTGGTAAAGAGGGGAAGAAAACCAAAGCAAGATGCTTCTCAGTGAGGGAACATGCAGCAGAAGATAGGAAAAGTTGAAATGGGAAGACTGCAATGAAGTTCCTAGTTTATTCTGAATAGTTCCAAGAAACTTGTTCAGATAAAATCTGTGTCTGCATTTTTTAGAAAGCTATCAAACTGAATTTTGGGGGGGGGGGGGGGGGGGGAATGCTACGAAATGTTTAAAACTGCTCCATCACTGATACATACACACTGTATTTGGCATCCATCGGTCCGATCTAACATGCTGAGTACAGACTGGCACAGCCTGAGCCCGTGGGCTCTGTATGAGTGCAAAGCAATCTTCCCACTCAGTCCCAGTGACAGCTACAGCCCTGTGGCAGCCTGCACCGCTTCTTCAGACCAGTAACACCAGTTCAGGCGAGTCACAGACACACATAGCACAGCACCCGGGTATCCTGTGGACACCATGGTCTAACCAGAGGACAGACCAGACCACTGTTATTTCCCAGTCTCTGGCACTGGTTTGCTGGGCCTGGACCAGGTTGATTTTCCACTCTATTGTTCTGTTTCCCAACCTGGAAACCGCTCCCAGCTCACCTCCTATCCTATGTCTTATGGGCACTTTGAGGTCTGCATGGGGAGCACATAGTTGGCTGGGGCTCAGAGTGGCATCTGACAGCATTGCATTTAGCTCTGCTTTAAGGGCAGCTGAACATTATGTTTCAGTAGAGCGGCTGATTTAATCTCTTTAGGAATTTTGTTATGAGGCTCAAATAGCATCCATAAAAATGGAGATGGGCACAACTGTCCCTCAAACATCCAGGTCTTCCAGACCACATTTAGTTAAAATATCATTAACTGTGCAGCATGTCTGACAAGAATGTATGACAGCACTAGCCATATGGAAAGCATAAATATTAAATACTGGATATTGCAGCCATTTGCAAGAAACTGCATTAATCCCTTGAAGGTTAATGAGAATTATTCATGTGCATCTGAGGGAGAGAAGTACTTCACTTTAGAAACTGAACAGCTTGACATGCCTGATTTTTCACTTACTGATAAATAGGAAAATGGGAAATGGATGGACATCTCAGCACCGGGCCTGAGTGAGAGGCTCAGCGAACAGCTCACAGGTTTGTTTTCTCAAATCAATATTTTACATCATTAATATTTGCAGTTCCAGGAATCAGTGAAACAGTAAATCCTGCCTCATCACAGACAGTTTGTCACTGTGCAGATATTCCTGCAAGAGGGGAATCAGATGTCAAGGAGTCAAAACAAACCTGGTTTGTTTAGTAAGTCCTGAGAGTAATAAGGAGGAATCAAAACCTGGGTAGGGCCTGGTTTGAGACCACATGTAAGAGGGAAAAGTGAGGCAGAATTATCCTTGATGGGCAAGATCTCCAGCTGATACGGAGACAACTGATCATACTGTTGAAGCATCTCCCCAGAAAATAAGGATAGATTTCTGCAAGGAGTGACTCATAAACGTGATTTCTTGGAATCAATATTAAAACTATTTCAGATGTTTTTAAAACAGTTTTGTTTTTCGCAATGCAAGTGCTGGGAAGCTGCTGGGAGAAAACCTGGGAGCATCCTGCCCTATTTTCTGCACCAGAGCAGCCCCGTGCTGGTGTGCAGTGATGCGTGTGGGTCAGGACCCATCACACATACAGCCAGCTACTGGTCCGAGGGAAACCTTACGGAATCACATACGGATTCACAGGCAAATACAGTCTTATGGTTATCATTAGCTGGGCTTCTGAGGAATTAATGCACCTGATTCCTCTTGCACTGCCCAAGGTCAGGGAAGCAGCTGAGTGAGAGTGTTTTGCATTCCAGGTATATTTATAAACAGCATCTAAGGGGTTAGTTAAAGGGTGCAGTTAATCAGTTTGCACAGAGTATTATGAGACCAGCAGATGCACAGGTTGCTAATGAATGCCTTACAGTATCAAGTACCAATATGCGTGCAACCATTTGATATAACACACATTATTAACCAGCTCTGTAGCAGCTATGCCTAAGCATTTATAAAACCAGCACTAACGTAAATCCTCTCAAAAAACCAGTTAAGCCACGAGACTGGAACTCACTGACCCAAAGCAGGTTGCTAAGGAGAAGACAGGCAGGAGGCCTCTCCCCTGGCCAAAGGGTAGTTTCTCTTTCAAGACTGTCTCATCACTCAGAAATTTGGCAACCTGTGAACTCCGGCAGAAGAGTTTTGCCTGTTTTCACTGTCAGACACAGCACACAATCCCTGTTAGACCCTACAAAGCAAAACACAGCTGGTGATTCTGGACTATGTTATATTTTTATTCTGAGTCATTTACCACCTCCTTTAAATAATCCCAGAAGCCTCCATGGGGATTTCCTGCTACAGCTCTGGATTGCTCAGGAGTGTGTCTGTCTCTGGCCTTTTCCTCCTGCTTTTCAATTTCTGTTCTGGCCTGCCTCCACCAGAGCAGAGGATGTGCTCAAAGTCACTCAGAGGAACATTTTAAGGCTCTGGGGATGATCCACAACTGATACAAAGCAAAGAAGCCATGCAGAATGCCATTGGGTTGTAAAGGTAGAAAGGGGATATCCCACTTTTTTGGATGGTTTGGGATACCAATGTTCTTAAAGACCAGACTTACAAGACAGGTGCTACTGTTGTGTAAAGGTATTTCACGTGAGACACACCAGCTCTTACTGCATCCTGCTTTACCTTATGTTTTGGTGCTCCACGAAGCCAGAAGAAAAGACTTGCTTTGCCTAAAATTCCTTTGGAAACCCACAGATAGGGGGAAAACCAACAAGAAATGAAAGTAAAGCCATGCCACCCCTTCCTCTGCTTCGCTATAAAATATTCGCTTGACAGGTTCACAAGGTGAACCCACTGTGAGCTGCAAGATCAGAGCCACAGGAGGAGGGAATTTTCCACAGCTGCTTAATACCTCTGGTGAGAAAACCTGCCAGGCAACCAGGGTCCTTACCTCGGATCTGTTGTGACCTCTCTGGCAGAAAGGGGACAAACAGAAAGTCATCGGATCATTCACTCCCTTACTGGCTTTTGGAAGGGCTGCTCAGCCGTGAGGAACTGCAAGGCTCTGCTACAACATGGCTGCATCCTCTATGGACTAAGGATTTCATTGTCTCGTAGCTGTTTGGCTTCAAAATTAGAGATCCTGATCAGTTGTGAGTTTTTAAGCAAGTTCACCTTGTAAGTCATGAGAGAAATACCCCTTTTAGTCAATCTGAAGGCCGTATCTCCGCTCAGCTTTTGCGTCCATACCCAAATGCCATCCTCTAATTTTCCAGATGATTAAAGCTTTCATTACACTATGGGGAGAGCAGAACCTGCGCAGTTAAAATTCAAGAAAGCACAGCTCTTCTCTGGGAGACATTTTGTGTGCTGCCCACAATCAGAGCAATTGGTCCCTTTCCATGAGGAAAGCAATTCTTTATGGCAAATTAGCTTCTTCTTAATGAAGACTTGTTATTTTCATTAAGTCAGCACTTTTGGTGGGGAGATTTAATAAACTTTATTCTTCTTCCTCTCACTGTGATAAGGAAATTTAATTTTACTGGTTTTATTAATAATAATTTGAAGCATCTCTTGAACATGTATAGTGGGCAATCTGAACCAGTTTGTTCAGGAGGAAAATCCTCTTTTCTGATAGAATATTTGGGTAAATGGAAAACATTCCATCTCTCATCCACGGGTGTTGAGACAGAGCGAAGATATACGTAGCAGGGAATACTGACCCTCTGGAGGAAGCCAATGGCCCACTCATGTCTAAGAACACTGCTGACATTCCCCCTGCCTCCAACAAGGCAACCAGTGAATAAAAGGGCTGCTGTCCTGAATTCACAAAGGTTATTTTCAAGCACTTCTGTCCTGCCTGTCTCAGCCAGGGAGAGGTCACCTCAAAGCCCCTGCGCTCACCCTCCTGCAGCCTGGATCCAGGCTTTGGTTGCGGTTCTTCCTTTCCCAACAGACCACTGCAATGCTGAACTTCACAACATGATGCTGTTAAGCCACAGTGTTCTGTGCTTTTGAAGAGTGCAAAGCACGCAGCAAGGCATGGGACTAAGCCAGGCAGGCACAGAACATCATACACCCATGCAGAAGCACCCTATCTCCACCTTTGCTCTGCACAGATAACCCACAAGTGATACCTGCCACCTACCCACAGTCTCCAGCACATTTCTTCTCCTGGCAAGTGCTTTCTGGGCTATCACATCTGTGTATCACCAGGCAGTGCATTCCCCAGGCTGGCAGCCAAAATGAGGCTTAACACACATTAATGAAAGGGAATATTCATCTTATGCAAAAGGTGAATTGGGGATAAATTCAAAAGCTTTCTGTGCCATGACTACAGGAAAGAGTGCCAGAGTTTAATCAGGTCTATAGAGAACAAAAAGAGATACAGAAACTACTCTAAAATAGGCTGTCTCCTATAGAGAATGAGACCTTTTCTGTGGGTGCCTCCACCTGGCCTTGCTGCCTGGCTGGAAATTGTTCAGGACTCTTACAAAGGAGCAATTGTATTCCCATTCCTACAATGCATTAGTATAATGGCTTTATCAGCAGAGATCCTCTTTGGACAGAACAACAATATTTACAGAGCCTGCAAAAATCATTTTCCCCCTCCCTTGCTGACCTAACTGTATCCTGGGGCTTCAGATATATTCAAAGGCTTTTCAGTCACTTTGTCTGTGTGAACGATGGAGGCTCTGAATGTATCATTACTTCCCTCTTCAGAGAGGCTTTTCAGCACAACATCCTTCATTTCTTTTGGACATACTCTCTTCTCTAAGTGTTACTGACACAGAGCTGTTGTTCTCCTTACCTCACTGTTACCAGTCATGGCTTACTGGCTCATTTCGTCCAAACATGATAAATCAATTTCCATCCAATTAGGCTACGCCTGAAGAATTAATTTGCTACACTTTAGACTGTAGCATTTGGTATGTTCCTCAATGCAATTAGAAAACTTTAATTTAATCTTACATGCCCAATATGATCAGCTGGTACATAAGACAATCCAGTTGGAGCTTGTACAGCATGCAATGGTAGTTGTAATTGATTAAAATTGGTTTTGCAAGTGTGTCTTGATGTCATGCATAACTTGATTTGCTTTGGGTCTTACTCCTGCGAGCGTGTATGCACATCAGAAACTTCCTCTGTGTGAGCAGTTCATCAAACCCTGCAGGATTTAGGAGCAGAGATAGGCAGGTACAGGGCTTGCTGGCCCAAAGCATTGCTTTCCTCCTCAAATAGTGTTAAAGGCTAGACGGCAAAGATGCTAGATGGTAAAGATGTTCGATGGTAAAGATGTTCAAAGGCCAGGCTGGACAGAGCCTTGGGCGACATGGTCTAGTATGAGGCATTCCTGCCCGTGGCAGGGGGTTGGAACTAGATGATCTTAAGATCCTTTCCAACCCAAACCATTCCGGGATTCTATGATTTTATGTTAGATAGTAAAGATGCTAGATGGATATTCAGAAAAATGGAGGTGCTCGGGCTAACATCCACAGAGGCAGCAGCAGAGAGGATGCATCCTCGCTTTCAAGATCCACCCTAAGCGCTGGGCTCAAGAGCTCAGTTGCCTTAGGGCAGCTCTGCTCACAGCAGAGGTTTCAGTTTGCAACTTCCTCCTCCATTTGTGGTAGCGGGAGTTTAGGGTGACTTGTCTTCAGAACATAGCCTGGTGCTTTATGAGGTCTAAGGGGATCCCATCCGTCCATGCCCTGCACCGTGGTGCACAGGGACCATGATCTTTAAAGTGCTGCAGGCGATAGGTACAGGAGAGGTTGATGCCTGTCTGAGACCAGGCCAGGTCAGGAGTGAGCAGCCTGCCCACGTGGGCTCTGGCAGAGAATGGGACCCCAGGAGGGGTCCTGCTGGCTCCAGGCTGGGCTGTGCTGGCTCTGGGAACACATCCAGACCCTGGCTGCAACCCTTGGCAGGGGCAGAACACACAGGTATGGTCCTCAGCACTCCTGTCACCTCAGTCCTGCTGACTGCAGTATGGAGAATAAAGCCACAGAAACCCCACCCCATCACCCATCAGTACATCTTGAGAAAACAGGCCCTAGTCCCACCAGCGACACCGAATCTGTCCCCAGGTACCCAGCCACTATAACTGGACCTCACTGAAGATCTAGCAGTTTCTTCAAAGATCTGGGAGGATATTTCACTCCTGGAAAACACTTGGCAAAAAAAAAAAGCCATTTTTCTGAAACATAACAACAAACCAGCTGCTTCCCTCAGCCAAAAAAGACTGGAACAAACCCCACAGCTTCTTATTTTCAGCAGTGGAGGCTGACTGTAACCGGACATGACAGAATCCTAATGCCTTCAATTTTACTTACCCACTTCTGAGAAGTGTTTATATTTGAAATCATGGTGAGTTAACATGAGTTAAAGGCACATGCTCTCACCTCTCGATATAGAAGTAATGGATTGTTCCCTGGATAATACTGGGGCTTGTCAGAAATATATAACATAGCCACTGTGATTTTTCACAGCATGTAGTTCTCACTATGTCAGTAGGTAAGAGAATTTCAGAGAGGTGGGAAAAAAGCAGAAGATACAACATGGAACTATTTTGTCCCTTGCAAGATATGGTACCTATAAGTTTGCTTCTGATTTATTTTCTCTGTTGTATTAAGAACAGAAGCTAGAAGAGAATTTCCATTGCATATGTATGATATACTTTAAAAGATAGGAGGCTTATAAAGTAGTAGACAGCACAATGAGACATAAAATGACATAATGAATGCCTCTGCTTTGGAAGACAGGTTGGTAGAGTTTGGGAAAGAGGATGAAAACCTCACCCAAACCTCAAATTGACCAAGAACCAGGGCCTCTGCTAACCATGCTGCTGCTTACTGGAAAACACACGTGCCATGTTTCTACCGACTACTACCCCACATACTGAAAAAGGAAAAAGCAGATGTTAAAATGGCAATGATTTTCTGTCCAAAGCTTCATATGTTCTTTCTTCAAATGAAAGCCAGCATTTCAAGCCTCATTGTGTCCCTGCCCGTGGCAGGGGGTTGGAACTGGATGATCTTTAAGGTCCCTTCCAACCCAAACCATGCTGTGATTCTGTGATTCATTCTCTGCTGGATTGTCTCTAATGGGCAGACTGGCACGGTGAATAGCCAAAAAGGAAGGTTCTTTCAAAGGCATTAGTATTGACATTAAATTGGCAACACTTGCAGCAGTCCCAGGTGAAGACCATGCTGCCACCTTTAGATGTTTCTGATGACAATGAAGAATAACCTACAGCCATGAACACGGAGGTGCCAGCAGTTTTTTTCTCAGGCCAGGATACAATTGCTGCTCCCACAACATCCAGAAACATCGCATAAACCTCTTTTTCCTCCCTGCTCACAGCTTGGGAGCCTCCCCATCCTACAGTCTGTCTCCACTTCACCCTCCAGCCACTTGGAGCAAACTGGTGCCTCAGGCAATGCAAAGAACCTTCAGCTGGCCAGAGCTGGGGCTGACTAGGCTTGGGGTGATTATCTTCAGCATCATTGCTTTCAGCATCATGTGCCTGTGGGTCCAGTCTCCTGGGATTGCAGGAAGCAACCCTGTCCAACAAAGCCTTCCAGAAACAGAGAAGCTTTGCTATAAAACTGGGTAAGTTTGCATCCCACACTCCCACTACACAGAGCTGCTCCAGAACTTCCTTCCTGTGATAGCTTGAGGTTTCCAGTTTACTGATTGCCTGTCTATACCTATTTGTTCTGTTCAACAGCTCTTCGCCATCCAGCATAAACTCCCCTCCTCCCTGTGGGCTTAGAAAGAGCAACCATATCTCTGCTCAGCCACGCTACCAAAGCTTTCTGCTTGACAGAAGCTCTTCATCTTCTTGATCACCCTTAACAGCCCATCTCTGAAGCTACTCCAGCACAGGTTCATCCCTCTGCAGCTGCCTAACCTAAAAGTACTACTGAAAGCCAATGTATCTACTACAGGTAGAGCCATGTCACGTTTCTTTCTTTCTTTCTCTCCAGATCATTAACCTTCAAAACATGCTTGAAGTTATCCAGAGCAGCTCTGGATGTGCCTCTCCACACTGCAACCAGATGCCCAGGGTGCAGAATAAGTCAGTCCTCGGTGGGTGTTCTGAATCAACGCTTTATTCAGTCACACAGTCCCTACTGCTCCCACTTAAACTGCATCAGATTTCCTACCTCTGGGAAATCACACCACTAAAAAAAACCATTTACTTTTCTTTTTAAACAGATGCCATGGGGTAAAAGGAGACAACAGATGAGGCCAGCTCTCCCGCATACAGGTACTTGGGTGGTAGGTATGCTGGGGAAAATACAGGGAAACCCCACGTGTAGTATTGTAGCAGTTTTTAAGGCTCCTACCCACCAAAGTGTGTATACAAAGGTTTAATGCTGAGCCCTGCACATGACTAACTGCACTAAAGCACCTTGTTTGAACGTCCATGTGCGAGCCAGCCTGGTGATGCTCGAGTACGAGTCAGGCCAAGTTCCTGGTGCCAAAGCAGTGCATTACTGAAATGTGTTGCAGGTTTGGACCAGCTCTTTCCTGTCCCTTTATAATACAGCAGTTGTTAATATATCAGGTGCTTCAAACCGTACCTCTAAAATATTCATTTTCCTGAATATTACATTTCTAGTCATATTATTTAAATGTATCAGGAAAGCTTCAACTAAATCTTTTAATCCCATTTGATCTACAAACAGAGCTGCAACATGACAGGTTGGATTAATGCATTTGGCATTTGGGAAATTATAAACCTCACACAGCAAACAGACAGCAACCGCTGCTGCTCTTTCCCTTCCGCTTCTGTAGCACCAGGCTAAACAAAAATAAACCCTTTCCCTACATCTACATTTGATTGAAAGATAGACATTCAGGAAAGGGTGAAGTATCCTAAGTGATGGGCTCAGTGGGATATTGAATTTATGTCTACGCTTTGATGCTTCTGGGTTTCGTTTTCTGCTCCTGAGTAGAATTAATTCTGTTCCCCACAGGAATCAATTTGGTATTCTACATAAAACCCCCCGTTTTATTGTTTTAAATCCAACTTCCAGGGAAAAGGCAAGAGGTCAAGGGGAGACCGAAGGAATGAAAAGTGGAGAGGGGACCTTTTACAACCCAAATGCCGTTAAGACCCTTTTTAATATACTAAGCTCCGTTTTGTCTGTCTTGGTTTCAAAAAAGACAAGAGCTCTTTTAAAGGGGCCCCTGAATCCTCATTTCCAATTCCACATTCTCCCTGACAACCCTTTACCTTGTGTTCTTGACAGTTACACAACTGACAGCATTACTTTTCCCCTTACACTCCACAGCGAGAACCAGAAAGGAGAAAGCCAGCTCCCCACAGGGTCACATCCAGCATCCCTGAAGCCAGTGGGGAAAAACCCCCTTAGCTCCGACCCCACGCTCCTGCACTGGCTGTGGTGAAGCTGGTGAGCTCTACTGAAGAGCCTAGATCCAGCAAAACGCTGCCCAGAGATGCTCATCAGCATTCCCAGCAGCTGCCTCCATGGCATGGAGGATACTTCAACGAGCATAAAAGCAAAAGTATATATGGAACAAAGCAATGAAAGAGAACAAAATCGGGAGGAAGAAAAGGACAAGGCTGAAACTCGAAGGGCGCTGTCTGACAGTTTGCTTCCTGACAGCCTGTGCCCAGGTTGCAACATGAGGTTGCTCCAGATTTCTCACTGGTCTGAATGCTAAACTGATGGTCACGTAATACAAATATCCAGGTTTCCAGACACAGCAAAACCATTCCTCACCCAGCAATTACACAAAACCTAAGCTAACCTCACTGACAAGTAGCTGACAAGAGGCGCATGCATACGGTGTGAAGGGCTGTTTCACACATCTGTCAATTTTCTTACCAACATTGTTCCAACAGACATGCCCCTGGGCAACCTGAAGCACCCAGGGCTCATGCCAGAAAGGTGCTGAACCCCTTAGCCCCAGTACAGTGTTCTTGTCCAACTCCACAGCAATGGGCCCATGCAGAGATGTTCCCCACCCTTCAAAAGCCAGGTAGAGGGGCCCTAGGAGCAGAGCCATGCCTAGCATCTCAAATCTGGGTCAAGTTCTCACCTCCTAAGACCAGCTGTCAGTTTGGAAGGATAGAAGTGAAGCTTGAAAACTAAAGACCTGAATATAACCAATATTTCTCTTTGGCTGAGCCTGCAGATAGCTTGACACAAACCCTATGACCTGTACCAAATTCAGACTGTGCGCTTCCTTTGAAATCCACTGTTCTGTTGAAATTTCATCAGCAAAGGCCTCCTTTGGAGGAGGATAAATCCTCTGTCAGAAACCCTGTGAAGAGGCAGCAGATCTGTACAGGACCCAGCATCAGGCAGGCACTGACTGACCCTTCCTACCCCAGCAGGGATGCACCTATGGCTGTGGCAGTCAGGGATGTTCATAATTGGCCCAAACCTGTTTAACCCTAGGGCCTTGGATAGCTTTAATGCAGTCCTCCTTATAGCCTGCAATGTGGGAATGACTCTCTGCTATTCTGACACTAAGAGTGTCAAATGGCATTAATTCAAACAAATCCCTTCTAAAGCAAATCACTTCTGGATTCATATAACCCAGGCTGGATGCATATAACCCAGACTGGACTCATATAACCCAGGCTGGATGCATATAACCCAGACTGGACTCATATAACCCAGGCTGGATGCATATAACCCAGACTGGACTCATATAACCCAGGCTGGATGCATATAACCCAGACTGGATTCATATAACCCAGGCTGGATGCATATAAACTGGGCTGGATTCATATCAACCAGGCCGGATTCATACCAACCAGGCTGGATTCATTCAAACCGGGCCGGATTCATACAAACCAGGCTGGATTCATACCAACCAGGCTGGATTCATTCAAACCGGGCCGGATTCATACAAACCAGGCTGGATTTAGCGACAATAAGTGAGGAGATATTTTTCCCTTTTTTTTTTTTTTTTAATTTTAATGAATAAACAGCAATTCCTATTCATTATTTATCTACTTCTGAATTTTAATGAATAGTTCCCAGTGCTCATTAACAAATCTCTGTATTTATGGAAAACTGGCACTTCATAAATATCAAATTGTGCTATTTTATGTGCTGGTTTTATATAAATATAGAAATTCTGTAATTATCACTCGAACTGATCATTAAAATTCAAAAGCAGATAAATAAGCCGAAGCTTTCTGCCTTATTATTCAGATAAAACATCTTTCTTTTCTTTTCTAAATGGCTCCCTGTTCCCACTCCGTGTCAGGCCGGGTCCTTGGGGTGGCACACAGCCACTGCCCGCCTTGCAGGTAGTGCCTTTCTGCTGTGTTAGCTGGGCTTTCTGCTCTGTGCCAGCAGCAAGAGACTCTTGCTGGCGTGTACTGGCGTTCTCCCAGCCTCGTCTCTCTAGGTCATGAGATTCCTGGTTGGCATTCTCTGATACACTGATCCACCCTTCCCCCTGCCCCAACACTGTTCCTGACTTTTGTATTATCACAGCAGACCATTAATTAGCCATTTAATGCAAATCCGCGTGTGGAATGAAATCCATGTCAAGTGCATAGAATCAAATTCCAAACTGCCATGAGATGTAAGCGTATAGAGCTGCCTTTGTTACAAACAGCTGGGAGGAAAACCCATTCCATCCCATCCAAAGTACAGCAAAGCAACACATCTCATCATGCTCTCCATCTCATCATGCTCCTCTCAGGAACACGGAACCACCCATAGCCTGACCTCAGTTGTGTAAGGGGAAAGCTGAAGCATCACTGCTGCTACCCAGGAAGCTGCCCTGGGTTTACAGCACTTCATTTCAGACCAGCAATTGTTCTAGCATCAATTATCCATGTGAAGAATAAGAGCAGTAACATTAAAGTAACACTTGAACAACATACTGGTAACCTGTGCTTTAGCAGGCCTCACTAAAAGCTGTTTGTACAAGCCAAATCCATAGAGTACACCAACAGTTTCTGATATATGGAGGTACTCCCATCCCATAGGACAAGAGGTGATAAAGAAGGCAGACAAACCTTACAAAGCAAAATGGATATGTACCTAAAAGCCCAGGAATGCTGCAGGTACATATATTATCAGGGCACTGCAGTAGTCATGTTGTGTTAAAGGTTATTCCCTTAAATATCAGCCATTGCACTTAAGGTCAGGAAGATGTGTCTGTTCCCTGATCACATCAGGCCATGAAACCAAAGGCTGCCCAGGCTCCACCTCTCTCTTTAAGGAAGCCTGTGAGCAAGATTTTCCCCAGGTTTTTGTAAGTCCTTGTCATAGTGCTGGAGGTATTTGTGAGAACTATTAACAAAGTTAAACAACATGTGATTAGCAAAGGGAACAGCCATGCCCCCTTGGAATTCACCTCCTTCTTCTGTTCAAAAAATCCCAATCTCCTGGAGTTTTGCATGTCAACACACCTGTAATGAAAGAGACTTTGGATCTCAAAGACTATGGCTCCATCTGAGCATCACATCATTTATCAGGTTTGCCATGGGAAAATTCCTTTCCAGTCTCCTGACTAGGCTTAAGTGGTTCATAAGAGCTTAGTCCAAAATTTCCTGTGCGCACTCACTGGTATTTATTTGTTCCCCAGAGCTGAATCAGACCAACACTGCTCCAAATTGCAGTCAACTGAGTCAACACTCCCTACATGACCTGTGAGAAGAAATGACACTTTTCTCCTTTTTTAATCTATTTTAGCTGTAGAACAGTGGAGTTCAGAGAAAGTGTTGAGTTTGATGTGTTGTAAGTCTGGCTTTCCCAGAGCTCCTGACAGTAAGGAGGACAGGCAGCACACCTCCTTTCTTCTTCATGCTTTCCTTTGCTTTACATAAGCTTTGCCTCTTTTCTTACACCCAAACTGTAACCATCCTGGAGCAGGAGAGCATGTTTAGTCTGTGCTGGTATAGCATGATGAGGCTCTACTGCATCACTGCAGCCCAGAAACAAAGGTAAGACAAACGGAAGATGGTTTAGCTGTGGCACTTCCCCGGGGCTGTTAAAGGCTGTAGAACTGCTGGCCAGTTCCTGGGAGAAATCACTGCAATCCCTGCAAAGCCCATCTCCCGTACGGATGCCTTTCCCAACAAGGAATGCTGCAGGCAGCTGTGACCAATGGAAAAAGCCAACTTTTTCTCTTACACACTTATTTTCCCCTTATCTCTTTACTACTTTTTAACTCCAGCTCCGCTTTTTTGGTCTGACCCTTTCTCTATTGTGCTGAGCTTCTCCACAGTGCTGGCAGCTGCTATTCAGAGTCTGGAGGCAGCAGCAGGCTGAAGGTTTCATTACAGCAAAGCTCTCCCAACATTGTGCACTGTGTCTGGTTCAGCAGTGCAGCATTAATCCTCTCCGACTGCCCCTGCCGCCCCTGGGGGAGGTTCTCCTGCAGGACACACACCCCTTGGCCTGTCACGAGCCAGAAGCTCCTGAAATAGTCTTGATTTTATTGGCACATAAAATCAGCAGCAACAGAAACATTTGACTTGTCTAAATCAACACAGAGTTTCTTCGTCTTTTTTTATTGTAAAGGACATATGCCTACACAGCTGCTTCACTGCCAGGCTCTTCAAAAGCACAAGCAGAGGAAGAGATGTGGGATCATTCTGGATGTAATATCAGCACATTCTTTCAGTTGCCCATCCGCAAGAGGGTCAGTCTTGTACTTTTTGACCACATTTCCCCTCTGTCCCAGGTTTGCTGTTGACCTACTTTCCCATGGCATAATTCACTAATATTCCACTCAGCATCCAGATAATAAAGTGAGAGGAAAAATCCAAATCCGACTTGTACCAAGCAATTATTTTCACGTCCATCTGTATTCACTGCGCTAGTGCCAGGGTTTTGTTAATGCACAATAGAGGATAATGAGATCACTTTTGAATTCTCCCTCTTCTTCCATCTGAAGCTCTGAAAGCACTGGGGAAAGACAAAAGCTGTCATGTTTTACCAGGGTGGTGCTTCAACCAGCAGTGTGCCTCGCAGTGATTACAGCCATGTGTTTACAGGAAGGTGCAAAAAACAAGTGGATAAATAAACACATGAATGAAAATCCTTATGTTAAACATTTGACATGGATTCAATAACACCTCAGGCAATTGTCTCCCTTTACAAATACTGATTCTATAAACTAAGTCCTCAGGTAACCCGCAGACAAAACCAAACGTAAAGGTGGGGAGATGAAGCAGATCACTTGTGTAAGAGACAGAAGGCTTATATTGCAAACAGCCTGAGCTCTACATGTGAAAACACAGAACTGAAAAACATGACGCTATAGAAAATCTCTGTTTCAGGACTGTCCCTAGGAGAAGGAAGCGTAGGTCCAAACCCTCCCCTACACCTGATGTGTGAGCTACGTGGCACGATGTCCTCACCAGGGCAAGCTCACTCCTGTATTTACTGCTGAGCCAGGGCTCCAAAAGCTGTGCAAAACTGCCAATTCCAGGGTAAAGCCAACCTGAGAGCTGTGCCAAGGCTCAGAGCAGCCTCCATGCTGAGAGTGGACAGGGATTGATAGGCCTTGGGGCCAGAAGATGCTGTGGTGATCATCCAGCCAGACTCCACACACACCATATGCTGCAAACGCTTCACAGATGTGTTATGTACCACCCAGCACTTCGGGAGGCTTGAACCCTACAGCTCTGTGTATCCTGGGAGCTTGCTGCCTGCGAGAGGGCGTATGAATGTTTATTACATGTTGGAGCAAAACAACCAAGACCACAATATTAAACAATGCTATCTGAAGCACAGCACACATGGAGAATGTAGTGTGCTAGCAGTTGTCTTATTTTTCTGCCTTTCAGGGTTGTTCTGTTCCACAGATAGCTGTCGTCTGCTCTCCCTGCAATGTCCTCACCATCTGCTGCATGGAAATCTCTGGCCATTCCCCCTTCCTGCAGCACTCTGCATGCCTGTGTGTGTATTGTCCTGTGCCTGTGCCTGTACCTGCAGCAGCCATTCCAAGGAAGCACACTGCTGCTGCTGACAGAGGAAGCAGTGGGTGCTGAGGTCTCATGATCAGATCCACACTTAGGAGGAAAATGGGTTTGGGTTTTTGCAGCAAACACTGACCAGGACTCCAGTGTGACAAACACAAACAGGCTGAAGGACATGCTGGCTACATTTAAATCAAAGGGGTGCACATGATCTCCTCCGCATCACCTCACACACGAGGATCTTCTAAACAATATGAGAGTATGGTCTGGCCAATATTACAAGTCCCTGACATAGAAGCCAAAGTTTTCCAAGCTCTACTTTGCTTTAAACCTGATACATTATGGCTAATAAAACCACAGTGCATTCAGAGAATCCCAAAAATATGTGTAACATAAGCCAGAAATAACTAGATGGACTTTCAGATCAGATGTTTAATCATATCATTGAAATAATACTCTTGATCTACAAAAAAAAAATTACCACAGCAAGCTCTGAGTAAATATAAGTGAAGCAACTCTGTTGCCCTCAGAACAGGGACAGTGTTTACATTAGGATTAAACATGGTGCACACATTTACACTGTTCTTAAAGTCCTGTTTTGATAGAACAACTTGTGCATTCCTCAACCTTTAGAAAATTCCCCAGAGCACAAATTCCAGGGCAGGCAGAGGGACACTACTTCAGAACATTTACTAACCAGCAATTCCATGTTTGAGAGCAGAAGTAGCTAACAGCAAGGGAAGAAATATTAGGGAAGATTTACTAGAGCACACGAGTGTAAGATGCCCACAGAAATCTCTCAAACAGAGTAAGTAGCCTCCTCCAGATGTATTTAATGACAAGAAAATAAACTCAGCTCGCAAATTATGGTCCAAGTTCACAGCCCAGATCTAGGATGGCCAGAGATACCCCTTGACCTGTTGGAATGTTTCAAGCACAACGTTAAAAAGTGACCATAGGAACCAGAACCCCAAATGTCATTAACTGTGTCCACACTGTACTTGACCAAGTGGCTCTGGGGTCCTGGCACTTGAGTCCTGTACCAGCCCTCACGGGCAGCCTGTGCTCAGCTTGATTTCAGCTTGGCTTTTTACTGCCTGTAAATCCCTTCTGCCCTGCAGCAAAGACAGAATCCTCTGGGAAAGTCATTTTTTCTGTCTGACATGATCTCCATGAGGGAGATGAAACAGCTGGAGACTGAGCAAGTGATGGGCCATGCCAGTGAAACCTGTTTTCAGGATATTGTAACCAGTGCATGTGCCTTGGAAATGAGGTTTTCCCTCAGGAATGTAAACTGCAACCTGCCAGACTAACAGGATATATATAGAAGGCCAATAAGCAATGAGAGAAATAAGTATAAACTGGAGGCAGAGACAGCCCACCACCACCAGTATATGGTTGTGCCTCCACTAATATTCCTGAGCTGTTCAGTTGCTCATTAGTACATGAGTGCATAGTACGCAGAAGCACAGAATAGTTAGGGTTGGAAAGGACCTTAGGATCATCTAGTTCCAATCCCCCCGCCATGGGCAGGGACACCTCACACTAACATTTACACATCCAAAGACTCATGAACTGTAACACAAATCAAAGCAGGATGGTTGCAGGATGAAGGTACTCTCGGGAAGAGTGTATCTCCCAGTGACAGGACAGTCCCCACAGTGCTTTGCACATCTATTTGGAAACACAAACCTTCATGGAAAGAGCTCAGTTGCAGCTTAAGCCCTGTAACAGGCATCCCAGGCAGGGATCTTCACTGAATTTCTGCAGTTTTGACTAGGCTGGAAGTGGATTAAGCTGGATAAATGCACAAACCTGCACAGGCCGATTGACAAGGCAGGAGGTGGAATCAAGGGCTATCAGCTGCTGCTGAATCACTAAGGCTGAGAACCCTCCTGTGAAGTTTTATGTGAGGCTTCGCTGTGCTTACTGCTGTTTTCTCACCTTTCTTCTCAGGAGCAACTGAATAGCTCAGGAATATTGTTAACCCAGTGCAAAGTGAAAATACATCCTGCTTAATGTATGATTTTGCAGACCCAGGATGTTCCACCATTTCTATAAATTTGGCAATTTTGCTGTCTGGTCACATTTTCCTCCGTATCAACCTGGGCACTGTGATTTGTTGCCCTGCAAGAACATTGCTATTATGTTAGCAGTACACAGCAGCAACAGCTCTAACATCTGACACAACAGCAGTAAGTTCCTGACCTGACATTTAGAAGAGGCTCTTTCTGACTCCAGTGTGCTTTGGAGTAAGCCCTAAAGACCTTGCCCATGCTTTACACCAGTGGTGCTGGTTGTGATCAGCACTTGACTCTTCATCTGCTGTGGCTCCTGGGGTCTTTTTGTTCTTTTAGACCATTCAGCTTACAGTCAAATGTCAGCTCCTCAAAAATAAGCAGCTGGCTTGTGATTAAGGAGTAGGAAGAAGGGGGCTCAGTTAATTCCCAGCTCAACCACAGACATTGGGATGTCTCACCTGGGAGCTAGATGGGCCAGACTGCTCACAGTCTGGTTTATTCCAGAAGCACTAAACTCCCCTGAACTGAGTTGCTAGCTAGTGGAGTTCTGATGTGCTTGGCATATTTGTAAATCATCTTAACATCTCTGCTAACATCAACAGCTGTAGGGTTGGGACAATCCTACTGCTTTCCTTTCACTGTGTGTAAGCTGGAAGCCCATTAAGAGGCACTGCTCACTGCAAGCACGCAGAGCGCCAGTGGGTTTAACACAGCAGCAAGAGAGAGTCAAGCAACAGAGACCCTCCCTATGAGAGGGTCAGCACAAGGGGGTTCTCCCACAGCCTGGAAAGCTGATCAGAGTATGCCAGAGGGAAAAAGAGATGATAATTCTCTGAAATGCGCTTGGAAAATTACACAGGCTGACTCATGGGCACATTTAATGGGTTTCTGGCGGAGTGACTGTACCTCCTCATTTGAACTGCTCCAAACGAAGGCAGAATTTTAGTCACACAGAAATTACATCAAAAGGAAAAGCCAGATGTTTTGTGAATCCCACCACTAATGAGCTACAAGTGCTGTTTTTTCCATTGTACAAGAAAATTATGAATTTTTAAACATATACAAAACAAATTGTTTGTGATTACATTAGACCTTCAAAAGCAAGTGGGAACATAAATTCAGAGATGAATAGCATAATATTGGATGCTTGCCTCACTGCTTGACTTCAATAACTTATCTCAATAAATCCCCCAGCAGAAAGCATCTTATGTACTTCAAGCCTGCAGAAGATGAGACGTGAATGCTGGAGGAATTACAAGACAGAGGGGCTTTCTTGCAACAGTGAACAAGCTGAAAATTACAAGGTAATGGAAACTCAGCGGGAGGCCCCGTACCCTGCCATTAGCTAACTCCTACAATGATTGCTGCCGGAATCGCTTGGCTTCTGTAAGCACCGTGCACTGTTTCTGCACTTTGCATCTCTCCCCACCTAAGCACACAGACAATTTAATTAGGGAAGAGCAGATACCTGAGCAACAGGGACTTGGGCTTGCAGGTGGAGCGGAGCTGCCGCCCCGAGCAAACAGCAGCTCTCCGTCCCCACACGCCCGTCTCTTCTCTGTGGCACTTCACACCATCTCTACACTTCAGTTTATTTAAGTGTTCACCATCTTTAAGCCAATATAGAATCACAGATTCATAGAACAGTTTGGGTTTAAAGGGATCTTCAAAGCTCATCCAGTTCCAACCCCCCTGCAACAAGCAGGGACATCTTCAACTAGATCAGGCTGCCCAGAAGCACATCTAGCCTGGCCTTGGATGTCTCCAGGGATGGGGCATCCACCTTTCTGGGCAACCTGTGCCAGTGTTTTACCACCCTCATTGTAAAAACTTTCTTCCTCACATCCAGCCTTGATCTCCCCTCTTTTAGTTTAAAACTGTCACCCCTCATCCTGTTGCAGCAGGCCCTGCTAAAAAGTCTCTCCTCATCTTTCTTATAGGCCCCTTTTAAGAACTGAAAGGCCACAATAAGGTCTCCCCATAGTCTTCTCTTCTCCAGGCTGAACAATCCCAACTCTCTCAGCCTTTCCTCATAGGAGAGGTGCTCCTTCCCTCTCATCATTTTTGCGGCCCTCCTCTGGACCAACACAGCCCCGACCTCCCCAAACCGTGTTACTACCATGACTGTGGAGCTCAGGAAAATGAAGAACTAACAGCAGGAGAGTATTGGGCTTGAGTTGCTTAAAAGGCCAATTAGTGCCTGTCCCTCATGCTTCTTACTGTGGTCTCATCCCATAGAAACTCTTGTTATTCCAGTCTCGGATAAGAAGTCAGCTTTATATAAATGTCCCTGAGCTGTGGCTCTTATTTTACCAACCAGGAGGTTAATGAGGATAATACTTTTCCAGTATTAAAAGGGAGAAGAAAGCCAATCCAGCAGGTGCAATATGGCAGAGCAGAGTGGGAAGTGCACTTACAAGGAGGCACAAGAAAGTGGGCAAGAAGAAAATGCTTCCTTCAAGCAGATACAACACATAAACAGACAAAATCCTCTACTGAGAAAAATTGGGAGATAGGGGAGAAATCATGTTAAGTTTTTCCTGGGAGGTGGGGAAGGAGAGAGCAGTAGTAATGGCTAATGGAGTGTCACTTCAGATTTAGAAATTGACACTGGTGCTGTGAGTGGACTTACAATGCTGAGATGAGGAGGCACAGTGCCAGGATTGTGGACCAGGGGCCTTGATCACAGGCTCTGCACACTGCAGAAAGGCCCTCCAAAACAAGAGGCAACCTGCAGAACATCGATGTCCCCTAGATTTTACCCTCTACGAGCTGCTCTCTCCTACCCTCCTTTATGCTACCACATCACAAAGCCATCAGCAGCAATCTGGCCTCAACCCTGAGGGTTAAGGGATGTTTGGTCTCAGAGAAGCCAACTGCATGAGATGCCGAGGCCAGCCTCAGTTTCCTGTTTCTTATCCCTTGCTATAAAGTTCAACCCTGCAAGACCATGGGCTCTGTGCCACTGGCCAGGTCTGGCCCTACCTCAATTGAGTTTTAGAGACGGAGAAGACAGCTTCTCCTCCAGAGACCACAGCGGCCACGGAGAGAGGTTTCACTCATCATAGCAGAGAGGAAACACAAATCACAGGAGATCAAACCTGCAGCCTCATTTTTTTATCTTAGGTGCTTAAAAGATAGGCATCTGGATCCATATTTAGGTACTTACATGTCTCAGTGAAGTATTTTGGGGCATGACAGCGGAAAGCTTGCCTCTGAGGAACTTCAAGCTAGATATGACTTGACACTTCTGATAGCTGTGATCTCGTGTACCTGCATGCTAGTCAGGCCCAGCTGGCCTGATGTCCATCACAGCATCCTCTGGAGAGAGGTCAGGCTCAAGCCCAGGCTGGGGCTGGTTTAAAGCATGCTTTAATGGGAACTCTTGCACTGCATGTGTAATTCTTTGGCTCCGTCTCAGCTCTCAAATTGAGGGCTGGGAGTTATTTCCTCAGAGGTAGTGCCCTGCATGGAAGCCCCTTCCAAGCTATCAGCATGTGTGAGAACCATCAGCAACTCCTTTGATGTACACTGCTTGCTTTTAAACTCAACCCTCCTCCAGCATTTTCCAATCAATACTCTGCCAGGATTTCTGAGATACCTTGGTATTTTCCAGTAAATATGACAGAAAACGTGAGATCTATTGCAAATGCCACAGGAGCCACTAGATGACATTTATTCCTGTGCCGGGCTTCAAATTCAGTGGGACAGATTGTGTTCTGAGCTGGGGGAGGGATGGATTTCACCCTCTGTGTCTCAGTGGTGACTGTTACATCCCTGGTATGAAATAGGCAATTATAAAACCTTGTCTCTCACTCAATTCTAAAAGAATTGTTTCTCTAAAATCAGAATAAACCTGGCTATTAACTGTTAAATATTCCTCTTTCTTCTGTATCCTTCTGTTTAGAAACACTGGTGCTCTCTGTGTGAAAGTGAATCTCAGATCCCAGAATGTGCTTTGTTTTTTACAGGTTTCATTTCAGGAGTTGGTTGAATTTTTACCTCAAATCAATCAAATGCACGGGTACATTTCAACACTCATCCAGCTTTCCTGGACGTGTTAGGAGATTACCAAGCTTGCCTGATTCTAATTAAAGACAGGCCAGTGGGCAATCAATTTCACTTGTACCAACTTGTAATTACAATGTTTGCTCCATAGCTCTACAAAAAAAGGTGGCAGGGGAGGAGGGGGTTCTGAGGGACTTCGTGGTGCTGCTCTGAAGAACCTCAGAGCAAATCGCTTCTGATAACCTGTAGTGGGAGAACTGCATTGTTTTAAAATCATCTCAATGCTACTTTATACTACAATAAAATGGAAAATCTGGGAATGGAAAATCTGTAATATTCTCTGTGGATCGCCATTTAGTCTACTCCTGCCATCGGAGCAGGTTATTCACATGAGGAGCTGTCTCTGTGTCTTGTTCTGCTTTGGTAGGTGTTTCTATGGGCAGATCTCTCATTACTACTGCTGCTGCTTGACGATACAAAAGTGGAGTTTCACCCTCTTCTGCCTTTCCTCTTTCCCCATCACTATTCAGGCTGTAATGAGGACAAAAAAATGCAATCAAGTTTTATAGTTCCATACCCACCCTTCCCTTCTTTTTTATTTTAAGGATTTTTTATTAAAAGGATTCCTGAAGAGTTATCCTGCTGCTGTTCAAGCAGTACCTCAAATTCCATGCACTTTGCCTGATTTAACCCAACAAATAGACTGTTTCTTCCATGTCTTGGCACTTTGTACAGCCAAGGAGGACCTGCAGCCTGAAGACCTGCACATTATGGCAAGACAATGTTTCCTGTGCAATGGAGACAAGCTGAAGCACTTCCTTTCCCTATCATTCCATACCTCATCCCCAGCAGTAGAAATCCTTTGGCAATTACTCCTAATTCAAGCTCTGTCAATTAAATGACAGCAAATAAATGACAACTTTAATGGCACTCTATAACTAAAATGACTGCAACAATTTTTGCTTTATTACTCACTTGTGTCACATCAAGTATCACACAGTTCTGAAAAATATGCCCAGAAGGAAGAAAAAAGAGAAACACTGGAGGAAGGAAGCAAAACTAGTGAAAGAAGAGGCCAGAATCTGCTTTCTGTTGTTGGGTTTATGCGGTTCGTCTCTCCTCTAAGATGGGGCACAGTTCAATGCAGCTGGTGAGGTGACTGATAGATGCTTGGAATGAAGCTGGTCTTTCCCAGCAATTCACATTTCCACCTTTTGTTTGTACTACCAGGATATGCAGCTATTGTCAGACAATGAGCGAGTGCTGGGCTTTCAGAGAAAAACATACACAGTTCAAACCTGTGATTTAATAATTGGAAGTACAGCACTGCCTCTGCTCCCTTGGAGATATCCGATGCACAGGAAAACCTTACTGTGAAAACCTTACAGAAATCACTTACTGGTGACACTGACTTGTTTCATTGAGGATTCTGATTTGTTCTGAATGATCTTCAAGCACTGGAGAGTGTTAAATGCACACCACCAACCAGAAAATGCTTTTAATGACAGTTATTTGTCATATGTTCTCTCACCATTGGATGCGACAGAATGGATGTGGGACCAGGCAAGAAACAGAATCGCTGAATTATTTGGGTTGGAAGGGACCTTTGGAGGGCTTTAGGCCAGCTCTGAGCTGTCCCAACTAGATCAGAGTGCCAAGGACTTTGCTAGTTTATTTATCTCCCCTGGTAAAGATCCCATAACCTCTGCTCATGTCTGATCATTCTCATAATGAAATTCTTCTCTTTATATCTGCAGAGCTATATCCAAAAAGGTTATATATTTGGAAATGCTTCCTTACTCCTTTTCTCTTGCACCACCGCAATTCCCTGCACCAAACACTGTATATGTCACCTCTTCTCCTAACAGAAGTAAAGCTAGAATCAGGCCGTGTGGAAACTGTTGACAGCACCAGCATTTTGCAGTACTCTGTCATAAGCAGGTCCTGTGCTCATATCCAGGGATGTGTTAACTCTTACCTGGATCTAAGGTGTAACTCTGAAGTTATTAAGGTTAAAGAGAGTTTTCCCATTAGTGATACTGAACATCCCTTGATGTCAGTGACAATTTGCATTAACGTCAACCACAAAAATGTCAACATTTTTAAACTATTAAATAAGGACTCAAGTGAAATCACTACAAGCTGGGGTTTTGCTGCAGTAACTTGCACTGTCAACCAAATTCATGTTTTCGCCAAAATAACAGGGTGAAAAAGGACCAATGAATTTACTAGAAGGCCTGAAGCATGTCAGCACAAAAGCCATGACAGCAAAATAACCACCATCACCAGCTGAAGCACTGGGTTCAGTGGTCTGAAAGCAGCTCTGGCTGCTACTTTGCTTATCATTAAGGAGGAAGTCGTTTGGTTTCTCTCCCAATATCTGCTGTCATAGACTTCAAATACAATCCTTTCTGAACAGGAAAGCACTCTATAGATGTATCAGCCCCATTCACCACAAAGGCAAACTGGTCTGCTTCATAATTGATTTTCCACAGACAATTGATTTAAACTTTTCAAACCCCTCACGATGGCAGGATTAGATCTGACTCCTTCCAGTGTCCTACAGTTTGCAGGGCAAGCTCTGAGCCACGTTTCTCTTTCACAGAGTTCTGCTTAATTGGATGAAGGGGAAGGTTCAAGGGCAAGCCAACAGAAGGTGTTTTATTTAAACACAGCCCTCAAGTACCTGTAATGAGCAAGTGTGTCTTTCACTCCCCTGTATAAATGACAGAAGCGATGTTTCAATTCCATTTACCTCTCTTGGCAAGGTGGTTAACACAGAAACCTGAGCTATTTTATCCTATGGCATTAGTGCAGGGAAATGTGTTTATTATGAGTTCCATTATAATATACTTAGCACAGTCCTTTCAAGTGACAACTGGAGGTTTATTTAAGAACTAGTTCAGCACCAGCTACAGATAAAAAGAAGCTTTCACATGTCAGTGGAAACTGCATCAGGTCTTTACTGGCTGTTATGGTTAAAAACAATCAGCTGAGGAAAAAGAGATTAAACATTTTTACATGCAGCTTATTCGCATAAACAGCATTACTTCTTCCAGTGCATTACTGTGTCCAATAAGGTTTTGATTAGGATAGGTAGGAAATACCAAAGCTCCATGGCTTCTGTGTGAATACATTTCCTTCTCATAAAAGTTCAGTTTAGCATTCCAGAACTGGAAGCTCCCAACAGCCCCTAGAAATGTTTTCACCCCCATTCGGATGGTCAAGCAGCCCTCTGCCCATAGGAGCACCCAGCACAGCCACCTTTACTTTGTGAGGGGATAAAAAGACTAAAGTTTACTTCAGTTTACAGAATAGTCTGTTTTTCACAGTCCAGTTGAGCACTCATTGATTCTGCCCTCCTCCAGGAGAGAGGAGGTACCATTCCCCCAGGCCTGGCTGCCTCCTCTCATGGTACGTACTGGCTGGACTAGAACGAAGCAACAGTTCACAGCGAAGATGGTTTAGTACATGTTACAGATCAGTCAATAATGTCTGAGGCTCTCAGGCTGAGAAAAAAGAGCCAGCTTTGGCACGTGGCAAATCTGACAACCATGTATAGTGAATACACATTGTATTTAAAGCACTGTAGATGTGGTGCTTTGGGTCATGGTTCAGTGGTGAACTTGGCAGTGCTGAATAGTTGGACTTGATGATCTTACAGGTCTTTTCCAGCCTAAACAATTCTGTGATTCTATGATTTCACATTAGAACAGCAAGGTTTTTAATAGAGTGTAAATGTCTTTAATCACCCAGGCTAAACAGCACTAAGCACAAGTTCAAGGTGACTCTAACAGCTCCTATTAAAAATCTGCATTTTCATCTTCCTTAGATTAACTCCTATTTTAATTGCTCCTCTCACTGATTGAAGTGCTGGCGAAGGGAGCACTCTCATTCCTTTGATCTCCTGCTTTCACTACACACCGGCAAGGTTGGACATCAAGCAAAGCTACAGAATTGCTCTGCTCCAGGGGAGAGCACGTGGCTCAAGTGTGGAACGGCTGATAGCACACAGCATGAGTGGCAGCAGGGCCTGGGGACAGGCTGCCTCCTGTTTCTCTTGTTACCCCATCCATTTCCTTGCTTACACCACTCCCAAAACAAGAGGGACTTCATTGATTTTATCCACATTTGAACCTGGAAGATACTCAGAGAATCCTTTTTTTTTGCAGTGAGCTTGTGAATTTCCACCCCATGGTCAGAGCAACCTGCTCCCCACGCCTTGCAATGGGTGGCCATGGCCCTGAGTCTCCCATCCTTCACACAGAGCTAAACCAACTAACAAAATACCTCTTCATATACAAAGACCTGTCGGTAAACCACTGCTTCCCAAAGGGGACAAACAAGAACACTTGTAGATAACAACGTAAGTAACATCACCAGCAGGTTGGGAAGGGACCATGAAACCTTTTGTTCTTGCCAGCACATCACTGAGGAGCTTTCAGAGAAGTTGAAAGGAGAAAAATTCCAAGACAGCAAAAGGAAGTATTTTTATACTGTGATTAGCCTACAGCACTCATTGCCATGGGATGTTCCTGAAGGAAAAGCAACAAAGATCTGAAAAGGCACTGGAAATATATAGGCCTATCATGGCTGTCTGAAGTTGATGGCTGTCAAATGGGGGGAGGGATCTTAGTGGTTTTTTTCAGTGTGGGCTCCTGTGAGGTGTTTGTTCCTCATCTGTCTGCTGGGGGTTTCAACACTCACAGGCTAAAGTATCTGCTTCTGATGCCTGGCACAGAGGAGACCCTGAGCTAAAGCTGCTGCTGGCGCACCCAGCCTCGGTGGTCCTCTACTGCTGTGAGTACTGCCATCAGTAACTGCTCAAGCTGCTTAGCACAGGAACCAGCTGAACCAGCAACATATTTGAACAACAACAACAGAAAGCTCCCCAAATCCCCCCCAACATTACATTCTTCACTCAGAAAAGCCAAGCACAACTTTTTTCCTGCTGTTGTTCTGGTTGCCCAGGTAGTGCAGCATCCCTGAGGGGCTTCCACTGAGGACATGAGCACAACCTTGGCAAGTGTAGCCTGACTAATTCTGAAAACTTACATTCATGGTTCAAAACCTGTTAACAGAGGAGACTTTGCACTATGCACTGTGTGCACCAGCTGTTTCTGCACACCTAAAAGTCCCAGTGAAGTTGTACACACCAGCAGGAGCGCTCTTCTCAGGCTGTAGACATGGGGACTGCAGTGGGGCCACAGTGTGTCCCTGCACTGGGGGCAATTCCTCAGGTGAGGAGTTGCTGATGCCCCTGGGAATTCCCTCTGCCAGCAGCCCCGTCCTCCTTTCAGCTGTGAGGAAGGTCTTTCACCCCAGCCTGTCACCTTCCTCCCAGCCAGACCAGTTTGCCCAACTTCAGATCTGCACTTCCTCCTTTAATGTGATTAGTGACAGCTGCTGTTATCTGAGGAAATCTAAATTGCCTCTTCCTGTGCTAATGAATCACTGCACTATGTGTGTGGGGATTAGAGAACAAGATGGATTTATTAATACACGTCTCATTAAAGGGACAGTCCCACTGTTCGTGGCTTTGGTGAAGAGGTTGTAGCAGGTTTTGGAGGTGGAGAGGACAGCCACGGGTTGTCACTTCTAATTACAAGCCACACTTGTACCTATAGATCTTCTCAGACTGCAATTAGTGAGTGGAGGTACTAATGTACGTGCGCAGAGTGGGGCAGCCGTGTCAGTGTGGATGTCACACTAAGCAATCCTGTCTGCAGGACCCAGCCTGGGTCCAGCGCAGAGCTGCTGAGGCTGCACTGCCTGTTCCAGCAGCCAGAACAACTTTAAAGCACCAATTGCCTGGAGGTGGGAGGATGTTCCAAGGAAAGGGTCATCCTAAATTGACTTCTCTCCTACACTCCTTCTTAAGCATCCTTTATTATCTGTCAGATGATAAATCACAGCTATCTGTCTGATTAGATTTGGGGTCTGACTGAGGCTAAGCACTCTTATCTTAGATTTTTAAGGTACAACTGCTCAGCCTCTAACATAAGAGACTTTAATGATTTTGTTTTCAAGGTAACTTGGCACTTAAAACCTCACCAGCCAGTTTGTAAAATGCTAGTGAAGGATTTTGTAAACTAAGCCTAATTACAGCAACAACGGACCTGTTTGCAGGCAGATGTGATGTGAATAGTGATACCCCAAAGAATTACTGTCATTTAGTCTGCTTGGGAGAGTGCAAATTGAAAAAAAGTGCTTGTCTCTGTTGTTCTTTTCTCACACCTAATGCCAGGAACTCAGAGAGATGCCTCCCAGCCTCCCCTTACAAAATACAATGGAGCAACAGGTCTCCTGCTGTGCAGCAGAGAAATGGAAATGGTCAGGAGTGGCACTGCACTGTCTTGACAACACAGCCCAAAGCAGCATCCTCAAACCCCACTGCGAGAAAGCATAGGGAAAAAGAAAGTCCAAGTGAGCTCATGTCATACTCCCCAACCCGGGTATTCGGCGAAGAGAATGTCTAATGTGGTGTGGCCATTCTTACACAATTCCCTCTATCTGCAAAATCTTAACTTCTTCACGGCATGAGCCAATAAGGAACTCTACTAGAGGGAACTGAGGAAGATCCTTCTTCTTGGACCCACCTTTTGTGCTAATTATTCTGGTGCTGATTTAACTAAATATCAATGCAGTATCAGTGGGATTAAGACAGAACCTGTTGTAATAAAGCACATCCAGGAAGGTGCTCAGCTCTTCTAAGATGTTCCCTGCAGCCTTAACTGCTCAGAAGAGCAATATTCTCACTTAAGGCAGTACTGTTTGCGTGGTGAGGCTTAGGTGGCTGAGCAGTGTGAATTTATGTATGAGTAATCTTGACCCACTGAAAGCACCAGAAGTCTCTTCATGGACTTCATCTCTGGCTCTGGATCAGACCCTGGTCCTCAGCAGACATAAATCCCTGTATCCCCACTGAAGTCACCACAGCTATGCCAGGTTAGGTCAGCCAGTGCTCCTGCCCTTTCCCTCCACTGTAATTCAACATGCGTAATTACCTGCAAAAGCATTCTGCTGACAACAGTCTTCTCTTCTCAAATGAACTATTTTCACTGCATTCCCAGGCCCTACATCTTCTCTAATAATGTTGTACTCCAGGTGGATTACCCATCACCATAAAATCATTCCTTCTTTCAGATACAGTTAATTTTAACGAGGCTGGCATAGCCTAACAAGCCATTGATTCACATTTATGGATACAGTAAACAACTCTTCATTTCTTTCAATCTCTACACTTGAGTGTGCTAAATAGTTTTAACCAAAGCTGCACTCCGGACACACGCCCTCCTTATTACTGGGAGACATCCAAACATTTCCTACAAGGTTATCACTGTGCACTCTGCCACAGAGGAAGAGAAATTAAGAGCATATTGGTATGAACAGACCTGCAGGATAACATGATTTCCTATAGTCACTTGAAATAAATGAACAAGATTCAGGTTTCAGTTATCACTTTGCAAAGCTGACTCATAGCTCCAGGAGAAGCCTAAAGAAACAGAAATGCTTTTCATTGTGGATTCTCTCTTCCATTGGAGGTTAAAAGATTAGGGGTACCCAGCCTGCTGTTATAATTGAGGAAGAGATAGTCCCCAGCTTGACCTCAGCTAATTTTGCTGTTGGGGAGCTCAGTGCTGTGCTCCATAGTAGCTCACACTGACAGCAGCAGAACCAGATGGAAAATCCCAATCCCCAAATTGCTGTTCAAACCATAAAGAGAAAAAAAAATATCAAACCTTCAAACACATCTGAGCTACACGGCCCAAACCACTGTGCTCCATGCTCCTGTCATTCAGATGCCTGAACTCAGCCTGTCTGAATCACCCTATGATAAATCTCTACCCACGCTTGATCTATAAATTATGCATTTTTCAGCATGTGAAAAGGGCAAGTCCTGAGATTAGAAGCTAACCTGGGACTCAAAGCATGAGTGATCCAGTCAGCCTTGTATTACAGGGCCAGAAGGGTCTTCCAGACAACAGATAACCTTATCCCCTCACTTACTTGCCTGTATCCTGGTGGTGTGTTTCACAGACACTCCCTTGCCCACTGCAGGGCCTCCCAAGGCTGTCTGTTCCAGTCCTCACCTTATATTTCATGAACAGCTTTCCATAGCAGGCAATCTGAATCTCCTTGGCTGCAGTATAAAGCCTAAATGTCCTTGTTCTATCTACCACAGATAACAAGGACAAATTACTCTCTTTCCCTTTTTAAGTGTTATAAAGATGCCGCCTCTTGCCTTAGCCCTGCTCTGTCTTAGGTACACGCTCTTCCACGGGCTCCTCGTGCTCCTGCTCTCCACCAGTAAGGATGGGATGACAGCACTGTGCCTCCCTCCCTCAGGGAGACAAACACATTTAGAAGATTGTGAGTTTTAGATCCTACTGTAGGCAGCATGAGTTTTTCCAAGGTACTCTGAAGTGATGGATAACATTGTCAACTGCAGAGTTAGCTCGAGTGTTGGAAAACAAGAGCCTTTCCCTCACAACAAATTCAAGTGCTCTTTGGTATCACTCCAAAGGCATCCCAGAAACCACCCCACGGAGTGCTGCTGACTACTACACTTCATCTAAAGTCATGAGGCCAGACCATGACATGAAGTAATAGGAAACCTGATGAGAATAAGCCACTTCACTGGACATCTGGTTCTTACCTGCTGCACTGAGAGGACAGAGCAGCAGATGTGCCTCACGCATGAGCCTCGATTGGATGTAGAGTGACACCGACATGAAAGGGGGCCGAGGAGCTGCCATCACAGGGAAGCACAGCCCATGTGCTGAACCAGGCCACGTATCTGAGGAGCTGCGGCTCCTGCCTCCTATCAACACGTGCATAATTCTGACATGCAATACAAACAATTCCTCCTTTGCCTCATTAAGAGATGCTACTTTCAGAGTGGGTTTCAGCGGTTGCCTCAAGAAGCACAGCTACTTCTGCTTTCACAGCATAAAATAAAAACCTCAACTAAGCTCCGAAGACAGGGCCTTGGGTTTGGGGTCACTGAACAAACAAACTGGCTTTGACTTCGTGGCTTCACAGATCACCAAAACCTACTGCTCGTTATGTTCCTATATGACACATTCTCGAGTCTCAGGGGAACATCTACTAAGCAGTACTTCAGCTCCTGCTCAAGTAAGTGGATGTATGCACACATCAGAGCAAACAGATTTTAGACAGTTAAACCATTTCGATGCCCATATTTTCAGAAGGTGCAGAGTAAGAAAATGGATGCTCGCTTTTTTTTAAGCATTTAAGTGAGGCACTTAAATTGGAGCAACGTGGCTCTCCATATAGCTACGCAAGCAAGAGGTACTTGCTAAGGTCTGGCCTCTCCTCCTCCTTCCCCAGACAATGGAGTGATCTCAACAGTACCATATTCCCAACTCAGCTGCTCCGGTTCTGAGTAGAACGAACCTGGTTGCAACTGAGTTCTGAAACAACCTGCGGGATGCATTTCTCTTCCCCAAATCCATTCAGTTCCAAGGGAACAGGAGTTACTACAAGGACTACTTCTTGCATTCAGCTTGAGAATACATCTAGAAAAGGTGAGTAGCTGTCACACACGATACATGGGTTTGCAAAACAAGGCTTAAAGATACACTTGGGAAGCATTTGAAAAGACACAAACCCAGAGAATAAGTCTCCAGCTGCTGTTCCTTCTTCCTTACTCCTTTATGCTACAAGGCATGAAGAGAAGAGGAGAAAATGAGGATCCTTCTACACTCACTAAGAAGCGGAGTCACAAAGTAAATATGGAGTGGGCACTCAGCAGAGCTGTCACAAGAGCTACGGATACACACATCCCCCATCGCACCTACAGCGCTGCTGTGCCCGCGTAGTTTGGGGGTGCCCTAAGAACAGCTCATAAGCACCAGTGGGCTGCTGAGCCTGAGGCTCCCTGCTGCAGTTTGCACAGGAGGGACCTGCCAGAGCAACATCCCGCAGTGTTAAACAGGCTCCTTAATCAGCATAGAATTCTATTCTGTTCTATTCTAAAATAGGAAGGAAAACAGGATGAGACATAGACTAATTTACATGCAGAGCTCCAATAAACCAACACTGTAGGATATATCCTGATCAGAAGGTAAGGAAAGGGAGAAAGCAGCTAAACCTTGGTATTATTAAATGCAAAACGTAAAAACATTTTAAGTGACACCTTCAGGAAGAGAGCTTTTAAATTATTCACAGTCAATGCAATACAATCCACAGCTAATTACAGTCTATACATGCAAATGAAAGTAATGATAATCATAATGACTTTGCACTTATATACTGTAGCAATTTTCGTCTGAAGACCTCCAAGTCTTTATAAACATTAATTAATCCTCCCGTCACCCTGATGTGCCACGTAACTGTTACCATAATTCTCCTTTTAGAGGCAGGTAAACTGGGGTTCAAAGGTGAAGTGATGTGCTCATTGTCACGTTCTGGTGCTGCAGGAGGGATGGTGATGTCTCCTTGGAGGGCAGCCACTACAACCACTGCCTGGGCACAGCTGGGGGCTAAGGGAGGAGACGGGCATATGGAGACGAGGCAGGTGAAGGGATGATTCTGGAGCTGAAGAACAAGAGTTTGCCAACAATACTTCACTTGTACTACAAAGACAGCACTGTAGCACACCACACTGCAGCAGTTCCACTGCTGAGACCCATACACTAACCCTAAAAGAGCTGACACTGATTTGAAGGTTTGATTTTGCCTTTGTAGAGTTGTTTTATTTTGTTCTTTTGGTTTGTTTCTTCTAAGAAAATAGTATTGTAAAAGTTTGTCTAGGAGCCAGGATTGCAGAGAAACAGCAAATACCAGAACCACTGCTGTTAGCAGCTTTGGCTTTATCTAATAAAGACCTTTTATCTGGAGTTTAGAAATGCAAAGTGAGAAGATGTGGTGCATTACTGGGAAACAAGGCTGAACTTACAAGTTTTTGGCACATGGGCTCAGATTAACCCATCCAAGTCAGTCTTGTGCCTTCTGGTTTCTGTTCATGGGCTCCAGGCTCTCAAGAAAGCTGCTCCACCAGGTAATGCTAAACACAGAAGTTAAGGCAGTTTGGGCTGGATGTATCTGGCAAGCATACTATGGGCTTCACAAGTTAGGTATTTAATTCCCAGTGCCATCCCATTACATTTGGAGACTCTTCTGCAGCACCCACCCTAGGGCAGCAGTGAGGCAACCTGCTAGGTGCTACCACAATGAAAGTGATTGCTCTAATACAAGGCAAACCCTGCAGGACAGTTCGCTGGTTCTTTCTAGGGCTAATGATGAGATGCAAAAGATGAATGGACTTGTGAAATCCCCTTGGCAGAAAACCTGACAGTCCAACAGACACCAGAACCTAACTTCAAACCCCTCTCACCTGGAATTACTCTCCTGGATCTGTATCCCGTGGCTCAGCAAATGTCCTTACCCGTGTTTCTAAAGGCTGTTGTGTGTTAATCATTGCCTGGTACCATAAAACACAACAGCCATCAATATCAAGCCTGCCAACTTAACAGACTCTTGTAATGGGAACATTTCTATAGACCTACACAATAAGACTAATTGCATGGGCTTGCTGTAAAAGCCAGAGGTCATTTGATTACTAGCTGTTTTGTACCATGAAAGTGCACATTAATTATTTAAAAGATGGACTTATAATTATTGTAAGGTCTAAGTAATTACCTCTAATTCTGGCAAGTGTTAGAAAAACTGATAGTCGAGCAAATTCAGGTTTTAGTCATTAGTAAGCTCATAATTACATTTAAATTGTAAAATGAGAATTATGCAATTTATCTCCCCAATAATGCATAAACATTACAGTGATTGTAGGTTTTAATGGACTATATTATTACTATAAAAAGCAGAGCAGTGATGGGCAGTGAGGGGCAATTTGAGTTCATTGCTGTTATTTTACATTATAATTGCTTATCAGTGATTGCACCATGATGGTTCTTCTCCTTGATTAACACGGGATGAGTCCATTCCACTCATCCAACTGTACTGCAAAGTAACAAAACTTACTGCAGTCACTAAAAAGAAAGGATTATTCTTATACCAATCCAGGACTAATTGCTGCAGGGAAGCAATCCAGAAATCACATATTTACCCTTTCTCTATCCCTTAAAAAAGCAGAATTCCCAAGTCATGTTGGTTTGGGTAGGGCTGTTTTCATTCAGACTTTTCAGGACCTGTTCCCATACACTCCTCACCCCTGCCTGAAGCTACTCACTGCTACTGCACCACCTACACCGAACAAGAATGAATAAAGAATGCCAAGTAATACTGACACAAGAGGATTTTTCAAATGCTGCTATTATTGCAGCACATCAATGGCAAAATCCATTTCAACATGAGAAAAGCAGCATAATGACTAGATACGGCTCATCAGACAACAGAACTGGTCTGGAAGAGTGAATTGTTCAGCATCATTCTAGAAAGAGGAACTTTCTAGTAATAATGAATGCAAGCCATCAAATCTGATCAGGTAACTACGGATGTGTATGCTCCGATGCTCACAGACCACCATCTGCCCCGTCTTCAGCAGCAGATATTCACAGAAGAGTTCATGCCTACTTAGCAAGGTCCCCAAAGTCTTCTTCACAGTGGCAGTAGAGAGTAAGTAGGAGGAGTGAGACCTGTGTGAGGCTGGGACACATTAAAGTGGAACACGGGACAGGAGTTTCCAAAGCACACAGTGACATCCCAACAGCACTGCCACTGGGCTCAATGGACATTTCCCCATATAAAGTCACATGGGCAGGGAGGTTATTTCAATTTAATAATGAAATTCCTTTGGTTTCAGGTGATGGGTGAAGTGATTTCTATGTGCGACTAAGCACTTCACCTGCCACACGCAGGTGTCAGTCACACAAGATCTGGAGAACAGATCAGGATAGAAGTGTAGGATATTCTATCCGGCTGAAAATGACTGCAATTAAACCACATGAGAAATGACGTGAGGCAGACAGGATTCTATCCAAAACACAGCATTTTCAGCCAACAGCACTTCTCTCTACAGCCAAACAGTGATATCGGAGTTCAATACTTCCTGAAAAGAAAAGGCAACACCAACCACTGTGAGTCACTCCTGCAATTTCCTTAAGGATTTTCACCTTCCCCATTACAGAGACTTCTCAGACAATTGACCACAGACACTGGTAGAGGTGAAGACCATGCCATTAGCTTGAAATCAGCACTGCCCGTGCAGTTAACTGTTGCCTGATTTCAGTACGACCCTTGGCTTCAACAGTCCCTCCTGTCCACAGAAAGCTTGTCCCCGTATAATGCAGGAGGAATGAAGTGCTGGGACTGTAATTCCAGGCTTGTCTCAGGGAGACACTCACGCTGTGTGCACCTTCAAGGCTGGAGGCTTGCCAGTACAACTGGCTTGGTTTGACACCAGGGAAATTTAAGAGCTGTTTTGTATTGTTATTTTACAAGCCCTTCTACAGTGTTTGTTTTAAATGATGTGCTGTGTGATTTAGTGGTTGCTGAAATGATGAAAGCCAGCGCTTGATGTGCTGTGCTCTGTGACTGTTGTCTTCTCCTGGAGATGAGATATTACTTTGCACAGGAGTTTCCCAAAAGGCGGCAGCAGCTTTAGCCTTTGGGGCACCGGATCTGCTCGGAAATTCAGAAACTAAAATCCAGGGAAATGAATATGCTTTTGGAGCAGCTCTGCACAGCCTTTAGCAGAGCAGCTCTTCTGGGTGGTGGATGGATGGCACGCAGGCAGCTAGTGCCAGCGAGGGGTTTGCTACTTGCTCTGGGCGCACAGGGTCAGGCTTTTATTAGCTATATGTTTTGAGGCCACAGACAGATCATTTCTGGTATCAATACTCAGACTGACCCTTGCTGCCCTCTCTATGAGCTATGGCATGCAGGGGCTTCGGCCTGGAAAGGGTTGTTGAACCAGGCAGACCTGCCTGCTGTGTGTTTCTCCAATGGTGAGAACCAAAGTCCCTGCCCCAGAGGGCAGAGGGGAAAAGGAAGAATTACTTTTTGTCAAATGAAATGCTCTACCGTCCTCAAGAGCAATACAGGATCAACCCTTGGAACTCAAGAGCTGATACAAGTCCTGCCCTGTGTAACTTCTAGGTTGCTACAGGGTGAAAAGAGTTGGAAATAACAGGACCCTGGGGATTTCTATGCTGCTCAAGAAACCTAATCCGAAACTTTCTCTCTGAGAATGCCCAGGATCAGGTGCTGCAGAGAAGATGCACTAAACCTTACAAGAGCTAAGCAAGGAATGATGTTACCTCACAGCATCTACTCAAGGCTCTACTAATCCCCATTTAGCAGAGTTTTACCTGAGCATAAGAATTTATACCCCTTCCAAGCCTTTTTATTAAGTAGTTTAATTCTGTACAGACACATCCAATGCCTCTTTGCACCTCCCTAAATTCCAGCCCTTCGTAAGAACTGTCAATCTTTATTACAGACACATCAAGGCGTTGAAAACACTTCCTTTCTCTGGCAAGTGTTCTCTGCCCTCTGGTTCAAAGGTGTGTCTGGTCACAGGTCAGTGAGCAACCAGAAGGCATCTTAAGAGAAACAACTTTCCAGCCAGCGCACATTTCCTCTGGGATGATGATAGCAATGGCTACATGGGAACACGGGATCCCTGGGCTGGCAGAGACTGGATGGGTCACCGAGTACAGTGCCCTGATAGCAGAGGCCACTATGTCACGTAATCTCCTTCATACAGGCTTCAAGCTGCATCTTTGAACAGGCAGTATTTTTGCCTCTGTTATTCTGGCATGAACACTGCTCTCTTCCAGAATCTTGTTGCTTTAAATGCTGCCTTATTTCCAGCCTAAATTACTGCGTGGTTAATGTATATGTTGTGCTCTTAGCCAGTGCATTCCTCTCTCTCTGCTCTTTAATCCCACATGGTATTTTTAGACAGCAATCAGATCGTCTCTTGGTCTGTGATTTGCTAGACTAAACAAGCCAAACTCTTCAAGTCCCCTCTCTCATAGTACGTTCTCCTTTCCCTTAAGCACGGGGTTCAAGTTCACCTTTCCTGGATATGACTCACTGAAGGGGTACTGCTCCAGACACAGACTTGCACGGATAGTTCCTTACCCTTCAAAGATGGCCTTCATCTGACAAACCCCAACACCACACTCCCACCTCAAAAGCCACAGCTCTAAGGTCTCCCCTTCAGGAGCCTTCTCTTCTCCAGGATGCCCCAGCCCAGCTCTCTCAGCCTGGCTCCAGAGCAGAGCTGCTCCAGCCCTCGCAGCAGCTCCGTGGCCTCCTCTGGACTCGCTCCAACAGCTCCACGCTTCTCTTGTGTTAATGACAAGGTTACCCCTGTGTTGCAAGTTGGCTGAGGCAGATTCTCACTTGTGTGCTGCAAGAGTCCTTCCCTTCTCTGCAACTCTGCACGTATGATGTATGTGACTGACCTGCCTTGTGGCTTGCAAGTCTTTGTCAGGAGTTGTGTCTAGAGTGGTGGAGAAATCAGAATTCACCAGTCAGGTGGTGAGATCAGAATAAACACAATAATTTAGAGTGTCTGTTATTTTCTTGCAGGGAAACACTCTTCAGTCACCTCAAATTCTAAGGTGTTTGCTTTTAATTGCATTAAAAGCTCAAGTTTCAGCTATATTAATTCTGTCAGTTATACAGCTCACAGAGTATCTGTGGTGCCCTGACAGCCCAGTGGCTCATGGGGAACAGCTCTTCATACAGCACTTCCAAGTCACCAGACACCAAAACCAAATAAACTCAGTGTTCTACAGAAAACAAATTCCAACCCATTCCCCAGAGGAATCTGGCCAAGTTCTCCTCTGAGGGTGGAAATTAAAATCGTGATTCCAAACCGTCATCAATCTCTCCAGACAGCAGATCATAGACCACAATTTTTGGGAGCAGAAGGTTGTTGGGTTTCTTTACTTTGGACTTGGTGATTCTGCAAACTGACCTCTTTCTTTGTCAACCCATTTGCAACTCATACCTGAAGTGATTTTTGATGTCTTCAAGGATCCATTACAAACCAGAACTCCCAGGTCAATCCACTGGGATTCAACACACTTGGGTTGGGGAATTTCTTTTAAGTTCCCTCGAGATCACTGCAACTCTCTGTGGTTAAGAGTGCCAAGGTGCCTCAACTGGAAAGAATCCCAGCTTAATCTGATGGCACAAAGCTGCCTACAGGAAGAAGAGACATGAACAGGCCCTGTAATACCTGACTGAACATCAGAATGCATATTCCATCCAGATGGCTATCTTCTGAACCACATCCTGGACTGGCAAACAGCAAACCCCATGTTTGTGTTCAGCTCACCCGCATGACAGAGTGAACTCGTATCTGCATGGCCGGGTACGGCCAGAGAAATGGAGCAGTTGCACTTCTCAAGTGCAAGACATGAAAATCAGAAGCTCTCACTTCATAGTTTTTTCAATAAAGAACACAGATAGTCTTTTCTTATTTAAACAGATGGATACCACTCCTACCTGGGAGAGAACATTCACTGCCTGCCTTTTGTAGTTGAATCAAAGTAAAGTTTAAGGGATGAAATAAGACCTACCAAGCACAAAGTACTACAGGGCAAAGAAAACAAGTGGTAGTTCTGAGGGTCCCAGGTTTGGTTCTAGCAAAGGAGAAAGAGAGGAAGACTTGTTCTTCAGAATCATTTCAAGGACTGTCAATTTGAAAGCTCCTCAATACAGCAAACACATGCTTTAGTACACCCACTGGGATGTGGTCTGGCTGTTCAGCACCAAAATCTTCTGTTTCTTCCACCTACTGAATATACACAGTTCCAAGCGAGTAAAACTTGGTTTTGACCATATGACCCTGAAGAATTTCAAAGTTTTACTAGTCTAAGGATTTGACAGAACTCGGATGTGGCTGGATATTACAAAGGAGCTGTGAAACATTCATTAATATTCTGCACCATCCTTCACTCAACTCCTACAAAGAAAACACTGTATACATATGTTGTCCTGCAGATATGCTGAGGCTGTCAAAGCTGCCTACAGAATTTGGCATCCTAATTGCATCAAAGTTATCAAAATTAGGTGTTCACATGTCCCAAGTAATGTTTTATAAATAGTGCTTAAAATAATACCAGAAATGAAAACACCAGAAGATGGCCTTGTGACACCAGCACTGGGATTCAGGCAATCGAGACACAACAGCTCCCTCTTGTACAGATTTCCTGTGCAAAGAGCAAGTACATTGCGGTGGAAGCGTGTCCCCAATATAAAATAGGGGTAATAATTTTTCACCATCTATTCCTAGTTAAAAATAAAAGACATGTAATGAAGACTTGGATGGTGTCTTCTGATGTCAGTATGCAACATTTAACTCCATACCCCAAGGATACTCTTTAGGTTTCCATATATTAATCACAGAGAATTATAATCCCAGACATCACAGGCTGCTTGGCTTTATCTTCGTTAGATGAGTGCGGAAGATGATTAACTGAAAGGCACTACTGCTAAATCCTGCCTCACTCACATCCCAGATCATCACGACGATAGGAACATTACCACTACTTAAAACTGCCTTTGCCTCAAACCCTTTTGAGAGAATTACAAGTGCAATAAAAAAGTTTCAACTGTGCAGATATTAAAATAAACAGAAACAGATTTTAATATGAGATCTTCTATACCTGACAAGGAAAAAAATCCTGAAGACTTTTGAGACCTGCAATGCTATTTCTTTGGTCTAATGTAGGTTCCCTTTCACATGGCATTTTCAATGATTAAATCTCAGGGAGATCAAAAGAGGCTTTGAATTTAACCTGAGAATTTTTCCCCTCCACATGGAAACGTTTTATGAATCTTCTTTTAAACATGAACCTCTGAGAAGGTGAACAAGGAAAAGATGGTCATCTGCACAGGCTGCAAGTAAACTAGAAACATACAGAAGCTAATGAAACATTAAGTGAAAATGTCCCCATCTTTGGCTACTTAATTCTTCATATCTTGCTCTTTAGAAGCAAAACGTAAAGATAACAGGAATAAATCAACAGTTTTGAGCAGCTGACACTGAGGCAGCACTTCATGCAGATGGGTTCATCACTGGCTCCTGCTCAGTCATGACGATCTAATCTCAACATCTTCTGACCCTTTTCTATAGTTCATTACTTTCTAATCACTTGTGGCCCTTATCGAAGAATGCTCCGAGCTTCTCAGACTGGAACAAATCCATAAATCAAAGACAATGGCTTTTTTGCTTTCTTTAGCAGCCTGTCTTTTCCTTACAATCTCACCCATCTGTTGAATCTGAAATTCACTTTTTGTATGTGTATATATACGGCTAAAAAAATAAAGAAACAAGGGAAAATATTTTAGTACGGAATAAATTGTCCATTGACTTTCTGAGCTAGTGAGAGGCACCAGCCCTGGCAGCAATCCAGGGAAGCAAGGCTGCCTCCTGCAATCTGTTATCTTGCTTTTCTTCAGTGGAGTTTCTCAGTATTCCTTTATTGATATATAGTTTCTTCTCCATGAGCAGACAATAGGAAAAGGGAAGGCTAACAAAATAATGAACTATTTTGATGCTTGCCTGTAGTTTGCACTGAACATTTTGCAATGCAAATGAAGCACACATGCTTATTAGCCATCAATCTTTGTGTCAGCTTCTGAAAGGATATAACAATCACATTTGATATTTACTTATTTTCTGGTTTCAAAGAGGGACTCTTCCTCCTAACACTTTGCAGTAAAATCATCTCTATTGAGCCACATTAGTGACTTACAGATCAACTTCTGCTCTTTAAAGACGATTACATGAGTGACATTTGTTCTAGTAATGATATCTCCTAGATCAGTAGAGAACAACATATTCAGACCCTCTACAGTGGAGCATCTCCCGGGGTTTAATGGATTTAACAAGGACCAAAACAACACCCAGGCAAAGGGGATGAGAGGGACTAATGCAAGCTAAGAAGATGAGAAGGGCTTCCTCTCCATTTCAGCTAGTCAAAGAGACTATATTCTTCCACTTTCAATAACAAACCTGCAGGACTTGTCAATAAAAGCACCAAGAGCAAAGCAGTCCAAAGCACTGAGAAGATCTAATGTGCCCTCTGCCCACCTGAGGCTGCTAGGTGAGGGGTGGTCAGGTCTTCTTTTATGTATCACTGCAAGAAGAAAGTTTAGTTTTGATGGAAATAAGGCAGAACCTGTCTAGTGAAGTATCTCAGGAGGCATTTTATAATACCCCATGTGCAAGACTGACATCAAGACAGACAGTGGACAGGGCAGGGAAGAAGAATATGCGGAAGAGGACAGAGATGGGAAAATCTGTTTTTAAACCAACAGTTGCAAAGAAAGGGGATCTGAAAGGGGCTGTGAAAAGCTTGTCCTGCTCTAGTTTTCCTGGCCATCCTTTCCAAGCCTGGGCTGGTGAATGAATAAGACAGACAAGCTTCTCAAAGCACACAGCAGCACAGGCCTAATGCAGCAGAAAATTCCACAGTGCACACACACACCTCCTACTTTCTAACTAATAACAGCTCTTGTGAGATTGGGAAATCACTAATACAGGCATACAAACACTTTCAAACTGGCATTTTGCTTCACTCCAGCTTGGGTTTGAGCCAGGTATGCTACCCTAGATGCATGCCTGAACAGAAACTCAGGCTCCAGTCCTGATGTGGAAGGAGTTGATTTGATATATCAAAGACAAAACATCCATCCAGGGTTGAATTTACAGGCTAAAAGCACTGGAAAGCAATAGGAATCCACAAAATCAAAGATAATACAGTTCCGGAATATAGATAAATATGACATATACTGTAAATGGATTTAAATTTCCAAGGCAACACAAAATGTACTATACCTCACCTCTGTGTTCCCTTTACCCAGACAACTTATTGGGATTTATTTGGAGCTGTCTAACATGCTGATGACATTCTGACATCATTTATCTCCCGATGCACAGCCGAAGTTGGCAGTGTTACTGAGGAGCTGAACAACCAAGGGATAAAAGCCGAGCTGCTTCTTAAGATCAGTCTCATTTGAAAGTATTTAGATAACTAATAGATGAGTTTACTCTACTTGTTAAGTTCTTCTATGTTCTAAGTAAAACTGACAGTGAAATTAAGCCTACTTATAGTAACAGCAAAGTAATAACTACAAATACTGTTCCATACCCTTGGCACATTTCAGTTGCTGCACCAGCGCGTGAGCCTCCACACGTGCCTGGTGCGAGGGAGCTTGGCTGGAGCTGCTCTGTGCCACCCCAATGAAGCTGCATTTCTCCATTGGGCAAGATAACACACAGCTCGAGTACGTTATAGTTTTGAGACCTCTCTGGACAAACAATGCTATAAAAGATGTGCCATGTTCTGTCCTCAGCAGTTCATCTCACTGTCAACTGGTTATCATAAAATAAGACTCCAGAGCAAGTGAGGAGTAAGGTAAAGCAAGCTTCTTAATAGGGGGGTGATGCTTAAAGCACAGCTTGTCATCTCCAGTGCTGCGTTATTTGTAAAAGCTCTGTTCTCTCCAAGGAGCTGGAGTTAGAACAGATATATCATGAAATAAATCAAACTCCTGTATCTTCCATCATATCTTCTGACCATCTGTATGACTGTCATATTTCCCATCTTTTGTTGAATTTTTTTCCACGGAAAGTCAATAAATAAGCTTTCCTTTCTTTGCTTTTCAGCTACACTTCTGGAACAGTTAAAAAAACACAACCCACTTCAACAAGCCTATTTCATAGAATATAACATCATACACAAACCATCTCAAGCACAAAAGCAAAGACTGTCATGTCCAACTTCTGAAGAGTGTATGAAGAATGATAACTTCCTTTACATGCTTTGTCTGACTCTCCTCTCCTGCTTTAAAGATAGTTTTCAAGTTTACTTCAGAAAAATCATTTTCCCTGGCTGAAGGGAAACAGCACAGACTATCCTGAACAGTCACCATCAGAGTGCCAAGCTAAGCACGAGCCGAAGGGACACAAGATCAGTGCACAGGCTGAGCCGAGTGAGACTCCCATGTCTGAGCTGAGAATATAGATGAGTTAAACAAAAGCACTGAGAAAGAAGAGATCACTTTTCAGACTGTTCCCAAACGGCTTTCCCAAGCTGCATCTCCACAGAGGGACCAAGCAATAACCAGCAGTCACATCTATCTCTTTTCTGTCAACGCCAATGCCCAAAGCACCTCTTATTGTTTGAAGACGCCACGTGTTTGGTGTGTCTGTCTGTGCAAGACAGAGAAAGAAAAAGAAGGTTATTAAAAAAGCAGTTTGGCTAAATAAGGGAGCTCATTATGTGTGCTATTTCTGTTCCTCAAATGTCTGCCTTCCTCCCTTTCCCTGGAGGTTTCTAGAGAAATCTGACAATCAGGGCTGAGGTTTACTGTCAGCTTCCATTAGGCAAATCAACCAGGCTGGGGATGGGGGGAGCACAAGAGGAAAATTGCCCTAAAAGTAAGCTGATTCAGCACCAGTAATGCCTTTGTGCACACACCCACTGCCAAATATTACTCGATGGAGGCACTGTCCCATAAACAAGCCCTTTCAGAGTCCCCCTGTACCCTCCCTGTACGACATGAAACACTGTTCTGACAGATCCACAGAGGAACCCATCTCACAGCAAGAGCTTCCAGTGCTCTGACAGAGCAAATGACCTTCAGCGTGTTCACCTGCCATGGAGCTCATTTCCGTGTTGTAACTGAGGTGTAAAAGTGATCTTCATTACTTGAACCACAGACACACGAGCCTGCAGAACAGGAGACTTGCCCAAGAATAAGAACAGACTCGCTGGACATGGAGCATTGGATCTGACATTTCAAAATCTCAGCATTAAAAAAGTAAATTTCTTGATCTATTTTTCACTTTCTTTCTAGAAAATACTGATTTCCCATCAGTGATTTTATGTGCATTCCATCAGTTTATATATGGAGTGTAAATTGCTCTCCATAGACAAGAGGTCCAGTTTTAAGCAGAAGAGGTTTCTGCCTCTTATGCTTTTAACCACCCTGCTCACAAAACAAGCCATTATTCCCAGGAGAGGCCTGCCTCCAATGCGTTGCCATTCATCCTGGTTGCACCTTATGTGTCTTCCAAGATCAGTCACTATACACAGACATAGAAAAGAAAAATTAGAGTCATCCACTACAGAAAATAGAGATGTTTCCCTAGTTAGAAATAGAAATAGTAGGGGTTTACTGCACAACACAGCTATTTGCAAAACTGCAGCCATCAGGGCAGGAAGGCAGCTTGTACATTATGGTTTCCACAGTAATAGCACTAAGAAAAAATATTCACTTCTCCAGCTGTGAGATGCCTATGAACTGTAATCATGCATGTCTTCTTCGTCATCAAGCAGTTGTGAGGCACCATCAAATCAAACTCACAGTAAACAGGGGATTACACTAAATTATGTATTTCCTTACAATCACAGAGTCATTTAAATAAGCCCCTGACCCACAGAAAACATCACCAGCGCAGCCACAAACATAAACCAACATTTAGAAGCTTCCATGGCACCTGTGGCTTGCAAACATTGTGCGTTACAAATGGCAGTTAACTGGGCAGTATTGCACCTCCTTGGGGTGTGATTGTTTCAGGGTAACGTTACATCCTTCCCACAAATGGACAGACCTGCCCAACGCTTTGAATTAACTGCTGGAAATGGGATGTGAATTGCTTGCTGGCCTCCCATCCTTGTCTGGCCATCCCTCCCTCTCCTCCACACACCACAGGAGACACCAGCAGCAAACCTCTCTCAGATACTCCTGTTCGCTTCTGAAGGCCCCAGCCAGGAGTTAAGTTTCCAGACGCAGGAGCATTTCTCCCCTCCAGCTACTGAGGGGGACTGCTATCCATTTCCTTACCAGGCTCCAAAGCAATGCCAGCCACAGAGAGCTGCTTGTGAGGTGGTGGAACAGAAGAGGAGATGAGGAACGAACCCTGTGAGCAGTGTGGGGACTCATCCTCTGCAGGGCACTAACAGAGCCCCAGACAAGCTCCAGGGCAGGAAGACCCCAGAGGAAGAAACTCCTTACAGGAACTCAGCCAGACATCCTTGCACTGCAGAGCCTCAGGGCTCATCTCCTTGCCTAACCTCATGTCCCCCTCAGCACCTCTTCTCTCCAGGTCCCCAAGCCACACTGCCTCCTGCTCCCCTCCGGAGCCACAGCTGGTGCGGTGGCAGCAGCTGGCTGACAAGCCCAAGCCACTTAAGAGTCCACTGCTAAGAATTAACAGATGCTGTTTCCAATTCCTAAAGACCACTTGAGACTAAGCAGGAACAACTCAGTAATTGCCTGAAGTTGGATATATACTGCAAAAAGCCAAAGTCTGGAGGATAAAACCTGTGTTTTGCCTCTCCATATGTTCTTCTTGCCTGCAAAGCTCACCCTATGCACCAGACAAGTTTTGTACTTCTGTTCAATCAACTAAACCAAAAAAATGGACAAAACTTTGCTGGGATGATCCTCTCCCACTCAAGCATTTCTATTTTATAGCTTAGAATAAAAGCTTTCCAATAAATCCAAGTGCTCTGATCTCCTCCCGTCCCAACCCTAAGCATTCCAGTGGAAATTAAGTACTTTTAAAAGTGAGGTTCTTCCCATTAAGGAGTCAAAATTTTCAGTATGCTGGGCCTGGCTTGTTTTCTTTTTCAAGAAAAGCACTGCTTCGTGTCATGGGGTTGGAAACTGTTGTGCAAAACATGAAAGAAAGAAAAACAGCACTTTGTTTTTCTTTAGCACAGCAATGGAAAACCAGCCTTGCCTAAATCTTCATCTGTTTCTGCCAGGGTTCCCATCTCCTGCAAATGAAACCCAAGGAAAGGCCCCATGTCCCCAAGTGAGCAGGTCGGGGAAGGAGGAGAGTTTGTGCTGGGACAGGACCCAACTGGAGCTGCCCCAATTGGGACTCAGTGTGGCCCCAACAGCCCCAGAAACACCAGGAAAGGCCTTTCTGAGATGGTCCCAAGCCGCAGGAGGGGAAACTTACTTCTCCCACGTGAGAAGACACTCCTGCTGCAGGCTCTTGCCAGGAGTCCATTTCAGAGCTGAAGCTTACAGGATAAACCATCCAACCTACCAGGAATTGTCAAAAAATGCAGCTAAATCGCAAACACATGTAAGTCCCAGGCATCTCCCTCAGCCCCACTTGTTCTTTTTTTAGCCTCGAGAGAAAAGCACATTCTTCTGCATAATTTATTTCTTCAACAAAATTATGCAGAAAACTGCAACTAAATTGCTTTTCCTGATTAAAACCAGAGTATTTTGTATTCTCCCCTTCCCTCCCCCATATTTCTGGATTGTTTGATTTTTATCCTAGAGCCTCTTCTCCCTAGAGAGAGCTCTCTAATTTTGCCTAGAAAGCAAGTCAAACCCTGTCTGCTCCTACCTTTCACAGCACATCCCCAGGTATGAGCAGGGAGACCTCCCACTGCCCCAGCCCCATCTCTATGAATAGGGGGCTCTGCAGCCCAAGGGCTGGTTCTGCTGTGGGTCTTTGTGGTTTGGGGCTGGACTTGCTTAGGTGAAGGCTGTTTGCTGATGAAAGGGGAGAGGTATTTTATCTCAGACAGAGAAATAGCTTTCTAAAAAGGCTGATGCTCTTGGAATGGTGTAAGGAGGTCTCTGGGTAGGTGGTTACAGGGCTGAAGACAACAGTTCTGTACCTGGAGGTCAACACCACAGGTGCTGGCACAGGCACTTGTACAAGAGCAGCACCAGGTCCAACTGCTCACAAATCACCCCAAATCAGTATGAGCTGCATTTGGATCAACTTGCTGCTCTTTGGGGTTTCTGCCCATGAGTGTGAGAAACTAGTTTTAGCACATGTGGAAAAGGGACTGGGGATCAGTGGTTCAGGGGAGAGCAGTTCCACCTCCCTGTGAACTCCTTTCCTCATGCAGCAGTGATGTAGTGCTTCTACCTGCATTTAGCTCTGATGAACATGTTGGCTCAGCTCTCCAAAAACCTTCTTTTAGTGTCCAGTTCCAGCCCAGAGGCTGGTTATAAGCCTTTGCCTGCCCACTGCCATGCTCTTAGCACAAATAAAAATGGATGGATTTTCACTTTCATTTAACATCTTCGCCTGGTACAAGGATCCTGACGTACTGAGCCAGTGCTGAGCCACGCTTTATGGATTCTGCCTGCCTCTAAGAAACTCAGGCTATTGCAGTTAAATACAGACACACTCAGTATTACTTGACAGGTTTATTTGCAGAATGATGGGGCTGTAGTTTTCTGGTTGTTTGTGCTGCTTCTACTGGGTGTTTAGCAGCACCAGTGGAAATGAAAATGCAATTGGTGCAGCCCTGTGGAGATCTCTGAGTTTTCATTATAGCAGTAAGGCCATCTCCCTCCTCATTCTTGTCTTTATTAACCACAAGTGTAGTAAGTGGAAACAGGCTCTGGGTCACACTCCCAGGTGAAGAAAGTCAGAGGACATGGGATGGGGTTAGGCAGGGGCTGTTCCTTGGCCATTAAATCCTCCTTCTCAGCTGCTATAGGTTGTTTGAGGGTTGTTTGTTTTAATTAGTGGAAAGAGATAACATTACTGGTCTCCTCTGCATCTCTCTCCAAGCCCATCTTTTCCCATAAACCAGGGAAAGCAGCCTGTGTGGCTGTGGTGTCTGTACTGATCACTGGTTTAATCCAGACTTAAGAAGCATCCTTCATTTTAGGGCTATGAAGTTACAATACACAGCAAAATGTCTGAAAAGCACTCTAAGAGAGCTCTGTGAGTTCCTTTCCTATGAGAAAACAAGGAGCTGGGAAGTGGGAAGCTAGTCAATGAGTTCAGGCAAGTAACAAAGCTTACGTACAGAAACACACCCTGCAAGCACATGGTCCAAGTTCTCTCAACAAGTCTGGGAGAAAAGACTGGTTTGGAAGCATGTTTTGAACACTTGCTCAAGGCCTTGTTCTGATAAAGGGAAAAAGTCTTACACCAGGAACCCATCCTTGCAAAATACACATCCAGGAGTCACTTATGGACTAACTCAACCACTGCTGCAGGAACAGAGCTGACCTCTCACGTGTCTCCTCTGCTCTACAAATGGACTAATACCCATCAACACTGCCCTGAGCTTACGGGTGCTCCTGCAGCTTATTCCTCTGCCTTGCACTGACTGAGCACAACCAAATCCCTGGACAAAGATGCCAGGGCTCAGAATCCACATGGAATAACTGGGTCTAACCATTGGAACTGTGTCTGCTGCCATCTGCATACAGCAAGTCACAACTCCACAGACTTCTGGGTATTCAGGTTGTGCTAATTTCATCAGTGCTGCCTGAACTATGCACTTGCTATCATTGTGTTTATCATTCATGTCTCTACTAATAGGATACATCAGCTATTATAAACCCATCACTGCAGAAGCTATTGACACATCTCATGTGTCAGAAACATACCTCTCTTCCTGAGTAACAGATCGTTAGTGCACTGATGCTGTCTCCCTTCTTGAATCCATTAATCATTGATCTTTAGCTTAAAACTTCAAATTAACTATTTTCTCTAATTTGGCTTCTCTTTTGCTCACTATTAACTTTGCTCTTGATAGTATTATGTGCTGTTCTGGGCTTGTCAAAGATCCTGATAGGAAGGGAATTCCTTTAACAGCAGAGAAATGTATTAATGGGGCAATTTTTGACTGATATTTTGAATGAATTATAAATGCAACAAGAATTCACAAATTTCTCCAAATGAGTGACTTTTTTGTTAGTTCCTAAGCTAACACATATGATGGCTCCCCAACAGTAACTACGGATAGCGGGATTTAGTGCTTTTATTTGCAAATCAGTCTGTGCTATTAGAGCATCTTTATTTCTGATGAGAACTCTCCAAGGTGTTGCCTGGGAAGAGAGAATCAAAATTACCTAAGGAGTTTCTGCACTGTTCCCTTGGGAAACAGTGGTTTTGTTCCCCACTTTAGACTTGGCACTGCATTACTGCAGGTAATAGCCTTTTGAGAGCAGTGACTAAACGCACAGGTTGAACAAGGCGGTACATATTGTGCTTTACATTCCAGCTGATTACATTAAATATTCCAGATTCTCAGGGTCCTCTCAGTACACACAATGCTCCACTGAGCAGATTCATCATCAATATTTAAACATTCTTTCATATCAAGCTGCTCACAGCCATATTTGATAGGTAGCAATGGAAATGATATAGCAGATAGCAATAGGTTTCACCTTTTCACTAACATCTTGTGTAGCTACAACCCCATCTTTATTCTCTTCCTGAGCCCACCTCACTATAGAACCTGATGTTCGAGTCCACACATGCCTGCTCTAATCCCAGCGACCTGCTGTCCAGCTGAGAGAAGGCAAATGACCCTTTGACGTCATGTCAGGAAACTACACACTCATCTGGCCCTTTGCCTTAGGGCTTCTCTGCTTCCACCACCACATGGATCAAAGCTCCAAGTCCTTTGGACGTGGACACGCTGGAGCGAGGCCAGAGGAGGCCACGGAGCTGCTGCAAGGGCTGCAGCAGCTCTGCTCTGGAGCTAGGCTGAGAGAGCTGGGCTGGGGCAGCCTGGAGAAGAGAAGGCTCCTGAAGGGGAGACCTCAGAGCAGCTCCAGTGCCTAAAGGGGCTCCAGGAAACCTGGAGAAGGGCTTTGGACAAGGGCCTGTAGGGACAGGACAAGGGGGAATGGCTTTAACCTGCCAAAGGGGAGACTGAGATGAGCTCTTAGGCAGAAGTTCTTCCCTGTGAGGGTGCTGAGGCGCTGGCACAGGGTGCCCAGAGAAGCTGTGGCTGCCCCATCCCTGGCAGTGTTCAAGGCCAGGTTGGACACAGGGGCTTGGAGCAACCTGCTCTAGTGGAAGGTGTCCCTGCCTGTGGCAGAGGGTTGGAACTGGGTGAGCTTTAAGGTCCCTTCCAACACAAACGAGTCTGTAGTTCTCTGATTCTATGAAAGCTCCTCCTGGCCTAAGTACCTCGTGGAGGCCCACTCCTTCCTGCTGGAGGGGACGGAAAGCTTTTGGTCTCATGTACTTCTAAGCTGTACACTGGCTGGTGGGGAATAGGCATCCTGCTCCCGCTTTTCCAAGCATGTTTTCCAGAATCTTTTACAAGGAGGGGCTGCACAGCCTGTGCTGTGCGCATCCAACTGCACATCCTCTCCTGTGTCCTGAGCCAAGCTCCAGTCCCACAGGTTGAACGGAGCCAGGGAAGGATGCCTCTCCACAGATCCTAATAACTGAACTTACAGCAATAATAAAACACGATGTGCTCCGTTAGATCTTTCATTTGAAATAAAATCCTGTGACACAGAGATATCATTATCATTTTTATCTCATCAGAAGTAACTATCACATTTGTGGGTAAATATAATAGATCAAAATGGATGCTTCTTAGCAAAGGAATCTGTATAAATACAAACAGTGGAGATTAAAGGGCTAACAACAATGGGCTCTGCTGCTGAGGCTCCAGCAGCACCCTGTGTGCACCCCCAGCAATATATTTACTATGAAGATTTTAAAGCTAAATCTCTGGTATTACCTCTTCTCCCCCATCAATAATGCGGTAGCCCTAGGCACACATGCCAATGGAAAAGCAGGCTGGAGTTCAAAGATGTGGCACACGAGAAAGTAGCAGAGATAATTTTCACCTGATATCGCATCATCAGAAACTGCTACACAAAATTATTGTGAATTATGGGGGCCTGCTGTGCGTTTGATTTCCCACAGCTGCCACCACAGCAGTCACTTGCCTGAAAATTAAGTGCATGTTTCATCTGCTCACAGGAAGGGAAGAGGGGAGAAAGGTAAAGAAAGAAAAATATCTGCTGAACAGCCCACTGGAAGCGCCTGTGCCATCCCAGGAAGCCACAGCCTGTTTCATGGCTGCACACTGGAACAAACAGCAGGGACACGTGGTGCGGTGGCACCGGGCGAGATGGGCTGTGTCAATGAGAAGTGGAGCCAGAGCAGCCGTACCAGAGCTGTGTCCAGCAACTGCAATATGTTCATTCAATTTACATTCTCTGCAACTCACTTCTGCCCTTATCTCCAGCAAGGGACACTTCACAAAGCAGATTATTCCAGTTTCTCTCCTCCAAAGCAGGCAGCAGCATTAAAAGCCCCTGCAACTGCCAGGAGCTGCGCAATTAGAGCCTAGGAGCCTGTCGGAAATGAGGGGCCATGGGGGAGTGAGGGGAGGGTGTTTCTGTCCTTCCTACGTGTGAAACTGCAACACAAAGCTCCTTCCTAAGCACTTACTGTGTGATCACTGTACTTGATTTGAATGCCCTCGCTTGCCGGGTGGGTACCGCTTCCCTGCGGTGAGGCTGACAGGCAGAGCACCACGCTGACAGCCAGAAAGGCAACAGCACAAATGTATTTCCCTCCTGCACCCCATTATCATTCTGCTCCAGCAAACCCTGACCGGAAAAAGCCATGTGGTTATTTCAGTTTGGGGCAGGTTTTACTGGTGTGGAAACAAAGATACTTCAATCACACTTTTGTGTCCCGAGATCATCAAGTGCTTCTTTGAGTGCTAATTAAATTTCACAACCTCCTCAAACAGTAGGTCAATCCAATCCAATGCTGCTGGAGCTTTGTTTCCTATGGAAATGACACACTGTCTAGCTGGTGTGCATCTGCAGGCCCTCCCCTAACACGTGCTGGAACCACTGGCCTATTTAAAGAAGATCTGACAGAGTTAGAAGCCCCCAAGAAAACGAATCTCCCAAATTTTTTATGGCCCTGACCACCATCACTTCAAGCTGCAGAAGGGAAAGGCTCTTGTGTGAGTTCATTGGGCAATGCAGGCAGAAAACACCTCAGCCATGGAAAAGCTTCAGCCAAAGCTTGTACTTTCTTGGACAGTGAACTGAGAGAAATCCAGAGGAAACCAGACTTGGGACACTCTGGCTCACAAAAACCGGTCATGGACCAGAGCCCATGTTAGCAGAGGGCCTTCTACCAGCTCAGGCAAACCAAGCCCAGATCCAGGACCCCAGTCTAGAAGCCCTGACATTTCCTTGTCAAAGTGATGCTTTGAACCTCATCCCCTGGGATACTCACAGGTATGATCACTACTTTGACTCCTGCGCTGCTCCCAGCACTGTAGGATCAACTGCATGTAAAATCGGGAGTAATAAAATCAGGTCTTCACTGGGCTGCTTTCTGTGTCTGGACATTTTCTTTTAAGCAGCTGATTTTGACCCTTGGCATTGAATTTTTAGCCTTTTCCTTTGAAAAGGACATTGGCATTGGTCCTTAGAGTAAAAAGTGGTAAGAGTGTTTCTCTCAAAAAGGCCTTTTTATAAGGTAAAGTGATTATGGATCCTGAGAAAAAGCAAAGAAAAGCCACTGTGGCAATTTCATCCAGAGGTGCCTTCTTCAGACCTCCTCAGGAATTCCTCTGAGGTTTTGAGGTCTTCATCTTCATACAGGAGGCCTGAGAGGACAGAGTTTATCTGAGATAAGATAGGAGACCCGCAGCTGCCACCCAGGTGCCATCAGGGCTTGTTCTGCAAAGAGCCAGGTCCCCCTTCACTAGGAAGTTGAGGCAAAGAAGAAATTACTGGAACTCATTTTAATGGTAAATGTACGCTGGCATCAAGCTGGTATTTAAGAGAGATATGAAGTTATTCTGAACAGCAACAGGATTCTTACAGAATATGGAAAAGGACTGAAATTTGGGGTGAATTGGGAGTATAAAGTACAGTTAGAGAAAAATGGAAAACCAGAGAAGTGCAAACACATGGTAGTACCTCTTCAATACAGAGTGCAGTCATGTGTGATGATTTTTGCCTGTCTGGAAGGAAAAAACTAGTTTTAGAGGTAGTGGGGGCACTTCTGTGATCTGGATTGTGACTGGGGGGAGAGATAGAAGGGGATGAGAAAAGGAAAGGGGTGAGAGTTTGCTTTAATTCAAAGCATCCTGAGCTGATAAAATTTTGGCCCTGTCTAGATAACAACAGTGGAAGAAACAGCCCTTGTGCTATCTCTTTTCTTTAGACATCTCCATTCCAAAAAGCCACTGTCTGGCACTAATCTGTCTGACCCCTAATAAAATAAAATAAATACACCTCAGCAGGTTTTGCCACTGGCTTTGTCCAGTGTAACCTGCTGGTTGCCTGGACCCAGAAGTGGCTGTCATTGCTCATTTGTGTGCAGACAGAGAGCTCTGGGCAGGACATGGCCTGCCATCAGCTGGAGCCATTCACTGGGAACAGCCACGTTAGTCCCAGCTTTATTCCAAACGCAGCAGAAGCAAACACAGAAATAACCCTGAGTAGAAAAGCACAGGATCATTAAGGGAGGAGAAGGGGGGGCTGCATTTCTCTGGCTTCTCAGATGGTATTGCCAACAATAGAGGAAAAGGGATTATCTTTTTGCTTCCAAGGTTGGGAGTCCTGTTACAGGTTTCATATAATCAGAATGGTACAGCGCAGACAGCCATAATAACCTGCTCTGAAAGCTGCTCGCTGCACAATGGCAAATTGCTCATGGGCAGTGATGGCAAAATTTAATCCCTGCTCTTAGAATGCAACCCGCACAGCCACTCAAGACAACATAATAGCACTTTTGTAGCTCTCTGCTACAAACATCACTTTGAAAAGGATACAGCTGTGGAGGGGAGTCTCCACATGCGTCATTTTTGGCTGGCTACCAAGCGAGCAGAGCCTCAGACACGCTGTGCTCCCTCATACAGCTCTGCCAGCTACTGCATAGTCACGCTTGGGAAAGGGAGAAGAAATGGAAGAAGGATGGAGCAGTGTGAGCAGTAAATTCAGGATACAATTAAGTTACTTGGCTAGGTGAACAGGTTAGGAATTCATCTGCTGAAGAACTGGGATGAGAGAAAACTGGGAGACAGCTCCAGTCTGGGATTTCACTTACAATCTATAAAGCACTCTATGGACTCAGGCAAGTCTCTAAAGCTGAGACGTGTCAAATATCAGCCATTCCTTCACCAAATGCTGACCCTATGTTACGGCCATGCGTAGAGGATCCCAGACAAGACTGGACACAGCACCAGCTATTTCTCTCCCCATCTTCCCTCCGCTGTTTTCCTGAGCTATCAATCACTGTTTCCAGCTGTCAAGTAAATCAACTAAGGGAGCGAAGAGGCCAAAGCACACCCAGTCTCCTCTCACCACTGCACGAGTTCTGCACAGCCAGAGTGCCTCTGTGCCCTGCACAGCAGCCAGAGCTGTGAGCAGTTCACCCAACCACAACCAGAAGAGTCCCTTCCACCCTCTGAGCTCCACTGTTGCTGGAGAGCTGCAGGAGGCAAGGCAGGAAGAGCCTGGGTTTCAGCTGTGGACCAGAAGGAGCAAGAATCCTCTCCAGAACTGACCATGGCAGCCTGTGACTTGAATCTCTACCAACCTGCTGTTGACTGTTGCTGAAAGCACCAACAAGTATCAGCCAGCATTAGTTTATGCATAACAAGTCCAAGAAAACTGTAAGCTTCCTATGGATCACTCAGAGACAACGCAGTGGTGTCTCATATGATACCACCTGGGCCTCTGCATCCCAATATTTATAGGAAGAATTTCCTTAGGATGGGCTGTTTCTCACCGCAAAGCTTTGGGGTGTACCCTCCCTTCCTGGCACAAATAAAGATACAGGATTTTGAGTGAATTGCCTAGTAATTCTGTCAGGAACTGAACTGCTTTCTCCTTCCTCCTCACCTCACTGTATTACTGCTGGTAACAAGGGAGTTATTATCAATCAAGGCAAGCTACATTGTGATCTGTGCCACCGAAATCCATTCCAGATCCGAGGATAAAATGTGATTATATTTACACTTCCTTGACACAATTCAGGCAGCAAAATAACAGCCTTCTAGAGACATTTTTCTTCTTCATATTTAGATTTGTCAGTATTGCAGAGCTGTGTGAGAAGGGAGGAAATTATTACAGCAGCTGGGATTCAGTGATATGTTTTAGTTGCCTTACAAATGAAGATGTTCAGTTTATTGTGTTGTCTTCCCATCTTTTTCATCTCCAAGTTCCTTGAATACTGTCCAGAACATCCTCCAGATTGATGAGATTGCATTTCAATCAATACAGCTCTATGTAAATCTATTTTTACTTTTGACACATCCCATAAATTATTTCTCCTTATAACCTTAATTGCTCTGTATTCATCACAGGAGATGGGATTTCTAACTCATGCAGCTGTTTACAAATTCAATTTGCAATTAATGAAGAAAGTCTGAGATTAAGCACTTCATATGTCCCCATCTCAATTTGAAAAGGATACAAACATGTTTTATATGGTCAGACTGTGCTTGGATGCTTTTATGTTAAAGGTGTAAGCTCCAAAAACACCCCAGAAATGCAGAAACTGGCTTGACCGATGTGGTCTTAGTCAACCTGAGGTTGGGCTTGACCCGCTGGTGGAACAAACACTATTCCTCATAACAGAAGTCTCATTTCCAGTAGACAATCATATGTTGTCTTCTCTTTCCAACTCCAGCTATGATTTTCAGCCCATCCATCCTATCCAGGACACCGAAGAAGCATCCCTTTTCATTCCACATCAGTGGCTGCCACAGAGTGTCCTGGCACAGCCAGGAAAATCCCCAAAGCTTTGCCCTGGAGTGAACAACCACCCTTTCTCAGATTTTTACATCTTCTCTCTCTTTTTAGGAATTGTATTACAACTTCTACAGAGTATTTCAGGGAAGGATCATCTCCTGTCAACTCTTCAGATTCAGAGAGACAGTTTTCAAATGAGGACCCAGCCTGAGAACGTTTCAGTATTCTCCTCACAGGCACGTTACATAGCAGGAGAGCTGGGAAAAGGTGTTAACCAAAAGCATCAATAGCAATTTTTAAGGAACAGTCCTGTAGAACTACTGTTCAAACTTGATAATATATCATAATACACTGAGTTCATCTGCAGGAGAACACACTGAATCTGGGAAGGAATGAAAGCACTTTTCTTTCTTTAACAACTGGAATTCAAGACCTCTTCACTGGCCAATTTTCCAACACCTGCAACATGTATTTTCTCTCATTGAGCCTCGTTCCTTCCCATCTCCAGCAGACTGCCTTAGGCAAAGCGGTGCTCCTCTCCTTTTCACTTTTCCTCCTTTTTTGCTTATACAGTGAATTTGAAACTACAGGGTGCAACAGGAACATGTCCTTGCCCTGTCACTTAGTGCAGGCACAGAAAACTTGAGAGAAAACATGAATGTATTAAAAAAATCAGGAGTCAAATTCAAGTGTAGTCACTACTTATGGACCCAAGGTGACCAAGGCCTTCCCTAAAGACTTAGTACAAGGAAGAATCAGGATCTTGAGCCTATGCTATATTACCTGCTAATGGAAGGTTATAATATCATTTATTAGAAATGCTGTAAATTCCTCTATGTATCCATCCAGTAAAAAATGAGATATAATGCTGCAAGCTTCCTCAAGTAACACAACAACTATTATTCAAGTGTTTATGTGTTACCATGTGTTTAAAAAGGGCTCCATGGCTAATAATAGACTGGAAACTCAACATGGGTCTTGGGAATCACAGCAACAGCTCTAGAAACCTGTCCTGATACAATACTGAAACCTGTGCGACTGAGCAACTGGTATTTGCTTTTGGGAAGGAATGGGGTTCTGGTGCAGGAAGAAGAAAGGTTTAATAAAGAGCAGCGATTGCTGAAGGGAATACTGAGGACAAGAAGCCAGGAGTCAGTAAGCAAGCAGATGGTTAAAGAGGAAGGTTAAGTGGAGGTTAAATAAAACATGAGAAAGGAGGTGAACCGAAGACTGAATACTGGAGGAAACAGAAGTGTTAAGCAGTAACAGAGCGTGTATGCGCGTGTATGCACGTGCATGTCTTGAGAGAAGCCTCTCCACTGCATTCTTTCTCCTTTTTATATCCACAGAAAAGCCCCACACACTTCTGAGCGCTGCGTATGTCCATGGCATCGATGGAAAAGCACTGCAGGCTTTTGGAAACCACAAGAGAGAAAACGCCAGGGCAGGCTTGGGGCAGAGCTGAAAAGGAGCCGAAAACCATTTAGAAGCTCCTTGTCTTGAAAAGGTAACCTAAAACTGGCAATCACCAGTACTAAGTGATTATGAGCACTTCCTTGCTGGATTGGCTTAAGCCAAGGAATCCTCCTGATGGCTTCCAGAGGGGAGATGAAGCTGCTTCTGCTTATCCACTCCAACCTCCCTCCTTATCACCTCTTTTTCAACCAGCTATTGACGCCTCTTCTAACTTCATCAAGCCATCTACAAGAGGAATTCCCTTCTTCCCAATGTCAGTCTTGGAGGTGAGTGTATTCTGGAGGAGCAGTACCTTTGATAATGAAATCCTTGGCAAGGCAGAGCGTGCTCACTCCATGCTCCACCACCATATGGTAAAATTTTCCTCTCCAACAGATTTAATAAATAGTGTTTACAAATCCTTAGGCATGCCTCCCTAGCAAAATCCATTAAACCCACAACAAATACACTTATCATGGCATTAATTTGGTTAGAGATTTTCTCAGAGTATTGACAGCCATATCTAATTTCTAAGGATTTATTTTTATTTTATTTTTATTTCAAAAGATATTAGATGTATTTTTTCTTTACCCACTACAATTCCTTTATAATCGTGTTTCCTCTGAAGGCACAGGGCAGCTGCTTCACAATCATCCACTGCTAGACTACAGCCCCTCAAAAATATCCTTCAATAATTAATATCTTATATTTATTCACCAGTAAGAACTTAAACTTTCCAATACAGAGCTGCAAAGCCCTAAGTCCATTCTTCCTACAACTGAACACTGACATTTCATGGTTCAAACACCACTCCCTGCAGGGAGATTATCTAGTACCGTGGTCTAGATATTAATATCTGCAGTCTGTGAAGTAGGATTTAATAATCTTAAATATAAATTTTAATATAAATTCTCTCACTCATACTTGTTTCTTCTTAAAGATGAAACCAAGTAGACACCTCAAAAGCAGGGACTTCAATTCAGTACCAGTTCCTGATGCATTTCCTTTCTCGGTCAATCAATTGGCCTCTGTTAACAACAAAACATCCGGACTAGTAGTGAACTAAGTGTCCTGCTGATGGATTCAGATGCCTACATTCCTCTTGAAATATGGACATTACCTGCCATACAGATGCGAGGCTCTCTTCCACCCCAGTAGTTTTAGATTTAGCATATCAGTACAGACACATCATGGCAGATGAATGCTAACATGGCATGGATCCAACCCACTGCAAGTACCAGCATCTCTGGTACATCATCTTCCCTACATACTGGAGCCACAGATTCATCCTCACCTCTTTATGTATGGAGAAATCCTGCAGTAACAGACTGCTGCAGTCAGTTCCACAATACAAACACCCACATGTCAGCACCAAGCAATAGATTCCCACTGAATGTATACTGTTAGAGAGCTTTGAGCACCCAGGGTTGTGTGAAGCATTCATGATGACAAGTGAACTCAGGAATGGAGTTTCCTTCTGTTTGTATTTCTCTTGATGGGATGCAGTTCCTTGGTTATGACAAACTCCAGTCTGAAGATGTGTGAATTGTTACAATTGAGTTGAAATGTGTGCAGCACCAAGTGAGAGAGAAATAAGGAAGGCAGAAAGCCAGCACCCTCTGACATCTGCTCTGACCTGAGGTGCTCTCAGGTTGCGTTGTGCTTCCTGCATCAGACTCTTCTCATCCCACAAATCCATAAATAAACTTTGGAGGAGAGAGAGAGAGAGAACCTAATTCCCTGATTGCAACGGCAGACTCCCTCAGATAAAACAGCACTGAATTCATCCTCACACCTCCTTCACCCTCCTCTAACAACATGAGCAAACAGAGTCCAATCCATCTTCCCCTAATAAATCTAACCACCTCCATGGCAGGAATTTCCTGAAAAGCAGGACAGAGTTTTTAGCTGAGCAACCAGTAGTTCCCAGTCACCTGCTCAGTCCATTACCAGCCAGACGGTGCTGCATTAGTTAGCTGACCCGGGTGCAGGCCTGGAGTATAATCAAAGATGGATGTCTATCCAAAGATGATGCCAACTATTTCTAAGTACAGGGAGGAGTCTTAGCAGAAGAGTGTGAATAAGGAGCTGCAATTTTTCATGCACTCCTCATGACGAAAACTGCTTTTCTTCACTTCCAGTATTCAGTCATTAAGTTTCCAAGGTCAAACATTTAGGGCCAAAGTTGCAGCTCCCATGAAAGACCACTGCTGGGTTGGTTTAGACCATTTCAAAATGATGGCCTTGGGCTTGATTTTTCCAAAATCACACTGTCTTTCCAGTTGCTTTGGACAACAGTTTCCCACAGAACCAGCGCTTCCCAGTGACAGGAAATGCTTTTGATGTGGTTAAACAGCTTGTCATTCCAAGTACGCTATTACCCAAACCACAGTGCAAACTGCAACCTCAAAACAACTGGCCCAACCTTTTCTTCTGTGGCTGCACAACAGCCAGCTCTGCACCACAGCCCATGGGATGCTCCTGAAATAACACTTAGTAACAACAGCTCTGCAAATAACAAGAAATGTACAAACAGTGGCACTCGGATTCTGGGAACAACATTCCTCTGAAGGTACCCAAACCACAGCACAGCTACCCTTCAGGCTCTGCTGCTGTGGTCTGCAAGGGGCCACTGGTGGGAGGAACTCAGTATTGCTCTGGATTTGGCTAATGCAATGATCAGTAAACACGATGCATTCGTTGCTCATGTGCTCAGTGTTACATGTTCAAAAGGAGAAGTCAGTGCAACATCCCAGATATAAACATGTGCTGCCTTCCCAACCATGGAAATGTATTTTTCCCTTCCCTTATATTCTCTCTGTGGCTTATCGATTAGCGTCTGCTAAATACAACATACCCTTGATTTGGTCCACAGCCTCAAAGCTTTTATGTGGCTTCTGCTCCACTCCAGGAATTTTGCAAACAAATTGCTGTACTGGATTTGTTTTGAAGAAAGCATTTGTTTGTTTTCAAATCATATACTTGGCTAAATGAACAGGATCCAGCTCTCTGCTTTCTCCCAGGCTCTTTGGGTTCCAGTAATTGTTTGCTGCTGTATGTTTTAAGGAGATTAAGGGGACAAGGGATGGGGCAGAACTCGAGCAAGCCCTGCCGCCAGTTCCACATGACCTGTGCCCATGGACAACACTGACTGTCCCCTCTCTCCTCTGACAACAGCTCCCATGTGCATGTCGACATCTCAGCCTGGTTTCAGCTGAAGGAGAAGAAGGTGCACTCCCAGAGCAGCTGCTTTGTTCTGCTTTTAGATACCCACTTTAGAAGAGGAATCATGCCCAAAACGTGTCCATTGCTCTCTGTGGGCTTCAAAGGGAATCTGAACAGTTAGTTCACATGAACATGACAATGTTGTAGTAATTCTGGACTGCTGAGTTCTTTTCCTAGTATTTTCCATTATTATTTTAGTCTGTAGAAATAACATGGATCTGATTTGTATCTGATACATATCTGCATCTGGGCTTCCCAGACCCATCCAGCTCAGAATCTCCAAAACTGGGGAGCCAATAAGAGAGGCACCTGGACATTTCAATACCACAGATGCCCATTAACATCTTAGAGCAAGTTTCTTTTTTAGACCTCACTTTACCCAATACAAAATTGGGATACAGATACTGAAACTGATGTCTGATTTAAAGACCTTGCACGCCACAAGACCCAGGGGCTATTAGGAATAGTAACATAATGGGCACAAGTAGCAGAATGAGATTTGAAATCAGTGATTTCAAATGACTGATCAGAAGCTGTTGCGCAGACAGCAGATGAGAAAGAATGAGAGCTTCTAACATATGAAAGCTCAGACCTCAGGACCTTTGAGGACAAAGACACTGCCTGAGAGGGGGAAGAAAGTCATAAAAAGAATAACTTTGTAAATAGCACTATCATAATCAAAAAGATATTTGTGAAAGGCACAGAACGAAATGGCTGGAGTCAATGGAGACAGGCCACGTTTAGTGACAGGGGCATTTGCTTCTGTAACCCCGAGTCATGTCAAGGGCAGGAAATAAAGTTCACAGTCTGAGCACACTCTGGTTATATCACACCTTGATCACACACAGGGGAAACTGCTCCAGAAAGGAAGCACAGTCTTGTTTTATGCTATGATAACAGTAACCAGCACATCCCATAATTTCCCCTGTGCTTCAGCAACAGAACTGGCTCCTCCAGGTGAACAGCAGGGCAGCAATTATTTTTAGTAGCTAAAAAGTTAATCTGATGCTCTCTTCTTCATATCTTCCCATCTACCTCAGAGTCAGTCTCCACCAGGGCTACAACTTCTATTTCCCTGGAATATCTTTACATAAGGCAATTTCATGCTGATAGAAAGACACTCACCAACAAGGTCCTTAAAATAGTACTTAATGTTATCATTAGGCTGACAAAATCAAGGTGACAGGTAATCCAAGCTTGGTAGAAAACGATGCTGCTACTTCATACCCACAACATAACACTGCTACAGTAGCAATAACATGTGTGCATTATGGATTATCAATCCTGGAACAGCAGAACTGGCATCTCTCTCAATCAGCTGCTAAATTATTCTTAGCTAGTCCCTAAATTAAACATTTAAACAGACAACCCTATAGAGAATGCTTTAGAAGTGGTTTTATGAGATCTTAAGAGCCTGATGTGCAGCACTCCAGAGAACCAAGGGTTTCTGCTTGGCTTTGGCTGGGCCTGGGCAGCTCAGCACTGCTGGAGGCTGAACCCCGGGGGACATCTGAAAGGGTGCAGCTCCCCCCATCCCCTTTCTGAGGCTGATGCTCTGCACCGCCACAGGAGAGAGCAGGAGGGAAGGGAAGCAACTGCTGATCTGCTGGATGCCAGCAAAACCTGACCCTTTTTGGCCACATGTGTTTAAGGCAGGGCTGGGAACTAATAAGGATGATGGGCTGAAGATGTTCACTTACCACTTAACTCCACGACCTTGGGCAAATTGCCTGACTAAGCACCATCCGCAGCTATAAAAGTGGACACAAAACACAGCCTGGATGATCTATCTGAAAGCATTATGCATGATGGCTGTCTGAAAGCTGCTCCTGAGCCATTCCAATACAGAAGGAAGCCATAGTGTATAAAAACCTGCTAGTGGCAGCCAGAGTAATTCTCTGCACCTACAAGTTTCCAAAGGCACCTCAGACTGACCTACAAGACACTGTTCTGCAAAAGAATAAACACACAGCCAAATAAGAAGAAAAATGCATGTATACCAAGGTACATAACTCTCTGGGGATGCTGTATAGTGACCTTTTACTGAACCACATGTGGATTAGCTCTGCTGTATCATTCAGATATCTTGAATGAATCCCCTTCTGGAAGATCATTACATAGAAAACAAATAAAAATGATTTAAATAAAAATATTAGGTTTTGGAGTATTACTTCACCTTTCCCAAAACTATTCTGTGCACATCCACAGGTACCAGACTGTACTGAAAGACAGGAATTGATCTCACCTTATCCCTTTTTTGTTGCTGTCAAGGTATTTTTAATCACTTGTCTAGCATTATTAGTCTCTGTGTTTTCTCTTGTAAGCCCTATTCTAAGTCAAGGCTTTCTTGTGTTCTGTGTGTGTGAGTGGGCCAATTCCCTCCTCAGCCACCCCCAGGTTATCCTTACTCTGCTCAGGCACATGCACAGATCACAGTCTCTGCCTCCTGTGGTCAGCAGGCCCTGGGCTTATTCAGGCTTGCGGGTGTTCTTCTGAAGTCACCGATCTGGCTTTCGGGCTACGCTTGCTTCTCTGCTCCCACCTCTGCTCTTGTCCCACACTGAAGCCTGCCCTTTTCTCCTCCTCTTCTGTCAGGCAGGACTTGCAGGAGTGTACACGCTGTGCTGAAGAGTTGTCTGGTTGGTCACTGCAGGCAATGCCTGAGAGAAAGGGATATTTCAACCATGTGCAGCACCTGGGAAACTGGGGCACGAGATAGACATGCCCTGGGTCTAACAGGAAGATGGAAGCTGGACCCAGATTTGAATCCTACCTGAGACACCACAGCCACAGAAACACCTTTCTATCTTACTGCATCTCTCTCAATCTGAATGCCATTATCTTTACCTTTTTTCTACCCTTATAGATAACAGCTATAATTAGTTTATAGCATTTAATATACTCCGAAATAGAAATTAAGTAACAAAATATTAACATATTGCCTGCATCTCTCCCTCAGTGCACAGCAATTCCTAGAGTCACAGTGATCACCAAAGTACCGCATCCAGTGTCACAGACAATACCATGTATTGTCAGTAAACACTTCAACAGCAAAATGCAACCTCATCAAATCTTTATCCTATTGATACAGAAGTTTTCCTTCAGAAAAGCCTGACTCAATCCCCCAGTATTCATGCACCTGTGAGGGTGGAAGTTTTTTACCTACTTACATTTTGGCACCTTTCATCTCAACTTCTTTCTGAAGCTGATCATCCCTGTGGTGCCTAAATGAGAGATGACAGTGAACCCATGGGGAAAATGAGGCTGATGAAATGCAAAACAGCCTTATTTATGCTGAGTCTGTGTGCAAAGTGCATTTCAAACTTCCTTGATTTTTCAGTAATAACCAATGTTGGCGAGGATGGGGCAAGCCAATATTTGCATTTGATATTTTGGAATATCTCATCTTTTTCTTTCTCTCTTGGCTCACTGAAGCACAATTATTACATTTTTTTTCCATTTGACTTGAAGATGTGAGTGATAACTAAAGCTCTGCAGGCAATGTAACTAGCATCTTTGGGGTCTGCAGACAGGAGAAGAAAACAGGCTGGAGAGGGGGGGTTTGGGCAACCCCTTCTTTCAGCCTACAGGAGATGAATGTCAGCTGCTTGGATTTGGAGGCATGTTGCTGTGGGAGCCTCACACTGATGCTGTCAGTGTCATATTCCTGTTCTCCATTGAAAAGAATTACTTGACTTTGAAGCATTATCATGGTTGCTCCTCTTTAAACAAATCTCCTGTCTTCCTGAACAAAAGCCATGGGCTGTGAAGCACTGCTCAGGGTTGGCCACCTCCAGGCAAGGCTGGGGAGCAGCCAGCAAACCCCTCTGCCATACGCCGAGTCCAGCATGCATCTGGCCAGGGTTTTGCCAGTAAAGAGCCAAACATTGCTCTGTCCGAAGCACTAGCATGCCTGGGCCTTCACTGGCCTGAATCAGCACAGTGTAAAACATTATCTGAAGGAGACAGCATCAATAAATAAGTCACTCAATATTTCACCTTAGAAGTATCACTGGAGAACCCATCTGCAAACCCAAACAGATGAAACCCTCTCAGATATAAATCTGTGACATCAGTGAAATGCAGAGTCGGGCAGGAAAGCACAAGAAAACCCTGTCCTGTTGATAACGTGACATTCTGCCTTTGCTCCTCATATTGCATAAATGAGGGGGGGCAGGCTTCCTCCCACTGTTTGCATGGAGGGAGCCGTGCTAATTTTTCACATCTAGCATTACAAACACAGCAGAAAAAGGGAGGGTGAGGCAGCCATCAGGCACACACAATAACACACTTGCAGCTCTCAGGCTCAAGGCCTCCCCACAGCGGTGGCTCCGCGCTTATGAACACTCCAAGTGCATCCCTAATGATCTCGCCCAGCCATAGCAGACAGCCAGGGCTTTGCTGCTGGTTATCAGGCACCATGGTGGACCTGCCGCCCTGCTGTGCTACTGAGAACTGCCAGAAACCTGTGAACAGAGCTTCTGGTTGGATCTTCATTGTCTTCACCATAATTGTGAAGAAGAAGAAGAAAAATTTCTTTCTGTTTTGTAATAAGCAGAAAGAAATCCAAAGGACAGGTCTACAGCTCCCTTGGTCACGGGAGCAGAGGAATGAATCCAGTACATTCCCAGCACTCCCATGGCTGTTTCTGCTCCCACTAACCTCAGCTCCCTTTCCTCTATTTCAGGCCCTGCAGATAACAGGGTCCCTGAATGGGCAGAACTGGCAAAATGAAATAGGCAGTTCCAGTTTTAGAAGATAGCTCTGTACCCCTGGAGCTATTTTTCCCTTGTTCCTATTGGCATTTCCTTTTTTCTCCCCGAGCTGGGCTAAGCAGCTAGTCCTCACTGAGATCTAGTCCCATATTTCTCCTACCTGTGTCACAGCCAGGTGCTATAAGGGTGTCTATATGAGTGTGGCAGATCCAGGCTCTCTGTTGTTCCCAGAGCCAGGCAAGCTGCACCACAGCTGGCAGGGAAACCAGGGCCCAGCAATGGGAACAGCCTTGAACTCGAGCCCAGTACTACAGGAATTACTGACATAACACCCCAGGCTGCGTAGCGCAGACAAGTACACCAGGAAGTACTATAGCCAAAAAAAGTAGTACAGCCATAGCCTAATTGTCATCTCTGCATGAAGCTGAAAACAGAACGCTACATTAATATCCCAGTGTGCTTTGCTGGTCCAAGTTCCATCCAAAATAAGGGCCCCATTTTGCTCCAAACCATGCAGGCAATTATTTGCTTGCAACAAAAACTAAGTAGATCCTGCTTTAACTTTCTACATTAACAACTCATTGATCATCAGCCAGGCATGAGAAATACCAGCTCAAACTATAAATGCTCCTGAAATTTATGGTCAGAGAATAGTATAAAGAAAACCATACCAGAGCTGTCCCTCGAGGGTTCAGGTACTGCCTGCTGCCTCCAGTAGTGGTGCAGCACAGACCTCTGCTCCTCAACTGAAAGGCAACCCTGTTCACTGGGCCGTGGTGCAGGCTGTTTTCTCCTGGCACCAATGGGGAACACCATACTTCCTCAGTTTGTTGCACTGACTTCCAAATACATAGCTGTAAAAATAAACTATGGCCCTCAAACTTTGTGTGAATGAGCGTAAATCATTACTTCAAGCATGAAAACTGCAAACCTGCTTATAAGATTTATTATTGTCAAGCTGGGCAATTACAGCATGGAGTCAAGTTTGTGTTTTAATAAATGAAGTACCAAAGCTCTTGCCAAAAGAAAAGAGGAAAAAAGAATTAAGTCAAACTTAATCTGATCCAGATGGGCTGCACCAGGTTGTCCCCAGTGTGGCACTGGTTTGATGAGACAGCCAGGTCTTCCACTGCCCGAGGAGATGACACACTGCAGAACCCAACCACAAGAAGATGCAATGGGGTTTTAATTGACACGAATTAAAAATTAACTCTTTGGGTTTTTTTTGTGTGATGGGTTTGTGTTCAGCAGATTAAGTGCCAGCAGGGGGGCAAGCAGCAGAAATAAGCTCTGCTACAGCCCCCAAAGTGGAAGGGGTGGGGAACAATACAGAACCAGCTGGTGGCAAGAGGCTCCAGCACAGCTTAAGGAAAGGTGAGAATATCCTCTCTGACTTGCTAAATTTGTAAAAGAAAACCAGCGAGACCTTCTGCCAAAGTAACTGAACTGTGTGAGAGATAGACTATGTTCTGTACTCTTTTTCCCTCCCAAACAAGAGCAAGAGAAATACAGAAGAACCTTCATCCATCAGATGCTGCCCACTGAGGAACAGAGCTCAGTTTGCTGTATTTCACTGCTCCTCTTGCACGGATGTACCCAGCCATGCCCTCACAGTCCAGCACTGCTAAATGCTGGTTTAGTCCTTCGCCTGCTCCCACAGATCTGATATCTCCACCTGCAATTGTGCTCTGGGTCAGCCTTCCCCCGGGATCAGGCAGAGTGCTGCTGCTGTCCAACTGCTCACATAACGAGGAGCTTGAGACCAGGCCAGAGATCCAGCATCTGGGATACTCTGTTCCTGCATTTGTTTTGTCTTTTGTGGTGGAATGACTGCATGGACTAACCTGACAGGAACACTGCTATGGTCCTGCTCTGTCCCAGATTCAGGCACTCTCTCACACTCAGTGTCTAATGAAGCAGCTCTTACTTTCTCCTCTTCCTTCTGTACTTCTTACTGGGAATGTTTCTCGTAGGGGCAGCATTTTCTCATTTTCACACACTGATCTCACTACTGACACTGCCAAAAAGACCAACTTAGGAGCTGAGACTCCCCCACATTGACAAGGCAACTCAGCTTTGTTGCACTTTGTGTTGGGCCACAGGATGGGGACAAATGGTATCAAAACCTGGCAATCTTTTGTCCCTTACCACCACTAAAAATCTATTTTCTAACAATCCCACAAACAGGTAAATGATGTCCTTAACTTGGCAACTTCTGTCTGAGTTCTATCATTGCCTTCCTTTTGTTTTGCAAAGTGCTCCACACCTTGCCATCATATTCTTGTCTTTCTAGTCTCAGTGTTCAGGGTCACAAGTAAATGAGGCATATCTGCTTTCCATTTAAACCAGTGAGTAAATATTTACGCTGCAGAAAAATCTGTGGTTTTGCTTGCAGTGTCAGAGGAGGCCACTGAAAGTACCAGAGGAGGCTCCAGGGTACCTGCAGATACTGCCTGGCCTGGATCAACTTCTTTGTATTCCAGTGGCTGGCAGCAAGCCACTAACTGTGTTTGAGTTTTTGCCTTCAGTAGGTGGTTTCACTCCACTGGAGCCCAGCATCATGGTGGGGAGAGGAAAGGAAAACAGAAAGTCATCACCACTGTATAGCCAGTGTTCTGACATCCCAGTTAAGTTCTAAATTATGGTTTTAATTACTTGGCATGATTTATTGAGACAGTGTCTCAAGGTCATAGAGCACCAAAGTGACACAACTTGCCTGTCAGCTTGAATCTCTGCACTGAAGTGCTCCCTTCTCTTCTGCTCTGCCATCCTCCTTGTGCCTTCTCCCACACTATCCAGCATCAATGTCGTTGGAAGGATTCAGACTTAACACGAAGTAGCTTTGGGGGTTAATTTGGTAGCTCTGAGCCACAGTTGTAAAGGGAAAGATTTGGGGATAGTAAAGCTGGACTGAAGGGTTGGGTTCCAAGGAATGTGTAACACAGGTCTACCATAGGAACAGTCCTGTTGCTGCCCCCGTGATAAAGAAATAAGAAACCCAGAAAGCTGAATGCTGCTGTAATAATGCCCCTCATGCAGCCAGTTCATGCAGCATGAGGGAACAGACCTGCAACCCACTGAACTTGTCCTGCACCAGCCTAAAATCAGCAAGAGGATGGTTAAGGCATGCCCAAGGCTATTCTGCCTGTAGAGCTGTAAAGAACTCACTGATTTAAGAGTTGCACAGGAGCCGCCTTGCTTTGCACCCAGTGCATAATGATGTGCTGCTGCCCTGCCAATTAAAGCTGCTAACACTCTTCCTGCCTTTGGGAAGGAATTTGTGCCCTTCCTGTGGCAAAACAGTGCAGGGTGCCAAGGAAGAGGCACTGGAATACAACCCTGACGCATTTTAAGGCTTCTATAAATAATTAAGGGAGCTCATTAATTAATAAAAAGAAAGTGAAATTGAAAAAGCAGGAGGAGAGGGGCAATGAATACCCACTGGGGGATAATAAGTATGTCCTACACTGCAGCTTACACAGACTGAAGTCTTTTAGGGAGGGTAAAAGTGGCTTTGTGGTTTGAGCTAGAGAAACAAATCTTAGCTAGAAGAAAAATCTTCTGGGAATAACACAGCTACTTCCTAAATCCAAGTTACACTTGGGAAGATCTTTCAAGGTTTACACACTCAAGTGCAGACAACACGGGATATACACAGATGTATCTGTGTATTTCTCAAACGCGAGATGAAAAACCAAGGCTGTAGCTGGCGCCTGAGGTTGGCTTGCACCAACATGTCTTTGGGGAAGACATAAAATACAGCAATGCAGAGAAAAACCTCTTTCATTAATTAGATCATTATTAGTCTCCTCTGGCTCAAACATGGGCAGCTTTGAAACCCTGGCTGCTATCAAAGAAAAGAGTTACAGAAGTTTCACAGAGACAGAAAGAAACAAAGTCTGGTAACATCCCAGTGGGTTAAGAACTGGGAGAGTACACTGAGTGCAAGTAACTAATTACAGCAGCTTTGAAATCAGCAGCTTAAACCTATGCTAAACAGCAACACGGTGCTTTGGGCCACAGCTTCAAGCCCAGAGAAGAAACGTGACAAACACGCACACAGACAAGTCATTCCACAAGGAAAGCAGGAAATTGGAGGTGCTGCTGAATGCTTGTGAGCACACAATTACCTGGTGGTGGTTTGCAACTGCATATTTCACATGCACAGTTACCTCCTTGCACCCCTGCCTGTTCTTGCATGGGATTTCAATGCCTATCTTTGAGGACGACCTTGGTATCTGAAAACACACAACTTGCCTCAAGTGCTGATCCAAACAGCCAGTAAGCATCAGGGTTTCAAAGAGGTGAAAGGGCTGGTTTCTCTCCTGTTACTAACACACTGCCTGACACAAATTGGTGCTTTGCTGCTGATGACTTCTCATCTCCTGAATATTCCCCTTGGAAGTTCTGGCATGCAGCTGGTGAACCGTGCAGCACAAGTGAAGGGAGACGAGGTGTATGTCTCCCCTACAGGAGCGAATGCAGAGGAAAGGTATTAAATGAGGTTGAAGCCTGTGATCTTGCCAGATCAAGAAAGTGGAAGGTAATAGAGGCAGCTGTGCTAAAGGGCTATCTTTTGCTGTCAAGCAGCCTGACATTTGCTCTGGTTTCAAATACTTATAATCTGTTGTGAAATATCCTTTGGATTTTCCTGTCAGCAGCTCTGCAGGGATGGAGCGTGCATGGCTGGGCGGGCAGGAGGAACACGCCTGAGGCCATTCAGCCTCTCCTGCCCGCCCTGCAGAGCCTGCCCAGGGCTGGGACACAGCCTCCATGGGACAGAACGTTCCTTCTTCAAACTCTGCTACAAGAGCCTCCCCTGTGAAACAAACACCATGTACATTTGATGCAAAATGTATTTAAGCACAGGGAAAAGCAGTCAACAGTAAGATTTCAGGTATAAAGACAATACTCTAAATACTACTCTTATTTCCTACTGTACAGCCTGCATGGCTCTTCACCATGATAGATGTTTATTAACATCCAGGCACTTGTATGCAAGTAGTAAAGAAGCAGTTCCCAGTGTGGGGCCAGTACAACCCTTATTTCTACATTTTCCTCTCCCAGTGTAAGACTCAAAGCTAGAATAACTTTCAAATCTGCTCCACCATCAGGTTTTAGTGCTCTAACTCCACTGTGCTGGCACCCCATGCTCCCAGAAAATGATACTAATCCTAAAATATGTGTCTGATGTAATGTCTGTAAGTAAAATGTTGGGGAAAGGGGTTGGGGCTTCTTTGTGCTGCTAGCAGCCTGCCGTGCCTTCCACGAAAGAGCACAAGAACGGAACAGAACTTTCAGAAATCATGCTAAAGAATGGATATTAGTTGCAGAAAAGTTACTCATTACTACTCCACAGTTCTAATAAAAGTCTGCATAAATGTATGAACTAATGGATGAAATAATAATTAAAAAAAAGATATTGTCACCTGGTAGGGGAAAAATCCCTGTCCAAGGCTGCAATGATTTATTAATATAAGTAATCAATAGCAATAGGTCTGTATCAGTTTTCCATCTAATTTAAACTTTCAGGTCTCAATGTACTCATTAAATAATAGAATAGATTTACATATTTTAATTATATTTTATGGATTCTGAACATAATGTAATTTAAAGGGTTTTTCAGGAAAGATTATTAATGAACAGGGCAGCCCAATGTTCTGTACAGGCATTGTGGGTGCAGGACTTCAGTGTGGCACAAGCTCAATCCCTGATGTGAGCAGCAGTGGGGTCACCTACACATATAACCATGTGCATTGAACAACTGCCTGCACTGAACTGAGGAACCAGAGGGCAGAGTGAAGGTGCAAGCCTTTTGGCTTTTAGCCCCCACCCCAGGCAATCAGTTACACCAGGAATACATCAAGACACGGGCTCAGAAAAGCACAGCCCAGCTGTGTTCACTGAGCAGGACTGTGTGAAACACAGAAAAGGTGTTTCAGGTCTTGTGCCAAGGACCTGTCAAGGTGACACCCTCAGCCCAAGCACCGCTCCTGCATACATTCAGGTGTGGTGGTGTTTTACAAGTGGGATACTGAGCTCTGGAGGAGGGAGAATGAACTTGAGCCAGGTCCCAGAGCAGGCAAGAACAGAGCCAGGACAGGGCTCTCTATCTCTACCCTTCTTCTCCAGCTATTAGGCTGAAAGAATGATTTCAGAAAAGGCTGCTGTTCCCAAAACTGTTTTTCCAACCACATCAGACCAGCTAATAAAAGATACTAAATCTTTCTGCAAACCCTGAGTCTCTCACATCCTTAAATAAACACAACTCTAACACCATCACTATTGCTTCTACGTTCAGGAATTACCTATCAATAAAATGCAGCTCCCTCAAACCAGGGTCAGACCTCCTGAAATAACATCCCTATGAGCCTCAGCTTCCTTCTGAAGACAGGAAGTAAAGAAGATTTGAAATAAAACCTGAAATGCAAACATAGAGGAAAGGAGGTCAGCACTGCCAGCTCTTTTGACTCCACTGAAGATCTTTAATACTTCATGTTTCCTTCACTGCTTCAGCTAGTTGGTCTTGTGAGCAAAGAAATAGAGTTTCAAGTCCTCATGACTGTGGAAGAAAAGCTGAAAATGCATCTGTTAACTGCTTGGGACTGTTGCACATCAAATGGTCACATACAGTAAGATTTTCCCTACTATTACAGTCAGATTAGACCTTATTCTGCAGAACCCATCACTGTAATAAGCTGCACAACTTGAGGTTAGTAAATTCTGTAAATGTTTCCTTTGATGTTCATGTATTCTCTGTTCACCGTACAGTATCCTGTCCTTCTAGTTATGGAATGCTGTTTTGGGAGTGGCAACTAGTGAGTTAATTAATCTGTTCTCTTCTACCCTCATGAACTTTTTCTCTATCACATAACAAGTTTATTTTCATGGTTCAATAATTCCTTGTTCTTGCTCCTAATACTTCTTCCCCTGAACATGCACAGAGGCGACAGTTCAGTTTCACTGATTTTCCCAAAAAGAAGGATTTAAAATCAAGTGTAAAATACAACTAAACCACAACAAGGAGAGGAATTCCCCCAAAATCAACCTGTGATGGCTGAAACAGAAATCCACTACAAGGTATTCTGTAAAGAGGCACATCCTAAGAGAACAAACAGCACAAGATCTGTACAGATTTCAATGCTGTTCGTGTTCTAGCTCTCTGCCTGAGCAACCTCACTGCTACACAAGTTCCACTACAAGAGAAAACATTAACGCCTTCTAACACACACCTTAGTTAACCAAAGTCAGGGTTACAACCATATCCACTAGCAGATCCGCTGGGCTTAAACATCCTACTAGTTAGGACTTGTGTCAGCCTTGACCTCCAGGCAAGGTCTTTCCTCTTCTAGCTCAGCCCGACCTTCAAACCATAAAGCAAGTTTCATTATCTTCCCTGAAGAACCTGAATACAGCATTTTGCCATTATTGCCCATGCTGTTACCACCAGAAACTTGTCCCCAGGGCCTCATGTCTCAGATGGCATCCCTGTTCCCTTCAGCCTTGGCTCCAGCTCCAGCCCTCGCTGATGTTTCTGCATTTGCTCAGTAAACACATCGGGTTCTGTATAATGTAAAACATGAGCATCTCCTACACTGATAAAATTACTTCTGTGCTTACACAGCTACTTAATTCCATTTTGCCACTGATTTGTCATTTTAAAGTTAAATAATAAACATGGATTGTAGCCAGGATACTAAGTGTTGCTTTCTCCCCCTCTAGTTTTTGATTTATGTGTTTATTTACTGATAGATTTAAGTACTCCCGATTGCATTTCACACATAATCTGGCAAATCCTGAGGATTTACTTTCACAATTGATTAGAAAAGTCAATGTTCTACAGATAGCATTAAAATGGGAAATATCTAGAAGCCTTGATGGAATCTATCTATGACAACTATCTCCACTAGACTCTCCAGCCCGTAAAAACCTGTGTTGTGTGTTGTCAACATTGTGATGACAGAACCATTTCCTATTACAGGTATTATGTCAACTAAAGAAATATACTTGCTCAGCTGTCCATTGTGGGAGGGCCTTGTAGGCTTCTCATTTGATCAGCACATGGGAAAAGATCAGTGTTTTCCACTTGCTGGTAGCTTGCTTCTCCTCAAACCACCACCAGACAGGCTGGGAGGCAGTGCTGAGGCAAACACTGTCTGAGCGTTGTCACTTCAGGAATCCACATTTTAAAATCCTGAAAATGGCAACATGTGACATTTTGTTTTTTCCTTTTTTGTTCTAGCTCCAAACCATGTCTCACTTCTTCAGTTTTAGTTATTTTTAAATCAGTGTTCAGAATTTTTAATGCTTTTTGACAGGGCAAACAAGCATTTGGATTCCTTGTCAAACGGTGAACCTGGTTCCTTCTGATCCACTCTCACAACCAAAACCAAACCAGTTATTCACACACAGCTCACTCTACAGTGGAATAATTCTCCAGATCATGAAATTTCAGTGCAGACTGATAAAAAGCTTAGGCTCATGTCAGAGAGCAGATTACAGGGCAGCCTGCAGAAGAGAATTACATCTACTCCTAACCCCATTCTCCTGGGACTGGGGTCCCTCTCTCTGGCCTTCACTGGTGCTGCTACATGGTGAAATTCCATTCTGCTGCACAGTGCCATCAGTGGTTTCAGTACCCAAGAGAGGCTTTGTTTTGCTGTTCTTAGTGAATTTAATGCCAAAACGTGGGGGCAAAGGAAAGCCCCCATGGCTCATGCTGGGGCTGAGGAATTCCTGAAGAGAGCAAGACATTGCTACACAATTAGGTGACCACTGGAATTTGTAGAACAGTCAATACAGATTGACCTTACCTGGTAGGGCAAGGTCAAGTGAGCAGACAGGAGAAGTGAAGGTAAAGCACTCTTTGTGTGTCTCAGTGCTAAAAAGTCAAACAAAGCCAGAGACGGCCAATGCACAGAGACCCCCACGAGTCTGAGGCACTGGAAAACACCCCAATTAAGTGAGAATTACCATCCCCATTAAGTGGCAGCCATCACTGCTTAATTGCTACCCAGGGAGGTATCCTGATTGAGAGCAGATGAAGTTAGGCACATCTTAGGCAGTAGGTTGTTGCTTGCATATAAAGGAAAGGAAAACCAGAAATACAAGGCTAAGGCATTTCAGTCTAAAGCTGGAGGTGCTCACTTTTTCTAAATAACACAGAGCGGAGCTGGGGCTCCACTGAACTGGGGTGTCTTTCTCTCCTCATCCATGAAGTCAGGGTCTTGCAGGGACTGGGGCTGACACAATCCTGTTTTGCCGTTCGTTTGCTCCCAAGTGGGGAAGGAGCAGGAGTGGAGTCCTGCTCCAGGCAGACACTAAACCCAGCCCGGGCTGGGCTGTCATGTTGGGGCTCTGCTTCCTCTGCAGAGCTCAGGGCAGCTCAAAAGCACCTTTTAGCCAGCTTGAAGCAAGCCCGCTGTTCTTACTCCCAATCCCCTGGCCTCAGTGAAGACTGTGGCTTTGTCAAGATAATGTGATACCTTTTTTTTTTTTTATTTTTCCTAACCCAGAAATTCCTCTTTCTTTGGAAAAGCTTTGACCTTTAAATGAAGATGCATGCCAAGAAAAATCCAGGGCTTGTTATCAAGACAATCTGTGGCACAGGCTGTGTGGTAATGTCCTCCCAAGGTGATGAATCAGATCTATCAGTGTCTAGATGCTAAGGCCTTTTTTATCCTTGCAAACTTGCCTTTCCAAATCTTTAAGCCTGATCAGAGATAGAGGCACTACAAGAGCTTACTTAAATCTCAGCAAGCCAAAAAGAGGGCAAGGGGGAGAAAGCTCACATAAAATAAAGAACAGCACTTTTTAAAGATAAAACGTAACTCTAGGTACAATGAAAGCCTTTAGAGAACAGAAGAGATCTTTGTCAGGAATGTATCTCATTTAAACCCATTGTTTCACTGCATGCTTTGCAGAAAGCCAGCCATTTATCTTGCCTTTTTTTTCGCCTCTTTCCTGATGCCAGTTTCCATTTCATTAGGAAATGAATCACTGATGAGGTGCTAGTCCTGTCTCCCTGCAAGCAGACCTCAGAAACAGGGGGGTCAGGAAAAAGAAAACTACGTATATAGTCTTACAACCTAAAAGCTGAATGTTTTTACATTTTACATGTTTTCGCATTACGGATAGCTGCTGCTTTGGGTTTATGGTCTGCAGGCGAATAATTCCAAGTCAGAGTACCTATGGTTAGATACCTTCAACATGTGTTAAGGCCCAACAGGAAGAAATTTTCAAAGGGAAAAGCAAAGGGCAGAAGAATTCCTAGATTTCCATGCAATTTCCCCTGTGGGTGCTGTGAGCTGAACCTTCCTGGTTCACAGCACATTGCTGGAACGCTGTACCATGTCCCAGAAAGCTCAGAGGGATCTCTCATTTTCACACTTGGTGTACTGCACACACATTTGTTTGTGGAGTTATATGCCCAGACAAGGAGACAATCACATTTCTGTAGCTTGAGTACCCCTGTGATGAGGCATAATGCTGTTGTGGTTTTGCACAGAGAAGCAAACTCCCAGCAAAGCCACGTCAGCCTGAGTTTGACCTTTCATTCAACAGAACATGGATCAGGGTATTTTCCATGCATCGCAGCTGCACATTGAGCACATGGAAGGTGTCAGGTACGGTGCAGTCTACATCCTAACATCCTTAATATCTCATGATCCCTGAAAAGCCAAGTCCTGACCCACACAGCAGTTCATTTTGGCTACTTCAGGTATTCCACAGAGAGAAGAGAAGAGAAGAGAAGGGACATTGCTTCCCTACCCTCTGCATGAACTCATCCACCACTCTGATTGTAGTGGTGTGACACACAAACCAAACTTGTTACCAGAAATGGCCATCTTTGAGCTTGAAAAATGTGTTTGTTTTTCCCAGCAACAGCAGTCTAATAAAAGACACTTCTCCCCACTATCCTTAGTCTCTTTCATATCCTCTGACAATACTTTACGTTACTGTCATGATGCTGTGTGAACCTTCACAGCTTCCAGCTACACTGTTGTTAAATTTCACTTCGATAACCACAAAAGAAAACAAATGGATTTAGGATTTGCAGAATCTTGTCCCTCAGCTTTATAAGGTTAAGATACATGATGCACATATTTATTTTATACCACGTGATACTTCCATTTAGTAGGCATGTAGCATTCAGCAAAGATACACTGGATTGACCCACTCGTATGAAGCACATGAACAGGACTCACCCCTTTCATTCATGCAATCAAAAAGCTGTGAAAACTGCTGTACTGGGAGACTCAAACTCCTGCACAGCTACAATTCCCACAAGGGCTTCTTATTTTGAAGATCCAGATTTACTGACCAGCAGACAAATCCAACAGCCTTCTGAGTCTCTTCCTTTCTCCGCTCCTAGGAGAAAACCTTCTCCACATGATGTAAGCAAAAAGCCTAAGGTCATGCTGCAACCCCAATTACTTCCCAAAGCACAAAAGTAAACCCTTAAAAGTCACCCTTAAAATTAAACACTATTCCACCTTCTGCTTCCCCTGGAAAGTGCTTTGCAAATTGCTTTTTTACTTGTTCTATAGTGAATTGGTTTGTATCTCAAAGCTACTTGTAACCAAATAAACCTGTATTACCGATTATCATGTTGCCCTGGTTTTCTGCACTGCCTGCCTCTCCATTGTCCTGCTGGTCCTTGTTTTCTAGTCTTAATAAAGCATTTCCAGGTCAGAGACAGTGATAGAATCATAGAATGGCTTGGGTTGGAACAGAGCATCTATTTCCAACCCCTCTGCCATGGGCAGGGACTCCTCATCCTAGACCATGTCGCCCAAGGCTCTGCCCAACCTGGCCTGGAACGCTGCACGGATGGGGCATGGACCGCTGTCCTTTCTGTATTCTTCATGCTGTTGAGGTTTTGTCCCCTCTGTGTTTCTGTGTTTGTGTAACTCTGAGTGCACAGCATTTTCAGTAATGAATTTGTATGCTTTTCCTCATGGCCAGTTTTATTTCCTCTGTTTCTGTTTTCCCTCCTTTATATTGGAGCAAAGGAGGAAACCTCAAATGAACTGTGCATCAGCCCATTGATGAAGTGGAGTACCTTTCCGTGCAGTAATTACCATTGCCTAAGCTATACCCAAGCACAGCAAATCATTTTTATGTCTCTATGCTCTGCAACTTGGAGAAAGAAGCCCTAGTCATAGGTAGACAGCATATGAATTGCCAGAAAAATCCCAGCTTGTGTACAGATCATTTATAACCCAGCCAGCCCAGTGCTTGCAGAGGGTTTTGCCCACTAAACATCTCATGAATCATTGACTTCCTTTGAAAAGATAATAATAATTTCAAAGAGGTGAGTGGGATTGGTCTGGATCATTATGTTCTCCCTCTAGGGCAGGGAGTTAAAAGTTTTAATTTTCTTTCATCAATCTTAAGTCATCACCCAGGGCTGGAGCCTGATGTTTGACTTCCACTAGTAGAAATCTTAGGTAAGGTGAGATCTGAGCACTCTCCACAGAGGGCTCCAGTGAATGCTACTGCACTTGTACACAAATCTGTACCTTCAGACGACTATAACCCTGCACAAAGCCCACTGTGGGCTCAAGGCCTAAAGCCACCAGCAGCAGAGCCCACTGCCTGTCTGCTTGTCATGGGTTTACAAGGCAAGAGAAGGAGGCAGGGAGATGTCATTTTTGTGATCAGGACTTCCCAACCGGGTCTGTGTGACAGGCATGATACAGCACAGCCATAATGAGTTCAGCATGGCTTTGGTAGCCATGGATTCACTGCACATGTTCTGTAGAGCCGATTTGTTCAGGAAACACATCTGGGGTTTCCAGACCTCTGGCAACCCAAGCTATTCCTCCAAACTGACATTCAGGAGCCTGAATAATTGTTCTAATCCCTCAAATCTAGACAGAAAAACAAAATATGGCCACATAAACTCAGATGTACTGTACTCAGGGTGGAAGGGTTACTCGCTCTCTCAGCCTGTGTCGTGTGCTGGTGTGTGTGTTGCTTTCTCCCGCATCACTCCAGGACTGCATCCCTCTCTGCACCTCAGTCCCACTTGGGTTGCTGTTTCACTGGCTCTAGAGCAGCAGTGAGCTTTTTTTGTTACCTTTGTGTAATAGAGGACCCTGAATCCTTGTTTATAGCTGATGGCTGGTGCTCTGATGTGCCACTACTCCAGCCACAACCACCACAGCCCTGAGCTAAGCATTTTTTCTTGCAATTGATCTAATGGTTTTTCCCTTTACAAAAACTGTACATCCATTTATGCTTTCCCAAAACGTGCTAATTATTTTTTTAAAACTGCTGAATATTTTATATGACTGATTTCCAGCACATGCATTGTTTCTTCATTATTTTTTATTAGAATTGACTTGGTTTTAGCCAGCTGTAAGCATTCTTTGTATTCCTGTCAAGAATGGAAGATCTTTCTCATAGGAGCTGTGCAGAAAATCAGATACTGGATGTCCCCTACAGTCCATAACCTTATGTAAAAAAATACAACAAAAGGCTGAGACAAGCAGAAGGCAGTAAACAGGGAAGCTCATAAGGCACAGCTGGGAAAGAAAAGTATTACGGAGCCACTACTGTGGCTTACCTGGAGTTCCCAAGAGTTTCAGAGGAGTCCTGGCAGGAAGAAGTTCAGCACAGTCACAGATGTGAGATGCTCCAAGCCTGGAGTATGTCAGCTTTGAGCTTTCTCATGGTGTGTTTCATGCCTGCAACCTAGAGAAGAGGATACTATGTTAATATATGAAAGGACAAAGCAACTTGGAGCACACAGTGTCAGAAACCTGTTTACTAACAATTTGACATGTTGCCAACAGCTTGTTGATAGCACATTGTACCAGCTATGCTAAGAACCACTTCTACAGGCAAGAGGAAAATCAGGGCACCAAGTTCATTGCTTGCTTAATCCATCTCCTGACACTGCCAAAGACAGTCCTGCCTTTAGGACCAGATTTAGTGAGGTTTTCCAAACAACTTATTTCCTGTGTGCTACAGAAGGCAACTGAAGTGATGGACTGCAGACAGTGAGCAGTGAGTCAGGTCTGAAGCACCTTTCCCAGCCTCGAAACAAGATCCATGTTTTCTGGTGATCCTTGCAGATACTGGACTCGCTGGCAACTGTGCCCAGGAATGCAAACACAGATGTGATGGAAGGAGACTCCTGCACTGCAGAATCACCACCATGCACCAGCTACTGCAGGGGCACAAGGCTTAGAGGAGGGACTGAACTCCAAAGGACTAATCTGCCCCAGCTACTGCTTAACTAAAATTCAGTACCCTATTGAGGATACAGAATTCAGTTATAGTTGAATAGGAGTATCACAGAGTATTGCAACAAAAGGTATTTCAATAAAAAGAAATTCTATCTAAAGTAAGTATTTTTTAAAGGTATGGATGTATAGAACTGGTGTTCCTACCCTTACACACTGATGAGATATGCTCTTTAAAATCTAGTATCAACCTATAATGTTTTAAGACTACGTTTATATTTAGCTGCTTACCCAGATTTCCTTGTAAATTAAACTGAAGCCCTCAGAGATACTTCCCTTTCTTTTGTTCTTTCCTCTCTAATTATACTGTGGCACTAATTATCTTATGGGCAGAAACAGTCTACAGATTGCTGTTGCTTCAAAAACTCAATTGCTGCTCCTGCTACTCTCTTACCTTCCGAGTATCTTCATTCAGCCAAAAAAAGCAACCCGAAACACCACATAAAGGCAAGCAAGACTGCCCTAAGCTCTCTTCTTTTCTACAAGTTCTCTGCCTCCCCAGTTCTCACCTGCTTCCTATCACTACCGATTCCCAAAGTTGGCTTCATGGTTATCCTTGTTCTACAGCACTTCTCTAAACTACAGATGGCACCTCTGCTCTAAAAAGCATGACTGTTTCCTGAGTAACACAATTCAAGTTGTTAGGATCTTCTCTTGTAGCCTTTATGCAGATGAGTAGTCTACCTCTAGTGTAATCCCATCTGGAATAACTTAACAGCAGCTGTCAATAGTGGAATCATGAATTTTTTCATCTGAGAAAATGATTGTAAAATTGGATCATAACAGAGCAGTGAAAACACCTGCATTTTCTTTTAAGCACAAGCTCAATAAATGATGTTCCTAACATTAAATCATGCAATGTTAACTCATTGCTAATGGCACAAACGTATGCTCACTTCATGAAACCTACCACATTAAGACCCTCTAAAGAGAAGGAAAAAAGGGATCTTAACGAATTTTTCAACTCATCAACTCACCATGGAGTCAACTTAAAGCATTGATTAATGGGACCCTTGCTATCCTAGCTGAACCCATAAGTAGCTTAATAAGACATAAAATATTCTGCTCAGGGTTTTTAGTTTAATACTTTTTTATTGATTTTTTTTACAAGAAAATACAAGAGCAGCGTGCATCTAAAGCAGCCTGCACGAGGCCTTCACTTTGCACTGGCACATCAAAAGTAACATTCCTTCATTTTGCATGTGTCACCAACCCACATGACCTTTAAACTGTTATTCAGCACGAAAATTAAGCATCTAGCAAAAAGCTCCAAAAGAAGGATTCACTGAAAAGTACCTCGGATGTGCCGCACATTGCATCAAGTCATACACACATCTAATGGGAAGTTGTTGACATCTCTTAACACCAGTGGTGAGCGTGACAGTCTCTTTGGTGGTGAGGAGGTTACCTACCGTACACGCTCAGGATGCAGTTGGGCATTTATAAGCCTTATGAGAACAGAGAAGTCAAATGACTTTACCAAGGTCACCCACCTATAGGGCAATCACAGCTGCGGTGTCTCCGTACTCCAAACGGATTTCATTCCTTGGTGCTCTGCAGCGCTGTATTACAAGAAAACCCATCACAGCTGCCACCCTCCCCACTTGTTCCCCACTTCAGACCCTCATCATCATCTTCCCACCACCAGCTCTCTTCTCCCCGAGGCAGTCTGACGCCCCTACTCTCAACTTGTACTTTAACCACAAGACTTTCCTTCTGCCCTGCTGAGACCAGCCTCCTTGAAGCTCCTTCTCCTGAACAGGCACAATGAAATAGCTGTGTGCCTTCCCCAGCTTGAATCAAAGCGTTCAAGTTCTTCTCTTTGCTTGATTTCTGCTGGCAAGGACAAAGCTCCATTCACCTCAAAGCCACCAACTGCTTCCGACTGCCCTCACAGCAGGCAGCTAGGACTGTTTCCACCTCCATTTGTCATGGTACCCACGGTACGTGGCTCTAAAGTCATTACACAGGGCAAGAGACACAGCTGCCTAAAGCACAGGACTGCTTAATGGGCAACCAGGTTATTGTTGTTCTCTATTTTATCTCACTTTGTTTTTCAATGTCTTGCCTAGAGCAAAAGGCCTAGAGTCACCACCACTGGGAAGCCCCATGATCACACAGGCATCTTCTCCATGAGTCGGAGCATAAGGCAGGTTTCAGACATGCTTATAACATCCTGAACAAAACTGCCTTCCCCCTGTCCAACAGTGACCTCTTTGTGACATTGCTCGGTAACAAGCATAGACTTTGCAGGGAGGGGGATTGTAATCATTAAATTGTAAATCCCTTTAAATGCAAAGATCAAAGGGAAAGTTTCAATCCAATGACACATAATTAAAAATGCAGACGTGAAGAGCTTTGATTCATGAATGCTTATGTACTTTTAAATTGTTGCCAGGGAGATCAGGGCATGAGAAAATTAAAACCCATTACGCTTCAAAAGGATAAATGATTTTCACAGCTTTCGAACATTAGTTCCTGTTGTGCAGATTTTTGTGTGGTTTCACGTTTCCCCGCCCTGCCCGGGAAGATTAGTTCTGAAAAATGTTTTCCAGAAAATGTTCAGAACTCAATGAGATTAAAAGGAGATTAGTGGGCTGCCTGGATGGACAGTTCCCATTGGTACTCAATGGCAAATGCTCGGGGCACTTACATAGGAACCCCACCACACGCATTTTACCCTTTTACCTGTGTTTTAAATTAAGGAGCTGCGACCCTTTCATTCATTATGCTTTTTCTAATGGAGCCAGTACAATACAATATGGTACAGGCCATAAGCCAAATCTCCCTGAAGTTAAAAGAAAATATTCCCATGGCTGCAGTGGTTTCAATCTGTTTGTTTAACATTTCTCACTTGTAAAAGTCAAAGCACTTAACTGAAAGGAAAAGGCTGCTTCCTATTTCACAAATACAAAATTGAGACTTGCAAAGCGGATATGATTCTCAACCATCACATCATGGATGCCAGACTAAGTCTAGAGCTGTCAAGCTACAGCAAATACTCCCACTTCTGATCCATGGTGTCTTTCAGATCTGCCCTGCTTCAACACGTGACTTTAACACTCCCAAGTGGCACCTGAGACACCCTTTGAAGTGCTTTAAAATCATCCCAATCTTACAAGAGACAAACAGTGCTGCTTCATATTTGCAAGTGTTTAGCAGTTAATTTCTTTGTCAGAAACGCATTGCTGCAATCCACCTGTCAGTTGATGGCTACAATGACTCATGGGCAGCAGTTTCATTAGTGGCCTGAAGGTACACGTGAAAACAAGAAAATCTTCAGTGCTGAACTCATGTCGCTTCTTAACCACTGGCAACAGGAAGCGCGAGGATGATCAGATGAAACCCTGAAACCTGTACTGTACACAGCTAGGTATTAGCTGGTCACTCTCCTCTTCCTCTACAATTGATGGAATACAGGAAGATTCATCTCATCTGCAAACACCTACATATGTGACTTCAGATGCCTCCGTACCACGAGGATGTTTTTGATTTGTATGTATAAAGTTACATAGGATGAATCCCACTATTCAAAACATGTACCTTTGGGATGAAGGAATAGATACAGCCCCAGAGGCATAGCAGCTCTAAATACATGAGAAATCCCATTCCATTCCCATGCTTTGGAATTTCAGGAGTCCACTTTTTCAATAAAGTAAGGTGCGGCTGCAATATGTCTGCATCAGGCTGACTCGCTCCTCACTCCACTGTGGCATTTTTCAGCTGCCAGTCAAGCCAACCTTCACAAAATTTTCCCCAAGGAGGAAAAGCCAGAGACAAGTAGCAGCAGACTAACCGAGCACTGAACACTTCAGCAGGCATTTGATGGTGAAAGGAAAAACCTTTTGTATTCACTTTGAACATATGAAACAGACATTGTTTCTGTTGGAGACCAAGCTACTTCTGAAAAGGGTCTCCATGGCGGCAGCCAGTCAAGACACAGCATAAGGGGCCATCCCAAAATGCCCTGATGCTGCCTTTGTTACCCAATGCATTTGCTGAGATAGCTCCAGTGTAAGGCACCCCACATATAATACATCACTCCTTCTTGTTTTTTATTATTTGTAATGTCTGAATAGCAAATAGGACACGATGAATTTATCTTTAAGTTGGCAGCTGTTCAAGAACATTCTCATATTAGTCTTTGTTTACAGTTATTGGATCAATAATGTTGCTACATAATTCTTATTCTGCAGATTTCAGTCCAAAGGAGATTTTCTAGTCTCAGTTTCTTTGTCACACAGACCATAACACTTAATCCATTTACCGCAAGGCTGAGATCAGTAACTTGAATTTGACTAAGGCAGACATCTGGTGTTGACTTGAGGACTCCAAGAAGTGGAGAAGCAGTTTATTCAATTTTTCCCCCCCCAAGTGTCTTACTTTTTATGTGAATTTGGGCATAACGCCCCCATCGGCATTTTCTGTGTGCAACAGCAAAACCTCTCCATGCCCAAGCACCTGGATCCTCTCATAAGTTTGGCTGTTAAACACTATCATCTTCCACACAGCCCCTGCAGAATGACTGTCCTGTCTTAAGGGAGCAAGAGACCAACTCCTCTGCAGGTTTAAATGAGCTCCTCATTCATTACTGACATCAGTTTACATCACCTGTTTGGCCTTGAACCTGGCAGTGTTGGAAGAGCTGGTTGACAACTCCTGGACAGTGAAGTATCTCTGACCTGAGCTGCCTCCTCATTCATGTGAACACTCAAGACTTCTCCAAACTCCCCAGGGAAGGAGCTGATCACACTCCATACCAGAAGGGTTGCCTAACCTAGTTCAGGGCTCTTCTGAACTCCCTGGACCCGTATGCACTCAGTCTTTGGTTTAAAGGAATACACTTAACCTAAGACGAGGTACCCAATTTCATCACTCTTTCCTCAAGCTTTTTGGCAAGTGCCCATATTGTTCTGCTCAGCACTTCTTGCCTTCAAAAGCAACATGCTCCTTGTAAAACAACGGACAAGGGCATATTTATTGCACCCCAGAGGCACCACAGGCAATCTGAGAATTACCTCTGTGGATCTGTACTGTGTTTCTGCAGCAGCACACCAAACACAAGGTTTGTTCTCCTTGTAGTCAACTATTATGGCACACAGGGCCCAACACTTCAGGGATTTGCTACAGTTATATCCAACCTCTTGTCTTGTTGGGATACTGCATAAATACCAAGACTTCCTCCCACTCTATTTTCTGCTGCAAGACCTGTGATTTTTCTGTGGGTATATTTGTCAGCTGCTCTATTACAAGATCAAATCTAGGATTAGAGTTCTCTGCTATTCACTGCATTTCTTTATTCCACTTGTCAAAACAGAATCAGTCTTTCAGTACCACGATGACGCCTTAATACAGCATGGATCAGGTTGTGACTGACCTACAGACACAAAGAGGAAAGGGAGTAAGAAGCTCTCTTGTGCATCAGTAGGGCACTGTTCTGAAATGTGCAGATACCATTTGACTCTCCTTCCTCTTATACATGATGTACACAAGGGAGGTGAAGAGCAAAGATGACTTTGTCCCTCAGCACACAGCTGAGGCTGGGAAAAGTGTGAAGGGAAGGAGAGTCACAGAATACCAATTCTTTCCAGCATGGTACTCCTGCAATTCCAGTTCCTGCTGAAACCAGCTCTGGGCAGTAACATACCAAAAGCATGTGTGCTGTTTGCATATTGGCTTGCAAAACCAGGGAAGACAGGTTTGGATAAAACAGATGCAAAGGGCAGTTTCCTACATCATGAATCTCTGCTCAGCCACCATGGCAAATACTGAACTGTTCTGTTTCACCCCCCCAGTCAGAATCTGACTCTTACCAGGACTAATAGCAGGAGGCAGGCAAGAGCAGCTGTTGTGATTTCCAGCATGCTTGAAAGCAGGGGCAACAGGAGATCTCACAGCTGAACAAAATCCTCTGCTGTTTGTTTTTATTATTGTTCTATCATTTCAGTAGCAAAACAACAAACTGGCATTCAAACATCCAGGCCTGCTTCAGGGACTGGTGGTATGACTTTCTTGCTCAATTCACATTCATTCTGGTCCCAGTAATGGTTACCTTTGTCCCAGGCTCATCACAAGTCCAAGCTCACTGCAAGGCCAGGAGAAGGAAAAGGACAAAACTAATGAATTTGAATGGTGTTTATCAGTAATAGATTTTATAAACTCCTTGACTGTGTGCAGCAGCTCCAATTTACTGTGCTTTATTTGCTTTGTAGGACAAAGACCACCACAGTTCCTGACAATCTCAACAGTTTATCAGCATACTGTGGAAGAGATTATTTTAAAGCAGATAGGTAGATAGATGGCTAGTGTTCACCTTTTTTTCCACCCCCAAGATACCTGCATATGTGAAGCAATTCTCTTCCTTAACACTCAGCCTCGCCAGGGCTAGGACATTACAAAGGGAATGAGGAAATGAAGAGGAAATCCTCATCCAAAGATAAAAGAGCTACCAACTGGCTTTTCTGCCCTACTGGAAATTATATTGAGTATCTCTTCTCACCTCCTAGAGTGGTTGGCAACTGAGTGCTGTCTATGTCATGAAAGACTCCCCAATCCACTCTTCTGTGCACTTTTCGAAAGGAAAGCGTGTTCATGTTCTGCAGGTCTCCTTTACTTAACAGCTTCTTAGCAATATGCTTCCTCTGCTCAGCTTGTCCTTGAGTTGGAGTGGTTGTTTTATACTAGGATGGAGAATGTGTTACACTCTTGTTTTTTTTAAGGACTGAGCTCCTAGAAGTACATCACTGTACTGAAACAGATTCCCATTCATCTTCTGACTGTCACGGGCTGACTGGATGACCTCAGCCTCACCATCCGTAAGGTAGTGATGAGAATCGTCAAACAGCTCCTTGTGTGTCAGACACAAAAGCTGGGGGTGAGCAGTGCTGAAGAACAGTGAGGCATGATTACTAATAGCTTGCCTGATTATTCCCAAACACATGCAACCTCATAATATTGCCTTCATTTGGCATAACACTGCCTGAAAACACCGAGAGGAAAACACTGTTTTGCTCTAGTGTTTTTCTGATAACTGGAAGGGGAGATACAAGCAGAGCATCTGCACTGCCCCGGCAGACAAACAAAATCCCCACATCCCGCAGGTAATTACCATCTCCTAATTGGGTTTGAAAACAGGAGATTTGAGTCTGAATGCATGGAGCTTGCACCAAAATGAACAATTACATGTCTGAGGGATTCAGTAGCTTCAAAACACAACAGGAAGAGACTGAAACTGAGGCTGAATTGAGGCTTTACCTGTGAGTTTGCAGATAGCCTGGACCGACCTCCACTAACAAGCTGGCTTCTTTTGCTGGCTGGTATCAGAATCCACTCTCACCCCTATTGTCATTTTTATCTGCCACTCTAGGCTCATTACATCAGTTTAACTAACGGCAATTAATATGAAAATTAAAATTGATAGCAAAATTAAGTACCTGGAAGACAGTCAGTGTTCCTGCATCACTCTGGCATGCCCAATTACTGCTAAATAAAACCCCAGGAACAACCTGCACTTTCCCAGCCAGCCCTGACCCAGTCCCAGCCTCCAGCCCAGCCCTTGTGTCTCCAACACTGCCCCATCCCTCCCCACTGTCAGTTCACCCATCACACTCCAGTGCAGCAGCCAAATTTGAGAAGTTTTAAGATGCTGTGACAGGTTAGTCTCTATCTTGCTGTTAACACATGCAAAGGTTTTATAGCACAGTTTACACTGCAGAGAGCAAAAATAGACGCAGGCTTGCTCAACACCAATACACACCTCACCAGAAACTCAGGTTTTCTGCCAACAGACTGTCAAAATCCTACACCTCATACAGGAAAACCGCTAGACCTGCCCATGACCTTGGAGTTTAATTTCTCTGTGGCTTCGTTCACAAAATCTCTACTTTGCCAATGCAGATGCTTAATTATTCAGAGTTTGTATAATACTTGGAAGGCACAAGCTGTATCAGAGTTAAATTATTATTACAGACAGGGTTCTGATATCTTCCAGCCTTCACCCAGCAGCACTTTAAATGTTATTTGCCCCACCATTATTGTGACAATAGCCTCCCACACTAGATCAGCAGCAGTGTCCAAACTTTCCACCCATGACATGCAGCTTAAAACTCATCTACTCGAAATGAGCTGGCAGAATCAGTATTATCCTCTATATCTTCCATTACCAAGGCACCAGACACACATTTTACAAACATCCTTTCACCAAGGGAATATGTCAGTTTACTGATACAATAATCAACATAAATCTGCAAAACTTTTGCTGACATTGTTGATAGGGAACACAACAGAGTGTTAAACAAACTCAGCCCTCATTCCCCCAGCGCAGCTTATCTGGAGCTGCTTTGCAGAGCGGATGTTGTGATTTTATGCTGGTGTATCCAATTTTATATTGATACCTGCTGTGTACGAGTGGAGCTATAACCGTGTTGTGCCCAAGAGCTATCCTTACTATGCACTGACTATGCTGTAACTACCTCCGTCATATACTTATAAATGGTTCCAAGCAGTGAAATAACATCTGTATTGATCTAAAGAACATTTTATTGATTAAAGACTGCAGAAGAAACCATATGAAATGCAAGCCTGTTATTTAACAATGTCTTTCCAGTACCTGTGTTGGAAATACAGGAACATGAGGCTGTTAAATTTTTTATCAAATGGCTCCCACTGAAATTCCTGTAATGATGCAAAGTCAAATCACTAAGCTTTGGGTTCACCCCCTCCACGCCCCTTTATTCTCTTCTGTGGGGGGAGGAAAAGATCTGCAAATGAAAAATGCTTCTGAATATTGACATTAAAAGCTTCAGACAGAACAAGAATGCATCTCCATAACTTCTACAGCAACATGGCACAGAGGTCTAGGACAGGGGATTGGTGTGACCAGCAACCTTTTGGGAAGGACAGCTTACACAGATCGCCACTGGCCTGCAATTTAACAGCTTTCACTGTCTTTAATGTCACATTAAAACACTATTGTGTCATGTGGAAGGGCTATCCATCTTCAAGGCTTTGTACTTTGACATATAGGAGGGGGATTTGGAAGAGAGACCTAGGAATGGCATGAGGGGCAATTAGCTGATGTTAAAGAAACCCCAGTGCCAAGTGTAGCTGTGTTTTCAGGTATAGCACAGAGCAGGGGAAACAGGGAAACTTGGCACACAGGAAATCAGCACAAGGTTGCCTCCTGGCAGCAGCTGACAATTTACTCTATCTTTTAGTTCACATCTTACATTCGAAGAGAAATTCAGCAAACACCAACTAACATCTCTGCCAGGAAATTGGAAATGTAAATAAAACCCAACAGCCTCTTGGGAAACCCAAATTCAAAGGTTTTCAGACTCAATTTCCACACAACTCTGAACTCCCCAAGATTGTGGGAGTCTCTTCTTGTACGAGAAATCCAGCATCAATTGTTTTACCATTGATGTTGTGTTGTAAGGGGAAAGATACCACAGGAAGGTGATGAAAATCAAAGTCGGGAAACAGGACGAAATCCATGCCTGGAGACAAAAAGGAAAGAATGTGATATGATCCAGGACTCTGACCTTGTTCAGTGAAGGTCTGCTGAGCTGTTATGTTATGCACACATTTTGACTATTTCTAGTTAATATTTACTGTAAGCAGAGAAAAACCTAGTGATTTAGATACCACAGGAATGCCAATACAGAGTTTTATGTACACCAGTTGGGAGAGAAACCCAGTCATTGTGTGGGAACCCGAGGAATGAAAGTCTTGGTCAAACTAGTAAGGTCAGCTCTGTAAGATAACTTCCCTTTTGGTTGGTTGGCTGGTTTGTTTCCTGCCTCCCTCCTATAGCCTTTAAAGCTTTTCTCTATTGAAGAAATTAAGATGAATTGTGCTAGATGGAGTGAGCCCAAGCTAGACAGTCAACTGAAGAAACTATTTGCTGTTCTGGCATTTTTCTGTACCAGAAAACAATAACTGCCTGCCAAGTGATATCCTCTAAGATACCTCTTGCCAGGTTGAGACAGCAAAAGGCAGTGCCAGATCCCACAGCAATTTTGCCCCAGAAAGTGCATTGCTCAGCCCCAGTTACAGCCTGAGCTGCTCCTGCAACGGCTCAATCAAACCAGAGGGCTCCAGGGGAAGAACCTGTAGATCAAAAATCTTCTGGAGACATGCAGCCACTGAGGGAAACGGCCAAGTCTGGTAGCGAGAATGCAATAAAACTGTGGAGCTTCACCTCAGTACAATAGAGCAGAGGTGTATTTACAGCCAAACTTGAGGTCTTCCCCCTTGTGGCTCTCCTTGTAATGTTTCAAGGACCTGGAAGCTACTGTCAGAGCCAAAGCCAGTGCTGCAATGAACTCTATGCAGCCCGGCAAATAGGGGGGCAAGCCCCTTAGGGATGTTCAGGTAATTTAATGGTGGAAGGTAATGCAAATGGTGTTCGGAGCATTTACAAGACAAACTGATTCTCTCTTTCTGTTTTGCTACTGGAAGGCGACTTTTTTCAGTTAGTTACAGTTCAGTAACTGCTACCATTGAATGGTTCTTAATTTCTTTGCTCGAATTCACACAGGTTTTTTCTTTTTCAGCATTCAGCCAGAGTATAAGTTTGGGCTCAGTTAATGAAATATAGAGCTGATTTACATTAATGACTATTACAGGACACCTAGAAGCATTCAGACAGTCCAATCATTCAGCAGGCTGAATATTTTAATCTTATCTCTTCGCAGAGAAATGCTGCCTCATGCGAAGGGAGAGCTAATGCTCCACTTTGGAAAGAGCTTGGAAACACACAAATCAAAACCCACGAATGTATGGGTCTGGAAGAGGAACTATGGGGACACTTAATGAACACACAGTGGTTTAGCAGAGCTATTTAAAGGGGGTCTCTACAGTGGTCTGAGATAGGAAAGACAATTTCCAGTCTGGCCTCAGGTCCTATGAGAGATTCCAGCAGTCAGGACCCAAAGGCCCACATCTGGAAATCTCAAGACAGTGACCCAAGCATTTCCAATTCTAAGCCCTGTGATTACTCAAATCTAACAGGCTGAAGTGAAGACAACTTTTGAGACCAAGTCCTTCCCTAACTTAAATACAGTGTTCCATCACAAAGGTATTATCTATGCAGTGTATGTGCTCACAGGATCCAGAGAGATTGTGTGTCATTTTCCTGTCTTTTCTGGATTTGGACAGTGCAGTGCAGCTGCCATCACCAGAAAAAGCAGACTCCACAGTGGAATAAAGTGTTCATAAATTTGAGGGTTATCATTTGCCATCACAAAGACTGAAAAAAACAACATTTCTATTCAAGTTCTATGGCACCAACCTGACACTACTTTGGTTCAATTTTCCATAACAGAGGCAGACGGTCTCGGAAAGGGCAGCAGTAATAAATATTGACAGCCAAATCTGCCCATTGAAACTTTTTCCTAACAAGACCTCAGATCTTGGCACCAGCCACAATTCCAGGGTGAAGGATCCCACTGTTGGGTATAACATTATATCACATGCTGATACAGCCACAATAAAGGAAAATACCAACAGTATGAAAAGCCCTTGAAGCCCGAATTTTTTCAGGGGGACAGTTTATTTATAAAGCCATAAATGCATCCAGATAAATTCTGGTTGGTTTATATATGAATAGGGAAGCAAAATAATTGTGGGAAAGGTGAAGTCTAATGCAGAACAATTGTTTTGATTATTTCAACTGCAACCACCCCAAACTAGTTTTCAGCTAATTTCATTGCAACTAAGCATCTGGTATTTTATCGTCAGCATTTTTAGTAGTCAAAAACTCTTTTTCTATCCCATTGAAGCTTCTCCTCTCCCTCTTCATCACCCAGAGCATTGTAAATGTGGGACAATGTAACATAAGCCTCAAAATAGGCCATTACTTAAACTGATGGGGTCATTTTCATTTATTTCATGGCAGCCATTCTCCACCCTTTGCTTTCCTGTGAGGTCATTTTTTGATTGTCTTGTTTTGAAGCCAGGCAATTTGTCCCACACTCACTGCTTTCATAGGCTAATTAGAATTTTTAAAGTAATTTAAATACCCTTTGCAGTGTGCTGTTAATTCCCTCCAGATTGCTGGGAACATTAGCTTCAGTGTTTATTTCAACTGATTCTAAAATATCAAACACATTAGAGGTTGTACCAGATCTGGGATAACTCACCTTTAACAATAAATTCATTACAAAAGTAAGTATCCTACTTAATCAGTATTGCCTTGTGCTCATGGAAGGTTCTGCACCCTGAGATGACTCTGTGACTGAAGCACCTCATGGGAGACCTCAGTGCAGCAAGAGGCCAAGGCAGGGAGGCACGGCCTCAGCATCTGTAGTGACCAAAGCAGGGTAGCACAGGGTATCTGCAGAGTTCACCTCTTCATCACTAGTGTGGTCTGGAGACCCAGCTTCTGGGACACCCCTGCTGCTGTCATCCATGCTGAGTGGACTGTCACTGGCATGCACGGGCCCCCTCAGACACCAGGCACACCTTGGTGGTCTCCCTGCTCCTGAACTAGTGCTGGTTTTGTATGAGAACCTTCCCTGGCAGGAGTCAAACCCTGACCTGAGCGCTTCAACAAGTCCAAAAGAACCACAGCCCCCAGCACATCAACCCTAAGTTACATCTCTCTCCTGCACTGACTCAGGGGGACCCCAGAAGAGCCATCCCCCTCCCTGTACCATCGCTCTGGGCTACTGCAGTGCCAGCAGGCCCATGGAGCTCCAAGCACTCCTCCAAGCTCCAGCGAGGCCGCTGCTGACCAACCCAGCTCAGCCACCTGCAACACCCCACTAACGGGGACCATGTACCATGGGACAGGACACCCTGAATAGGATCAAACATGGAAGTGTTCCCACCACCTTCATATTGATACCTTTAACTGAAAATCAGCATATGCAAATTGCGTAAACAGAACTGATTGTGTAAGAAATAATTGTGACATAGCAGGAACCAGCACCAGGAATTTGGGAAAAAATTAAGTGGAAAAAAAATTAGGAGCAGTTTACAGAAAAGTATTGATACTGTAATACATTTACAGCCTGCAAAGCCATTTCATTCATCATTTTCTACATCTGCCTCTGAAAGGAGAAAGTTTTATATATAAAACAAAACGCAAGCAGTACTACACAGTCCTGCACTTTGCAAATACCCTGTTATTTGTGCAAACAAAAAGTATCTAACTCTCAGTAAAGATTTGACAACACTTTCCACAATAAGCATTATTATAAGCAATCAAAACTGAACTACACTCATCAGAGAAGTGCCTACAGTATACATCTGTGAGCATTAACAACCACTTCCACCCGGCATGTTTGCTTTGCATTAATACTCTCATTAAGCCAGCTAAGAACATGAAAGCAGCTGTACCTGGGTTCTTCTAGCCAAGCACCCTCTCTGCAACAAGGACCATAAGCTGACACCTAGAGATGAGTAAAAACTGCAAATGTATATGGCACTTCCCACGCACGCTCACAGCCTCCGACCATCTTCAACTCCAGGAATTTCTTGATTCTAACACTCTATTTTTTTTATATATATATATATATATATATATAGACACACACACACATCTGTTTTCTCCAAATGCTGTACAAGCTCTGTGTCCCACATACATTTCTGCAAACTAGACAGTCTTTGGGAAGGAGTTTCACAGACTGACTAACACTTCTTACGTTGTCTTGAACACAGTTGCTACCATTTTTAATAACAATTTTATTTTCCATCTATTCCTTTCCTAGAGACTCAATTTTTTTTGTTATTATTTGCTTTTCTGGTAGCTATAGAGCATTGAGCTGATGTTTTCATGAAATTCAAGTGTGCTCTGAATGGCAGCACACACTTTGTACAGCTATGCCACTTCAGAAATGAACAGTTTGACTTCCTAATGTGGTTACCAGTATATTATTGTCTCTCTAAAGAGACCGACTACTTTCATACCAGTGTAAGTGTATCTGTACTTGAGGCTGCTCTAATGGAATTGCATGTTAGTACACCAGTTTTAAACTGAAACAAGTACCAAGGCACAAGCCAGTGCAGAAACCAGCCAAAACCAAACTATCATTTTACTGCCCAAGAAACACTGGTGCAGAGCAGGAGACAACCGGTACTGCTTCATCAGAGCCCAGCTCTGCTGACGTAAACACCGTTCCCTTACTTCTCCTCTATTATTAACACTGTGCTTTTGTTTACTCCTGAAAGAGCTTGTATACAGTGCTCAGGCTCTAAACACATCAAAGTATTAATGAAGAGTTTTTAAACCATCAGGCTGGCATTGAAAGTTGAGAAACAGTTTCTCCCTTAGGTTTCCATGGTTACTGCATCTCCAAAGCACAATTCCAATCATAATTTGCTCCAGGTAGCTTCCCAAGCTGCCGCTGAAGTATCATTCCCCTTTATGTTAGTGTATAGCAGGGACAGCCACTGAGCCCTAATTCCTCTCAAAGGTGTTCCAGGCAGCATCCCAGGGTGGCTGAAAGGTGTGCTGAGCACGTCTTGTAGTGAAGTGAGCTGCCACCTTCTGGGGTACAGCCAGTAATGGCTCTTGACGCCGAGTTCAATGGGACCTACATGGGCTTTTGCAGCCTTCAGGGCAAGCGTTCAAGGCTCAAACTTGGCCTGGCAGGAGGCAATGAAATTTTGTCTATGGCTGAATCTGCTTTCAACTAAGACACATTTACTGATGGCTTTTATAAACCTGGCATTTTCCAAGAGAAAGCACAAGGCAGTGGATCACACCACAGGCCCAGGTCAGTGTCCTCTGAGGGCTCTATTTGACATGCTTAAAGGCCCTCAGGGCATCATTGTACTTCTGCAAATCCAATGCCAAAGCTCCAGAGAGCCTGACAGACTAAAGCCAATGAGAACCCACTTAAAAAGAAGCACAAACGCAAGACACACAGCTTGTAAAATGCACTTTTGTAAGCATAGCTGGCAGATAATAGAATAATAAGGCAGCAATAACTATATATAAAAAAGTCCTTAGAACAGCCGAGATGTTTTCCAGCTACTCAGTCCCACAGATAATCCTACAGCAACAGAAATCACCAAGGAGACAAGTCAAGCCCATGGGATAGCAGCCTGTGCAGCAGAGATGCAGACAGCAGTGCATTATAGACTAAAGCTCATAGGAACCAGTTAAATTAAATAACATGCAGGCAGCAGGGCACCATGGGTCAACACATGCAACATGTTTGGGGCTCAGTCATGAGATGGAAAGCAAAAGCACCAGCAGATCAGTCTACAAGAAAGAGATCTAAACACTGGTGCTCAAGAATGTGAGAATTCTGTTACACATTCAGGGCTATAATCTGTCATGCCATCCCTCCAGAATTGCGTGTCCCATCTCAGGAACTGAAGGGCAACATCCAAAGCAGATCATCACCTTAGGAAGAACAATCATGGACAATGAAGCCAACCATTCCAAAAGTGAGATGCAATTTCAAGTTTCCTAAATTCAGGTATCTTGAAAGGCCAATTGCTGAGCTCTGTCAGCTGAAAACAAGCCCTGCTCAAGCCTCTGAAAGTCTGGAGGCTGAGGCAGTCTTTATTCATTTTTAAGGATCATGGCTTAAAGAACTAATTCAGACTGAAGGAAAGCGTGCTACCAAAGAAGAAAAACAGGGAGATAAAAACCACCATGCTTAATAAACACAAAACATAATGCGAAATTTACTTTTCCCAAGCACTTTACTACACTCAGTTAAGATGTTTTAATTTCTGATCAGTCTAGCTATGTTTATCTACAAACATATAAAATGACATTATATGTCCCTTCTGGTGGATAAAAAGGCAAAGAGTTAACAGCATGCAAAAATAATCAGGGTAGCAAGTGGAAAAAAAGCTCTTTTCTACTTGAATTTACACATGGAACCTAGAAAGAGAGACTAATTGCTCCCTGGGACCCTGTGATTAGCTAAATCTGACTTGTAAACAGCTGCAAGATCATGATATCAAGGAGTGGGTACCTCTGTTTTCTGTCTCACTGGCTGCTTGAGACACATTTTTCCCCTGATTTGAGCTGATTGGGCCTCTCATTTACCAATTAGGGGATGAGACTGAACAGGGAGAACAGAGGATGATTAAAAATCTGCTCTTTGCTATTTCTGCAACAACTGTGGACCATTCTCTTCCAAATTAAATCTGGCTTCTGGCTGGCAAGCTATCTGGCAAACGCAATCTCATTCTCCGAGTGCCAGAGTGCATCAGCTGTACATGAGCCATTTGTGGTCCATCTGCAGGAAACATGACATGCCACTTACTTTTGGGTGGGCTGGGAGGAGGATGCAGCACCACATCACTGAGCTCCTCTACTGTTCCCACCCAAGCAGATAAGGTTTGGGAATTTTGTGAGACTGTGCTTTAGAACAGCTTTGGTAATTCACACTGCTTCCTAGCACCTGCTTTTGTCAACAGGTCTGGTTATTCAAGTATCATTCTTTAAATGGGAAGACAGTAGCAATGAAATATTGTCATTGTTTAAAAATAATTATAATGCAATCAAGGAGTTCTGGCAGGTGATGCTGTGCGAAGTGTTCGTTTTCCATTTGTCCACTCAACCTCTTGAGCTAGACTAAACCCACAAGCCAAGAAGCTCAAACATAGCTATTTAAAAATCGCTCTGAGCCAGAGAAGTAAAACACACATCCACAAGAAACCCATGTTCTCCACAGAGTAATTCCTGGGCACACGCCTCCCACAGGAAGGCTTTAGGCCAGTTTCATAACTTTAGTAATTTTATAATCTCTATCTTGGGAAGGAAATAGTGCTCTGAGGAGAGGAGAGCTCTCTCCAGAATAATACAGGGGGTTTTCCCTGAGTAAATATGTCTTTTTTAAACTCATTTTCCAGAGGGAAAAAAAAAAAAAGTCATATTGCATTTTATGATGTCAGATTTTTTTCAGCACGAGAAAATACTTTCGATGAGTAACAGCACAGACATGGCAATGCCAACCAGAACTGCAGGTCACTTCTCTAGCTCTGATTCAGTGAATAGGTAAAGTGAGCGGAACAACCTTACTGCAGTAACTGAGGCCCATTTGTCCCTCTCCAAAATGTCCTAACTACTTTGTTCCAGTAATTGTCATAACTGCTAAATTCAGTTCAAGAGAGATTCAGGAGGAAACTGCTCATAGTTACCAGTGCACATTAACATGAGTGAAAACAGTTGCAAGGGGAAGCTAACAAGGCACCTGACTGTATTAGCTTGGAGTAAGCTGGAGCTGTCAGTCTTCCACTCTTGAGTACTCTCATTTGAGAGAAGCACAAGATCTTGAGTGCCTCTTGTCCTCTGTGATTGCATCTGCACTCCAGTGCTGCCATCCTCTTGGAGTTTCACTAAGCCCCATGATCACTGAGAGCTTGTTTGCCATTTTCTCAGCATATGTGGGGTCGACCCAGTTTTATTTTTTTAGCCCTTGTTAGCCTTGCTACAGCTGAAAGCGGCTGCACAGATACTGCCTGACATTGTCAACAGAGACATTATGTCAACCACTGGTACCCATGCTGTTGACTGCGGCTTAAGCCAAAAACTGCAGTAAGTGGCCTGACTGCACAGCACTGAATTAAAATGTTGCACTTACTCATAAGCTTCCTTGACATTAATATGAATAAAATGGCAATACGCCTGTATTTTATATTCTGTCACTTCACTCTACATGACTAGTAGTGTAACTTTGTATGCTCCCACTACACTCATACAGATTACATTTACAAATTGCCCCTCTGAATAAAGAGCACTGCGCAGGGATGACAAGTATTGATTTTCAATCTCCTTCCAAAATGACTCTATCATTGCAAGTAAGTCAGGCAATTTGCCTCACTTTACACTTCAGGCTATAGGCCTCAGATCACACTGACAGGCCTGATCCTTCAGGAGATGTTTAATTAGAAAAGAAAGGAATTACTGTAAATCAGCACTTAGCAGTGCTACAGAATTTGTAAAGCCCCCCCATCACCTACAAACTGTCTCATTTATTCTCTTACCCTCACCTGGAAGTTTGAGGTGGCTGTTTCACATAATTCAAATCCCTGCCTTTTCTCTAGGAAATACTTCAGCACATCCAGCCTGAGTTTCGTTCTTTGCAGACAGACACGAAGACAGGGCTGGCACGGGCCCACCTTCCCGGCCAGCGAGAGGGGCCAACAGTGCCCTGCATTTGCCTGCACTTCTGCTTTCTCAGCTATGCTTGAGCCTAATTACAGCCAACATGCAGTAAAAATACGTCTTACTGAAGAACTATAATACTGTTTATTGTGGTGCGCGCTCAGAAAGCAGCTGGACACTTCTCCTGTATCCCCGTCCTCGGGGACAAAGGCTCCCTTCAGCCTCAGGGCGCAGATGAAGTCATTGTTTAAATAATTTCTTCTATCAACAACCGGAACTTTGACGCTTTACGAGCTGTTGCGAGGTGAGGGTTTCTCTTTTCTCCTGTTTGTACACACACATCGAGTTCAAACGCCTCCTTCCTCTGCCCCCCGTTCTCTCTGCCCCCCTCTCCTCAGGCAGCCACGCTCCCTGCCCGCCATTTCTCCTCACCCCAGAGCTCTGGAGCCCTCCCTCGGCCCGAAGAGCGCGGCGCGAGCCGGGCGCTTCCCGCCCGCCGAGGCCGCGCAGCCGCCGCCCCACAGACGACGCCTGGAAGCGGCGGAAACGCCGCAGGGTCCCGCCCGAGCCCGGCCTCGAGTGGGTTGCGCACGGTAGAAGCTCTCAGCTGGAAGCTCTCAGCTACAGCCCCGACTGTCTCCGGCGGGGGAAGGGGAGAGGAGCGGTGGGTGCTGCTGAGGGGAAGAGCGGGACGCACCTGGGCCCGGCCACACTGCTGAGGGGAGACCCCGGCCATGAGGGAACCGCGCTCACCTCCTGCCGCAGCCTTCCCGAGGACCCGCGGCCGTCGAAGTCTTCCGACGAGGCGCTACTGCCTACCCCTGAGGAGCGCGGCAAGGCACCCTGAAGCAGGTGAGGGGCGGCACGATGCGAGTTATTCCGCTGGGGGCGGGCTTTAAGGCCACGTACCCTCCATGAGGTCCGTGATAGGGCGACAAGGCCGTGATCGGCAGCGCCCTCCGCCCCTCAGAACCCGCAGTGAGACCCCGGCCATGAAGGCTCTCGGGGTACGCGCGAAGGCGCTGCCCCTGTGAGGTAATTCAATAGTGTAAACCGAGTTATGCCCCTGTTGAGAGGTACCTCATGCATCCGAATGCAGCCCCAGTACAGGTGAATGCAATTTATATATGGATTTAAGCTGCATAGCTCTGGTTCCCCACGGCCAGCACTGCTGTGAACCCACCCCAGGCAGCTCAAAGTGCAGGTACCCTGGTCATGCATCCACCAGAGAGCAGGTAGCACCTGGTAGCAGAATCATAGACTCATAGAATAGTTCAGGCTGGAAGGGACCTTCATCCTCTCGGTGTGCGTGGTGCGTGCTTGGTCCTGCGATCGCAGGGCTTCTGTCCGCTGCTCCACTGCAGTCCAGTTGCACATCAGGCTCTCACAAAAGCACCCAAACGACCAGGCTGCCTCCAGTCTGAAATTCCCCCAAAGCAAAGTGCCAGTCTTGAAACGTGCCCGTGCAGATGCCACAGCTGGCACAGGATGGGAAATCCTGGATGTGTGGTAGGTTCACTGGAGTGTTTCTCATAGCAAGTCAGTTCGTAGTTGTGTGAATGATGTATCAATCTTATCATCTGAAAGGGCTACAGGAATAACCTCTGTGCCTTTTAAGTACTTGTTAAAAAAGGAATATCTCTAAGTTAAAGAGAAGGATGTAACATCTGTGACTCTGGAAGAGGTTTTAAAAAATTACCTGCTGTTGGAATGCGGTAGGGAGGAAAAACCCTCCTACAATTTTATTAAAACTTGTTACAAATGGTGAGTACGATCATCCATCACCTTGTATAGATTACTTTTTCTTCTTTAGTGTGAGAAATGAAACCGCTTGTTTACTGTAGCAGTAATACAGGGAGAACTACTTTCAAAGCTCCCAGCTGTGCCCCTTCCACTAGAGCAGGTTGCTCCAAGCCCCGTCCAACCTGGCCTTGAACACTGCCAGGGATGGGGCAGATGCCAGTGGTCTGATAGTAGGCTGCATGTGACTGGTCTTGCCTGTGCAGTACAGAAGTACTTGAAGGAGGGGAGAATTGTGTGAGTGGCTTTCAGCCCCGCTGACGCAGGTTCCTTGGGCCACCTCGAGGTGGATAGAGCAGTGGGGGACGACTGGGCTCCTCCATGAGTAGTGTTAGAGACTGCTCTGTGAAATGAAGGCTTCTGTTTGAGTCAAGGACAGCAAAACCCAAAAAAACTTCAGGTTAATTTCTGGTTTTGCTGCATAAGTCAGGAAAAGGTCATTTTATTTTTATAACTGCATAGAAAATTTGAAACATCCGGAATCTTCAGTATTTCTTTGAACACACTGTTGTTAGTGTAAGCTCAGTCAGGCCTATGAACTTTAACTAGTGCTATGCTGTTAATTGGGGTCACCGAGGTCATCCGGATGACTGGAACTTCTTCCTTCAGTGGTGTGAGGAATTCTGGCTGCAGAACACCTACTTGCTATTGACGGATATGGTTTGCCAGCTGACTAAAAAGGCTTCTAATAAATAGATTGAGTCTTGTTCTAAAGCATGTGATAGCGCAGTCCTGAATTGTTGGGAGTCAGTGGAGGAAATACTGGGTGGATATTTTTGCCCGAATGGTTCAGGAGTTTAGGGAAGAGACTCCTTCTGCTAAATGATAATAAAAATACAACACTGTGAACTACTCTCAAATACTTCATGATTAAAATATAGTTTTCTACTCAGAACTCATTAGAACAAGAACCAAACACATAGAGTGAACCTTCTGTGCTTTATTACTACCGCCATTAATATTTTCAGAAATTTCCAACTGCTTCAACCATTTGTTCTGGCACTAAAAAGGAAAGCTTTGATTTCTAGTGGTCTCAGCTAAAAACACCAAGTTGTTCTGTGAACAACAGAGTTGATAGAGTCGGGTTTCCTATGAAGTTGAGCTTTTTGTTCCTTTTTTTTCTTTCTCTTCGCACACAGAGCAACTGCAGCCTCCTTGTGTGTCCTTTGTGATAGACACACTGAGCAAGACAGGCCAGACAGTGACCCCCAAGCAGAACGCGTAACAACTGAGACCTGCTTGCCTTTGCCCTGGCTGAAGTGCTCAGTTGGGTCCTTACTCTAGCTACATACTAACTCCCATAAAACATTTACATTCCATAAAAACATTACATTTCCATAAAAAAGGAATGTAAATATCTTTGAATTGTCTATTCCTATGCAAACTTTGTTAAAAATGGGTTACCAGGTTCATAACTTTCTAGAAGGTTGGGCTGGTTTGGTTGGTTTGGAGGTGATCACAAAGGCCTGTTTTCTTCAGGAGATTAGGTCCCTGGATTTAAATGGCTCAAGTTTCTAGTCATTATCCTGGGAACTTCAATCGTATTTTCAGGACATTCAGGAATGAATAATGCTTCCTCACTATCAAACTGTGACTTTACACAGGGGGTTTAAAGAAGCATAATGCACTGAAGGGAGCCCACAGCGTGGCATAACTGAATGATCAAGCATACACAAGAGTTTTACAGCCTGGGGTAACAGGACAATGTGTTTGATCTAAGTCTCTCTCCACAGCTGTGGAGGGCTGCTGAGGTAGCTGGTACTCACCGTCTACTTCTAAAGGGATTTGAAGTCTCTAGGACTGCACCGTCTCTCCCACAGGTAGTCTTTGTGCTGCGTAGGGAGCTCTGCTACTCAGCATTGTCCTCAGCCCCAGCTTGCTGGGGATTGTTATTGCTGCAGAAGCTACCGATGGAGGGGATGCTTCTTGCTGCAGCTTCTGATGATATTTTAGCTCTTTTAGAAAAGTAGCAGCAGCCTGAAAGTTCCTTCCTAACTCCCTATAACCAGAACAAACTAGTTCTCTGTGGGTCTCTTTCACAGTATGTTGGCAGCTTGCCGTCTCTGACAAGAGTGGCCACGCTAGCCAGGTAACATCAAGTTAGTTCTCCTGTCCAGACATTCCCAGGCACCAGTGCAAATACTATTGTAAGGTTGCAGAGAACATATCATTTCACTAAAAATACCACAGCTTCTTTCATGGAGATGAGACCCGAGTGGTCCAGCCAAGTGCCCTTCCCTACTTGCGCTCCCTTCCCCACTGGGCTGCTACCATGGGAAGGTTCTCCTCCCTATCCACGGGCAAGTACCCACAGAGAGCTCCCCTTCTGCTCCCTGTTCTCAGGGCTCTGGCTTTCCAACATTACAATAACAGGCAAGGAATAAAAGAATAATCAAATCTTGGCACCTCCTTACGATTGTTTTTCAACAGTTCTCTTCTGTGCTATGTGCAGCCTGTGATTATAAAGTCATTTTAATTTGTACTTACAAATATTTTCTGTTAGAAAACAGAATGCTTTAGCCAGTCACTTATTTTCAAGCCTTCTGTAATTTTTATACTTTTTTTTTCTTATCTAAAAAACATCTATTGATCTAAATAAGCCAGAATAGAGGGCTGAATTTTCAGTGCAGAAGTTATTTATATATGCTGCAAAAGAGATTAGAATCATGCTTAATATAAATCCTTTTTTCCTTTTTAAAGCTCTTATGATGTAGGTACAAGCTGTACTATACAAATGGGGAAAATGAGGACATGGGGAAAGTAAATTACTGAAGACCACGCAAAATTAGCAGTAGTACTGATTATCACTAAGTATTCTGTTGCTGTTATCTCAGGAAGGAGGGGGAAATAGAAAGTGTATATTCATTTCAAAAGCTTCAGATCACTGAAGAAGGAAAATGATTTCTGATTGCCTGGCAGGAATGACTCTTGGAGGGCATCGCCGCGACTCCTTTGTTGTGTGATAGGTCTTAAATTCCATTACTCGTGCTGCTGTTTTGGTTGTTTCTTGCCTAAATGCAGGCCCTAGCCCTCAATTCACATTAGTAGATCACCAATACATGGGGTGTTGTGGGGCATGGGCTGCCCAGTGGCCCCTGACTAACTGGGATGGCTTTTGGGGATGAGCCATTTGGGACAAGGACAGCCTGGTTTATTTCCCTGTACAGCATCATGCACAGTCCTGCCTGCACCCATCAGCCACCACCTTCACTCTTTCTGCTCTGAACTGGGAGGACTGAAAAATGGCCCAACTTCCCCCCCCCCCCCCTTATTCCCCAACTCTGTCCCTTCTGTACCAAAATAAGTAATAATTCCCAGTCCCATTTCAAAGGGATATAGACCTTGTGCTACTTCCTTACTTCCCAAGATAACTTCTGAAGGAAACCTTTTCATTAAACCAATTTCAGCATGCTCTGTTTAGTCTTTCAGAGATTCTGTGAGAGAAGGAGAGGAGTGACACAGGCTATTTATTGAACCAGTCCAAAACAGTGCAGAATTAAGTACTGAAAATGTTAACTTAATTGAAAGGATTAATTAGATCTTTGTAACTCTGTTCCTACTGAATAATGCATGTGACATGAGGGGAAGAGGCAAGTGTTTGGATGATTGAAGAATAGCTGGTTACTAGTTGCTCACCACCTGGGAAGTGGTCAGTGCCTTGACCAGTTCCCTTCCCCAGAAAGACCCCACTTCCTCTTTTCAGTTGTTTTCCTCATTAGTTTTGCAGTTCCCCTTTGTACTTCTTCCCTGTTTTGAGCAGCTTCAACTGATACTCTTCTCGAAGCCCACCAGCCCTCTCACACCACTCCAATATGTTTCTAAAGAGGAGGAGGAAAATTTTTCTTGTAGAGACTCTTCAGACACAGGTTGTAATGGAAATCCCGTTTCCCTTCAGTAGCTTATTGCTCTGCTGCTTTATCCCACATTCCTGCTCACCTTAGCCTGTATATTTGGGATTCTCCCTCCTGTCTGGAGAAAAGGTTTGCTAGAATTCCAGCTGCACTTGAGCCTGTGTGGTCTGAAGCAATCATTTTATTTAAGCTGCAGCTTAAAAATAAAATCCTCTCCATAATAATTAGTGTGTTGCATTAGAAAATACTGGATGTCTACATATTGCATACATAGACTGCTCTGCACTGAGAGCTGCACCATCTGCTCTCCTGCTCCCCGTTCTTACTCCTGCAGACATTAGATAAACATGTTGAGAGAGCAGCAGGCTGTTTTCAATCATGACATATCTGAGCTGTGTTTAAAGTCAAAAGCCTTTATTTACAGCTCAGTGAAGAGAGAGGACTCATAATCAAGGCCAATAAACTAGATCCATAGCAGTTTAATGGTTCAAAGGGATGGCAGCCATGTATGTCAAACCTGTCACTTCTTTAAAATGCAGAAGGCTCCAAAAAGAGCAGAGGGGATGCAAGGCTTCCTGGCTACCATGAGATGGCCTTCAGTGCTGTGGGTTGGGTTTGGAGGCACAGCAGTGGAGCAAGCATGCTCTGCTTCTCATGGACGTCATGGAGCGGCCTGGAAAGAAATTCACTGGCTTTTACCCAATGCATAGTGCTGAAGCAGCATGAGATGTTGGCAGGAATTCTCAAAGGAGGACTTTCCTCCCTGGGATAAGTGGCCACAGCTGCTCTTAGGAGAAAAAAAAAAAAGGGATTTTAGGTCTTTCTACATGCTTGGAAAGGAAGGAGAGCAATGAAAGGGCAGAGTATTGGCAGGATGGTCCTGTTAAGGCCTGGAAGTCAATCAGTCTGTCTCATGCCTCACTGCAGAAACCCACAGAATTCAATGTCCACCTCTGAACACAAAGCCAGTCTTGATCAACTGACTTAGTCCAATACCAGCTCAGACTACTTACAACAATGCTGAGTAGCTTCTACATCTAAAGTAATGACCTAAATCCTGTCTGAATCTGGGCACTGGGCCTCCACAATGTGAAGATGTAGTCGTGTTCAGTTAACTCTCCAGTGCTGTGAACCCAGGAATGGAGTTAACATCAAACCTTATACGTGTTGGATTGGTTGATGCATCCTTGCAGGAGTTGTGGCTCTGGGATGCAGTCTCCTGGTTTAGAGTTAGTGCTTATACCAAAATAACTGAGTGGCTAAACTGACCCAGGATAAGACTCCTATAACACATACTTGCGAAAAATCCCAGAGCCAAGTTTTCAAGCCAAGGTCCTCTAGCCATGTGTGTGCATTTTCCCCTGCTCATTCCAGCAACCTTTCTAGTTTTACTTGTTTTCTCTTTGATCCTTGGAATTCAATTGTACTGATTTCCTGAGCATTAAACATACATGAATGTTCCCCTAGTCTGCTTAATGGCCCTAGCAAAAACTGTTTCGACTCATTGGCAATGCAATTGGAGCAGTCACTGAACACATCTACTCTTTCAGGCTTGGATGTTGGAAACTGCTTTTTTTTTTCCACAGTGAGTGAGCATGCAAAGTTATGATATTAGAAATGGCTCTGAGAAGTGACAAATGGGCTTCAAAATGCAGCATAATGATCACTGCAAGATGGGGATATATTTTGTTCTCGAATTGCTATGCACATTTTATTGAGATGGAAGTAAAGATCCCAGAGAGTGACGCTTCAGTAGCCAACCCAAACCCAATTTGGGCTTTGGCAATGAGGTACTCATGAACATGAAGTCCCATATCGCTAGGATGGTGCTAAGAAAGGATGACGTGGCTGAGGTGGATTGGAAAAAAGTGGTTCAGAAAAGCTAAAGATGTAGAAATCTCCAAGCCTGAAGCATATCACAGCTACAGCCTTGCAGTTTCTGGTGGTCTAGTGGCTGTCATGTTGCAAAATCCCAGGAGTCTGAATTCAAGCTAATGTTGGATTGACAGCCAGTTTCTAAATTCCTTCTCAGTTTCTGTGACTGGAGAAGCTGTTCTTGCACCAAACACAAGGTACTACTTACACTTTCTGCCAGATATTAATAAAATGGCTCTAGTAACTGAGTCACAGCATGAAGTGCCAAAGATGCTGATTCCTTAGAGTGGACTTATTATTCAGTCAAGCTGAGCAGAGTTACTTCACTCTGTTTCAATAACATATCCAAAGCTGTTCCCAGCTGATTTCTGCTCCCTGAAGGTCTACCAGTGGCTCTGTCTGTAGGATTTTTCTGCTCTCCTGAGCTTCATCCAGAGAGTCTTTCTGCTACTTCTCTGCAATCCCAAGGTCCTTATCCGATTATTAAAGCAGACAGGGGGGAGGCCATAAAAGGCCTCTCGCTGCAGTTTCAGAATGGCACAGATAGTTTTCTTCCTAACCTCTGTGTACTATCTCTATTATTACACAGTGCTGAGGGCAGGCAGTGTCAGCGTCAGCTGGGAGGTCCTGCACTGTAGCACATGTGGATACAGACTCCTGCCCTGGGTTCTCTTGAAGCCAACACACAGAAAGGAATAAAGGAAAGCTTTCCCCTTCATCTGGTGGTTCCTGTTCCTAGCGTGACTAGCTGAGAAGGTGGGACTCTCCCAAAGTCATGCTCATCAAATGCAGTGCAGGTAGCTGAGGGTTAGATGGCACACTCACGACATGCACCATGCCCCCCAGAGTTAAAGCCTGAATTGTCCATATTAGTCCCCTGAGAGAGAAGAAATCATCTTTGCCTGCAGAGGAAGAAGTGTAATGCCCTGTGTCCAATTTTCTTTTCATTGCTGTTTTTATTATGGAAACAAAATGTTCACTGATTCTAAAATGAAAATGGAGAAAGCTAATTTTTGTAGTTCTTGCTAATAAAATTCTTAATGTGCTCTTCTGCCATTATCATAAGATTGTTATGGTTTACTTTAGCTCTGGAATGTTATTATTTTCCCCAGAAGTCATGGGCATTCCTTATCTTCAAAACTATTTTCATCTATTCAGATATTCTTCTATCTTATCTTTATCCTCATAGTTAGTATGAACATACCTTCATTATCCTACTTCTGGGTTGGTAAACAACAAGTGGCTATTGATCAAGAAGATGAAGATGAGGGAGCAAAGCTACTGGAAGCACTGGCTAAGAGTCTAAAGGAGAAATTAAGGGTTTACAAGTAACCAAAAATCTGATGGATGGCAAAGTAATGCAAAGCCATTTAAAAATCAGCAATTCCAGTAGTACTGAAAAGTGTCAGCCTAAATTGCTGTGTTGTAAATGCTGCAGATAATATACAGAGCTGAGTCCCTCTTGACACTGGTAAAATGCAGGTCAAGTGCATTCATCAAATGTTATATGGTTTGGGGACAGGTGAAGTATGATCTGACTGTACTGGAACCAGTCTGAGTGCTCTGCCTCGTGCCTGAGCATACTTAAAAATGGGGTTCAGTGAGGGCTACAGGGCTGCTCTCCATTCATAAGCTACTTTTCTGTCTGGAAATATAAATAATCCAGGATGATTTTTACCTTGTGCTGCACTTGCAGAGTGCAAAGAAGGCTGTAGTGTGGGGGCCAACTTTTGCACGTGTGCAGTCGTCCCACTGACCAGCCACAGAGCCAAGGTGCACACAGAAACTGTTAAAGTTTGTCCCAAAGTGTACTACCACTCCCTCACACCATCATGCACAGCTTCTGCCACTGCCTGCCTTTGAGCTGGTCACTACAGGAGACAATACAGTTAATTTTAAGGCCCTGAAGCCTGTTTTGACTTTACCTAGGCAGCAATTTAACAAAAGGAGAGAATCGGAATTGTCACGGAATTCTGTGAATTTGACTTCTAAAATCCCAGATCTTTTCTCTGTCCTTTCCTGGGATGGCAGCAGAAGTCTAGTAACAAGCATGTCGTGATGAAAGACTGAAACGCCTCTAAGCTGCGCACCCCCCCACTGGAATTCACCTTGTATTTCCTTTTGACATCCAGCCAAATGAGTTGACTTCTCCTGGAATAACCTGAGAGCTGGCAGCAAGGTGGGAGCCAGAGCAGTGATGGATGGCCCAGGCAGCGAGTGGGTAACGAGGCAGCTGGAATCCTTCATTTTCCAAATGTCCCCTCCATCTCCTCTGAGCCATCAGGACATGCAAAGCACATGAAGTACAGCATGAATCAGCACAGCTTTGCTGACAGCACATGCTGACAGCAGGCTCTCTGGTCCAGACCCTCGCTCCTGCCGTTAATCTTTCTTGCACTGAGCCAAATGCTCACAGTGGCTTTTCCTCACCCTCTCTCAGTTGAAAGCAAACTGCTACAATTGCTGCTGAGATGAGGAAAAGAGGACAGGGCAGCCTGTGCGTCAGAGGATGGAATCACTGCCAAAGGGAGAACACGCAGCCCTTGTCCTGCTTGAGCAGGGCTGTTCCCTGCACATTGCTACGGCAACCCCAAGCTCTTGGGTGACTTGATGCCATAGTGAAACCTGTGGCTTGTACTGGCTGTGAGCAAAGTGTTTTGAGGCCCTTGGTGCTATTCCTTTTTCCCACAGCACTGAACCTGGGCCACCACTGAAGTGCTGTGTGGAGGATTCCTGGAGACATAAGCTTTTCTGGTTTGGGTTTTGGGGTGGTTTTTCATTATAGCAGTTTTTGCTGTAATGTCCACACATTGCTAGTACAAAAAAAGACAACAGAAGGATAAAAGCTAATTATAGCTGATGGCAAAAAATGGTGGAGGTTCTCTCCATGCTGGCATTAGTTCACTTGACATGTGATTAATGGTGGTTAGTGTGGGCACAACCAAAGCTTGCACAACCCTAGATAAATAATATTGAAGTTTAAAGAGATATATGCTCGAGTTAATAATTTTAACAGGCTGTGAGAAATGTTGCTGTTCTCATGGTAACAGGAAAGCTGTAATTTCATCTCTAATTTGAGAATGCTTGTATAATGTGTGCAGATAGCTTTCTGATGGGAACCTTTTTCTCTCTAATTGAAGCTTTTCTAATGAAGTGATACGATCATATAGTTTGGGCAAACAATTCAAACTGGACTAATTAGCACTAAAGACACCATTGAAAAGTGTAGTCAGAATTATTTGGAACTGAACTGGTGGCAACCCCTGGTTTCTGTATCAATAGGTGCTTGATACTGATGTATGTAGGCATCTCTCAGGGCACTTCAGGATATTCCAAACACATCTCACTGGAGGTTGCATTTGTAGAATTATATTCATTAGACAAGAAAGAAACACATCCACTGGTCCTCAACTCTGTACTACAAACACGTGAGTGTACAAATACCTCAAGAACAAAGACTCTCAGAGGTTAAAACAACCGAAGGATTTGGACAGTCCATTTTTATTATCATGGGTTTGACCCAGATGTTGAGGTACACAAAGATATAGAAACATAGATGGAGAGTCTCATCCTTTCCATAGGAACCCTGAAAAAAATACTAATAAGGCACCTAAATGTGTGCTGCAGGTGCAGGACTGAGAATTACTTTCTTAGAAAACCAGCAAGAATTAGGCCTGTGATTCCTTTGCACTTTTGAAAGTATTATCCGTGGTTCTTTTCAGTTTCTTACAATGCCTTAGTCATGGAAACCAACTGACAGCACACAAAATGAAAGCATTTCTGCTAGCTGTACAAAAGTGCCTCCATTGACTACTAATCTTAACCCATCTCCACTGCTCACTTTTCCTATTAAAGCTCTATATTCAGGTTTATTATTCTCTATGTGTTCAAGAACATTTAACTGCCTGTTACTGGGAGAGTTCCAAAGCAGTTTTAGAGTGCTAAGATATATGTATTAGCGCTTTGCTTACAGGAAAACAAAATGCACCCATGCCCCAAACAGATGTGTGCAAGGATTGTGCCAGGACCTCAGCTACCCAGGGCGAGGAGTGGGAACGTAGGTGGTTTGATGAGCCTCACTCACCAGAGGGAGCTGGAGCTGAACGTGGAGGAGGAGGAAAGTGCCATTTTCAGCTTCTTGTTTTTATCTTCCAGCACAGCGAGACTGACGTGTGATGAAACACACACGGTTCACAGTCAGCTTTTCAAAGGCTGTGTTACTTCAGAATCATTAACCTGGCTGAGACTTTGCATTCTTCTCTGCTTTGTTGGGTATTTTCATAGCAGCGATTGGTGGTGCCTTGCATATCCTTAAAGCTGCAAAGCTAGCATTTTCATTTATCCTCATTCAGAACCTAATTGTCTTGCACTGTTGGCTAATTAAATGTTCAAAGAAGTGATAAATTAAGCAGGTTGATCATTACAACACAAGTAATTAGTCCAACTGAATCTGAGCCTTGAAATCCACATTCCCTGAGATGACAGGGATTCTGAGGATGTGCAAGAAAGCAAAGAGTTTGTCAATGTTGAGGAGGAAAAAACTTCCGCGGATATTTCATGTGTAGTGTCCAAATCTTACACAGTTTGGGGCTGAGCAACCTGGTCTAGTGGAATGTGTCCCCGTCCATGGCAGGGGGTTGAAACTGGATGATCCTACCATCCTTTCCAACCCAAACCATTCTGTGATTTTCAGGCTATTTTGTGCATAAGGAAGTCTCTTTCTGGTGCCACTAAGAGAAGACGAAGTTCCAAGATAGCACCTAGCTAGTTTCCTGCAGGATCTGACATCTTCCTGTGTTAGACACATGGAGTGTACTTTGTGAAATAGGTATGAGTGGGGTTTTTTAAAAAACGAACAAACCAAAGCACAAAACCTCCAACCCTCCCAGCATCAGTTGCATACCTAAATAGGCAGTTATATATGGAATATTCCCTGGTAGGGAGCTTTCATTCACAAAGGTTTCATACAGTGTTTTACTAAAGACTCTCCCTGGGGTCAAATTAGTGAAGATCTAAAGACCCAAATGTATGTTCTGAAAATCAGTCTATCTGTGCAGCTGCTCCAATTCTCAAGACAACTTGCTGCCAGAAAAACATATCTGTACAATGCATCATCACAGCAGCTTGATATTCTTCCTGCTAACACATCCAAGTGCTCTGTAGCCCTCCCACGTGCTGGGAGGTAGGAAGGTGTAGGAAGGTGTGTGTGTCTAGGGAAGGGGCATGTCCAGCACCACCACATCACTGGGGACTGGCTGGAACCACCTGGGGATGGCGTGCCTGGGACAGGACACCCCATCGTGCAGCTGAAAACAGGGATGAAAAATAGCAGAGGCACTGAGATTGTTTAATTAAAGCGTGTGGGGACCTTATCTAGGAGCTCGCCCCAACAGTGAGGCAAGGACGGTGCCTGGCTCCTGGCTGTGAGAGAGAAGGATGTCTCAGAAGCAATCCTTGGTGTGATCCTGTGGAGTGCTGCCTCCTTCCCAGCCTGGCTGCTGCAAGTCAGACTTCTCCACCCTGCCCTGCTTCTACCCTCCTGATCCTGTCTGCAGGTTCAAGTCTCAGTATGGTTTTTACCAAAACTAAGTGACTGCACCATCTCCACTTCATTTGCAATCATATCCTTCACTGTTCGGTTCATTAGTAGAGTTTTCTTCTCTCATCGTTTGCATTTAGGACAGCAAGATCTGAGGTGTCCCATCTTCTCCAGTGGAAATAACAAATAATAATTGCTAGAAGCATCTGTCAAGGGTAAATTTCAGACACAGGCTTCCCACAGGCTGTGTTTTCTCACCTATCCGCAGTGGCTGTGGTGTGGGACCAGCATTTAGATCGTTCTCTCAGTGCTGCTGCAGCAGCCACACTGCTCTGGCTTCTTCTACTGCCTCTTCTAGAGGTGATAATAAGTTTTAAAGGTTTTCTGCTTGTCTTCTCACTGCCATGAAGAAAGTGTCTTGTCATGGCTTTTCAGTTTATCTACTATTTCCTTGTGTAATGGGTTATAACTTCTTTCTTGAACACAGAACTCCTGCTTGCTTTGCTGAATCAGCTGGTATTTCATATTGTAAATGATACTCTTAAAATTAAAGCTCCTAAAATGTTCTAATTCCTTTTGTTTTCTTGTGCTCTAATTGGTCTAGCTGGATTATGTTAATTATTTCTGATCAAAACTGCTTAATTAGCATGGCAGGTCAATTAGCGCGGGCCTTTGGGCTTTAAGATAGTTACTTCAGGTTTAGTTTTAGTTAAAGTGTAGGCAATCCATTGTTATACGTTTTATGTTTCTAGAACTATCCATGAATTAATGAAAACTTAACAGACTGGGATGTAAGAAAATGCTTCATAAGCATCCACCAATATCTTGCACTGGGGATGGCTGGTACCTAAAATGCTTCTTTAATGCTCCATCATTGAAATGAGTCTTGAAAGCAGAGTTCATGGCCTCGCTGCTTGGCCCGCAAGGGGACAACCACCAGGAGAGCCATGGGCTACCCTGAGGGGTGAGGGTTAGAACAGGGAAAGCTACAACCACAAGTGTTCTCCCTTCCTGTGCATAAAATGCAGGGATAACAGTAATTTCCCATCTGTGAGATCCATTTGAGGAACTCTTTGTAAAACACTGAAAGGCTGCTAAATGTTATGTTTTTTTCTTGCAGATAACTTCTTGCAATACCCATTCATAATCAGAGAAGCCTTTAGATTACATTGGCATAGAAGGTGTCAAAGAAGAGCTGCCCATAGATTTAACTCTCCTTTTTTAATATTGTAAATACTTGATTTATTCCAGTGAGTGCAGGTTTTCATCAAACCATCTTTCTCCTTAATTGAGCTAATACCTTTACTCCTGTCCTCCTCTTTGTTCAGTCTGGCAAGCAATTTCCCAGCCTCTTCTCCCATCTCATATATCCCTTTTGATCTGATTATTAGCATTTCATCTTCTACAACATTCAGTGTATGATATTCAAGCCCAGCCTTATTTAAGGAAGTAATACCTTTTGGTGTGCTGGGTGTCACACATTTCCTTTGTAAGGTAACAATTTTATCTTATGTTATTGCAAGTTATTTGCTTTCCATTTTCATTTCCTTCCTCCTCTTTTTTAACTGGCATATAACTCCTCATAAGAAGATATAAATGGAAATGCAACTGCAGAATGAAAACTGAGGAAGGCATAGATTTTTATATGAAAAATGCCCAGTGAGCAAGCATTGGAGGATTTAACTCAGAAAAACCCAATCTGCCTGCTTCTGAAGAACTTTTTCCCTCCAGGTAGCTAGTGGATCCTTCTAGAAAGACTGGATGCCCACCCATCCCCGAGCCTTTCCTTACTCCATACTCGATTCAGGTTTCTGTGCTAATTGCTTTTTGTTCTGTTCTACAGCCTGAAGCATGCTGCCTATGCTCAGCAGGAGACACAAGCTGGAGAACAGAGGTGTTGCTGGCAGAAGCAGTCACAGCAAACTGCAAATATGTAATTTCTGGGCCAGAACAGACTAAACCTTTGGTGCGCACATACATGTACAAATCGCTTTTTGCTCAGAAACCTAACTGGGAGTACAGATCACAGAGTGAGACCATTCCAAGTTTAAGCATACTTAAATGTGAAGGGAAGAAAATAATCCAGAAATGGCAAGTGATCCTAGAGCCAAGAAGTTGTCTCTAATGGACAGTATAAGGAGTATAGTATGCACTGTTAGCAGTGGGTTGGTCTGCTGAGAGGACTGACCAACTGGTGTTACCACAGCACACTCGCCGTAATGCTGCTCCTTCTTCACTTAGGCAGGTCTTTCCTTCAGTTCTTTCCAGCTACATTCCTAGGGATCCGTTCTAAACTTTTTCCCAGATACAATTTGACATTACATTTGTTTGCAGCTGTAAACAAATCTGAGCAGTGGTGATGAACAGTAGAAGTACAGTCAGAACGTAATGGCTGCTGCAGTACTCACCCTTTCCGAGGTGGTGGCCTTCCTGCTGTCACACCTGCAGCTATCAGAAGAGCTCAAAGAAAGAACCTTTTAGCAAAGCAGGAAAAAATATCTGGTACAAATGCAGAACAAAAAGCAATAAAATAAATGGCCTTCCTGCACTTCTCATTTAATTGCCTTCTATAGGTCTTGCTCAGCAGTCTGCCTCCCAGCCTTCATCCCAGACACATCCATTCCCCACTCCAGGAATCGAGGAACCAGATTACCAAGAACAACTCCCTTTTAAATAGTTAAAAGCTTAGAGTGAGCATTCATCATTTTGATAAATCAAGGCTTAAACTTGCTAGAAAACAATCATCAAAGTTCATGATTTGCTGCTGTGCCTTTCAGCTGCATGCCAGGAGTCCTTGTCTGTGAAGCCACTGAACGGTCTTTCTTTTTGTTCCTAACTGCAATCCCATCCCTATCCTATGTTAACACAGCCTGTTTCAAACAGTAAATTATTTATCATTAATCCTAGGTGCTCCACATATAGCACATAATTAACCTCCCAAATTAACACGGAAGAGGAGTTAAAAAAGCATGACATTCTGAGCAAAAAGTCTTCTCTAAATAGCACAAAAATGAAAGACAATTGAATTTACCATTTAGGTCTTCTTAGTTCAAACCTTCCCTGCAGTTACATTAAGACCTTTCCTTTGGGTCTCATTTACAGCAATACTTTAAATATAGATTCTTTTGTTCTATGCTAATATATTTAAGGGACATCGATGATCAAACTCTGAAAAACAGAGTACTGTTATCATAGTATCCCAGGCTGGTTTGGGTTAGAAGGCACCTCAAAGCTCATCCAGTTCCAACCCCCTGCCATGGGCAGGGACACCTTCCGCTAGAGCAGATGTAGCATGGCTATAAAGTCAATAATTATGCAACAAATTCAGACTTCCTTTGGTTTCTTTCATTCTTTAAATTCATTTCTATTATAGTGCTCTCCTCATGTCCAAAGAGATACAACTATAAATCTGACAGTTCGCCAACAATGATTTACAGGTCAGACAAGCCAGTGGGATTCTTTAGGAAATTTTTGCAACAACTGCTGTTAATGTATGTATTCTTTTCAAACTGGACAAGTTGGGAGTGTGTGGGGTGGTTTTGTTAGTTTTCTGGCAAGTAGTGGTCTCAGTCTTGCTTCTGAGGGATGGGATGTTGGGGGGTGTTTAATCTCTGAACTGATTAGGAATATGAATTGGTAATTTGGGGACTTGCTTGCTAACAGTGGAGACATTACAGGACATTCTGCACTGGAACATTTGAAATGGCTGAGAGAAAACTGCTCCTAGTGATTAATAACACCTTTGCTCTACACTTCCTCCAGGCAACATGATTTGAAAACAGTGTGTGGGAGGCCTGGGCTATGCAGCTGAGAGCAGGGGCTTCATGTGCTTGCCACACACCTACAGAATAGGAAGGAAAATCTCTGCCAAAGATGCAGGAGATGCCTGTTTCTTTTCTAGCCAGGAAGGCCTGTGTGAATGACCATCTAGGTACTGGTTTATTGTAGTTACTGGAACATAAATGCTTCCACTCTGGCTGTTTAATCACACTGTAAGCTCCTCAAGGCATAGCTTCTTACTCCAAAAACAAACCATCAACACAGTAAAGCTGTGGATCCTTCCATACCACTGTAGTGCTTATCCTTGTGCTCACAAATTCCAGTCATTCACTTGCACTGAGTGACCAGCTCCACAGCAGAACTTAGAGATGACCAGGGACCATGCATGTGTGATTTTTGTTTGTTTTAAATACAAGCAACTAAACTACATCTTTTTCAAACATAGCTCAGTCTTTACTCCTTTGGTTATTCTGAGGGAAACGCGGGAGAATGCACTGAGAAAGCTGGATACATTTGGCTCTCATACCTGGTAAGGCAGGTGTAGCGGCTGGGCTTTATCTTGTTTGACATACTGACACACCACAGTATCACAGTGTGAGTTTCAGCACGATTCCAGCACCTTGTGGATGCTGATGAAGGAAAGGTAGCTCCTCCTTTATCCTTTATAAAGCCCGGTACTGTACTTCCCCCCCATACAGCAGCACAGCCCAGCTGGCTATTTAACTTATCATCAACTCATCTACATGAATATGCACAAAAATGCTTTAGAAGTTTCTTTCTAGTGGTCCTTGCACACTCCAGTCTGACTACAAGCAGTGGTGTCAAAAATAACAGATTTATTCTAGAAGTAAATGAATTGTAACTGGTATGAAAACTGCTAATATGAAATATCCTGGAAATATCCTGCCCCTGTGCTGGTCAACTCATGGTCCCACACTGCTGATGTGCATGGAAACAGTCTCCTTCCTTGTACAAACACACCCATCAGCCAGAGCAAAGTCCAGCCCTGCTTCTGTGAGGGATGAGAGAGCTTTACTGTCACACACACATTACTATTGTCCTGTGTTCATTAGTGTTCGCTGCAGGGTACTGGTGAAGCACAAGTGATGGCAACCACTGAAGAAATTACCAACTGAACTTACAAAGGTAGTTCTGGCCTCAGTTACCACCACTGAGAGCACAGCCCAGCCCTTTCTGCTTGCTGAGAAGAATTTTCAGGAGTCAAAAACTTAAATGGAAGCAGGACCAACACATACCTGGAGATGCAGATGAGCAAAACTCTAGGCAATCCATTGTGAAATGGAGGTCTTGTAACTACAGAGCTCAGTATAACCATCTGCTTAGTACAGCAGGGAGGGAAGAGTTCAGAAGGGAAAAGTATTAAGCCCCAAAACCTTAAGAATCCAACAGGCAGGACATGGCTCACCATGTCTGGGCTTTTGCACACTAACAAAGCTGTATTCAAGCATAATGAAAATGCCTTTTTCTCCTTCTTCAAAAACCATAATGAGAATGCAGCATTGTGGGGTTTTGTTTGGGTTTTATTTTGGTTTTGGTGTTTTTTTCTCTAAGTGTGTTTGTATAAAGTTTCAGGCGCAGATTCTTTAACTTCTTATTGAAGTCTTCACAAGTACTCTCCCTTCAACAATGTATCTGAAGACATTTTGATGTGTAAAAGCTCATGAAGGGTGGTTAATGTGATAAAAGCAGAAGCTTGAAGCAATGACATCTAAAGAGAGTCTGTCTGAAGATCTTGAAATCAGATAGAATAAAGAGAAGGCTAAAATGACAAATATGTTTGATCTTACTACTTAAACAGAAAATCATTTCTGAGCCCTGTCTTATCCTATAAAAGAACTGATGGATGGCTTGGATTTAGATACATGTAGCTATATTTGCTACTGAGAAAATTACATACTTGCCCCTTTGCACTAGTGCTGTATTTTGGGAGTTGGAATTTATTGATTTAAAACCCCAAATTACCCACTTCATTCCTCCTCCCCTTTCTGCCTAAAAAAGTATTCAAGTGGAAAACAGAAGTTGGCTTTCTTGCACAAGGAAGGAATTAATTTCATTAAGGAAAAGCAATGAAATTACTCCAAAAATGAAGTCTTGAGATGATTTTTGGGTCAAGTAGGGAAGAGCAACGCACACAGAAGGTAGGTGGTGAGTCAAGCACAGTCACTGCAACGCAATTACACCATTGACAGGGGGAAGGGCAGGTGATGAGCGTGAGAGAAGACAATTTCTATGGCATTATACCTGTAAATGAAAGGAGAATATGAAGGAATAATATGGTGTGAGCCCTAAACATGTCATGTCTGCATTTAAGACTGGAACTCACAGAACAAGACAAGCAGAGAGCTTGGTAATGATGATCACCCAATTGACCTTAAATTTACCAATAGACTTGTATAGGCACAGACAAGCTCAGACCTTAAGCCTTTCCTTTAAAAATATGAGCTCCATTCTTGCAAAATTAAAGGAATCTTGCTTAAAATTTGCTCATATTTTGAAATACTTCTTTCCCCAAGCCCAAAAAGCATGCAAAGCCCTTAAAAATGTTTGTTACACAAGAAAACTCCTTTTTCTTGTCTGCATTCAGGAGGTTCCAAGTTCAATCCTTCCAACTACAGAAAGCTTTTAGTATACCATGGCCCTGATTCAGTAAAACATTTAAATAGTTGCTTTATTGTAAGTGCAGCATTACACATACAGCTCTGAGCTCCATGTTGAGGAAGGCAAGAAGGCCTTAAAACTAAATCATGGTGTATTAGAAAAATTAATCTCTATCAGATGCTGCCCTCCTCCTTCATCTTGCAAGAAGGTGCAAAGAGAAGTGCAGAAGGCTGAGACTGCAGCCTCTAGTTACTGATCCCCCTGACCAACAAAGCAGCCTAGCTTGTGCTTACACCACGTCCCTTCCACAGAGATCTGCTTTTCTTCCCTCCCCTCACCACTCTCTAAAGGACCTGTGTTATCTTTGGTTAGCTACTGCTCTCTCTGTCCAAAGCCAAGTCTTGTCCACATGTTCTTGTGAGCACGTCACTGCCCTAAATGCAAAGTATCTGCATCTCATGCAATAAAAACTGACAGAGTAAGGAGAAAGCATCAGCTCTAAGTCAATGCACGCTGAGGCCACCTAAATCACTGCACATGGGCTCCAGTCAGCAGAGAGCAGCAGTTTTCATATTAGAGACTCTCCAATTCCTTAGGCACTCCCATCTCTGATATTACACTGAAGTTACACTTGAATGTACATTATTTGCATTCCACTTGCTAATTCATGTTGCTTGTTCTCTCTAATGTAGACATCACAGCAAAAATCCTTTTCATGCTCTACTTCCTATGCAGTGCAGCTTCGTGGGTTTGTAAGCAACATTATTCTTTCCATTAAAGTTAATTTCTATTGTAGACTATGGACCGGCTCTAACTTTCTCTAACCTCGCCCACATTTTAAGAGGAGCTACACAAACAAAAGTCAAAGGATTTTGCTTCTATTACCTTTTTAAACACTTTAAGGGCTACCGAAAAGATGCTAGTAACTTCTGTTCTTCTTCTTCTAAGGCCTGTTTCAAAGCCTGTGAGAGCTGTTACATTCACAGGGCTGTGGACAAAACTGCTGACCAGTAGACAATCAAAGTAGACATAAGGCATCACTGTGAAGGAGTTAGTTGAGGAAGATGAGAGAGACAGTGCTGAAGGCAGCCTTACACCTTCCTGAATAGAAGCAATGCAGAGGAGGTAAACAGGAATCAATCCTGAAGGCGATAGAGGAGCACAAGAAAGTTCCATGAGGAGAACAGAATGAGTCTGTGGAAGGCCATGAAGGGTGGCACAGCTTTTGCAAGGTACTTCCCAGTATGCATGGTGTCCCACACCTTTTAATGCCTTTGGCTCTGTTGGGTGACACTTTCTGCAGCTGCCATGAGGCTCACTTGTTTCACACCACCACCACAGCTAAACATAACCTCAGTGAGCTCATCGACAGCTACATCTGTCTATGTAAGAAGTTGTCAGCAGACTCTGAGGACCAAAATACTACTCATTCAGTTTCTTTGTTTCCTGCAGTGTCTGCAATGTCACATCAGAACTGGTAGTTCTTGGCCTGTCCTGGTTTAAGGTCTGGTTTGGCACCCTGAGAAAGTCATGTTGAGTCAAGGCTTGTTCATTAGTCTTATATCTGCTGACTTAACACTAAGAAATTATTTCAGGATCCATTTCCTAGTTCTATAGCAGGAAATACATAATTTCTTACATACACAACCTGCAAAATGCTGTAGGAGAAAACAGAGTCTGTGCTGTGCAGTATAATTTAGACCATCTGTAATGACAAATCTTTCCAAGTTACGTTTCTGCTGGGGCTCTCTGACATTTCCCTGTGCTGGGGTATGAGTTATCTAACAGAGATTCTCAACAGACACCAACAAAAGTGTCCCCAGCTTCAGCAACACCATTAGCTCTTTAAATTACACCTTGTCCGTGTGCACGGACACATGCAATGGAAGTTCTGATATATCCACTTCTATTCCCTTGATGTTTGCTTTCCACTCAGCCAACAATATGGTTTTTCCTTTCCTTTTTTGCTGTGGGGCAACAGGTTTTATTTCTCTTTCATTTCCTTATGAAGGTATCCTTCCTGAGGATGTCAGGACACAGCAGCAAGACATTTTTGTGTGGCTTATAATTAAAAACTCTTCAGGAACTTTACTTTTTGTGCAGGGGCAAGGAGATGTCCAATGTTACTATTCAAGTCCACTTTATATTACATGCTTAATAGTAGCTGCATGGGTTAAGTGGAGTTTAAGTGGCTACTCATTTCTACTGCCTTCACTCCTGTGTCCTCAGAAACACCTTGAACTACAGTACACAGAAATTAGCTCTGGTTTGGGTCTAAACTCCTGTAGATTTTTGCTGTGTTCACTGAAGGTGCAGAACAACTGTAGAGTAGAGAGTAGAGACTGTATCTGTAACTTGTGAACCCATGAAGTGGGTTTTGAAAAGATCTTCCTGTTGGTGTCCATGTGTTGAGGGAAAAGTAAACGGCCACGATGCCATGCTGGGACTCAGCTGCACAAACATCACTCTGGATGCTCCTCCAGTTTTCAAACATAGCTCAGCCTGCCTTGCATGGGAGGTGCTCCAGCCCCTGATCATCCTCAGGGGTGGCCTCCTCTGGACTTGCTCCAACAGCTCCATGTCCTTCTTTATGCTGAGGACACCAGAACTGTCTCTTTGTTGCTGGGTGGCTCCTCCCTGCCTGGCTGCGAGCTGCAGCACTGCTGTGGAGAGTGAAGCATCTGAGTGCGGTTTAGTGCTCTACAGTGTGATGGCCTTGCTGATCATCAAGAAAGATGACGTGCCATTCACCAGAAAGAAGAAATTTTTCATGGCAACATTTGTAGTGTACAATTTAGCACAAAACCTGTTAAAGCACAAAAGCAGTCTGTTAGAGTCCAGAAACACTGTGCACAGCAGCTTTGGGTATTTATTTATGAAAACAATACAGTGTGTTCCAGTGGGAACTGATCAAGTTGCATAAAAGATTTAAGAGTCCATTCTGTAGCTGTAATAATGCTTTTAGCACTTTCTCAGATCCTTCCCTATTTTTGAGTATAGTGGCTTGTGCTAGTTTATCTTTTGGACCATAAACCATTTTATACCTTCAGTATTCTGGAAGTGGTATCACAATAAAACAGATTTAAGCCACAAAATAATACACACATTTTCTGTTTGGAAATGTGTTAAATCTGTTTTTGAGAAACTAACTGCATGTGAAGCTATTAGCACAGGATTGGTAATACCCTCGAACATCACTAGAAGTGATGGCAGGTTCTTGTAAAGGAGTAATCCTGGTTTAATACAACTCTGTTGAAAAATTCCTCATTAAAAAATCATGTTCAGCAAAAAAATATGATTCCTCTCTGAGAATTTATTTTGGTTTTTAATAATTTAATCAAAAGACTTCTTGAAGCCTTTTATGAAATGAAAACTAAGGGTTTGAGGTTGGGTTTGGTTTTAGTTCTTTAATAGTATAACAGATTTTTGAGCCATATCCAGGCTTTTCTGAATGTTCAGCAGGTAAATATGCCAACAGCTCCAATTTAACATTTCAAATAGCAACAACAAAGGCAGTGTGATGCTGTCCTCAGTTAGTGTCAGCAGTTGGCATAAGAGACCACAGCCTCACTCAGGGCAATGTCCATGTACTGTTCCTGTGAAGAGAATCCAGGTATGGTAGCTGCTGTGAAGCATTAGCATTGATATTCATGCTTTAATAGGGACATGAGAAATAACTCCCTCTGCAGTGCTTAGGAGAAAGTAATTCCATTTAGGACTACATAAATTTACAGTTTGTTAATTAGGTTAAGAGAGGAAAAATAACATTAGGAACTTCCACTAGAGTTGTATTAGCTTCAAAATTACAAAGAAATTGAAGGAGAATTTATGTTAGCCAGTAACTTTGGCAATCAGCTCCACTTCCAAACCAGGGCCCCAAAACACTAAAGTCTTCACTTAGACATGTGTTCTTTTTTCTCTTTTTAAATCATCTGCCTTTCATTATCATTTCTCAAAGACAAAACAGCTTGTGAAGCAGTTATCCAAATATATAACACGAATTATTCCGAAATCTGGCATTCTAGGAAGCATTCCCCAGAGTAGATGTACTCAACCCAGGCACGCAGGTCATAGCTAGAACTACCCCAGAGAAATGGCAAGTCACTAAAGCCTCTTTTGAAGGTGTCAGGTCTCCCTTTCAGCAACGGTTCAGCACGCTGAGATTATGTCCTGTCATCACGCTGGCTTTGGATGGGACTCTGGGAACTGCTGATAACAGGATCCCCAATTGCCAGTAACTGACGAGATTCACTGAATCTCACGGAAAGGCTTAAGGAGCATGGAGGAATGGTCAGGAATATTTTTGGTAATGCAGACAGGAGTTGAGTCTAAATCTGAAATCAGCTTTCTAGCAGAGAAGTTTTATCAGATGCAATAGGAGATGATTCCACTCCCAAACCTCACAAAGTGGTGCTTTAGACACACACACAAAAAGAAAGCCTTGAAAAGTGGCCTTTGAACTCTCAGCTGAGAATCCTGATCAAGAGAGGGAGAGAGCGTGAATGCGTGTGTGTTGCTGAAGACCCCTTCTTAGCCTTTAACTGCTCATAGATGAAAACACTTTTGTCCATCTGTTCCTATGTGGAATATGAAGGACTTCGATCACTGCTGAAAGTAGACATGAATTTCTAGCTCAATACTTATGTTGGGGAAAAAAGGACGCTAGTCCTTAATTCTAATGCACTAAGCTAACAAAGCTGGCAAGTGGCTCAGACCTGTCCCTTGCTTATAAACAGTCATACCTGCTCTTAAAAATGCTGCTTTCAACATGGGGATTTGAGCTTGTCCAACCAGTTAGATAGAAATTTGGATGAGGCATCAAATGGCCTCGTACATGACTGATCGGTCCTGGAGATGGCAGCTGGATTCCATCTCTCGGCATGTTTCTGTAGACACTCATCCTCTTTCTGAGGTGTCTATTTCCAGAAACCCAACTTCAAGGGTTTAAGTGTTTGCTGTAGATGAGCAAAGCAACAGTTGTCTCAGGTGTAAGCCAATACATGACAAGTAACATCAACCTTGGTGTAATCCCTGTCCACTCTCCCTTTGCTGTCAGCTTTCAACTGGCATCTCTCAGATTTGTTATCTAGCTGGTGGTCCCAGGCACGTCTCAGAGCTTTTGAACCTCAAAACAGAGAAGGTAGGATTTATTCAGGGGCAGGCATGAGAAGCAGCCCCCTTCAGAAGACCTTCCATTAGGCTCTTTGAGGCCAAGAGACCTTGTGGGTCGGGCTTGATAGCCCACAGAGACCATTATGGAGAAAGTGTTCCTGCTGCAATCATACTTGCCACCTTCCTTACAGGAGCAGAAGGCAGAAGAGCAGGAAATTCAAGGGAGAGTTTGAGAACCATTGCTCCCATCTCAGGATACAACCTCCCTTTTCTGCAGCTTGCCAGAGTGGGTGCTGAGCCATGTAACACTGGGTCACTGGTGCAAAGAGGATCCTGGCTTGAATAAACAGCCTCACTTACAGCAGAAGGCAGTCACCACTGCAGGATGTACAACACAGGTACAAGGTATATATCCCAACTGCAGGAGTCAGCTCCATAGTGGGCACAATAGCCTCTAGTTATACTTATATTTTCCTTTTGGTTTCCGGTCCCTGCTTGTCATCAGCAGCACATAGTGAAGGGAACAGCATGCACCTAATTATTTAGATTTACCATTCTATTTGTAGCACTTCAGAGCAAAGCAGAAGGGTTTAATAACCCTCCCCCCAGCAGTGAAGGGCTGGAGGACTCGGTGGGAAACCCCAACCCCACTGTCTGCTTCCCCTGGCAGCAGGGGCTCCGTTCAGCTGCTGCCTGCCTACTTCTGCTTTGTGTTCCAGAGGCATTTGCTGCAGTCACTTGATGGCTTTGCACGTAGAGCAGGCATCTGATCAGACTTTTAACCTGGGGGAGGGAAGCAAAGCAAAATTCTGGTGAGTTAAATTACCTTCTGCTGCATACAATCATCCAGCATAACACGGCTCAGCAATAACATTCATGTTGCCATTAATAGAAAACACTTCACATTGCACTCCAGAGAGATTTTTTTTCTCTTGGTATGGAAGTGATCCATTCAGATGGAGCTGCCTGAACAAAGCCTAAGGGCTCAGACACCACCAGCAGCATCTCTCTAAATATCCCTGTCTTATTGTGTAATCTCTGCCTTGACTGAAAGAAATGTGCCAATTGCTAAAGCTATAGGGCTCTGTGTATATAAAACACACACTTAGCTGAGTGGCCCTATGGGGCAACATGAGTTATTTGCTGATTTACCTCAAGTAAATCATGATAATACTTCAACAGAATTGTCTTGGCTTCAACAAAATGTGTCAAAGTGTTTTTAAATAGAACACTTAATCCGTGCCTCACTCCCTCGTGTCGTGAAGGGAAGAATTAAAAACGTGACTATACACCATGCTGGTAAGAGCCTGAAAATACTGATGAAACACTTGAGAGGGGGAAAGTGGGGCATTTTCCAGCACACTTAAAGATATCTTAAGTTTTTTGAATAGAGAAATGAAAGCTTGTCTTGGACACTTCTGGTCATCTTGAAAAATAAACTGAAATATAAATGACAGTAATGAAGAAGACCAGAATCAGCTTCTCAACTTACAGATATACATGGGCTGCTTCCATCAAGCTGACAGGTGCCTGTATAGCTCAGAGGTAACGTGGCTGAAGCGCTGACAGCAGAACAACAATACCTGACTCAAAGACAACTGAGGTGCCAGGCAAGGTCCAGCTGGAGGAGCAAGTGGGGCCTGCACAGGCTGGACACTGGTGGAGGCGGAATGACAGCCCCAGAGATATCATAGCATTTATGTCCTTGTGTGTTCAAGGGACAGTTATACTCCTGGCTAAAGGACAGCACCCCTCGAGTCATTTCATTAATGTTTCTTTACTGTTTAATGCTGGCTTGCATAGCTTAAGGCTGCCTGCTCTCTTAAAATGAGCAACCGTGTTCTGGGAGGGAACAAGTCCTCCTGTTTTCTCAACAGAGGCAAATCATTCACAAAGCAAGAAGGGATGCTGCAGCCAGCCTGTAATTGAATTTTGTGGCATTCTGAATGATAATGCATTGAGTCTCCTCTCCAAATCAGCAATGAGGAATTATTACACAGAAGGATAAACAGGATAAAATTGAAAGTTAATGTTTCTGGAAAACAAATCAAGTATTTCAAGGCCAGGTTGGACAGAGCTTTGAGCGACATGGTCTAGTGTGAGGTGTCCCTGCCCATGGCAGGGGGTTGGACCTAGATGATTTTAAGGTCCTTTCCAACCCAAACCATTCTGTGATTCTCTGATTTCTGCAAATATTTCTGCAAAAAGTATTTACTGGCATTTCTGCTCATAGACTCCTAAGTTAAAAGTCTGTTATTGAGCCCAGACCCATCAAAGACGGTCTAATTCCATCCTTTGTACTCCTGGTAAAAGGCCATGAAGTTGCATAGAGCATTAAAAACATTAAGTAACAGACTGAGCTTCTTAACCTCTGTATAAAGCAGTAAGGCAGGAGTTGGATTATGGCAGGTAAGGCACATGTTTGCACACACTCATCTAACATAATTAGACACTGGGGGGGGGGGGGATGGGCTGTAAACCACAAACACAGGAGAAGAAAATGGTTTTATTCTCTGAGAATTCTATGATTCTGTGATGAATTGTCTGCCTTTTACAGTGAGATCTAAAAGTAGATCCTATCAAGTCATAATTTGCTATGTCATTTACAACATTTAGAACTGAAAGTGGCAATTACCAGCCCTCTTTATATGTCAAAGGTTGCTAGACAAGGTTGGCTCAGCATTTTCACAGCAAAGAGCATTCAGGCCTTTCAAATTCAGATCTCTGTCTTAATCAGACATCAGAGGAGTCCATCATAAAATAAGTAGAAACACCACAGGCAATCTACTTCATGGACTGCTCTTCTTGTGGCAATATTATGGAAGATATGGCTGGGAGATTTGCTTATTTCTCATTGCAGAAATTCTTCCTGAGGTTGGTAGCAATTTGGATAACTTCTTCTGTTCTGGTTTTACTGGGAAGAGAAATGCATAAAGAACTTCAGTGCAGAAATTTCTGATGTAGGCTTCACAAAGCAGAGTCAGGGGCTGTGTGTAAGGGAGCTCCCCCTGAATGAGCACGCACAGGAAACTTCTGATTCAGGACATGTTTGTGCCTGTTTGATAGATTATTCTTTTTACTCCTTCTGATGTCAGGTTATTCTTGGGCATGATAAAATGAGGATTAGAAGGGCTGTATAATTAATTTCATTATAAAAACATTTGAGAGTTCACTAGAGAGTTTATCTTTGTTTCCTCCCTTAAAAAAGCACTACCAAGAGCTCTCTCCACTCTCTCCATGTAAATAGGGAAAATCCCTTTTGCCAATCAGCAGAGTATCAGCTTTGCATTAGCAAGTCAGCTTGAGCACAAAATGACCTTTTTACATCCATATGTATCCATCTCTCTAGAATTAATCATCCATTCAGCTGGTGGTTTATTTAAGCATAAACACACCAAAAAGGTGCTGTAAGAGTGTTTGCAGAATCCAAATATTTGCTTTCTCCTTCTTTAACCACCTACCCACCACCAGGGTGAAAGCTGCCAACTGGCAGCTGAAAGCAGCATTTTGTCTTCGATTAGTCATATCTGAATTTCTCTTTTTTTCTCCCCCTTTTTTTTTGCCTGTGAAATAGTGCCTCAGGGACAAACGTGTAACAACAGAGGGCAAACCAGGTCACTTAAAAACCAACTCCTGGGGCATGTCTGCATTGTGAATGAGTTCATGACTTTTGTAAGGAGCTCCCATTCTCCCACTGAGATTATATTTCCTGCCTCAGACAGATCACGTTCACTGAGCCAACAACTGCCTCTAGGCAACCAGGATATAACACTGTGCCCTGAGCAGCACAACACTTAACCTTGTGGGATACTGTACACAGGGTTTGTGTGTGTGTGTGTGTGTGTGCAGGGAGGAGGGGGAGCCCTCTTAATATTACTTACTAACACTGACAGCACAGAGCGCTTTCACAGTGGTGTGTGCTCTCAGTTGTCTGCTCCGAGGGAAAGGGTTGTGTGAACTGTTCCATTTCCCTCATGGCATGAGAAATGTATTTTATGGCTCTTAAATGTTAATCACTTGTGGTGGGGCTGGACCAAGGATGCCCAGTGATAGACCAGGATCACGTTAGGTAGTTTACAGACACCAAAGGAGAAGATGGCTTATTGAGATAGAGACCAACTCATTAGCTAAGTATTTACACTGCAGCTCTCTGTGAACTCCAGGCTGGTGTTCTTCTTCTTTTCTGGGGTGCTTCTTTTTAAGCCCAGAATGACTTAGAACTGTAGCAGATTGATTACCCTATAACTAATATACTATTTGGAAAGCTTCCCTGAATGTCCAGAACCAGAATCTGGAAGGTAAGAGTTGCTCAGTATTACTTAGCAGAGGCCTATCCAGATTTGTGAACCATTTGTTATCATTTCATCCGACAACACAGAAAGTAAAGGTGGTCACAAACCCAACTTTGTTTGGCCTCAGAATGAAAACAAGTCAATCAGCACAAAATCCACAGGTATTTGTGCTGAGGTTGCTTTCAGGACTATGTTAAAAGCCTGCAAAGCTACTCATATTCTTTGGCAAATGGAAGAGGATTGTTGCCCTAAAATGGAAGGCTTTACTATTGGGTACAAGAGATTCCTGTTTGTGGTCACAGGCCATGACAGCCTGAAGATAGGTTCAGACACAACAGCCACAGGCAGATAAGCCATAGACACACAAAAGCTGTTGGTCAGACACCGCAGCCTAATCAGCACAATAAGAAAAGGTTATCATAGAAATAAGCATTGGTCTTTAGGCCCAAAATCACAGAATCACAGACTGGTTTGGGTTGGAAAGGTCCTTAAGATCATCTAATTCCAACCCCCTGTCACAGGCAGGGACACCTTCCACTAGAGCAGGTTGCTCCAAGCCCCTGTGTCCAACCTGGCCTTGAACACACTGCCCAGTGTTCTCTGGGCACCCTGTGCCAGCGCCTCAGCACCCTCACGGGGAAGAGCTTCTTCCTTGTATCCAACCTAAATCTCCCCTGTTTAAGTTTAAACCCATTACCCCTTGTGCCATCACTACAGTCCCTGATGAAGAGCTCTGGGACATTACAGCAGGCTCCCTTTCTTTACAGGGCTCCTCTTGCAAATGCACTAAAAACCTTTCTCTCTGCTACGCAACAGAAGAAATTGCTTAAGCTCCTTTACCTTATGCCAAATCTCAGTCTACTCAAAGCCACATTTTCTTTTCTTCAGGTCCTCACATGAGCTTGTGTTAGGCTGATGTGTGCCTGACACCCCCAGAAACCATGACAAACTCCTAAACCAACACTACTGTACAAAAAGGCATGAGCATAGAACAGTCCAGTTGGAAGGGACCTACAATGATCATCTAGTCCAAACGCCTGACCGCTTCAGGGTGACCAAAAGTTAAAGCATATAGAAAACAAACCTCTCTTCCTTACATCGGCTGCACACTCGAGAGCTCCCACTGTCTGCAGCACCAGATCCTGTCCCTTTTCAAGGGCTGCATGGGTGACTTCAGGCTGGTATGGGCTCCTCAGGTCATCTCCTCCAGTAATTTGGCTCTCAACAGCAGCATTAGAGGTATAGCAGCTCCCGTAGGAGAAATAGAATTCATCTTAATTCCTGTTTCCAAGCGTCCTCTCCACCCCCAGTTTTGAGAACTCAAATAATCAGATATATTCAGCTTCTAGTTCTCAGTTCATGCACATTGCTAAATACTTGGATAATTTCTCTGAGGAAAGCTTAAGAAAGCTCTAGAACAACTCAAATAGTCTTATTCATTGTGGAGTCCCCAAAGGATGTCAAATTGAAACTGAAGTCCTGCTTGGAGAGGAAATGAAAACAGAGAGGAAGGGGTTTGGGAGAAACAGAGGGGTTTTAATTAGTTTGTGGTTGAGGCAGTGGAATTACATGCTGGAACACCCCGGTGCCTGTATGCACATTGTTCTCTCCAGGGGCAGCTCTGGGAATTTGCTGAGTGACAAAAGGAAAAGGTAACCTTATTATTTCCTCCTGTCAGACTCTAGTCTCAAATTAGCACAGTGCTGTTAAATCCTACTCGTAGCTCTACCTCTCCTTGGCTTCACGAGAGTTACCCTAACACAGCAGTACAGCGAAATGACAGGTCATGGACATTTCTCGCTTCAGGACTCGGCAGTGCGGCTGCAAGGCCAAGTTGCTTTGTTTTATTGAGTATCTAATTCAGCGATGAGCTACTCTATCTTCTGGAGAAGAGAAACCACCTAGATCATAACATCTTTTTTGTGTCATGCCCGTGACAGACAGCTGAGTATCACTCCTGCAGCACTGGCTGCATGGATGGACAAAGCACCTGCTGATGCTCTCGTTTTCCCCAAATGAAACACAGCATAAAGAGTTTGCAGCACTTGCTCTCCAGGCACTGCTCTTTCATAGAGAATGGGCTAAAGAAACATACAGTGATGGCAAACTTTCCATCAGCATAATGCCAGGCATTTAGAAAACTGGCTTGACCTAGTTTTGGGTTGTAGAACCCAATGACATGTAGTTTATTATGTGCAAAGAAAAAAAACCCCACCTTAATAATAAAAACTATGTAGCACATATACCCCTTCCTCACAATCTAATATTTCTATCATGCTGTGCATGCTGCTAATTCAAAAAGGCTGATATGGTCACAGACAGCACAGCTTCTAGGATTTACCATTCAAACATACTTGAACTGGCATGAAAAATGCAATAAAATAATTCTTTCAGACAAGTTTAGAGAGAGGTATTCCCAAAAGACAGAGTTCTGGCTTCCAGTCACATAAAGCTTACACTTTGTCAATAACACAGTGAAGGAAGGCATGAATGAATTTTATTTCATTGGACAAGTGACTTGGAATACAGATAAGGCAGGGTGAGCATATAAACCTTTAAATAAATGTTTTAGCACTATCTGGAAGGGAGGAATGCAATTGATTCCAATCTTTTCTGACAGAAAATCAGTTCCTCTAAAGCTCTTGGGGCAACAAACACTAACTAAAAGCGTCTGTTACTAATAAAATCTTTAAGTACAACAAAACAAAACGTTGTCATTTGCAACTAATAGGCTACAATTAATGCAAATTATTACTCTTGTAGTTTAATTGAAATATTAAACTCGGAGATGAGGTCGTCGTTTTACTAGGACTTTTAGAGCCATGTAACTTTGAAGAGGGACCTTTAAAGAGCTCAGGAAAACCCCAGCAGAGAAAGGGCTGACAAAGCCCCAGACAAAACACAGCGTAAACAGTAGCATGAGGAATACAAAATACTGTCTCTTAAATGCCGGGACTCTAATGAATGTGGCTGCATCACCTTGAATATTGCTCCAAACAGTTAACAGAAAACACTGACCTGTGCTTACACCCAACAACATTCTTCGATCTGCTTTGTGGGTGTTACTTTATCCAAAGTTGTTCACCTGTTCTTCCCTCTCTGCGTGTTTCTTGACACTTGTGTTACTCCCTGCTGTGATACTACAAGATGCAGCAGTGAAACCTGCTCTGATAATCCTGGTTTTGCTTTGCAAATGCACGTTATGCTTCAGAATGAAGGAGTGCATGCAAGTGCTTTAGGAGAGCCATGGCTGGGACTTCTACAAGAGAAAGCCACTGAAAGTGGCAATTTCTTGTGCATTATAAATCTAACTCAAACCAGTATCCTGAGTTGCAGTTTTATTTGCAAAACCACAGGTTGTTAAAACTCACAAATCAAACTTAATGTTATGGTCTTGAGGGCCTGAGGGTGAATGGTGTGCTAGAGAAAAGGACTGTATTCAGTCACAACCTGAACTTCAAATCAAATGGTGCTTCATTCACACACATCTTGTACCAGTTCAAAGCACTCACTATATTTTTAGTATTAAATGTTCTTTTCCTAATGCCTTCCATAATTGTTGAGTAGAATAGATTTGCTTTCAGGTTCCTACTTATTGAAATAGACACTTTCAGATTAAGTTAGTTATTACAGCTAACATTTTAAAACAGAAAAACCTGCACAGCTTCAAGACATGTGCTTGCAATTGTATCAGCTGATCAAGAGTTGGTTTCCATCCCTCCCAGCCCCTAACTCACAGAACTTCAGGATCTCAACTTCTGCCTTCCCACCTTAATTGTCCTCTTTATTTTTAGAGATAACTATTCCACCTTCAGACTTCAGCATGAACAGGCTTTGGCACCAAAAAAAAGGAAAATTGTAAGTGGTAAGCTCAATATTTAGAAACAGAAAATTGTATTTCTATTTTCATACTTCTACAGGGAGAGACGCAATAGAATCTAGTTCACTATCTTGTTACAAAACCAAACTCCCAGCTCACAGGGTAGCTATTTCTTAAGGGGCTGGTTTTCAGTTTTGTCAAAGAAAGCATTCAGCAACTGCAGAGGGGAAAAAATATAAAACATGAAGTATTATACAATGGCCAACATTTTACTTACAGCTTCTGGCTGAGTCTGTATGGTAATCTATACTTCAGCACTGTTGAACCCAAAATAATTGCATAAAATCTCCAGGGCTCAGGACTCATCTCAGAAACCTCTAAGAAATACATCCTAAAACTCTTAACATCAAGCAAAGGGTGGAATACATCCTTTCTCCAATCTCCTCTCTGAGTTGCTCATTTCTGGCAAGGGGCACCACATGTAGATGTGCTTTAAATGAATTCCTGGTTTTGAATGACACTAAAAAGTGCAAGTTCATATTCTGCAGTTCAATTATTAAAGAAACACTCTTGTACTTAGGAACCATTTTGAATCACTAATTTTAACCTTCCATCAACAGGAACAGAATTTCCTGCTTGTGACAGAGTACTTCCAATGTGAAGTTTCTGGAGAATTTCCTTCATGTTTTTTGCTTTTATGGAAACCTTTCCAAAGTTCTTCTTGCTATCAAACAGAGAGAGGTACCAAACTTTCGTAACCCTCATTTTCACCAGCTCCCATCAGTGGCGGTGAGGGCTTTTGTTTTATACAAAAGCTGCTCAACTAATTACGGATTCTATAGGTAGTGCTGACACTGTGAATCTTAAGTCTCTTACCATCTAGTACATGGCTTAATTAATGAGAACTTACTGGAGCTGACTGACATCCCATGGAAAGCTTTCAAGTAGAGTCATTTGCCAAATATTTCCAGCTTCGGCTGCAGGATGCTATTCTTTCATTATAGTTTGTAAATGAAGTTTCCCTTAATGATGAAGACAGCTTCTGGAAAGAGCTGGCTGTGACAAATGCCTGGACAAAGAAGTAATCTATAAGATGACGTGGATAAACACTTAATTTAATAAAAAATATATCAAATACTGCAGATTATAAAACCAGAAAATTGGTCTGGCATTCTCCATATCTCAGACCACGTAACTCTCATGAAGAGCCACATATACCTCTTTTAAAGCACTCCCTGTTTAGCAGGAAAACATGCAACGCGGAACTGCAAGTGAAGGAAGGTGCGTTTGGTAATTTAAATTAGCTCCTGTGTATCCTAAGGCTGTGTGTACTGTGTGTACACATCGCAGTCACCCGGGGTTGGCACCAACTGGAGCAGGCCCACATCCACACAGCACAAGGTTTGGCCTTCACGTTCTCTAAGGACCCTACAACCAGGAAACTTCCCTTTCCTTTTCAGTTTTGGTTCAAAATAAAGGCGTGTTTACAGCATGACACAGAGAGCACACTCATGATAGTGAACAGCTACCTGGTGGTGTACTGTCAAAGAGCTCTGCTGGGTGGAAGAGCCAGATTAGTGTTGAATATATCCATATTGTCTTGGAACATGCTAACCTTAAAAGCAGGTTTATGTTTTCCTCCAGGACTAGCTGGGGCTCACTCTAGAAGGCAGTATGGAAGTGAGCTCACATGCCTGCAGTACGGAAAACTGCTCTGCAGCAAAGCAGGGACACGAGGAAGACTTTCTCTTCTGTTCTTCCCCTGGAGACATCTTCCTTAACTTGCTGTACCATCTCTTTCATTTCATATCCCTGCAGTGTTTCCTCTGATTGCCTGTCCTCCTCCTGTTCTGCTGAGCTCCTTTACCAGCAAGGAAGCTTGTGACAATGATTTTTCCATATATAGCTAGCTGAAAATATTAAACAAATACAAATCAATCAGCTGTGCAGACGCAGAGGGAGGAATCTGGTTCTGATCCACTGCAGCTTTTTTCTGAGCATTAAGTCTCAAGACATTCCTGCTGACATCATAAAATAATTAAAGCTCATGGTGAGGGGGTTTTATTGTTTGGGTTTTTTACCAGCTGTATCAAACAGTACGGAAAAGCACTACTGAGATTTCAACACAGCCCATTGTGCATGCTCACCTAACAGCTAACCCAAACTGTTAAATTCCTTGTTGATAGCAGGCAATGATTTACCTGGATGACCCCGACTTGCTGCACCTGTAAGTCTTTACACAGCTACACTTTCAGCTGCAACAGCTTCCAGAAGTAATCAATCCTGAACATGTTGTTTCACAGAAATAACTAGGGGATTTTAAAGCTGTGTTTTCCCCATAGTGAAAATACCAGGCTACTGCCAAATCAAGCTAGCTCTCATCCCCGGCTGCCTGCATGAGGCCAGTGGGATGCACAACTGAAGTCTGCAAGGAAATCACTTTGTGTCCCTTTATGTTGGGGAACTACGCTTAATCAGAAGGCCCAGTGGCACTAGAAGGAAGGATTCCCAGAACATAAGCCTGGAAACACACTGTTACCAGGCACATCAGTGGGGAGGATTTTGCTGTGTAATCCACATGACATCCCTCTAGTGCGTAAAATACCAGGCTAGCACCAGTGTCACACACTGTGCTCCTGCTGTTCCCACTCCCTGATGAGCAGGCAGGGCTCAGGCTGAACTCCCCCCTCTTGAAGAGGGCAGTGGCACTTTAAATTCATTCCTCTTCCGTTTACTACACAGCGAAGTAAAATCCATGTGTGGTTTCACCATGTATAGAACTCACTGCATGTCCCTCTAACACAGCCCTGGGCAGATCAGTACTGTTCTCAGCAGTGTAAATCACTTGTACCTCGAAGGTACAGTTCTTACCTTTCTTCTAGATCCACCAAGGTAGTCATGGCTGGTGCAGATATCTAGTCTGACTGTGCTGGCCTCTTCCTCTGTGTTCTCACCAGGGAGTAAGGCTAAGGCTCTTCCATCCCTGTCTCCAAGGCAGATGGAGCCATTTACTGCTAGTCTGTACATTCAAGAAAAAGGCAAATTAATATGATACAAACATGGAAAAGGAAGGAAAAGAAAGTCTGCTGAGTGATCTTAAGAAAATTGGATGCTGTGCTGTCTGCTCTCTTCCTTCTCTGCAGCACCACCAGGAACTGGGGACTTTTCTCTGATGTGGTTCATCTCGAGGGATGCTGCAGGAGGTTGTTATCCTACAGAAACACTACTCACTGGGTCAGGGGTTTAGCATTGGGAGTGAGGGAAGATCAAATTCTGTTTGACTCCTCAGCTCATTCTTCTGTGTCCCCAGATCACAAAAGCAAAAGTCCTGACCCATTCCATCTCTCAACAGTATCAACTATTGTAGGTAGTAGTTACTGCAATCTCAATTTGAGATGTTGCTAATAGTAGGAAAACCAAGGTGTGATACATACTGCACTGCATTATGGGTCAAATACAGCTTTAATTGGAATATTTTGTTGTAATATTCTTGGCTTAGCTTTTCTTCCACATAGAAGAAGAAATAGAAACAATTCAGCAGAATCAATGCAACAAATACAGCCTAACTTTAAATCCTGATTAGATTTTCTTTTACAGAGGGTGTGTGTGAGGAAGGAAACACATAAATCACACTAACTGCTTAACACATTTGAGGCACTGTATACTAAATCAGGGAGGCCTCATTTACTTCTAGTCTTAATTCCAGCAGCCCCCCCCAAGGACCAAATAAATGTAAACCCTGACTTTGCTGCAATAGCTTGTTCTGCTTGTTGGAAAGTCTTACAACAGAGTGTAAGTGCAATTCCAAATTTCCCATTACTAACACTGAAAGAGAAAAGTAATTATATACATTAGCAATATTGAAAGAGGAAAGTAATTACATACATTAAAAAAGAAAATTTCCTGTGCTTCAGAAGTGCTTCTTTTTGATTTGTATTTGTTTTCTCATGAGTAACTCTTACAACTGAAGGAGCTTAAATTGATATTAAATATAGCTTTATGTATAGCAAGAGCAATATGTCAAAGGCTATCAGCAGATTGAACCAGGGGCTGGGACATCCCAAGTGAAACTAAGGCATTAATAAAAGGCATTACTGACTAACAGACATTCATCTAAAGAAATGAGGATACAGACAAGAAATCCATGATGGATTTCCACACCGTGGGGCTTTTTTATTGTCTTTTCAGGTCAGCTGAACTGCCTATTTGAACAGGTTACCTGTTGTAACTCACCACGCTGATAATGCTAACTAACAAATATCATGAGATCTTGTTTTCAAAGCCATGCTCACTCGCTGATGCTAGAATATATCATAATACAATAGTTGTACAGTAAAGACTGGGATATTAGCATCCAGCTACTTTAATTCACAGCAGAAATTTGGAAGGATGCTAGCACAACATTTGACAGGTCTTTTGGGACATTACTCTGCATCTGCCACACTGCTCTGCCCAAGGACAGGATACTGTGTGACGAAAATTAAAGCCTCAAAACGCAGAACCCGCATCTGTTCCCACAGAACAAAATGCTACCGAGATGAGGTGTTTTGTAAGGAGTCATAATTTTTGTTTACTGTATCTGTTCAATTATTTAGGCAACCTCTGCATAATTTATTTCTTTCAACAAATTTCCATGCTTCAATGTTATTATTTTTTGCAAAACAACCTGTATTCAAAGCTAGAAGTGAAGCAAAGGCAGCTTTCAATATCAGTGTGTGCATTTGGGGGGTTGGTTTGTGTTTTAAAAGAAAAATTTTCACTCTTTTTAAATAGGTAATTTTCTAGAAACCAATACTAAGCAGTAGCAATCTTCTGAGCAGTTGCTTGGCTTTCAAAAGAGCTTTTTCATAACCTGAATGTTGTTACAACTACTTGCCTTTTAAAATCAGACCTAGTAGCTCTTGAGGCTTCAGAATCTTTTGTGGTAGACAGCAGAGAGCAGACAGAATTTCTCTAAACCCATTTCTGTGGGGGGTTTATAGGTAGCATTAATGTTCAGGTGTTAGACACAGGCATCAGTCCCAGAATCAAGCCACCTTGACTCAGAATCAGTCCTGCCCTGGTCCTCAACTCAGGTGAATGTAGTTTTTAATCCTTCCATGATTCAATCAGAGATAACCATGCAATTGCTTTAAAACAGAAGATACTTCTTGTTACCTCCAGTTAAAGATGGTAACATGTTCTTCATGAATCACTTGACTGCTTTACCACATAGCCAGCAGTTAGTGTTGGTTATAACTCACCACCAGGTGACCTAGAATGAAATGAAATTCTCATTAAACTGCAAGATGAAGGCAACTAACCAACATCTGAGTGGCGTTTCTAACTATGCACATCTAATTTCAGATTTCTTCCAAGTTCAATCCTTAATGTTCTCTCCACAGAAGCAAACCATTGTCCCTCATAGATAATTCTGTTCTCATTCATAACTCCTGCAGTAAGTGACCTCTCCCTGCTACTGACCCTGGGATCAGAGTTTAAAACTCAATTCTACTTATTGGAGTAAAGTACAGCCCTTATTTCTGGTTCCCGTTTGGGCACCAGGATCACATACACAAACACCCTCTGAGCCAGTTCTGAAAGATAATGCAAATAAATAGCAAAACCTGTTTTAACCTCAGCTATGCACAGTAGCACCAAAGCACGCAGGAGCAGCCTGGATTTAGATCAGCTTAACCTCGAACAGGATTAAAGCCTAGAGTCAAAGGCACAAACTGGAAGGACTGACATTTACTGTGTGCTGTTCTGTGAATGACTTGACCGTGGCCCCTTTTCTTTTCCACATGAAGGGGCCTCTTGTATCTGTCACTTCTTTGTCAGAGCTTGGGCATTGGTGACTTACAGAAGCAAGTCAGTGCCAATCAGCTAGATCAGCAAGCCCAGCACAATTCAGGTGCAGGCACCATTCCTGGGGCTTATTGTTAATGTGCACACAAACAAAAGCCTGTGATTATGGGCTAGAGCCTGACCCTCCTTACTTCATCCTGTAGCCAAGATCCTGCCATCTTTTTGTCTAATAACCGGTGCTCTCCATATCCTCCAGCTCTGCCTAAATAACCTCACCAAGAGACATGCTCAGGAAACACCTCCCCAGTTCAATTTACTTTGACATCATACCTGAGTGACAGGAGATCTTCTGAGCTGTTTGGATCCATCAAGACAGAAATATTTTGGGTTATGGTTGGACTTCAGACTTTCTACAGAACTTTGTCTGAAGAAGTCAGTGAAGTAGGTGAATCATAAACACCCCCAAGCTAAAGCTAGGCAGCAGCTGTGAGAGGCTGAAGATCACAGTTCTCAACAAGCTACGTGTATGGGTCCCAGCTTAAACTCGGTTCTGATTTGGCTCCGGCCCAAGCACTTTAGCCAATATACCTGTGTTTGAGCCAGCAAGTATCAGGAGATATGGGATTCAACACAAATTCACATAATTTCTACCCAGACTCATGTCTTTCTGAACACATCACTGACCACACAGAGGAAATGAGATCCATAGAGTATGATAGGTGGCATGGGAATTAAATGTGGGCAGCTATGACCAAAGATCGATGAAGTTCCAAACACTGACCCTTCAAGAGAAATTACTTAAGCCATGCAGCAATTGAGAGTTGAACACAGGCAGTTTAAAAGCTGTACTTCCATTGTCAAATTACTTCCGATTTCCCATTTTCATTAGTTGCTGATCTTTCCTCTTTATCTATAAAACTTGGACAAATGACAGTAAAATAAAATGGGTTCTCTTTAAAAAGAGCAATTTTGAGTGCTGAATTTGCAATTGTCTTTTCTCAGGTTGCCACTAAAACTTTTTTATCTTCCTAAACCTTAGCTTACCGTCTTCTATTAGCAGAGCTAACAGAGGGAAAGGCAACATCCCTTCTCTGGTGATCCATTGCTCCAGTCAGCTACAGAGAATCCATTCCCGTGCAGGTTATACAACATCCCTCTCCCACTCACAGGGACGCTCTGCCCTCTCCTTTATAAAGTTAATTTACTGAGGTTAAATGATACAATATATTTGCCTGTGTTTTCTTTCCTCCAGCTCCAGCTCTGTCAGGCTTCCTAGGTCAGAAAGGGAATGCGTTCCCTGCCTTGTTTTCATACATGCTCCAAAAGGGATTGCATTACCACCCCCTTCCCAATTACCAGCCTGTGGAAAGGGCTCCAATTAAGTGGTTAGCCATAATAGCATGGCAGCCCTTTAGGAAACTGCTTATCTAAATAGAGATGTACAGAAGGCAGTTTTCTCTCTAATAGTGATGCATTTTCAATTTATGCAATACAAAGTGCATTGGTCTGCAGTGTCCCTGGCTACTGATGATTAATAGCCCATACACTGCAAGAGTCTACAAAGAAAAGTGCCAAGGGAAGCAGATGCAGCAGGTTTTATATTATCATGACTGCAACAAACTCATTCAGTGGTGTCAGCTCTGACTGCAGGATTCTGATTATGAAATATGATGCGTGTTGAATTTAATGGCTTTCTCTGCCCTTCTGGTGAGTTCACTGCTTTCCAATGTCATTTTGTGTTCTCATCTGAGTGGTAATAAAAGGAATATCATTGACTGTGCTAGCTCTGTAACCACTGTGTGTTTTACAATAAATTGTGTTTCAGGACCTTTCTACCCAGGAGAGTGTGCAGGGCCAGAAAGTAATATTCCCCAGTTTTCCAATATGAAGGCTTTCTGTGAAAGGAGAGGAAATTATGCAGGACTGCCCTTCTCTGGAGGTATCCCTCATGTGAGCAGGACATCTCTTTTTCAAGTGGTTATGTAGTAAAATGGTCAGTTTGGATTGCAAATAATAAGAAGATAAAACATCAAAATAACAGAGCAGAAATGATGACAAGAGGATAGAAGTTGTTTAAAATAACATTTAAATAAGGAACCTGAGCTCATAAGGTGTTACCCATGTAGGAGCGTAAAGTCAGGGCAGACTTCAAGACAGGGGGTTCTTTATCCAGCAAATGGTTATTTCATCCAACCCATCAGTGGCCTGTGGCCTGTACTGCTGAGTGAAGACCTCACCTGCTGGCAAGCTGGTTTGCTAGCTAGCTACAGGTGTTCTTGCAGATCCCTCTGATGCCTGCAAAGGCATTTGACTGGTTTCCCAAACGAAATAAGCCTTGCTACAAACACATTGTGCCAGTATTGGTGTTGAAGAGTGCACACACAGACTTCTTCACACAGACTTCCTCACACTTTTGTTAACCAAAACTGCCCCAGGCTGGGTTTGAGCCCAGGAGGGACCATGCAGATCTGTGCAGAGAGAAGAGACACAGACTCAAAGCCAAGATGTTCTGCCTTACGTGAAAGAATTCCAGTATTTTCATCCCCTGTGCTCACATGTATCTCCTGCCTGTGTCAGCAGCTTTGGGGGCTTGGATCAGTCAGGGGAAAACAATGGCAGAAAGAAACATTTTTTGAGCTTCTCTGATAAATCAACCTGTCTGCACTTTCCCTTCAGCTTCTCCTGCTGCCAATTCGAAGCAGTGCAGCCACAGCTAGGTTAGAGACTGTGTGAGCTGCAATGCAAGTCCCTGCATGTAGACAGCGTGAGACACAACCAGGTTCTTCCTTTTCCACCCAGGATAAGGCACAAATCAAAGTATTACTCACTTCTGCACTTTGTAATTTCATAACTGGCCAACTCTAGAGAGCAGCAACGGAACAGCAAGAGGTGCTTCTCACACACAGCAAAACCACATCCACAGAGGCAGAAATGACCTGGAACGCAAATGGTATTTTTGTCTTTGTAAATGCACATTCCAAAGTTTACCTGGGCTGTTTTCTTAACTACAGCCCCCTCTGATAGAGTGTTGCTAAAGGAAGTATTTTCTGTCCTGCTAGGAGGACTTCATTTACTTATTACAGCGTGAACCCAGGGCTAGTGCTTTATTTTGATGTGATGAAACCAAACAGCAAAGGTTGTTCCTAAGAATTTACAGTTAAGGTGGAAGCTCACCTGATGAGTAAATCTGTACATTCATCTCTTTTTCAGAAGACAAACACCACCAGCAAAGCAGGCCACAGTCCCATTTACACCTTGGATAGAAACACATTTCATAGCCAGCACTGCCCTAGTAGAACTCTCTCTTCAACTGAGTAAGTTTGCATTCAGCAGTTCATTTGCATCCTGCACCATTTTATCGATGAACTTTTCACAAAAAACCTAAGAATGAAACTTCTGCTTTTAGGATAATCCAGAACATTTTTCACCTTGCTTTTTGCCTGTAGTTGAAATGCCACTGGTATTCTCAATCATATTTTATGTATGAACACTTAAAAAGCTTTGCCTAAAGGACAAATGAGAGGTTTCTTTTGTCCTTTCAGACTACACTTCATATATTTTCACACAAAAAAATGTATTGAAACAAGATTTAAAACTGTTGTACATTTTTGGAGCTCTCCCTCCAGAGGGAGAAGCAAAGCACATTAACATTTAACATGGTGGTTTTGTCTTTTTCCCTTTCCTTCACTGTTTGCTGAAAAACTTACAACAGTTGAAAGGTAGAAATGTCAGACAGAAATCTGTGATCTGCCTCAAAATTAAGTTATGTATCACCATAATAAAACAGAACATTTGTCCTCCCTGGGAGTCTCCATCTCAGTAAAGAATCATCAAAGGGGCTGTGAATATTCCCAGATGAAGAGATCACAGAGAATGAGGGTCCTGAGAGTATTACAACTAGTTTGACAATCCAATGTGGTGTTCTCTTGTACAATGAACCACCTTGGCTTTGATTTATTCTGGTACGTAGGCACAAGAAGGTGCATGTCTCAGTGTACGGCTCACGTACAGCACAGCACAGTGCAGCAGCACAGGAACCAGCCACTGCCAAGCTCGCTCTGGGGCTGGAAGCAATAACAGAGGCAGCAGCTCTGAATTCTGCCTGCCATTAACTGGGAAACACAAGCGAAATCTCACGTGAGACACAGGCCACATCCCTTCCTGTTGTTTTCAGGGTGCTGGGATCTGCTGTTTGCATGCAGAAAAAGGCTTATGTTTACAAGCAGAGAAATTGCAGGTTTCTTGGAATCAATACAGAAATAGCTAGCACTGAACACGAACCCTGGAAGAAACTGTGTCCTTGAGTCCTCTTTGAACAACAGCACATGAAGCTCTGGTCTTAAATTTAGATGTCTTCATAAACAGCTCAACTGATTCAGCACTGAGAGGGCCACAGTATGCCAAGTGCATCCATGATGTTCTTCCCAGGCCAGAGAGACTCTGCATAGTGAAAATGAGCTCAGGAGGCCAAGGCATTTCAAGCAGGTAAAGGTTTAGTATGACTAAGATATAAGTTTCCTTAGCAGCTGGGTTAAGTAGCTAGAGGTGGAGGGAAGGAAGGTGTGCTACTCCCTGTGATGTCCAGTGTCAGGCCCATTTCTTATTCTGAATGTATTTTGTATGTTTGAAGTTGCAAATCTGGTCCTCAAGTTCAACAAAGCCTTTATTGTATTGACTCCAGTGGGGCTTCAGAGCAGCCTGTCCATCACAAAGTAAGCCGAGGTAGTTAAAGCCAACTTTCTGACCACACACCCCTATATAACTACCAGGCACACTCCACATTTACACCAATCCTTAAAAGTTCTCCCTGTGGAAGCCCTGGTGTTCCTGCACCGACAAATACAATTAGCCAGGTTTATAACAAGCTCTGCACTGGGGGGCTCCTGTGCTTCCCCATTAAAAGGATGAGGTGAGGCTGGATTTCCCACAGAACAGCTGACTGTCAACAAGTGCTGCTCATTAGTGAGATCCAAACCTCCCCAGTCCTGCTGCTTAATTTATGAAAGCCTTGTGATTATGATAAACAGGAGATGTGAGATCACCAGGGATGGTTTGCTTAGTTTGGGCTGGGCAGAATTATGTTCCAATTATGCTTATACAAAGGCATATGCCAAGAACTGTTATTTTGTAGTTTTTTTCCTTAAAGGTCATACATGAAGTGTCCCGACAGGGAAACAGGGAAATCCATCAACTTTCTTGCAATTCTTTAAAGCAAATGAACAAGAAAACCAATAAAGTTCCTTCCCTTTTTCTCTATTAACATTAGGATTTTATCCTAAAATTCTGTTACAATATTGTTTAGCAAAACCCAGCTATAAAACCTGATGTGCTTCAAGAGCAGTTCTGTAACTTGCTCTCTACTCACACCATTCTGACATATTTACATCTACCAGTAGACTCTTTATGAAGATACCCAGAGAACACAGGCTCAGTTTAATGGTGGGATGAATGTGTCCCATATTCAAGGAAGCCCCCAAGATCTTTCCCCGTGTCCCTGGCAGAGCAGGGAACAGGGCAGGTGACTCCTTCTTGTTTCACCCCACCTAATCACAGCTATTTTAGACAGTCAGGCACCTCCGTGCTTCTGAACTCCAGCTAGCAAGGTGGGCTGTTCAGCTGTAAGAGGATGGATGGACAGGATAGGGAGGATTAATATTCTTGGAGGTTTCCCTTCGTATGCAGAAAGCCAACACAAAGGCACTAATAACCTCTTCAAGCAGAGTACATTTTCTCATGGGGATAATAGCTCAGGGATAGAAAGAGAGTGCTTTTATACTATAAAGGCACGTTATCTTTCTTGTATGAAAAGTAACCATTTGGGGCTCTTCAGTGCAGAACTAAGCTACTTGGATTTTACCTGTGCATTTGCACCTGGGTAAGGACAATTTTGCAATGTCAAGAAAACCTGGTTTAAGGAGTCTATCTTCTGCCTCCTCACTTGCACCTCATTTGTTTCATAACATAGGGATAGGAATTAAAGGCCTTCGCTACAGTTTAGGCAGCTTGCCAGTACCTATTTTATAGCAATAAAATATGTACAAATTAAGGAATCTCATGTGGAAAATTCATTCAGCAGCCTCAAAAGCCAAATGAATGGTAATTACTTCAAACACAATGTGGTGGCAATCAGGCAAGATTGGATCATGCTTTTAAATGTATGTCTAAATTTTTAAGAACCAAGATAATTATGAATTATGAAAATAAGTCCACAATGCTGCAGCAAAGACAGTGTTTGTGGAATGAGAGTTCTTCTTAAGAACAGAGAAGACTTAATTCCAACACCTGCAGGGGAATAATCAGAGAGCAAATGTGGGGCTGACATTTTATTTCCTAACTTCTGGGCATCATTTTATACTTTAGGATGGCTCATGGATGCCTGCGGGTACGGAGCAAGTGGAAGCATATAAAATATAAATAAAAGGATTTATCCTGCTTACTAAAAGCAATGGAAGTTCTTTCTAGTTCACATTCACATATATTGCAATGTAAAAATAAATTGGCCATCTTAGTTCTCTGTGCAAGTTTTCTTCAATCTGGAAAACCAGCTTAATGCCCATCCACTTATGCAATGCCAACTGAACAAACACAAAGTGGGGTCATTTCTCATGAGTAAAGCTGAACAGATTGAGATCAAGATACCCATTTGTTTTAAAAGAAGACTGGCAAAAACAACCATGCCTTTGCTGTCTTTTTGAGAAGTCTCCAGGAAACCTTTCCCTTCAGGAAAAAGGACAACAGAATAGGTCTAGATTGAAATTAACCATCAGAGTGGGAATTCTATACATTCTGTTTATTCTTATTTTTCCCAGAAATTGAAATGGACACCAACAAAGGTCAAACAGCGAGCACTGTGTTCTCCTGAGGCGATTTGGTTTCACCAAAAATCAGCAGGAGAAAAAGAACTTCATATTACTCAATGTTACTGAAATGGATGCTTTCTTAAAAATGAACAACATCAAAGCCATTTTTGACTCACCAGCTCAGCTGTCAGTGTTCCAGTTCTGGACTGCAAAGCATCCTCAGAGTGCCCAGCACACAGCCAGAAGGCCATGTGCCAGCAGAAGGCTGAGGGTTAACACAGTGCACACAGACAAGGTGGAAGAGAATAAACATCCTACTGTCACCTTCAGGATCTCTTCTTAAAAACACAATTTTTTAAGACTTGTTGAAATCATAGATGTGATGCCACAACCAGTGCTGATGCTTTGATTCTAATTCTTCATGTATTTCTGAGCTGATCCTATACTTTGCTCTGCACCCTGTCCCCCCTCCACACTGCAGCACAGGCCCTGCTCCAGAGCACTGGTTGCAGTGGTGTGGGCACCTTGGGGCTGATGCAGTGGGTTGGGACTCAAGACGTGGAGCCCTTCCTGGTGTCCTGTAGCTTGTTCCAGTGCAGCAGCAGCCCTGTGGTGTTGCTGCCTCTACACAATTAGCTTTAGACTTATTAGTGCACTCTGTGTCAAATCCACAGCACTGCAGGTGCCCTCATGAGCACTGGGAGAACACCAGTTCCTAACAGCTCTGTACAGTGCACCAACACCCTGAGCTGCTTTGAAACCACAGCAAGAAAGCTGCCTGTGCAGGTTAGGAACTGCCTAACTAGGCAGTGAGAACCTACCAGTAAATGGACACCAGCCCCACCACTTCCCAGGCAGTGCTGGTGGTTGTTTTGTCTTGCTAGAAGTTCAACACGGTAACACAACTGCTCAGTGTAACTTGAGAGTGAATCATTGTTTTCTGGGGAGTTATTACAATTATTTCCCAGGGAACCTTTGCTAACACCAGCAACAGCATGACAAGGTCTGACAGCAATTAGACAAAGATAACACTTGGAGCTCCCACTGATCCCCAGACCTCTCTATCTCCCATTGCTGTAAACCAGCCCACATGATCTGCTCACAGTGTCAGTCAGTGTCCTGGGCATGCTGCCTGAGGGTGGGCATTGCCTTGAGCTGTAAGGGGGGAACTAAAGAGGGTCCCCCTAGTACCACAGGGGAGAAGGTGAAGATAAAGCTCCCAGTCCCCCTCCCTACCCCCTCTCCAACTCCCAAGGAAGCTGTCCACCAGCTACTGCTTCCTATGCATATGTATGTGCTGCTCTTTAATTAAAGCTATCTAAATGAGTCTCATTAGAGAGGCCTCTCCCTGTGGGAAGGTCTAGCACTACTCTCAGGCTCACAGTGGACTAAGTGCCAGCTTAACGCACGAGTGCCCATAACCACCATCACGGCTGACAAGCACAGATGGATTGCCACCAGCTGGGGTTAGGGGTGACAGTGACTGACATGGAACCATCTCCCACTGACAAACCTGGCCTGCTTAATGCACCTTGGTGTCTCTGCTGAGGGAATTTGATCATACAGGCAGTTCAGCAGGTGGGTACCTTGATGCCCAACTTGGGGGAATTGATTTTTTTTTCAGCTCAGTGAAGTTTTACCTCTGGAATCTTTTTATTTCAAATGCTCTTCCTCCTCTCTAGGCTGAGCCACACCAGGAACACCTCTTATCTCTTGGTTTTTTTTTCTTGAAGCTCTAAGTGAAAAACAAGCATTTTTAAATTACTTGAATTCTTGAGGAAGGAATTACTTGTTGATATATATTTTAAGTGTAATTCCCTCCCCTTAAACCTGTTAATAGAAGATCAGGTGTGGGAACTAAAACTCTCCCCTGCCATTCCTACTTTTATTCTTTGCTGACTTTTCAGCCTTTAGCAAAGATACTTGTTGTGAAACAGGAAAGAAGTAACAGCTCTGACAAGTCATAGATTTCAAAACTAAAACAAAACATAAATAAATTAGAAAGCAGAGTAGCAAAAGAACAGATATGACAGAAAGGGAGCAGGGAGTTAAAACTGGACACACTGAACGTATTCCTTTTTCATTTTAAGTTAAAGTTGAAAAAGATCCAATAATACTACACAGAGTATTTAAAGAGTGGAAAATGATGCTCGACAATGCAGATGGAAAAATATGATGATGTGATGTTTTGCTGCTTCGAACTTGCAACACACTTTCTTTGTTTCTCACCTACTACATATTTTCCATATCCTCATACCTGGCTACACACATCTACCACCTGCACCTCCTGCTGACAAATACAAATGTACCCTTGAAATCTAAATAATGTGTCAGAGGAAACTTAAACCAATGCTTTTTGGGGAAAAAGTTCTAGGCCTCCCATATCCCTCCAATATTCAGTCACACCATGAATTCTCTTGCAGAACTGGCAACAACAAATTCAACATGATGTCTCCTTCTTTAAGGAGTCCCATTACACACAGTTACTGCTGAACCTCAGTTTCTGAAGCTCCTGAATGTTCTGTAATGAAAATACAAACACAACGTTCAGGACATTATCTAAAAATGGCCACAGAATTCCCCTTCCTAGACAGTGGAAGCAGCAGACAATGCTTTGACTGTGGAAGCAAAAAACCAAGGAGCTTGCAAGGGTAATTCCTGTTTCACTGCTACCAGATGAAGATCCAGTACAAGCCCTGATTTTCAAGGGGGCTGTGCATGCGTGTGTGTGGTTTAATTTCCACAGCTCGGCATCCCACAGAATAGATACCAGAATTGATTCTGCCTCCTTCAGGCTAACCACGTGAAAATGCTGACTGACAGAATCACCTTAGGGTAATAAATCTGCCAAGTGTTTTGTTAAACAGCCATTCAGTTTGAAATGTATCCAGGCATTTGAGAATAACAATGGGCTACTGTAATGTATGGTGCATTAATTATACACTTGACAAGAAAATTACCCTTCAAGCCAAGATTACTAGAAACTTTCCTAGGCTTTTCTTACCCTCTCCTGTTAAATACAGTCTTCAGTGTGGCCCTCCCTGAGGTTCTGCCCACCTCCTCCCGCAGAGTTAACCAGCACAGCAATGAAGTTCCAGGGAGATTTACACTGATGTTTTACTGAGAACATTGGTTGCTTCCCCAGATTTGATTATAGCTGCTAAATGATGAATATCAACATAAAAAATGGCCTTGCTTTTCCTCGATGTAAGTTTTTCTGATAAACAGAATAAAATGTTGCTTCAATTTGTGGCTGTATTTACATCCCACACCAGGTACATTTGCACATCTCTGACAATCTGTCTGCAAAGAAAAACCCATCAGCTTTCAAACACTCACCCACATGCTGGTGAAAGAGTAGGATCTCCAATCTGGGAGGCAATGCGAAGATGCTGTAAATTAGTGTAAGAATCCAACAGAAATGTAAATACCCTGCTACTAATGGAACATAATTTGTGTTTTCCAGGCAAATACTCCTCTCTGATCCCTCCGACAGTTCTTGAACCTTTTGCAGCCCAGGGCTAAGCCCAGATGCCCTCAGTAACGTGGTGAGATGGTGCTTCTGCACACAGGTACTCCACTTGTCTGCTGCTACTGGCACCTGCACAAAGCTGAGCCATTTCACAAACTACAGTTTAAAATCAGTAAGTTCTTCCCTAATCCTGACTATGGGCTGTAGAAACAGAAACACAGGTCGTAGGAGTGCTGTAAGTGTCATGGGGGGACTTTGTTCTGTAATAACTTCTAGTAGGTACTTCTACTCAGAAGTTTTGGGATGTGAAAAATTCTGTGTCAAAGACTTAAATCCTGCATCAAAGATGACTAATTCTTAATTTTACGATAGTAACTTTCTAAATACAATCACCAGTTATGCATTTGCCTTTCTGAGTCAGAATCTCTCAACACACAGCACAATCCTCTAGTGAGGTTTCAGCATTCATGCACTGTTGCTGATATGGAAAAGCACTTCTAGGGCTGCCAAGACATAAGTGCTTACTAGCAAAGAAATGTTTCAAAACCGTACTGAAATATACACTATTGAGTATATTGTTAACTCTATAGACAGTTAGGACTAAAGAAAATATTACACATGCTGTAAGTTGAATTAAAATTCAAAGCTCTCTTATAACTGAACACTCAATTTCCTGTAATTTGAGGTACAAGCATGACTTATAATCAAACACATCTGAAAACCAGCACCACTGAGATTTGCCACCCCAAGGAACAGCCCGCAAGGGTATGTATTTTTAGCATAATTCCATGCTTCCTTTTAACTGGGTATAGAGAAATTCTATGAGTTTAAAGCATAATTTTTAGGAGTTACATCTTTTATAGTCTGCTTTATTGTTGGTTTTGTAAACTCACTATTAAAATAAATGAACAGGCATCATGGATTAAAAGCCCACTCCAGCTTAACTGTTCTAAACCCCGCTTTACCAAATCACATTACCTTGTAATTTATTCTAATGTAGCATGCATTTCCCTTTAAAGCCAATTTCTATTCCTTAGAATAGAATGTCTAAACGCCTTTCTGATTAACCTCTCTGATCGAAAGCCCACATAGCTCAAGCAAAATCTTTCCTTTTACCTCAACGAGCTGTTATTCTTCTCTCCAGAAGTTGTGATGAGGTTGGTACCGTAACCGCGTTCTCTATCAAGGAAAGCTTCAGGTGAAACAGCAGTGTGGGCTAGGTGCTCAAAGAAAGCAAATCAAACTAACGCATTGTGCTCTCATGATGGCTGAGAGGGGCTGTGGCACCAGAGAACAGACTTCTCTACAGTGAGGTCAGTCAGCATCAACAGATGCATCCTTTCAGAATTGCTGTCAATAATCCAGCATGTGCCCAAGTTACAACCCATGTCTCTGACCTCAAGGCTAAAGTCCTTGTTCCAGTTTATTCCAGTAGAAGTCAGGTCTGTCTGGTTTCAGCCACAACTGGCAAACAGCTGAAGACTCTTGCATGTACCTACACATTTAGAGAAGGAGAAGTTACAGAATTTCCCAAATGAAAGTGTACAGAGCAGAGGAGTGACATGGGATGAGATCTGGTTGATGGGAAGGAAGTTTAAGAGGAGGAGACAGAACACAAAGAATGCATTATAGTAACAGAAACTCAGAGAGAGAAAGGAGGCTCTGTCCAGGATAAACTGCTACCTGCCAAACACTGAGATATGAAACCTGGAGCCTCTCATTCCCAGTGGTTCGAATCCTGTTCCTGTTCTACCACCCTTCTCTCCAAAGTGCAGGTACACGGGCTGCAGAGTTTCCACAATGTAGCCCCACATCATCAGAACTCTTGGGCAGAACTTGACATGAAGCGTTCTAACTCAAGGAGTTTGTGCTGGTCTAAAGCTATTTCCATCATCCACAGACTTCTTTCTCCCCAAAGAGAGGTATTACACACTTCAGAGAAGGGATCAGATTTCTTTCAATCTTTATAACATCACCTCAACATTTAATAATGCATCAAGGGAATCAACAGAGAATGGGCCAAAAACCAGGCCTGAAGTCTTCCTCACCATTTTCAGCTTACCAATTCTTGCTTTATCCCATCATCTTGATGACTGAATGTCTTCCACAGAGGTTGTCCTGGTCACACTGCCCAGCTACATTCCCAAACTTACCAAATTTCATCTGAAAATCAGGTACATTGGGCTTGCCATTGATCTGCTGTAATTATCTCACATCTGACATGAACCAGAGCCCTTGTTTCACAGCTTCAAGGACTCAGTCTGGACCACAGGTTTCAAGCAGCAAACAATGCCCAGCACCTTGACACTGCTCAAGTGTTCGACTGCGCCCGCAGTCAGGACTGCATGACTCAACCATGACTGGCCACGGCTGCCAACATCATGCTAGTGCTTCCTGACTGCAGATTCAAGAGTTGTTATCATCATAGATCTCTTCCTCAAGCACTCTTTTATTCTTCTTCTCGAACAAGATAAAGAGATTAAGAATCTAAGTCTCTCTTTAGACAGCCTGATTTTCCAATCTTTCCTGTAACTCTTTCCTAAATCATTTCCTATTTGCCAACAGCCTTTTTAAAGCTCACGCATCAAAATTGGACACACATTTCTGATAGTCAAGTGAGAGCCCTCAAGCTAATCAGCACAGTTCTATTGACCAGGTTTCCATTTTACAGCTGTGCTGTCACCACTCATTGCCTTTGGGCTGCGTATGCTCTGCTTGTGCTGCATTTGAATGGGGCTTTCTTTGGTGGAAAGGACAAAACCATAAATGTTTGCTTTCCAACAGTTCAGTTTGTGCTTGGTTTAGATCCTACACAATTCCATTACATAGATTCATAGAATCCCAGACTGGTTTGGGCTGGAAGGGACCTTAAAGTTCCTCCAGTTCCAACCCTGTGCCACGGGCAGGGACACCTTCCACTTGAGCAGGTTGCTCCAAGCCCCTGCGTCCAACCTGGCCTTGAACACTGCCAGGGATGGGGCAGCCACATCTCTGCTTCCAAAATGAGGTGTACTGAAGGTTTTTGTACTGAGGGGTTAGGAGGACACAGGAAGACACCAAGACTTAAAAAATATCTCCCTAACTTTAGAGGAGAAGTGACTGTCATGTGGCCATTACAACCCAGACCACTGGCAGCATAGCTTTGCAGCTGGCAAAGTCTCTGTGATCTCCATGCTCAGGAGCAGAGGATGCTGCAGATGTTGAAGAGGAATCTTGGCTGTGACGACTCTGAAGACATCAGGTTACAAAATGGCAAATCCCTTCCCAACAGGCAGTGCAATTCCAGGTGGCCATTGCATTGCACAACTTCCAGGGATTACTGACAACTTTTGTAGGCAACTGTGCAGCTATAAAACATCTGGCTGTATTTCACGGGTGAGCACACGCTTCCTAGGCCCCACTTCACAGTTGTATGACAGCAGCACTGGCTACTGATGAATAGTGCTGTGTCTCTAGAGCCACTGTGATATGGTCCCAAAACAGAAATGCCACAGTAGTTATATCACAAGAGGCATTTGTGCCAGGAATCACATCACTCATATTTTGCACTCCCACAAAGTACATTTTCTAGATCTCTTCCATGAGAACATGCTCTGTACCATCACTGCCAGAAACAACCAGACTCACTGCAATTGAACACAGCACTGGCCAGTCTTGCAGGCTGTGTGTTCATGAGCTTGAAGTGCTTTAAGTGCACTAAATACTTAACTCCACTCACTGCGATGTTAAAAAGGCTGCCAAAGCTGTAAAGCTGGCAGAAGGAGAGAAAGCACCAGAGGAGGTTCAAACCAAGCAATAACTTTAAAGAGATGTAGAAGTCGGTGACAGCAGGAGACTCCAGGTAGCCATTAAAATCTCTGCTCTCCCCTGACCTAGACATAGTCATTTCCATCCTTTCCCCCTGAAGACAGTAAAACAGCATTAAAAGAAAAAAACTCAACAACTTTCCTACATTTACACAAGTGCAATAGTGAAAAACAATGAAAACCACTTGGCATCTTTATAAGACAGTTCAAATAAAAATTAATGGCACATGTAATAATAATTCCAAGAGTATTTTGTTTCCATTTATATCCAACGAAGAGACAATTTTTGGTGCATTTGGTTTTATAGTTCTGTGTTCTGCTTTGTGTATATGCAGCAAAGTAGAAATCCTGCACATGGGCAAATAAATAAGTGGCTATGACTGCTTGACAGCAAGATTTGTAGAGCTAATTAGTTCAATGAATAGGAAAGGCACTCAAAATAACAGCTCATCAAATAGTTCTTCATACAAGAGAGATCTGTCACCCTGCCTATGCTGAATAAATATTTTTGCTGTCTTCCAGAGATCAATGCCAACAGAAGCAAATAAAACCAGAACACAACAACAATGAAAGCCCACCAAACTCCACAGACTCCAACCCTCCCAGCCAGCTGCCAGGCTGTCCGCAAAGGAGAGGTCCTCAAGCATCCATAAACCCTGTCCTGTCACACAGCACAAGAGCTGCACGTGCTCCTGTTGCTGGATTACATCCTCCTTTCTTGCATGGCTCTCCGTTATCAATGCATTGTGCTGAAAATCATGATTCATTGGGAAGACACAACATATTCCCAAAGCACACTCATGGCCTCGTGGAAATGGCAGCACCTTGAGGAGACATTTGAGGCCAATTCACTTCTGCGAGAGCTTGCTACAGAAGTGCTGTCATCGGACAGGACCCCATCTAAGCAAGTGCTTTGTGTTGGGGGCCCATGGGGTGATGTACTGCAGATTAAGGAAATAATCATGCTTTGAACTAATAACAGATTAAATGATAGAAATCAACAGTGTTCTATAGGCAGGATACTGATAACACTGGGGGGTTTTAAAGCCCACACGTACCACCTTATTCAATCCCTTCTCTCAGGGATAATTTCATCCCCTCAGGAGAACTTGTATGAAATACATAATTATGAGAGGCAAACTAGGTTACAAGAAATTGTTCTGGGCATAACACTGGGTTACAGTGAGCAAAATAAAGCACTCACCCATCCATATCTCGTCCTTCTTGATGCAGGAAATAACATACTGAGTTAATAACAAGTATCAAAAGAAGACAAAGAATAAGGAAGCGCTGAGCATGCACAAAGGCAGCTATCTGAAACCAAAAGCAAGGACCCTTCTAGCAGCAAGTGCTGAGCAGGACAGAGAGGACGGAAAGGATCAAGTTTAGAAGCAGCTGACAGGAGGGAATCACACAGGCACCAAGAGACAAAGAAACTCCCTCAAAAGGGCCCTGAGAGCTACTTTACATCTGGTCACAGATCAGCCTGCCCCAACCCCAGCAGCTCCTGCCAACTGGTATCAGCAGAACGTTACAGAGAAATGTTATAATGTTAAATAGTCCAAAGTAATTCATGGCTTACATGGGTTTAGTATTGACATTCGAGTGCACCATCAGCTCCTCTGGCGAGTGATATTTCTAATTGATTTGAAACTGTGATATACCTATTATTCAATCAACTCAGTTTTGCAAACTAAATTGATATCTGAAACCAGGCCAAGAGATATAATGAGACTGTAGCAGCTACATATTTAAAAAAGGAGAAAAAGTAAACCATCTGTTTGCTTATGTATAGTAATATAAAACATATCCTTGCCATCTCTTTTGATTTTGCCACTGTATTCCTTTGAAGAACTACACAGAAGAAAACTGCTTAGGCTATAGCTGGCTTTCATCATCCTCCCCAAATCTTAGTCTTCTTTTACAGCAAATCATTACAATTCCATTCATCTTTTTATGCCTATAATCCAGAGTTTCAAGCACACTCTTGGATATAAAGGCCATTTGGGACAAATATAAATTGATGAAACGTTGGCCTTGTCTTCTAAGCATTTCAAAATGATGACATACATTTCAGTATTTGAATTCTTCTAAAGCAGAGCCACAGCAGTGAATGAAGAACTGAGTAAACTCACATCTGAACGTTCATTTGTGATTTAACTTCTTAACGCCACTTTGTCCAATCTTCCTGAGCTTCCTTTTGAACAAAGCTGTTCAACGGGCACGTTTCCACCCAGATACTGAGCCTGGCTCTTGAGAAAATGGCACAAAAAAGGTCAATTGTTGTTTCTGTTCCACTCCCGTTGTGCTGCCCCTGCCCCTGCTGAGCTCAGTAACGTTTCCCAGGTTGACTGAGGCACGTGGCCAATGTGAACAAGTCCACACTCACAACTAGTATCATTCATAACAGATTGTTTCTGCCGTGCTCACCCTCTCATACTGAGTTCTTGCGTGTGAAAAGGCTACCGCCAGTGTTGCAGCTGTGACTAAGGTGCACCAAGCTGCTATTTCCATTATCAAGCCCAATTTCCAAGGTTTAATAAGTCAGCAATTCCAATCCACCAGTATCCCACAGCAGTAGAGTTATCCCACATGTACGAATCAAGCTGTAAATGACAAGCTAGCCAGTCTGACTTACCACAGCATCCAGACCCAGCTTGGGTTTAAGTTAAGAGTCTGTTCTTGGTACAGAAAGGGAATTCATTTCATCCTGTACAAGAAACGGCACAAGAAATTGGAATGAAACACTGGGGAAGCATCTCCTAATGTTTTTCACCAAGATTATTCGTATAGAATACAGAAGAAAAAATAAAGGAAAACCTAACATACATTTTGCATCACAAAGTAACACTGAATTCAACCTTGTTCCTGAGCACTGGAAGTTTCAAAGCTGGGTATGTAGGTCAGGTACACAAACCCCACAGAAATGCAGCAACTTCAGTAGGTTATTTCTGAAACACCTACTCTGAAAGAACACAGATGTGGACAAATTCTCTGGGAGCTGAAGTCAGCACAGGTCTTTCCACTTGGGATGAAACACCAGCTGAGAGCTGACAGCTTTTATCTTTCCAGGTGTCAGTTTTGGCCTCTGCAAAAAGGTGAAGTACAGAATCCTCCTGCACAAAAGAGAAAATTCATTATTTTCATGATCATGAACCCTCCAGCCACGAAAATGCTCCTTCTGCTAGTCCAAGCAGTCCATGACTCCATCTTGCCTCAGTGGCAGAAGAGGTGAGCACCCACAGTGTGGTCTGTGTGCAGCCTCAAGTGCGGGGAGGTTTGGGGTATCCTGATACAACAGCCAGGGGTGGCTGTGCACGGTTCCATGAGCTTTACTGCAGAAGAGCAGCACAAGAGCCTGGCAATGTAAAGGTAACTGAATCTGTGCTGGAGCAGCTGGATCTAAATCAGGAGAAAAGCTAAGCCTGTGCAAATGAGTCATACGTGTAAATGGCAGCAGCACGGCTCATACACGACTGAAATGGAGGTGGTGTACACATTTAAGAGCTGGGAGCACAGCAATCACAGCAATTACTCTGCATTTTTTGTCAGGAAGTCACCACAAAGCGCATACAATGCCGTATGCCAGAGAGAGAGATGTTGCTTAGAGTCTGCTTCATGTGTGACAGTGGAAGAAAGAACTGATCAAAATACCGCACCTTGTGTCTTTCTACAGCGTACTTACAGAGGCAGAAACTACTACTTTAGAGTAAGTTTCTTCATCTAATACTATCTTGGTTTTAAGATCATTTTAGGCTGGAGTAATTCCCCTGGACTGCTGTAGACCAAAGTATCTGCAGGGGACTGAGGAGAGACTTCTGCAATATGAAGAAGAGTGAAAAATGATTAGTGAAACATTTAAAGAACAAAGAAGTCCAGCCTTGGTAATAACAATCATAATATAACAACAACAGTAACACTGCAGGTGTGAGCATATGTGCGTCCATCCTCTCCTTTAATGTGACTTACAATCTCCAAGTTTTTTTCCATACCCATGAGAGTTCAGAGCATCTTCTCTCAAGCCAATCTAATTATACCAGTAAAAAAGGGAATGAAATACTCACATTCACAGATTTAGTTCTCCCTCCTGCATTATGGCACCTTCTTTTGTTTTAGTGCTAATTGTGAAAGCAAACAATGATGAAGCACACCAGGACTGAGCAGATGAGCACATACAACTTGCTCAACTACCTTCAGTGTCTTATGTAATGTTCAATATTGATTTTGATTCAATGAGACTTCTATTAGAGTTATCTGTTCTAGCCAGCTGCCAAATGTACCTGCTCAGTAATGTGTCCAAATTCATTAACAGTTTTGTTTTAATAATATTTCATTTTAAAGTTTAATTTTATCCACACATTAGCTTCATATTACTTATGCAAATAAAAGCTTTATGGCTATATTAGCAATAATTCATTATCATTCCCTACTGGCTTAGTGAAGGAATTTGTAACTTTGGAGTACATCCAGAGCTTTTAATTGAAGATACTAAGGGAAGCCTACATTTAGTTAGAATCATTTGCACATACAAATTAACTATGATTAGCATAAGTCTCTCAAACTCTTTCCAGGCTCCCAGACAGATTGTCTAGGATAGGAATTTTCCCCAGGTCCTGTCTGAAGAGTAATGTATTAAGGTGTAATCCAGTGAGCATCCTGGGGGAAGGAGGCTGTGGTTCCTGCAGCTGGGATCTGAGGCAAGCAGGTGATCTGTTCCCTTCCAGCAACTCGGACCAAGTAGGAGAAAAGGAAGGAAATACCAAGACTGTATGGTTAGGTTACAAAACCACATATGGTTTAGCTGCTGGAACAGAGAGGGTATGTTTTGGTGCAACTTTACTCTTTTCTGTTGCTTTACATCTTCCTAACCAGCCCCAGGTAGGGAACTCACAATGACTAACTGTATAGAATACTGCAAATAGATGGACTTGGAGATAGTTACCTACCCGCTGGGTATCGCCATAGGTAGTCCTGCAGGGCTGGGTCTTCTGTGTTCCAGTGTTTCTGTCTCCACTCCAAAGGTGGAGGACTGGACTCTAAATCATCTCGGAAACCTATTAAGAAAATTATATTGTGGATACTCCTTTCTTTGTGCTCTAAATGAGCTCTTGTTGGATTAGGAACTGACTCATGTTTACTTTATTATGTCCCAAGTCACATAAGGACTGTGGGTATCTTCCCCATCTCCTACAGAAGATGTTTTAATTAGCCAATTATATTAGTAAAAAGCAATCTAATTTCTAGGCCAAACAATAGCATGGCACAGATACTAAAATCAAATTCGCAAGCCATGGCAGTGTTTTCCTGTAGCATGCAAACCCCACCTCCTGCCCAGATAATTACCATTACGTCTGCATGGTGATCTGTGGAACAGAGTAAACACACACACTGTGAGTAATGAACACGGTGACAGGTATAAGAACTTCCCTCTACTGTCTCTCTCCAGCTTTTGCCCTTTTAATTTAGTTTATTAGTAATCATGGTGTGTCCTTTAAATACATGCTTTAGAAAACAAACAGCAGCGTGTGCAGACAAGCAGCAAGTGCTGCTCCAAGAGATTCCGCTCCCGGTGCGCTGTGAACTTCCTGCACAACACCAACAAAACCCCACAGTTTCTCTGCACTCTGTTGCAGGAGGACAAACATCTTTCCACCTCTTCCTTCCCTCCATTTCAAGTGAGTGTTGTGCGAGAGAAGAGGCCTCACCATGTCCTTGTGTCCAAAGCAGAGCAGCAAACCCCCAGGCACTTGCAGCTCAGGATGGTGAGGCACAACTGTAATGGGTGTTCTCCACAAAGAAACTCCAGCCACGTAACCTGTAACTCTGGTGGGAGAAGTGAAGCTTTCTTCATAAAATACTCATATTAAAAAAGAGGAGAGGGAGAGAGAGAATAGATCTTACAGCCTTGACTCCATACAGACCTATTCTTTGCTCACAACTATGAGTTTAAGCCAAAGCAGAGAATTAAAATGTTTGATCCAGGATGATGGTGCTTTTGATTGCCAAATAGTGAAAGCTGAAAGGAATCTTTTAAATTGTGCCTAGAATCCACCTTCTGAGATGGAAACGGACTGAAAACCTGTTTATCTGGGAATTAGAAACAGCCATTTACAAAACGACTGGCTGCTCTGAAAATGTGCTTCCACCTTCCCCCGACAGAAAACAGAGGCCTGCTCTCCCCTGCCATGCTCCAGCACTCTGCAGCTCCTGCTCCCCAAGTACAGCTCTGAGCACACCCAGGCCTCTCCATAGCACCGTGAATTTGTCAGAGTAAGACATTTATCCTGCAAAGGCCACGGCAGCAGCACGCCTGCCTTGGAAAAGCCAACAGATCAATTGTTCTTAACCCCTGAACTCTGAATCCTTCTTACAACCCTTCACAGGTTCTGAGGTGTAAAACCACCCCTAAACAAAACAGTATCAAAGTCTGGGGTGCACTGAAAGGATGAAGTGGAAGAGAGATGTTAACAGCTGTAAGGGGCTCTCCTTCCTCCCCTGGGATGCAGAGCCCTGCCCCTGCTGCACCAGCCTCAGCCCCAGCACAAGGTTTGATCCGACCAGGAGTAATTGCTCCTCAAACAGCGTGTGACAGCCCAGAAACACCCAGGATCCCTCCTGACACATTTCAGATTTGCTCTAATGTGTGAAGTGAATCATTTCCCTACATAAAACGATGGCTCTTAAATGTGCAGAATATCCACATATCTGAACCCAAACTTGAACGTTATAAAGGAGTGTAAGGGAGGGATTAGGGGAATGAAGGGATAATTTATGCTTCCTTGGCTGTTGGTGTATCCCATGTTACCTCTGTATTTACTATACTGCTGAATGGAAATTCAGAGAGGATTTACAATCAAGAAGAAAGGCAAATGAAATACAAAGTATTTCAGCGATGTTCTAATGTAACCGCTGTCAACATTGTTAGTTCCTCCTCCAAAGTCAACAGAATTGTATGTACTTTATTGTGTCTGAAGGAGCCATAAGGCCCTTTCACAGTTTTTCAACCCAGAATTACTTCCCCTTCCCTCACCCAGCGTCCTCCTTCCCTGCAACCCCCAAAGCAACAGCAGGACATGCACTGGATTTAACCACATGCTCCATCAGCTGAACAAAAAGGCCAATTAACACCTCAATTCTCTACAAACTTTCTGACAAAAAGCATCCAGGAGCATCCACCTATTTTTGGAACCACCAATATTCAAACCTGTGACCCCAGGACTTGCTGCTGCTGAAGTTAGCATCAATATGTTAACTGCCTGTGTCCAAAGAGGCACTAACATCAGCCTCTTAGGAAGACCACAGCATTTTCTGTACCCATTGGAAAGCACTGAGGGATGTCATTTCTTTTGCCATTTGCTAGCTACAGTAAATAAAATATTGTGAAATGACAGCTCAGTAATTCTGCAGTATTTCATGCAAGGAGCCTGCTTGTCACCTGCCTGTCAACCCTGTGACATGATTTCTATAATCACCTCCCAGCATCCTCCTCCGCTCACAAGGTGACCCTGCGTTTTGCTGCATTTTTATTCTTGTCATCTTTGCCCCTCCTTCAAGTCAAAGTGGAGTCACAGACACCAAGATTGGGCTTTGTGATCACCTGAACTAATGCTCACACATAGGAGATGCTGACGGAAGCACATGGGAGAGGTCATGATTCCTCACTGTTAGTGCACTGTTTCTGCTGCAAGGGAACAGCTTTCTGTACCGTTACAGGTGACTATTTCCAACGTGTTGATACATGCAAATTCCCAGCCAAGCAGCTGGAAAGCATTGGCTCAGCAACCCTCACACACATCCCCGGACAAGGGCTTTGACCACTGGCATAACTTGCCTGCAGACACCCACAGGCCTCCACCCAAGAGGTTTTCTGGGCTCAAGCGCACACACCCAGGTCATGGAGAGCTGCTCATCACACACCACCACCAAGTCCTTCTCCTCAGGGCTGCTCCTCCAGTCTCCCCCAGCCTGTGTTTGTGCTTAGGACTGCCCCGACCCAGGGGCAGGACCTTGCTCTTGGCCTTGCTGAACTTCATGCGGTTCACATGGTCCCACTTCTCCAGCCTCTACAGGTCCCTCTGGATCCCAACCTTTCCCTCCAGCGAGTTGACAGCACCACACAGCTCAGTCCTGGGTACTCGCAGCTCCTGTTTGTCTTCAGCACTTCTCACTGGGGTGTGAGCACGCCTAAACAGTGGGGAAGAGGCAAGGAAAAAAATCAGTTGAGTGATCTTGGACTTGTGGCCTCCAGTGTGGAACTGAGATGGGAATAGAGAGACAAACAGCGTAATGAGAGCACACTGAGCAGGAGTGTGAGTGCTCTGTCATCTAAGTTCTAGTGCCATGATTTTGGAATGAACTTCCCTCCCCCAGTGTTTAGCTACAAAGTGTTTGAGTAAAGAATGCTAAATTACATGCAAGTCACATTAAGAACAATCAGTCTCATGTAATAAGGAATCTAATAGTTCATAAATGAGATGCAAATTCATTTTTACGGGTGCACTATAATAAGCCAATTATTTCAGAGCTCTTCAATTATGCAGTTTCAAAAAGCTGAACTGCTTTAAAAAATTTCTTTTAAGAAGCTTTAGGTTTTTCCTTAGCTTACAAGGAAGAAGAAAAGATATCTGCCTTGCAAGCAACATGAAAAACCCCATCTTGCCATGCTGCAAGCAGCAGCAATACAAACAGCACCACAGAATCCTTAGGGTTGGAAGGGACCTCTGAAGATCATCTGGTCCAACCCCCCTGCCAAGGCTGCAGCCCTAAGTTTAACTTCATGGTTTTTCCACATGAAGCCGCACTTGAAGAAGTTTGCAAAAGGAAAGCAAAGCCACTGCCTCCCAATTGGCAACACCATTTCACTGACATCTTGGTTTCTTCAGTTTTATGGCTAATGATTACTTACAGGAAAACAGAAGCAAAGCCAGCTCTGAACCACAGGTCACATGAAGAAGCAAACCTGTCTCCACAGTTTCACGCCTTTTTAAGGCTTTGCTGCACTGACAGCTATATTCAGTGTTGTTCTCCAGGGCACCTCACTGCTGAACCTTGGTGAGACGTGGCCTGCTTTTGGTCTGTGATTTTCAACTGGAACAAAACAGTTAGAATTCCATATGGGCAACTCCTATCTCTAATACAACTCTTTTTCCTTCACTGAGCCACAAGACATTTCACAGGGGCGAATCACAAAGAAATTGAACAACCTCAGTTGTTGCAGTCTTGGCCACACCACGATAATGAACTTAGTCTTAACATGATCATATATACTTATCAAGTGCTGGGCTCCTGCCTGATCCTTCTTGTTACCATTTAACCTTTTTCCACACAGCAAATGCCCATACATGAACTGAGGAAAGGATGTCCCTTTCTGTACAATGAATACATGTATTTTCCAGCCTTTGCTTGCAAAGTGTTTGCATCAAATGAAACGTGCAGACCAAAGTAAAGGCTGTGAGAAGCAGTAATTGCAGCATCATGTGTCCTGCTCCCCGAGGGCTGAGGCAGCTGGCACTGGGTATGCCAGTGCTGTCTGTTTGTCCTGCCCTGCTGAGACTCACCTTCCGGCTCAGAGCTCTTGCCTGTCTCCCTCCTGCAGCAAGTGCAGTGCTGCTATCCACCGGCCTGTACTGCTTGTTCCCATGGGAATGCCTTCTGCTGCAGCACAGGTACACAGAGCTGCCAGGGCAGCCTCCCCCAGGGATGCTGTGACAGGGAAGCAGGAAATATATCCAGGAAAGTGAAGCCAGGATTCATACACAGAGGTCATAGCCTAGACTAAACCAATTCTGACTGCTGGAAAACTTACCCAAGCTTTTAGGCCCATAGGCTCTTATTTTCAGATCTGAAGCAGAAGTAGCAGACTGGAAACATGCACTGTGTGATTGCTCCGCAGGTGTAGGAATTTTTGAAGCATGTTACTTCTGTTTCATAATTCAGGTCATCTTACATGTCTCAGGCATATCAGCACTCGAGTAAAAGATACAGCCTGGACTTGGGTGTCTTGTCTTAAAGCAACTTCATCACCCAAACCACTACAGGGGTTTCCCTGCCATCACAGAGATCTCTGCTTAAAGCCCTACAGAGTTACAGGATGCTGAAAAGCAGGAAAACTTCTGACTTCCCCCCTCCTCTCCATGCCCATTATAAGCCTTTACCAGGTGTGCTACCAGGCCTGGCTGAGCAAGGCTTCCTCTGACCAATCTGCCAAACCTTCCTGGACAGAACATCCCAACAGATCAAGTTTGTGAGTAGCAGCAAAAGAGGCAATAAATCACAACACAGCCTTCTCCACGGTTTACATTTCTAGAGGTAATCCAAAATTGGCAGCCAGATTCAGAATTAACTGTTTAGCTTTGAAAATGCTTTGAAACTAAGGCTTAGAAAAATGTACATCAGAGTTTGAACACATTCCTATCGAAATCCATGTGTACTGTTTGCAACTGGAAAATGATCCTCATTTTAACTAAGACCATATTCCAGAGAATAAGAAATATTAAAAAAAAAATCAGACCTTACATCTGGATCAGGACTTTTGTGACTAGAGACTGCGGAAGACTGAGGCAGCTTTGGAGAGGACATCGCTTCGAGCTGTCTTGAAAGCAGTGTCTGAATCTGCAGGCACTTGACCTTCTGGGACACAATAATTCTAACAGTCTTCTGGCCTTAGAAGGCTGTAAACCGTACAGTGAATACACGCATCAGTCTTGGGTAAGAAGCTTACTAATAAATTAGTTAATTTTTTTTCCTTTAGCCAAAAGGCAGCGCAAGCCATGGCTTTATTTACAAAAGGTTAAAGATTCCTTTAATTGGATTGCTGGCATTTAAGCGTGCAGCAGAATATCCTTCAGCAGTGTCCCCTTTTATTTGTGACTGGAGAAGTGCCGAGAGAAATGCCAAGGGAAGATTTCATTGTAATAAAAAAAAGAAGCTTAAGATCCCTTTGGAGGCTTATGTTACATCTCAAAACTACCATGAACTAATGAATTTCATCTAAAAGGTCCCCAACCACAGGACTGAAGAGAAATTGCAACCCTGGTGTAGCTTGACCAAGCTGACTTTGTGTGTTAGCAGCTGTAGCCTTGTGCTTACGCTCTGTTATTAATACAAACACACACATCTGAAGTTTTTAGTCATTTAAAAGATATTTTTAAGTGAGAACCCTGGTTGCCCTCCAGCATCCTAAAGACACTTCAAAGACCCATTCGTGGCAGAGACTTGCACATCAATAGAGCAACAGGAAAATCCTCCCCCAGGTCAGTGCTTTGGAAAAAATTACACACCAAAAATTGTGCTGCCTGGAAGAAAAATAGCCCCTTGTTGGCTCATATTGGGGTCAAGCTGAGGGCCTAATTCTGCACGGTGCTGGAAGCCACGTGCACTCAGCACTACCAGGCTGGGTTATTATCTTACAGTTATTATATTGCACAGCATGGACGTCTCCCGGGGGAGTGGCTCATGTACACTTTGCCTCCCCAGAAAGTAGGGGGGGGAATTTACGAGGGAAGAAAATAGGATCTATAAATTACACAAAGGACCTTTAAATCGAGGTATAGTTTTCATTACCGGAGCATGTCACAGGATGGTCAAAATTAAAAACAGCTTCTAGAGAGTGGATTGCATTTAACTTTCCATCTGGGGAGAAAGAGAAACAATTTCAAACATAGCATCTATTAACTGGGCAAGTTGAAGTATGATGCCAAGTTTGCGTTAACACAGTAAGTGACCAACGTGTAAGTTATCATCCCCCTCTACTTTAACATTTCATTTTGCTTTCTAAAATGTGATGATTAGAACACTGCCTTAATGCCATGATGGATTTGAGAGCCAGAATCTACCTATTTCACTAACACCATAGAGAGCATGAGAGAATGGCTGAGCTCCAATATGCTGCAGCTGAAGAGCCAGAAGAGAGAAGAGGTACCGCTGGGAATGCGAGCAAGGCTCAAGGCTTTCCTAACTCTGCGGGATAAAGCACAGCAGCCAGCCTTCCCCACCTGCAGAGCATCCCAAAGTCCTGCACTCATCAAACCCCATCACACCCACCTTGTGACACCAGATCCCCTAGAGATGAAGTTTTGCCCCTTACTGTCCCTAGTCTCCAGTATTCCAGCACAAAGACCAGCAGCAGCATGGGGCACACCAGCTCTTTTCTCACCAGACACCCGTGTTCCCAACAAGCACCAAACAATCCAGGAGAAACTTCCTTATCTTAGAGATTTTCAGCATTGCTTTCCCGTTTAAAGTCAGAGCTCCCAGTGCTTTGCTGTGACGCTCCCATCTAATCAAGTGAGTATCATGCCTTTGTGGTGGTACAGAAAAGACAGAAACATACCTGTGAATGTGCTACCAAGCCAGAAACCAGAAGGCAGATGAGAAGAATCCACGACTGCACTAAAGCAATCATCCATTATTTTTAAGTCACTAATACAATTTTTGGAGATATGCAGTTGGGAAGCCTGTACTTCCCAATTCTACCACCACACCTGAAGAGAAGTCTCATCTGTTCCAAAAACCAAGACGCAGGTTTCTTTCCACCTCAGACCTTCAAATAGAGCTGGTGGTGCTCAGACCTTCTTGGAGTGGAAGAACCCAAATCCAAACAGACACTTCCCATTTGTGTGCCTGTTCCACCACTCTGCTACTTGGAAAGATAAAGGAAAACATATTTCCAGGTTTTAAAATTTGGAATGGGGTTTCATTCCCAAATAGCAACTATTTTGAATCATGGAAACAATATTTAAAACTATTCAAGACAAAAACCAAAATGTCTCACTCAGGGTCAGGCAGAGTGTTCATTCTGCCCCCAAAACTACTTTTTCCCTTCATTATTTTGTTTTTTCAATCATTCTGAACCAACCCTTGAGGTTTGGTCTGGAATAAAAACAGATCTTTAACCAGACACTTATTCGTGCAGGGTTTATCCTCCTCTCCAGCTGTAATTCCATGTCCACCTCATGGAAGTGGCAGCTTCCTTCTTGTGGGACAAAGTCAATGAGAAAAAACCCCTGGCTATATCAGCTTCAGTTTCTTCTATTCTGTAGTTACATATTTGTCCTTTGAGTCATGATTCTTTGACTCCAGTCCTGACACTCTGGCCTGGATTTCCACATTTAATGAGGTTGCAGGATGCTGCTTTCCACTATTATCCTTAATCAAGTTTTATTGATTACTGGGACGCAGCATCAATGAAGAGAACACTACAACCAAAGGGAACAGCTGCCCAGCAGCTACTGGCAGCTTTTTGTGTTCTAGAACAAAAACACACCCCATGTTAAAAAACAATGTCACCGCCTCTCCCATTCAGTGCTGCACACTCCTCGCTCTGCACTCCCCACAGTATATTCCCATCATCCTGGACTACACTGTAACCCTGCAATCCTGACACTCCCTTGCCGAGAACAAGCTTGATATGGAGAGACTGAACGTGCATGTTTGAAGATGCTGAGTGAAGAGCCAGGGGCAGGAGGATTGCTCATGCTCAGTTTGATGTGGGCAGGTAAAAAACGTGTTCTTTTATACAGCTTCTCTCCCACTCAGAAGGAAACCTGCAGAAGGCTGAAGGAAAGGCTGGTGAAACCTAAGGGTTACTTATCTTGCAGTTATAACCAACTCAAGAGTTAATGGCAGAGAAATCACTTGGCCAGGTACTATCATAGGTAACATGCTCGCAGAAAATTAGCATATCAGAAAAAGTGACCAGTTACCCTCACTATGGGGGATTAAATTAAAATGTATTCAATATTCTACATCAAAATCCAGGGGTTAAATCAGCTAAATTATAAATCCTTCAGGAATGACAGCACGTGTATTATCAAGGTAATGCCAGACCAGAAAATAAGAGAATTGGGGAATTTAAGATACACAATAAAATTGTGCTGGGAGGATTGAGCTAATAACAAAAATCTCTGCTAGTTCTTACATGTTCGTTATTCTTTAGAATGGGTGTTTGAATGAGAGCAGGGTCAGAGCAGGGACCCACACTGACATATGCATTTCCATGAGCAGTCTTGCAAAGGGAAATGAGTTTGTTTGAAGCCAGGACCGTGTTAAACACAGCAACTTGTTAAGATACAGGCTCTATCTCATCACACCATTCTTCAAACTCTTCCCATTCTTTTGTAGGTATAAATTGCAACTCCCCAAGACAGTTCAAAGTAACCAAAGAGTTACTGCTACTCTTCCTCTACCACTTCCAACTCTTCTCTTTATTGCTAAGAATTACTTCTGCCATGGGATATTCTGTGCCTTGTAAAAACATCCTTCAAAGGAAGCATGGTTGAACTCCTCGTTCCTTGATCATAAGGTTCCCTACTGGATTGCATATGATTAATGACTAACTGTTTTTTATGAAGAACAAACACACAACAAAGGGTTGTCTGCACAGAGGAGGGGGGAGGAACTTCCCTAATTTCCTGTAATTTGTGTGTCTCAAGCCATAAGGAGATGGATCTCTCTCTGGGCACCTACACAGAGCTACACAGTTAATAGTGAAGGAAAACATAACTCTATATTTCTGCTTCATGCAATTACAGGGATCTAAAAAGGATAATCATATCTATGCAGTCCAGGATGACCAATCATTACAAGAGATAAAGTAGCCAGAATTATACAAATAAATCAATTCTACTACAAACTTAAGTGCATGTTAAAGGTACCAAAGTCCATATAATTTCCTTGATTACTTCATCCACCTCTATCTACCCTCTTTCTTAAGCCTCTGGTTGTTGTTCTGAAGAAAACTTTTATTCTGCATTGCTTGCAGACTCTAGATACTGTGTGTTCCTTACTATCACATGTAGTTGGTGATGACGTTACCCAGAGAGAGACGCAGGTGAAGAGGAGCTGGCTGATACTGCTGGTACTCCCATACTTCAGACAGCAGCCTACACGGACGTGCCCAGCCTAGATTTAAACTGCTGTCTTTCACTTGTGGAAGACAGAACACCACAGAGCTCCCTCCATTCCCAGCCTGGCACTGAGTGACCAGCCAGTGCCGAGCTCAGTGAAGCCCTGCAAGGTACCAGCCCAGATCCACCAGTGGAAGCCCACAGCCATGCTTCCTCTGGGTACGTAGACAGGATTAGAAACGCAAGAAGGCAGCAGACCGTGTGTGGTGTGGACACTGCTGCAGTCTTCAAATGTCTTGTCCTGCACTTGGATGTCTTGTAAGTAGGGATTGCCCAGTACTGTCAGCAAAGAGCATCTTGCTCAGAGTTTTGCATTCCCTGGGAATGCAGGTCCTGAACCTTTTATGTAGCTCCCCAGTGCTTCCACAGTGGAAGTGATATGTCCGAGTTTCATTAAATGGGGGACATTCTTTAGCTGTCCACATTGTTGGAGATAGCAAGGCAGAGCTTAATCGGGCATGGACTGGGAATGTTTTCCAGCTGGTACCACTCACACTCAGCACTAGATTATTTTGTTACATTTCTCTGCCCTTTGTTACTCTTTGTTCAGAGATGGTGGGATGGAATTTACCATATCTTTAAACCACCATTTAGTGATACAGCTGCAATGCTCATGTGCTTATCTTCTAGTTTGCAGCTTTTTTTCCCCTGCTTTGTTTTTCCCACAATGTACATGTATTAGTAGCTTTCTCTTGAATTTGCCTTTTTTATGTGTGCATTAATTCCTAAATTACAGTGTGTCATATCCTTTCAACTGCTCATGAATGTCTCTGTAACTATGATATTTTATGGCAATTTAACTGTGGAGATTACAAATAAATTTATCAGCTAAAACCAGAATGATTAGTAAAGCAAGATAAATGCTGTAAATTAATCATCATTTCATACATCATACCAAGGTTTTACATTTTCATGTTACTATGGCAGATGCAAATTGTTGAGGTGAAAATTGTTGTAGCAATTTTAACTATAACAAAATATCAGTCCTTAAACACAAACAGAACAGAGATGGGGAGTTTCTAGCTAACCTTTCAGACATACACATTCACCAAACACCACCATTTAGCAGCACGTACTTGCAGTTGCTCTGTCAGTTCCTATCCCTTGACTTTTCAGCTGATGTGTTGAGGAGTGTGTTAATGACTCAGCACACACTGCAGCCACTGCTTCCTTCAGTTAGATAGGAAAGACTAGAACTCACTGGTCTGCAGCCTTTTTGGGACAGGACACACTGTTCCTTCTGAATTTATGCAGCCTTAGATGTGAAGAGAACATTTTCTTCTGCAAAAAAAATGAGAGAAATCTTTTAATATTATTTAATACAGATGGGTACCCTGCCACCCTCCAGCACAAACCCACACAAGCCTATTGCTCCCATGCCCAACTAGATAAGCACACACAGTCCCTCCACGTTTTAAATTATACAGCACTGGCTCAGCTAGACAGAAAATGTGCAGGGTTACTCCTAGACAAAGATTAATCTTTCTTTGATATATTCAATACTTCACATGCTCCACATTATCTGGTGAGTATATATGCCTTGCCTTCAAGAATGTGATGTACTATGCCATACATCATGGTCTAATTTATTGAGTGCACCTCCGCAGCATGCACTGTACGTCCCTGCCCAGGGTCAGGATCCGGTGCCAATCTTCAGTCCTGCTTTTCCCAGCCCTGGGACTCGGCTCCGAGTGCCAGCACTGCTGTGGTGTGTACAGCCAGCACGGATCACACCGTGCACTGCACAGCCCTGCTCAGCTTTGGTTCAGAGCAGGTGTACAGAGCATAAAGCTGAGGCAGAAACAACCCACCACACTCAATAGAAGCAATATCCTGGAAAAAGCATGTAGTAACAGGAAAGGTGGCACCCCACAGGAGCCACTGGAACAAGCAAAGCACATGCTCAGACAGTGGCACCCAAACACAGACTCTCCTGGCTTTATTCTACAGCTGGGACAGTTGAGTTTTCCATTTGCCACAGTCACCTACTTGTATGACAACTATCTTTTAAAGATGAAGAAGTTGAGGGACAGAAAGACGACCCTGACTCATCCAAATTAGCTTCATCTTCAGGGAGATTTCCATGGAAATGGAGCAGAACAGGCTTCTCATTCCTACACCAGATCTTCTCAAGACATCTGCTGTGTCCAGCACTCTTCCAGTGTTGGAGTCACAGGCCAAGAAGTGCTAACAGCCTGTGTGGTTTGAATGGGAGGAAGGAAAAACAAACAGATATAAACTTAAACTTCTACGTGCAGTTCAGTTTGTTATATTGAAAACCTGGGGCTTCTGCAGAGAAGCAGCCTGGACTAGTATCTTACAGTTCTTTGCTATAACCATGGCACAAGTCACCTTGTGTCATGTAATGGACATAGAATGATGTGATTAGAAAGACTAACCCCACATGTGCCTCTTTCTCCAGTGTACGCACAAGCACTGTTGTCTATAGCTGCACTTACATGGAAGCATACTACATAAATATTGATACTTGCTGTGATTAATATTGCTGTTTATATTAGCAATGAATTGGGTTCACATAAAAATAATTAGCACAGCATGCATGGGTATTATTTGCTCCTAATTATATCACAGTTCATTTCACCAACAGCAATGTGTCACTAAGTCAATAACAACCAATGATTAATACACAGAATGGATTACCTTAAAATAATACCCTAGGTTATGATGGAATACTATTAGGAAGTCCCTGGATAATTGCTTCAGGTGAGTTCCTGACTGGAGTCACTAATACTAATGTAAATTGTAAATACAAGGATAAAAAAAGGTGTTACTCAGCATTTTTGTTTGTTCATTTTCTTGCCTTTATCCTTTTCTCCCCCATCATTTCCTTTCACACACAGAAAGCCAAGGGTGACCCACGGTGATGGGGTGCACCAAAGCACCAGCACTACCATCAGCAACTTGTCACCCCCAGCAGCCCTACCCCTCACTCTAGGAGCAAGTCAGTGTCATCCAAATGATCCCATGCCAGAGCTGACAGAGCCCCTCCACCCTCACCCTCAGAGCTCCAGGTACACTCATAGAAAGCACCTCCCAAAACAGACGGACTCAGGCAGTTACGCCCCAATCGCAGCACCCAGGCAGCAGCACAAATCTAACAAACATGTAATAAACCCAGCCAACAAAACCATCCCCAGAGTCCGCCTCCTACATCTGCCCAGCCTCACTCATCTCCCAACTCCCCTGAGCAAGTCATTTAACCACTCTCTTTGCCATCTGGAAAGCTGGGACATTGCTGCTGCCTCAGTACTCACAGGCCATCAGGAGACTTTGTTTACTGGAGTTTGTGAAGAAAACTAAGATACTGGGATGCAGTGACTTGTCAGGGGCTCTATTCTGCAAGATGCTGGCTCTGGCCCGGATCCAGCAAAGCACTTAAGCACTTGGTTATCCCTTAAAAAAATTAGAGCAACTTTTCCACTGAGAGTATTACAGAAAATATATTCAAAAGAGCTTAAAAAAATAGCTTAGATGAAACAGGTCCATTTACTACAAGTGCTGATTCCAAGGCACAAGAAGAATGGCTTCACGTTGTTCTCAAGAGCAGTCTTTTCACTTCTGGCTTCTGATGGCACCTGCACCATTTAAACAGATGAAAGTGGCCACATGTCACACTTGGAATCAAAACTTTGAAGGATGAAGATTTACAGCTCGTCTTAAGACAGCAAATAAAACTTCCCTTTGCTCATCACTTATTAGTGAAGACGAACTTGGATGTAAGTTAATACTTCTCGCCAATCTCTGTCAAACATACAGCCAGCTAACGAATACTAAATATCCCGCTGTATATTGCACACCCATAAACCAACCCAGCCAGCGGGAACACACTCGGCATCTTTATGGTGTGCTACTGCCCTCATGTGTAATAAACATTCCTAACAGGGATCTGGAACTGAAAAATGCTGCCTTGGATTTCATTAGCACAGTGCTGGTGGAGTGTCATGGACAAAAATATCCTGGTTCCCTGCAGCTGAAAACCCAAATGAAAATCAGGTGAATGTTTTAGCACAGGGATGCCTGGCTTTTCCTTACCCTGTTAATGCCAGGACAGCACGATCCTTTCTCAGTTGTTCTATAATAACTTCTACAGCTCAGACACACATTTGTGACAATCTTGTTACGATGGACCTTGAGACAGGGTGATTTTTTTTTTTTTGGAACAGTTCAATTGTTATTTAGGTACAAAAATAATTAAAATTTGAAAGTCCTCAGTACATTGACTGAAGTGCTTTTAAAAAATATATCTGAGAGTAATATTGTCAATGTTTTATGAAGAGTAGGTCTCCATGGAAAAAATGAGCTTTTAAACATGATGCTGAGCGTTGTGCAGAGCTCTAAAGATGCCTCAGTGATGGGTACAAACATCCAATGGGAGAGAAAACATAGAACTTAGCTCTGCAGAAGCAGCAGAGACTTTCAGCTCTGACCAACCTCTGTGTAGCAAAGGTTTCTCTCCAAGCAGAAAACACAACCAATTTCCTGTCCTGTCAGACTTTCCAGATGCTGCTCACCCAGTTTCATCTGCAGATACAGATGAAAATCAAAATCCAGACAAAGTCAAGGAATCAAAAAAACCCCAAGGAAAAAATGACCAGGTCAATCATTTCATTTTTAATTCAACCAAACCCAATATTTCCAGCTTTAAACGTTGATAACGCTGCCAAATAACAACACAGAAGCCCACTTTGTAATTTTGGAAATGTTAAAATAGGGCATATTGAAATGAATCAAAAAGCTATTACTGTAAGAAGCCCCCTATCTTCTCTTGCCTACAAATCCAGCTTCAAAATTAGTGGGTTTTGATTAAAAACAACATAATGGCAAAAATTCTCAACAGCTGTACTTCGTACCTTGAGAAACGAGCTGCTCAGCAAGTGCTTTGGTTAATTTACAAGAAGAAAGATGAAGTGGCTAAAATTTCCTTCTCTTACTTTCTAAACACCTATTTCTCCCATCTAATGTAAATGAAAGCAGAGCCCGCTCTCCCCCATTTCACTCCCAGTACTGGTGTCAGTGGTCTTGTCCCCAGCACTGGCCTTGCAAACCACAGGGCAACAGGGACAGGGACACTTCCCCTGTTAGAGCATCGCCTGGCCCTCACTCTGGGGGCATTAGCACAAGCTGTGTGCACTAAGAATGCTTTGTGCCAAGCTCCCAGGTGCAGTCCCAGTTTCAACATGTTTTCAATGACGTGGGAAGCAGCACAGCAGAGCACAGAAGCTGTCCTCTTGCCCAGGATTCAAGAGCATGAACTGCCACCACCAGAGCTGCTGGGACTGCTGCTTTTGCTGGCTGCAAAAACTAGCTTGGCCAAGGCAGCACCATTGTGCAAGGACAAGTGGTTGACAAGTCCTGGTGTCCCTGATTTTTCTCAGGACACAGGATGACCCATTTCTTGTCCCCACATCATAGGAACTTGCCTTTTTCCAGCAGAAGATGGGGACTGAAGAATCCTGTTTGCATTTGTGATCCTTTTCCGAAAAGGAATCCAATGACTTGCACCACCTCTCGGTTGAGTCCACGGAGCCCTGTGCATCTATGGCCTTGTTCTAGGGGAGACACTAAGAAAATGAAAGTTCATTTACCCACAGGCTGTGGAATATCTTGTACCTACACAGGAAAGTTCTCAGAGGTTACACTGGAAAAGAACGAAAAGCAGTATTCTGCAGGGGAATACTGAGTGTGACCCCCCAGCAGGTTACACCAGAGAGGGCTGTGGGCTCACCTCCTGCTCACCTGCACCTTCCAGCCTGACCTGACTCTCAACAGACCAAAGGAAGCAGAAGCTGGTCCCAGCCTCACACCTCCTACTGCCTACACCAAAAGCATACAAGACATAGAAAACAAGTACATTTTAAAGCTCAAAAACAGAGCCTCATCTTCTAACCAGCTTACGGTGGTATCTCAGATGGTAACGGGCTTCTCTGAGCCCTTTCCAACTAGCAGGAATATTCCTCTATATTCCCATTTCACTCCCAGGCTCTTATCTTTCAAGATGAATTAACGCTTTGATTCAAGATTAATTTCCCAATGAAAAGCTCACACCTAGAGCGAGTCACAGTGCTAATGAAGACCAGCACATCTGCCAGGTAGAAGGAGCTGCACGCCGAAGCCCAGTGGATCACCACAGAGCATTTCAAGACGTTCACTCCACTGCCTCCATCGTTCAGACACACGTATAGCAGGGAAGACAGATGATACGTGATTACCCACAGAACTTTATTAACACATTCAGGCTTATGGAAATATGCAGGCTAAGCTTTTTCAGTTTGGGGTTGTTGGTTTTTTTTTTAAATAAGATATTTTCCACTAACAAAACTGATTTTTAAGTATGGAGCAGTCATTTGCCAGGTTTTCAAAGCCATCTGTTTTCAAAGCCTACCTTCCTTGTTGTTTACCACAGGCTGCCTATCTGTTTTAACAACCTCCACTGGGATTTCACATACCTCATTATGCAAAATCACTACTTATGCATTCACTCCAGCACTTGTCTAACTAATCTGCACTCATAACACCTTCCGTAGAAGATGCAGCATCCCTCTTCAGAGGCTGCAGATCAAAAACAATAGTAGCTGGTGTCATAGCAAGACAAAACATAGCCTCCTGTGTATTACTGTTGTGATACAGGCCTAATCCAAGCCTGCTTGGAGCTGCTAAAGTATAACAAAAAAATACCATATCACAAGAGATTTTGTATTGCATGCAAGATAAAAAGCATCTATTTTTAATGTTGAGACTTAGAATCCTCTTGACAAAGAAAAGCATAGGTATTTTGGTTTCCCAGTCCTCATCCCCAGCAATCTGATAAGGACCCTCAACCTGCTCTGAAGTTCCTCATGCCCTACTGTTTGGTTCATCCAGGCACCACGTGCTTTTCCTGCCAGTTTTCCATGTGTAACAGGCAGCCCTAACATCTGACAGAGCTTAAGCCGCTGGTTAGAGCCGCCCTCTGCCTCCCTCCACCCTTCCTCTAGATCCCTTCATGCCATCAGCAGCTCATTGACAACAACAGACCTTCCCAAGAGCTCTGGTTTATCATGTCAAGGCCTGCTCAGGGACCCTTTAGCACACATCACTGATACAATCCATCACAGTAAGAGCTTGCTGGGGGATGCTTGAATTCACGGCTTATTAATGCAATAGACTATAATGTCTGGTACCGTTATGGCTGGCTGTGTCACAGAACATCCTCAGATAGGTTAAAAAGCAAAGAGAGAGAAAGGGAGAGGAAAACATATTCTCTCTGTTGGTGTATTAGATCCACTGTGTACAGTATTCTCCAAATAATTATAAAACCCCAGAATTTATTAACATTATTTTCTTTAAAATAATCCATTAGCTCATCCTCCTTGGACAATGTGGCTATCGTCTCTATTTGTCTGTGTACTGCAAAATTTGAGAGCTAAATGTAGAACTTGCCATTCTTACATCTTTCAAACCCATCTCTAAATCACAGCTGCAATGACACTACTACGGTAAGATTTAACTCAAATTCAAAATGACAAAGTGACTTTAAGTGATGTTTATCTTACATGGGGAAGCAAAGGGAATCCTCTCGAGCAAAGCACAAGAGATTGAAGCTAGCAATAGAAAAAAAGTGGAATTTCATGGTTGAGTCGCAATTTCCCAGAAAAAATACAACACAATAGTCCTGTAAAAGACTTTCGATCTATGAAACTGGAAGTGTTTTCTGAGTGAGGTAAGCATCCCATCACTATCCCATTGCACACATGTGAAAACAAGAGATTGGAAATTAAATGAGAGGATGGACCTTTCCAAAATGTGGGCATCGGTTCTGGTCCCTGAACCATGTGCAAACACCACAGCTCTCCCCCTTGCTACCCTCAGCTCCACTTCCAACGCAGGATGCTATTGCCTCAGAGCCTCACTCCTTTTGCATAACACAGCAGCAGCAACATGTGTCAGGACCAGGGACTTCCAGGTTGGAGCACAGGGTGGCAAAGGTGATGTGAAGAGAAGCTGCCCACTTAGACAGTTCTGGGCAAGAAAACAGAGGCAGAAAGCCAGATCTCGCTGGAGGTGGCTTTAACAGCCAGTGTGGGAACTGGCTGTGATTTTAGCTAAAACTGCACCCAGCAGGGCCCAGGCAGCATTGCCACAGATCTGTCAACACTGCCCGGCAGCCTTGGTCCTCCTGAAATCAAAATAGGCTTTTGTGGAGTGGCTCATGAAGTGAGGCTCCAGAAGAGAACTACATGTAACGCCCATGCTCGTATCTCACATCATGACAGAAGCAAACCCAGAATCAGGAGGTGTATTTCTTTGTTTTCCTTAGACACGAAATGGAAATCAACCTATTCACTCACTGTTGCACAACATTTTATGGTTAAATATGCTTTTATTTATAACACCCTTTGTACTGTGAAAGGCTGAATTTATATAGCTGCATTAGCATTTTTAGACGATATGCAAGAAAACAGATTCACTTAAACCTATTATTTGGAAACACTAATTAAGTTTGTATACACCTGTATTACACATCTCCACTAAAGCGTAAATTACTGTTTCTTTTCCCTGCATTTGCTTTAGTTGGCTGGTCTATTGTTCCCCACAGCACAAGTTTAACAAGTACTTGCATTTTGCTAGGTGAGCACTTCTGACTGTTGGTTGATACAACTCTGCCAGCACAAATGTTCATAGTAACAGCTCTAAGTGCTTGATTTGCCTTGTACACTTTGGAAAAGCATGAGGTCCATCATTAGGATTAAACACTGTCATGCAGTAACATCAGGAGGTGGCAGGTATGGATCAGGATTATGCTTGGGTAGGCAGTGGATAAATGTGGAATAAAGCAGTCCTTGCACAAAGTTGTCCAAATGATTTATATGAACGCCAGCTACAAATACAATCAGATTAACTTTCAGCTTCAGTAAATATTAGTTTCACTGGAACCAAATCCTCTGCTTCTATAGACTGGGCTAGAAATAGCAGGCTAGCAATTCAAGGCACACTGCAATTACACCACTTAAGAAGTAGTGGTTGGGTGGCCTCAGGGCAAAACCCCATCAGGGTAGATTACAGGTCAGATAGCTAGCACGGACACATTCAATGTTCGTATTTAATGCACTCTGGGCAGGAACAGCTCTACTCTTCACTGCACAGCTGGTTTTCAAAACAGCACAGAGAGCAGAAACCATCTTAGCAGTGTTCTTAAATGGTCCCTTTGAGCTCACTCATCCTGTGATTTAGAAAACTGCTAGAATGAGAATCAGAACTGCACTAAACATAAACACAGGGGAAGTCAAGCTGCTGGAAACAAACATTACATAAAACAAACAGTGTAAAAAAAGAAACACGTGGAGGCAGGAGCCTCAGCTCGGCGCTGGCGGCAGCACCAGGGCAGCGGCACACAGGGGAGGGGAGCACACCTGAGCACAGAGGCAAGGGCAGCTCGGCACAGAGCTGCGCGCTTTACACTGAACTAACTCACAGAGGGGTGTTTATCCAAGAGGCAGCAACTCTTCCCAGGCTGCTGGTTCAACGGTAGGAGAAAGGCTTTATCAACGGTGCTGCACCACGCACCCCATCACTCCCCTTCGCGTCAGGCCAGATCCTGCTTCTCCCCAGCTCCACACACACTTTTGGTTAAGGCAGGGGCAGGAATAACCAAGTATAGTGCCAGTCTGCATAACAGGGTGCCAGAACCTACCCATTTTGTTCATAAAAGAGGCTAGATTTCCCACCCCTAAAAGGGGAGAGATGAGCTCTTCGGCAGAAGCTCTTCCCTGTGAGGGTGCTGAGGCGCTGGCACAGGGTGCCCAGAGAAGCTGTGGCTGCCCCATCCCTGGCAGTGTTCAAGGCAAGGTTGGACACAGGGGCTTGGAGCAACCCGCTCTAGTGGAAGGTGTCCCTGCTCGTGGCAGGGGGTTGGGACTGAATGAGCTTTAAGGTCCCTTCCAACCCAAACCATTCCATGATTCTATGATAAAATGGCCAGAGGAGGAGGAGCATCCCTCAAACATGCTGTTGGCACTACAGCAATAGGAACTTCTTACTTTTTTAAGAGTTCAACATGGGATTCCTTGCAACATTTACTCAACAAGCATTCACTCCCCATTTCCTCTGTGCCCTCTAAAGCACTCCTCATTCCAATTTAAGCACCACACTAAAACAAAATATCAAAGGGTCCAAACTACAGCACAGAAGATGGAAATAAATATCTGTCCTTTTGCTTCTAATGGAGCTTGAAATTAACACCACTTTCCTATTTCATCGCCATTTCTCAGAGAGTTTAAATTCCTTAGGACAAGGACCACTTCCTCTTCCTCTGGGGTCTGCACAGTGTGAGGCTAAAAAGATGGGTCTTGGCTGCTGCAGCAGTGATCAGAGGAGACACAAAGCCTGCTGACAGAGTACTGCCCTAGCAGGGAGCACAGAGAGGATGCAGGAGGTATTTAATACATACTTACATGTGGAAAGAGAGTTCTCTGCAGTTTTTAACCATTTTCAATCAGGATAACCTTCACTACACTACTTAAAACCCTCATTAAATAATCAAGTGGTAAGGATTAAGCTATAAAATGTAGTTACTGAGTAAATTCCAAGAGTTGGGATTTCAGATGAGCCTTAGAATTAAGTATGACAGCAACTATTCGGGAGAAACCAGATAAAACATTTTGCTCATTTACAGGTTTATCTATTTTAGCTCCAAAGACCACAAGGCCCAACAGCCTCCCAACCCTACTCTGTACATCCTTGTGCTAGAAGAGCTTCTACCATTTTGCAAATGCAAAACTATTAAGATTATACTCTGCTACACTGATCCAACCCCCAGTAACACTACACTACCTCACCTACAGATATCTGCAAAGCACAGGAGATGGAGAAGTTCTCAAAACCCTTACAGCATATAAACTCTAATCCCATTGAATATCAGGATTTGTGCTCTCAAGTCAAATAATTTATCTTAGCTACAGCCTTGAAGGGGCTTCTCTGCCCCCAAAAAGGTGGCCAGAGCCTCCTCTGCTCCCACATTTCTCTCAGAGCCAACCTAGTCATTATGAGAAGACCTACTTCTAGGTCTACCATGAGGTGAGCTAGAGGACTACTTCCACTGTTCCCCTCCCCTGCATGTTTGGGGCTAGCTTTTCAAAATACCAAATACCTACATCCAAAAGCTTAGAATCCACTCATAACACTGTAAGTCATTATGTTTGAATCAACTAATTAAAAATCAGTATTCAGCATTTTTTTTTCCTCCTGGAAGAGTCTAAAACCAGAGAAAGTGCTCCCTGGTTTCTCTTTGCAAAACACATTCAACTGGATCCATGGATTCCTGGACACATCAGTGCAGGTCAGTTCACAGAGACAGACACCATCCCGAGTAGGAAGCATTTGTGATTCACTGGAGAAACCTTGCAGCAAAGGGCTCTAGCACTTCTGGTGTGGTTGGTTTTAATACCAATAAACACTCTAGTTTCCTAACAGCCCTTCAGTCTCCCAGTGTAGGAAACCTGGCAACAAGACTGAGCCCGTGACGTGTTCACCTTTAAATCTTGACATCATAGGAATTTATTAATCAGACTGATGTGGGTTTGGATTAATGTTTTTGTCCCAGTTTAGTTCTAGAAATGGTTGGTCTGAAAGTGCCAGCATTAATATGATTGCTTTACCGTGTGGTTTAAATTTGGATTTTGCAGCAAAGCTGCAGAGAATTTAATTGACTCCTTTTATAGCTTAACTCTCAGCTACAACATCAATATTAGAAGAGGAAATGTCATTTCTAATTTAACGTAACTTCTAAAGAACATGTTTCTGTAACCTTTAGTATGTAATACTTTTTATTGTAATTGAAAACCATCTCTTTTAAGTGATAAAGTAGGCTAATAGGAAAGCTGATATTCAGTTAACCCATATTGTCAAAGTAAACAAGCCCTTTTTGCATAAATGGAGGCGATCAGTGAGCTTTGGTCTGATTCCTCTCAACTCAAAAATATTACCCCAGAAAGGAAGGAGCTAGAGCACATTCTGTGCAGATTTGAACTGGGGTCTTTGTGTAGGCAAAGGTAGTCACTGTCTTCACAAACCACGTTACCAGGGCATGGAATTCTCTCAACTGCAGACTGTGGGCATATTTATGATTTTTAAAAACACTCTACCCTGGGACTGGAAGCTCTATGTTAGCTGACTTAAATTAAAATATTAAAGCTTGGGGTTTAAATCATGCTAGCAGCTCAAGCTCAAATTCCTTGCTTCTAAGGTTCCGGCCCCATGCGAATATGTAATGCACCATGATAAAGAACAGGGAAGCAAAATCAGAACACATGTGATTTAAAAGGCACATTGCAACCATTTTAAAACTAATTATCTCTTCTCAAAGTACTAAGGAAGGGAGAAAACCTCCCACTGTAAAGTTTAACTGGACCCCATCCAGCCCCCTTCGCCCAGGAATTCAAAACAGGAACGCAGTCCTAAACTTCTTCTTAAGTTGGATTTCTCCTAGCTATATCCTTTGTGCTAAGATGGTATCCTTAAAATGGGTATTTAATGAACATAACATGAAGTAAGTTCACATCAAGTTTTGATGGAAAATACAAGTCTAACTTCTATGCTTTTGCAATTACTGCCTCTCAGTTTCAATTTCCTCTCCTTCATTAACAATTGCCTTTAACTAAAGTAACCATAGCAATGCTTTTCAGCCTTGATGTCTTTTGCTTAGCTTGCTTGAAGATGAAGTCACAACATAATTTTCATCCACAACACTTACGACAAACTTAATTTCAAAACTAAGACATTATTTCCAGTAAGGTATGAAAGAGAGGAGGTTTCCACAGAAAATAATCATTTATCTTTAGCTTCAAAGAAATAAAATGTATTGTCTGTTAGTACAATGTTCTTGCCTGAATGTTGGAGTTGATTTGAATTCTCTTAAAGTTTTTTGAGTCTGCTGACACAGACAGTGAATCAGAGTGAGAATGTGAATTCTGGTTTGCATTAGCAGTTCCTCAATGTCTGTGATAGGACAGAGCTCACACGGTCACAAAACACACTTTGCCCATGTACTCCCCACAGCAACAAGTCAGGAAAAGCAAGCTGGAAAGATCAGTACACACTGGCACACAGACCACAGGGGTGAAAGGATTGTATCAGCCATTTCATTGGCTCTGATAAAAGTGCAAAGATGTCTAGCAGTAACCACATGAAATTTAAAAAAGAAAATAAATCAATTCAGCTGAGTTTCAGGAGGGGCATAAGGGAGATCACATATCAGCTCTCCTTCCATATGGCTCTGTTTGCCAAACAGACCCTGAGAGCTATGAGGGAGTCTTGCTTTGACTTGGTTCTGGCTACACATATGTACTCTTTACAAATGCTTAACATTCTACCCCCCAGAGTACAGCTCACTGCTCAAATGGATATTTTTCCACCAAGAATATTTTAGAATAAATTATAAGAGTGGAAATGCCATCTGGGGAAAAAAAGCATAATTGTAACTATATAGAAACCTTTGTTTAGTTGAAAACACCTCGCTGGTTACCTCCAAAGTAAAGGTTACCATGAGAATGCATAAACAACTCTTCAGCCTTTGTTTTATTCCCTGGAGGCTCTATTGGTCCCACCAGAGTCCTCCTGAGGCTCAGAGAGAGTCCTACACAAACTGAACCATCACTTCAGCTCTGTGACAATTCACAAACTGGCCTCCAGCCTGCTTCTGCCGACCATAACACAGAAACACAGAGCAGGAATCTTACATAAGCTCTTCCTCTCCTACAGGTGGTTTGTTATTATGTGATACAAACACCTATACTCAGATCTAACTTAAACTACTGTCATTATGAGTTGCTCCTCTACATAAATAAATTCACTTGTGATTAAATTCATGCACACTGGGACCTGAGACTAATTTATATTATTGGTTGTGCCAAAGAAGAATTAGTTTTAAGTTAAAGAGACACTATTTCCAGCATTAATGTTGTAAAGATGGCCCCAGAGCATGTTTTAGTACTCTAGTACTAGAAATCATTGATACTATCACACTATCGTTTAGATCCAATGGTTCTTTGAAGCCTCTTTACTAACCTCAAGAAGCTCCTGTTCAGCTGTACTCCTACCCTTCAGACCAGTCATCTCCTTCAGCAGCAGGGCTCTTCTACACACTTAGAGGCCTCCTCACTAATCAGATCACTCATCACAGTAATCTAAAATCCACTGCAAGTATTAGGCTTAGTATAGGCTTTGGATCAGAACACCACACTGGCACCAAAACCCGTACGACAGATCTGACAGGCTGGACAAAATTTTTCTTGTAGTTTTGCCAAGGGAAGAGCGATCCATTGGCTCTTTCCAGAGGGATTTGTTTCTCACTCCTCCTAGTAAGACACTTACTACTGTGGAGGCTGCGCAAAATAGTCTGCTAAGACAACTTGCTGTTGCCATTTGAGACCTCAGTGTTTAATCATGATACACAATCATCCACAATACACATGGGCTGCTACTACATTTTGTAATTGCATGTAAAACACGGAACCTGGCAACTGCAACTTTGGTATTTATTTTACCCTTTCCCTGCAAATCCTTACCTCTCTCTCATATGCTGTATTTTTACCTTCAACCACAAGTGCTAAGTACATTTAATACTGGCAATTCCCCAGGATTGTATTTTTTTTAAATAAATCAGATTTTCTGCTGTTAAAGCCCATTTCTCTCATCTCCTTCCCTCTGGCAACAGCAACTGCAAATGGAAAGCTGATACAACAAAGCTGGTTTCCTGCAGCAAAGCTCAGTGCCAGCCATTGTTCTTGCAGCACGTACCTGCTCACAGTCTTCACATTCAGTGCTTCTGAATGTTTTCCTTCCCTCCACAGTGACAGGTCTGAACAACCACCCTCTTACCAGATTCAGCAAACCCCCAAAAGCTTTCTGCTACTGCCACAGTAATCTAAACAACAAGTCAAAGATACAAGCTCTGAGCGAACAACTGAATCTACTTAACAGCCTCCCTGCTGTGAAGCAGCTTCCCACCACCTCTTTTTACCTTTAACTTCTGCTGAAAACTCTTGAGAATCTTGCTGTTGCTGGGGGGATATTTGTATCTTTCCCATCTCTCACTGGTCAAAAGCTGGTTTCCCAGAAGGAACTGTAAGGATGAAATTAAAATAAAAGCCTGGGGAACTAGTTCTGCTCCTTCCCTGCCTCTCTAGAGAATCTCAATAGCATTGATTCTTCTACAGCAGTGGGTGATTAGCACCTGCATGAATCCTCTAGGTTCTCATGCAGAGGGGGAAAATGTTCTTCTATTTTAGCTCCCTTGCAAGGCTCAGTGCTAAATCATGGCCTGCAAGATTGCTTCACACTGAGGGAAAACAGAACAGCAAAAACTCATGCCTTGTCCCTGAGAATAACATGGATAGCAGAGTGCCTGCAGGAGGCATCACCAACTGAACTGAAATGGCCTGAGGCCACCAACTGGTCCTGGATTTTGGCTCTCTGAGGCCTTCCACAAAGAGGAGTGAACACTTTGCCTTTTACTGGAGACAGTGGGACAGGAGCTTCCCAGTTTGCCAATCCTCACAAAATCTGGCATTTCTCTCAAACCACCTGCACCCAAAAGTTCAGAAACCACGCTACGGAAAAGAAACCCATCTGCAGCATCACTCACAGTAAACAACCTCAAGATCAGAAGTTCTTAAACATGTGGTGGGTTGATCAGGTATCCCCCAAAGCTGCTCTGGACAGGGGAGAGAAAATATAATGAAAGGCTCATGGGTAAAGATAAGGACAGGGGAAATTAGTTTAATTTATTACCAATCAAATCAGAGTAGGATAATCAGAAACAAAACCAAATCTTAAAACCACCTTCCCCCCCCTCCTCCCTTCTTCCTGGGTTCAACTTCACTCCAAATTTCTCTACCTCTTTCCCCCAGCGGCACACGGGGACAGGGTAGATCATGTACCACACATGGTGACAAGGTACAGTGAGATAAAACTTCAAACATGCATACATGGATCACCATTTTGACTTCGCAGTTAAGCTCATCTTAGTGTGCAACCAGCAGCATATCTGATACTACAGGGATTTAAACCAGTAGAGATGCATGGTGTGTCTCAAGTTGATTTACGTATAAGTAGTATTTTATTTACTTTAGAAAAGGAGTATTTTTCTCTGTTTAACACTGGAGGGGGTGATGCAGTTTTTAATTAATTTGCTGTTTTGGCTTTTTTAATGTCAAGAAAACAAATGGAGCAATATAAAAATACCAGAAAACAGCTAACACGGGGGTCTATAATGTAACCATAAAAGGAGCACTTTCAAAGCACTTGCAAAGTTCTAGCCACATGATTCCCATTAACTGTAATAAGCACTGGACAGATAAATTCACACATGTTGCTTTGAAGATTTATACTAAATTGGCCTCATCTTTGTTAGCACTAAAGGAATACTGATACTATACAATAGAAAAGAGAAATCTTTTCATTTGCCCCCTGCAATTTTCTTCATTACCCACAGAATTCTCCAGTAGCCAGTCAGACTACAGATTCATAATATTCCAGTTTTAGACAGTTTATGTATTAACTATAGCCCAACAGCCAGCCTCTGCAGAACACAGTGCTAAAACGCTCCTTTGTTTAAAACACAAGCCCAGCTAGTTGTGCTCTGAAGCACATCAAAGGCCTGAACAAGTGGAACAGCACTGGGAGAGAGCTGCTGCTGTAGAAGCCAATCCATATTACCTTGCCAAATCTTTAATTGCTGTGCATGTACGTTTGGCTTGATCTTGTGGTGCTTTGAAGTAAAGATATTAGCTCCAATTAATCCCAAAATGACCTCCAGTTATGGGCTCTGGAAAAAAAGAAAGAAAAACAGAAGTGGCACAGGAACAATGTGAGCTGCCTGCCCTTTTATTTCTTTCTACCCTCCCTTCCCCCCAACCCCCTTCCCTCCCTTTCTCTTGTCTGTTTAAGGATAGGATTTAGTATTCATGGATGACTGTGAATGGATGCTGCAAATCAAGTTTCTTCTCACTCACCAAGATACAAGAGCCTCAAGCTGGGCAAGCAGATAACTCCCCACCACTGTTCCTCAGCCTTGCACTGTTGCTGTAAGAGCTGCTGGCCTGTAGCTTGAAACCTGCCAAGTGTATCACAAACAGCCTTAGTATATTAGGAAGAAGTTCTTCCCTGTGAGGGTGCTGAGGCGCTGGCACAGGGTGCCCAGAGAAGCTGTGGCTGCCCCATCCCTGGCAGTGTTCAAGGCCAGGTTGGACACAGGGGCTTGGAGCAACCTGCTCTAGTGGAAGGTGTCCCTGCCCGAGGCAGGGGGTTGGAACTGGAGGAGCTTTAAGGTCCCTTCCAACACAAACCATCCTGGGATTTTATGACTAACAATCCAATGTTAATAACTGTAAATCGTGAAGGTGAAACCAGGAACCCACTGCTTCAGCTAAAGGACCTTCAAAATGAAGGATTTACTCATGTTACACAACCGAGCCAGCCGCCAATAGGGAACAAAGGGCTGTACTATTACTCGTGCTCACAAAAGCCCTTGTTACTGTCTTCCTACCCCCCATTTTCATCCCAACGAGTTCAATGCTTCTGAAATCTTTCATTTCAGGGGCGTACAGAGAGGACACATCAACACTGTTAGCACCCAGATACACTGAAAGATCCATGTACTACTTTGCCTAACACCGGGGAAAACACCTCCTAATCCACCAGAAATTCTGACGTCTCAAATAACATTCCTGTACTAGAGTCAGAAATCAGAACTGCAAGCATGTGCTCTCTGACAAGATGCAAATGTTGCAGCTTTCAAAAGATAAACCAAAAAACCCCAACCCAAAGCACTAGAAAGAAACATTGCCTTTTGCTTCTGCTATCGCCCCATGCACAGCTCAAACTCCTGCATCTGCCCCAAGTTTAACATCACCTCTACTGCAGAGGGTGTTCACAGAACAGCAAGTGCTGCTCCTCTTCAGGGTGACACCTTCACAAGAAAATAAATGGTTTGCATTTGAAGGCAAGTAGTAAAAGTTGATGTGTCAACGAATTCTGTACCCAGCAATGTGCAAGGCACAGTCTTTGTGCACTGCCACTGTCCTCATGCACCACCACTGGGGCACGCAGCCATAAGAACAACTGCTTTCTACTGGTTTTCCTGCATGCATTTTCCTTAGCTGGAAGTCTTTTTGTTTCCTAATGTGACATTTTTGTGCTCTTCCTTCTGACACAGCAGACGCAAACACTACTGAACTCGCATTTCATAGTTTCCTCCAAATCAAAAGACTGCTGAACTACTTAGAGTTATCTCTGTGTCAGCACATTCCCTCGAGGGCAATACTGTCTTTTACCCTTGTCAGTTAATTTGTTCCTTCCACAAGTTTATTGAAAGCACTCTGAGTCTTAATTAGAGCTTTTTAGTTGCTGTTCCCCATAGCTGCTGCGTCTCAGTATCAAATGCTGTGGAGCAGAATTAAGAAGAAATTTCTTTATAGCCATGGCTTAAACATGAAATATTACGAGTATCTGTAGCAACACATTTGTAACTAACTTTAAGTCATGAAATTAAAATATTTACACCATAAAAAAAAAAACCTCCTTGCAGGTGTACATCAGAGACATCCCTGGTCTCCAAAAGCCTCCACACGTCCAGGCACATTACAATCTACTAACACAACAGGAGGAGGAGTGTCCTCCTGGGTCACAGAGATGTGTCAACCACTGAAACAGACAATTCTTATCTTACAGACAGTTCCCGAGCAACACACATGATGTTAAAAGCATACAAGTGCATTGCCGTTGCCTCCCTGTAGTACTCCCTGTAGCTGTGCCTGTATTAATTCATTTTTCTTGAATACAGGTGACCAGACCTGAGCACAGTCTCACTCACAGACTAATACAACAGCCATATAAACACACCACCATGGTTGTACTGTCAATGATCTGCTGGATGTAGTGTAGAACTGCCCTGGTCTTCCTCTTCAGACACTTCCAAATTACAAGAGACACCTTTATAAGTGAAATCCTTATGACTAGCCTCCACTCACTCACTTGTATTTTATACTAATCTATTTCATAGTCTATTATTTCAGTCCCTAAGACACCCCCCCGCTTCCAGTGTGGTGTTCTGTGCTTCTGCCCCTATTTGACAAAGCTCCCCAACACTGCACCATCAGTAAGTGATGTTAGCAACCTCCAACTCATTCCTGTTGTGATTACAGTTAGTCACATGTTGTTTGGGGGGCATTCTAGCTTCATCTCCCCCCCAGCCCAGTATCTCCCTTAACATCACAAAATGGGTTTGTTTTCTAGCTGGTTCCCTGTACCAGTTTCCAGCTTAACTAGCAATTTCCCACATGGCTCTGTAGCTAATGCCTTACTGAAATCCAAACAGATTAGATTTTAGAGACCCCCAAATCCCTTCATGGCTTTGAAAACGACACCAGCAAGACCTTATGGTTAATGTTAGTTTGTTTATTTCAATTATGTGCTTTGCTGCATGTTAGAAGAAAGCAGACTTTCATGTTTCTCTGTTCTTGTGTTATGACTGAGAGCTCTCTCCTTAATGAATCTTGGGGCTGCAGGTGAGGGAGCTGGGCATAAATGGAAGGTAAATCAAGCCCTTTTTCCACTACAAAAAATGTTCTGCTTTCAGAGCTCTGCTGCTCTTGGTCAAAAGCTCCAAACTTGCAATGACTGCCAATGGAAGGTTTTAGAAGAACAGGGCAATTTTTAATCCCACTGAAATACAACAGATGGATGGAGTGGGAGCAACTGTTACCCACCCTCTCAAATCCTGGCAGCTGCAGCACCCCTTGGAGCCGCCAGCAAAAAGCTGCTCCTGGATTAGAGTAACTGGCGTGATCTCAGAGTGCTCAAAAACTTGACCCTGACCATTTGTGTCTCCCTCCTCCTACTCACATACACTGCATTCCTAAATATCTGCCTTCATGGAAGAGAAATATGCCATTATTTGGGCTTGCAGGAACCACTGGTCTAACTTGCCTGTCTTAAGAAAGCCAAACAGCAATGGGTGAGCACAGACTCTGCATTGCAGGCTGGTCAAATGTACCGTAGATTTACAGACCATGGTATGACAGGGATTTTTTGATGTCCCACACACCACTTTGCATCCCATGGAGTAGAGTGCTGCCATATCCATGCTGGCTGAACACTATGATCCAGGTTCACACAGACAAGCTCTTGAACCAAGCCTCTGCAGCACAGGAACCTGCACACCAATGGCTCTTGCTTCTCTGCATCCATAGGAGTTAGCAGTAACTGTTATTATTTCTCCTTCCAAACCCTGTTGCTTGCATGCGACAGCATCTTGAAGCCCAAAACATGGCAAAGATCCTACTAGGCCAAACTTACACAACAAAGAACAAGATAGAACAAGTATAATTTCAAGCAATTTTGAAAGAAATTTAACAGGATTTTAAATTAGCCTAATAAAAATACATAACCATGGGGGAAAATGCTTTCAAATGGTTCTACATTTCAATGCTTTAAAACAATCATCTGAAAACTATGTGAAAAAACTCAGATAAAGGAGCTGACGCGAGAGCTCCTCTGACTACATCATCTTTAACAGCAGAAGAAACTTCAGCCTAAGAGCGGGGCCAGCTTTATACTCCCCTTGGGTTTGCTTTAGTCAAGGAGTTATGGACACAGATTTCTGGTTTACAGAAGAACATATTTCCTAAGATTTGTGAAGTATTTTGCATGGATAGTTATGTTATTCCCATTAATGTTAATATGTTGCTGAGGAAATGCATAGTTTACCAATCACATCATCATCAAAATCCTTCTTTCCCCCAAGCACAAATTTAGTAAATCATACCTGTAATTTAATTCTTAATCAAGAGGCCCTTGAGCCCGACTCCCGAGACTCACTTCATGGATTTTGTTATGCATAGTATGAAAATGAAGCAGAAATTCTAGGCTCTGATCTGCTCTGGGTTCATGCCCCTGTCTTCTGCCTTTCCACCACAATGAATCTAAAAGAAAACACTATCTGGTATTCATGATCCAATGAATTTTCAATGGAAAACAAGGATGCAAACAGCACAAATGGTTCCAAGTTGGAGCAAGCTCCTTGGTCCTATTGTTCTGTGTCCAGAATTGAAAGCAGGGTTTTGAAACATATTTGGCCTTGCTACTGAAGACAAGAGATGACAGTTTTGTCTGGGCAAAGCAACTGTGGGAGGCTGTAGAAACCTCTGCAAGACCTGTAAGGGACGAACTTTACAATACTTTATTTACAAGAGCATTTCCCAACCTAAGGTTGCCCCACAGGCTATTGCAAAAGGGGGCAAGAATCCTGTACAAACTGGCCCCTGTGGAAAGTGCCTGGAGGAAATCCTAGCAAGTCTTGTTTGATGAAACAGCTTGGTGGGAAGGAAGACGACTTTCAGTACAAATGCCAAAGCTTTCTGTAAAGTGATACAACAGGATATTCCTAGGTCCGATACTGCAATTCAGAAATCAAAATCCTGGTGATTTAATTACATAGTAAAGTCTGCAGTTTACTAACAGTCCAGAAAGGGGAACAGTCAGCATGATAAAGAAACTTGGTCCCATGATTTCAAGACAGAAAAGGAAAATTTAAAGGAACAAGCATCGAAGTGTTTGTGTTTTGTATACATAAAATTATACCCACACCTGCCTATGTGACAACACAATGCTGCAAGCACATTTACTATGACTAAAAAATGTTCTGCCACAAACCTAGACTGGGTGATCTCTTTTATTAGAAACACAAGTCTTTGCATAAGTAACAAAGGATGAAACCCATTTAGGTTTGATGTTTTCTTAATTTGAAGATGATGGACCAAAATAAATGAAGTAAATAAAGAGAGCAAGATGTCTGCTTGAGTAGGTATTTTATAGCAGTAAGGAAGTTATTTTGTATAAAGATTTCCAATAAATAAAGATAAAACATCCTGCTTTCCAGATTGACACAGATGTTGGAAATGATCCCACATAAAGAACCTTTCCAAGTGGCAACATGAATAAAAGTAATCAGCGCCCTCGCTGTGTGGAGTACAAAGTGAACATTTTAACACAATCAATAATCCCAAGGTAAAGAGATGATGGCTCCACAGCAAGACTCAGTGGGATACAGATTTCAGGTTACAAGTCAACAAAGATGTAATAACTCACCCCAGCTGCAGCAATTCCTTGGAGGCCTACTGGCAAGCTCATTCGCCACCCAGGATATTCTCAGGAGCAGATCAAAACCACTGAAGGATGATTCTTTGCATGTGCCACAGGGTAGAGAGCATAAAATACACCCGCTGGAGCCCAACTCTCGTGGATTCCAAGACACAAGAGCCTTATAAATATGAGCAAGTGAAATGATCCATCACAACACTGAGCTGAGGGTCTGAACCCAAGCAGCAGCAGTAAGGGCTGCTATTCTCAGCCAACAATCATCATTAACCAGTGACTAGACTGACATGACAAGTTCACACGTTATCCTCCTCATGCACCCATCGCCACTGAATGGTACCTGCAGACTCAACCAGGACCTGACACATACCTTGCATGTGAAATTCAACCACCATCCGAAACAAAACTTTGTGAAGTGTTGGTCTGGGACATTTGCTTTTACATTGTACTGTTCCTTCAAGTCACACAGCAATCAAATCTCCTAAAACACGTGCCAACATTTGTGAAAAGCTTCCAGAGCTTTATGGCAATTTCAGTTCTTACTGCCCTGGTACAAAGCTTTTGCACTTAAGTCTCTGCAGGACTGGCTGTCTGCGCTGGAATGAAGAATAAGTGCCCCTGAAGACATGGAATAACACTCCTTCTGACTGAACATGTCTAAGCACAGTGGATACTCAGCAACACATCTCTGTTTTTATGACAAAAAATTTTACAGCATTTCATTGTATGTGAGGTCTCTCTAGAGTCTAGACAGGGCTGGAACCTTGTCTGGTTTGTACAGCACTGCTTGAATAACTGAGCTTTGCAGGGCAGAATTCTTTCAGCTCTGCACACCTGCATATTTTGCTTTCCATCTTCTCCCCAGGCCACATTTTCTGCAGCTGCTGCTGCTGCTGACTCAGAGCCATTTCAGACTCCATTCCCAGCAGCTTCCACCAAAGAATCTGCCTAGGCATGAGTCCAAGGACCTCGATTATTCTTCCTGTGCCAGCACACCATAGATGTGGTAAGCCCTCGTGAGGCAAGTAGCCACTGTTCATACCTGGAGCTCTCTCTTCCCCAGATCTCTCCCAGTAATCTTTCCTCAAGATGAGCACAACTGGTGGCCAGCATTTAAGTTCAACATGAAGTACATCAGTCAGTGCTTCTGTACCAGTGAATAGGAATTAAAATAAGGGATATGTATGAGAAGCATAACATGAATAATGAAGATTCTTTTTTTATCATTTTCCTGTCCATAAACGGGACACCAGGATTCATCTCAAGGCAAGAAATAGTTGACCAACCTTCCTGTATGGAAGTTCCATTGAACACACAAGTTTGTACAGATTTTTGTAATCTTCGTATATTTAGAACTTAACAAAAAGTCCACAGTAAATAAATCACTCACATACATGAGACAGTAAAGCAGTTTACAGCATGTTTCTTCTGATTTGCAGTTAACAGTTCATTTCATGAACTACGTGATAGATTTTTGTAAAAGGTTTTCCTCTTGTGACTGAGGAAGGAGTCATGATGTCTGCATTACCCAGATCATCTCAAGCAAATACACTGAAACAACCAGCAACCACCACCGAGCTGTAACAAGAGGCCCAGGTCCTTGTGGCCATTCAGAAACTTTCCAGTGGAACATTTTCCACTTGGAAAAAGAAAAAAATCAAGTTAATCAAAACATCTTAGTTGATTAATTTGGCTAAAATTCTGATGAAAACCAGGCAGGTTTCCATTGGAAAATTACTTCATTTCCTCATAGCTGTGCTGCAATCATCCCAGAAGGCTGATGGAAACCTGGGGATAAAGAAACCCTAAGCCCTAAGCTCACTGACTAGCAAGTTCACAAGCCAAGTTTGCAAGGCTCCCTGTCAACTTGGTAAATCACCAGGCAAACTGCCTTGAATTTACAGTGACCCCACTGCTTCTCAAGTCTGCAGCTCCTTCGAAGCCTTTTGGCAGTAGGCAAGCCTGACTCCAGGACTCCCAGCCTTCTGGGTTTTCGGCATCCAGGAATTGGGCAAAGTCTCATTACGTTTATTAAAGTAGTCCAATGTATTTACAGAAGTAACCTTCAGCATTCCCATTCTGCTGGAAATTTCAATGCGTCATGTTTTCACACCATTTGGAACAAGTAATTTACAATTTAAACATCCAGAAAACAGGATTTATCCTTTTCAAGAAGTTATTGGTATCCATTGTCCAGAACAGGAAGAGGGATCCTTGCTGCTCTAGTTCTTGATTTAGAAGGGAATAAACTGTGTGTGCAAATGAAAATCAAAGCTTTGGTTGCTCCTGACTCATTTTGAAAAGGTTGAACACTTACTAGATTAGGAACTAACCATTCTGTAGCAAGTCTGCTAGTCACTGTGCATCCAAACACAAAAGCATGTGCCAGGTTCTCTGGGTTGTGTTAACAGGCACGCCAATGTCAGAGCAATCAGCAGTGTCTTAAACACTGCTGGCAAAACACATCTGTTACATGACAGCTGCAAGCTTCTTCTATTCAAACCAGAATTAAAACCAAAGGAGGTAAGAGTTCTATCATCCTTATTTCAGAACCTGGAAAAATAGAGCTTCTTTGTTATTCTTTTATTTCCTGACTATCCTCCCCCAAACCTTCGACCGTACCTAAGCTTGAACTGGGCCAGACTGTAGTTATGTATTCCCATGGATGAGAACATTCCCAGCAAACAATTATAGCATTTCTTAAGAGCAAATCAGAACCAGATGCAAAAGGTGGACTGAAGCAACCTTTGTTCACATGCAAACTCATTTCAGGCATCTGGAATTTCTGTATGAAAAACAAAGTACATTTAGTCAACCACTCTTTCAGAAAAGAAAAAGATGCACTTAAATTACTCACTTTTATCCACTGCACTTCAATTAAATGGAGTATTTTTCCATGGAAAATCAATTTCATGGAAAAATTAGCTGATTGGAATACATCTGTCTCCTATCATGTCAGCATCTTGAAGATACTTATAATCAACAATTTCACACAAGCATAGCAATGCTGCAAGTTCAGCGCTAGCACATGCCTCTCACTGCACAGCACAGAGCCTTGGAGTGATCCCACAGCCAGCACAGAACAAACCAGCTTCTGATCCAGAGTAGCAGGACAGAACCAATACTGAATCTCACCTGCACCAATTCGCACCAGTCACTGCACCAGTGCTGCTCCAGGGATCCAAACATAGCCTTCCATACAACATCCCCGGGACACGCCGGTAGCCCTATAGTGGTACTGAACACCTGGGTGGAGACAAAACATGTCATCCTTAGTCTACTGACGGCTTTGCTATGCTTTACTGTAAAAGCTGACTCAGAAAGGATGACAGAAACCCAAAACTCAGGAGGAAAGAGTAAGTTTACAACTCCAGAACTGAGCGCACTTCATTTAACCACGGAGTACCACAGGACCACAGGGGAAGGATTTATCCCAGGCCTATTCAAAGAGCAAAGGACATCTGAGTTTGAATGCTAACATGCATATTGACTATCCTTCAGCACAGTCATCCTTGCTTGTGTTAACTCTTCTAATTTCATACATTAGGGCTTGCAAAGGAATCAATATTTATTGAACACTGCCTCATTTGCTAATATCTTTCACTCTGTGATATCAGCATACAGATATTACATACCTACCACAGAGATTCTACATATACACTCACTGTATTTCTGTTCTCCAGACTTGACCATATCTGACTTATAAAGGCATTAATTTATCAGTGTTTGGGCAATACTCCAACAACAGGACTCCAGAAGTGCCGAGACTCAGAAGACCATTCAAAAGTGGAACGTGCACAGACTTGCAGCACCTTATCTCATAGCTGGAGTTGTTGAAATGTTTCTTTCCAGTTCTGTGGCCCAGATCTGCCAGCTGAAAAATCTTTCCTATGCACTAATTAAAAAGAATCAACACTTATGATCAACTCATCTGCCTCAGTTTGTGAGATCCTATGGGAAACTTGTAAGACAGCATGCTGTCTGATGCTGCAAATGTGAACAGCTGCCTGGCTTGAACTGCTATCTGTGTTTGTTTGAAGAAACTACAGGTACAGAAGATAGAGGTGGAAACCCTTCTTGTAGATCTCCTCTATGAGCCCTGCGTTTTATGATGCCTTGAGTTCAACCTTAGCCTTCAGTTCAAAGCTTGTCCCATAAAATCCAGATTTGGCAGAGAAAAAACAGCCTTGAGCTGTTGAAGCACTAATACCTGTTGTAGCTGTAACCAAGGAAATATCAAGGTAACTTTATCACATACCTTACAGAATGACCCAAACCTCTGTTTCAGGCAAATATGCAACAAGGTGCCATGCTGGTACACGGACAGCTAAAATACACTGACACAGGCAAACAGGTCTCCTAGCTGCTGGCATGCACTAAGGTTACAAAAAGCAATAGGCACTGAACTGAAAGGAGGGAGTTGGCTTTGATGAGACGCGCCTGTTTCTTTCCTTGAGCATGTCTGTGCATAATCCTTGGGCCTTGTACACAGAGCTCCAAGTGCCCATACTCTCTGCAAGTCCTGAACCTCTCTGCAAACATCTTATTCCCAATTATACTCAGGCATTATGTTCTTTAAAATATTGCATTTCCAACCAAGGGCAGAAACATGCAAATATTAGCAGAAAATTATGTCCGCATTGGAGAGATGCTAACATACAGAGCTTGTCTACATAGGGGGCATGGGTCAGAGTGAGTTGTGGGATGCTGCGCCAAGGAAAATGGAGGTTAGAGGCGTCCTCCAGTCACCCTTCCATGAAGCACATGCTCCTGGTCTCACAATAGAGGTGCTAGATAACCTGAAAGCCCACGCTTACCCCTTCGTCCTGATCACAGCCGGGTTCGGTGACTACAAGTGACACCTCTGAAGAAATTAGCTCCCTCGTACCCTGTCCCCAGAGCACCTGCACAGAGACCCTACCTACCAAGGTGCAGGTAAAACACCAAGAATTCATACACTGCTCAGTATCATCTCTACGTAGAGGAGTCTACAAGAGCACAACAGAGCAAAGTAACCAAGAATCACTCAAACCACTCTGCAGATTTACTTAAAGCCTGTAAGGCTCTTGTCTTACTTGCCAGAGAATCCCACAACCTTGACTCACTGACTGCATGGGGTACCGCTTATAAGATTATCCCCCAAAAAATAATGAAATCACAGCTTTCCCATTGGTTTAATATATGAATACAGCCTCTCATTAGCTAAGAGGGACAAAATAAGTGAGTTGATGCAGTCAATCTGATTATCCTGTGCTCCAGCTGATGAATATAAGCTGTTTAAAAAAATTAAAAAGCTATTAGACTATTGAAAATAGTTTTGAACAATAATCTCTGGATGCATTATTTCCATGTTTAAAGACCAACTGGTAGAAGCATGACTGCTAATACAGGCTGCCTGAAAATTCAATAACTGGAGATAATGCTCCATTTCTCCAGTGTTGCTGCCTAATTAGAGAAATCTACTTCAGTTGAAATCCATTTAAGTGAGCAACATTCACATATTGTAAAGAAAGATTAAGAATGCATTAGGTCAGGCCAAGAATCCTTCTGATATGAGCAGGCAATTACAAAAGCCATCTCTGATTTACCACCTCCACCTCTTTTATTGTATTTTTCTGCTCTGTCAATACAAAACAGTGGCATGAATTGAAATCAATAATAATTCCCCTCCCCACTTTTTCTTTTAAACTGTCACAGTTGAAAAATAAATAGATAAGCTACTAAAAACCAACAGTCGTGCAGGAAAGCACAAATACCTGCTTTCTAGAGAGGTGAGGGAAAGAACAAATATTAGCTTTCCCTCTCTATAAAACCAGTGGCAAAACGTGCTGGAATGCTGTACCCAGAGGAAAGGGTGTTTTGCTATAGTTTATGGACAGCCAGTCTGCAAAGATTTAAGGTTGAATATTCACAAAACCAGCCCCACACTTACATGTTCATGAAGAAGAACAAGTGTGCAAGGTTCAAACAGTGCCCTTTTCTAAAGGTCCTTATCTGATTGTTGAGCACTGCTGCAGTCCCACCTAATAAAGGAAAACATAGAATCATAGAATGATTAGGGTTGGAAAGAACATAATTATCTCCAGCAAATGGTATGAAATGAGCCTGCTGCCCAGTGCTCAGGGTAAGCAGGTTTGTTTAGAACAAAGAGCAAACCCCAGCAACACCAGCAGAGAGGAAAATGTTCAAAAGTTGGCCAGAAAACTGATACGGTAAAGCCCATAGGAAACAGTTATTGAACGATGGGCTCTGTGAGGTGTAAAGGCTACACTTCCACATCTCTATAATTACCTTACCTTCAAAATCAATGGGAAGCAGCATGGGATTTGTAAAATCTAACAATCCTGCAGTGATAAGAAACTATTTTCCATAAGACACAATTGCATCATTTCATCTTGAGGCAGAAATACAACCTCATATGTCATTAATACTGGGCAAATACACAAAGTTTTCTTCTGCTTTCAAGAGCATGTTATTCCTTTCAGTTTGATGTATCAAAGAACATCATTTTAAAAGTTCAGTGGATTTACTGGCTACTGATGAACTTTTGCACATGCCTATAGTTAAGACAGGGTCATGGTTATATCACTTACAATGGCAAGGCCTCTTAACAATTTTCCTTTCTTCCTTAACCATGACACAGTTAGCAAAAGCAAAGTAAAAGTCAGAATTTCACATATTTGCAAAGTTTCCTCAATATTCTTTCATGTCTATTTGGGCTGAAACTTCATGTATTCTGAATAATGGAAACAACGTTCAAAGCATACTTTCCCCCCAGAATTATACTCGCTTAATGGTCCTTTACTTGTGATTTTGTGGATTAATTCCATATAAAGATCTCCTTTAGGCTGAAAAAAAAGAGAAATGTGTTTTAACATTTAAAGCAAAGCTAAATAATACTGTACTGCTGAGCAATTTTGAAAGCCACATTAAAAGAGGATCACAGGAAAAAGAGGCATCTGTTACAAAAACACTACATGGCTCCTTCTCTGTGCTCTACGATTTTGTTAAGATATTCTTTTAATCCAGCGTTTACAGTGACTCTCTCAGTAACATGAAATCAGCCTTTATAATATGGATTAAATGTTATTTCCTCTTCTAATTAACAGATCAGGTTTGGTGAAACTTGACCCTCACCTCAGTTCCACAGACGGCACATTATACTATTATGAAAGCATATGAAAAATGTCTATTTTGCTGGTGGATCACAACTGCAACAGGATGTGTGTCTACGGCACATATGGAGCAAGGGGATGCAGGTTTTCAGGAATCCTAAGTCATGGAATAGTTTGTGTTGAAAGTGACCTTAAAGCTCATGCAGTTCCAATCCCCTGCCATGGGCAGGGACACCTTCCACTAGACCAGGTTACTCCAAGCCTCGTCTAACCTGGCCTTGAACACTTTAAAAAGTTACCTTTAGGGTCAAAGCCACAAGCCCAATTCCTTCTCTGACATTTCAGCATCCCCCTGTATAGAACACTTGGAGGAATCCAGGTCTATTTTCAAACTACCCAGTTGTCCTGCTCTCCTTTCTTTTCCATTCAAGACCACAGCGAGGTGCAATTATTGATGTGTTATTTCAGGCTCCCTGGAGCACAGGGGTGAGCTGCAGTCACCGCAGCACTAAGGTGCTGTTCTCTGGTGCTGCAGCTTCACCACCTCTTGGACCACAGAGAGGAGAAGAAGTTGCCTGAGAAGCCCAGAGCCAGAGAAGCTGTGGCACTGTAACCATGAGATTTAGCAGCTCTGGACAGACTTTGTTCAATTTGCTGTGATTTCGTTTCCTCTGGGAATGGTTAAATATGCGTTTCCATGTCAGGGGATCCTTGGTAAAAGTTAACAAGAAAAGAATAAAAGGATGAAAAATCAAAGGGCTTGTTTACTTTATCTAAATTTGCCATAAAACATTAAACGAATTCATTAAAAAATGCATAAATAGAGTAATTCAGCTTCCTTGAAAATAATAATCCCTCTCTTCAGACAGTCTGTCAGCATCAGCTGGTCCCCAAATAACAATCCAGGACCTGTATTTCAGGTCACTTGGCTGAGTTTGCTTGTACGTATCATCCCATCCCTCCTACTCATTCATCTCTGTCTCAGACATAAAGGAGAACAGATAAAAGCAGTATTTCCTTAAGCTTCAGGTGAAGGAGGAAAGGAAATGTGTGACTGCTATCCATTTGCTAAAGCTCTGCAGCAGCTCCAGTACCTGAAATCTGGACTGGTCCATGAACATGTAAGACACACAGAAGATGGAATAAGTTGCTACGTTAGCGGCACAGGAAAAAGAACTGTGACATGGTTACTCCAGACATAACCCTGAGCAAGGAATATTGGCCTAATTTGCACTGCACTGAGGTATCATGGATCAGGCACAAGGCAGTCAGAGCCCCAGCCCCGCTCTCCTCCTGCTCTGAAGCAGGGGGTTGTACACCAGGCAGGGACAGGCAGCACAAAGCCGAGACCAGCTTTTTGCTCATCTAACTCCAACAAAAAACCCCTATCCAGGTCTATGTATTGGCCCGTATCCAGCATATAATATGCTTTATCCAGCATATAATGTGCTAGATAAAGAAAGCCAAGGTTTAAGAGGAGGTTCCTTACAGGACCACACACATCAACTCAGAAGGCAGCACTAGAGGTCTCTAAAAGCCTTTTAGCTTTGCTATCCTGAAGTGAGTTAGAGATGGGTTTGCTCCTTCAAAACCTAAAGATCAGAGTGCCCAAAATCTTTCTCCAGATACTGTGCTCCAGAGCCTGGAAGCTTCTAGGTTCTCTAAACTCAGAATTTATTCCACTGGCTTCTCTGTGTGTGCATGCACGTGTTTAATACACACATTAAATTTTAAAGAGATTGCTTTTAACTAATCACATCAAGTGGCATTTGTGCAATGTAAATATTTGCTTTGTTCCTTCAACACTCTTTCAATTACACTGAAAATTTCAGAGAAATAAAATTACAGCAGGCAGAATATTAAAAGGTGGGGAGGGGGAAGAGCTAGAAACTAAGCTTCAAAGGGAATTCTACACTTTGATTTTAGTTTGCATATTCCAAATGCTCACATTTTGCTACACAGATGTCAAAGCAGGAGGGAGGTAATAAAGCAGGTTCCTTTAAGATTAAAAAAAAAAAAAAACAACATTTAAAATGATCAAATCATACCATATTCCAAGTGTGACAGAAGTAAATTACATATTATTAGTTCTTTCCTAAACCTCATTGAACCATCTCTTTCCATCGTAGCAGGAGTCTGTCAGCCATGCAGGTCCTTGCCAAAAATAAAGAAAGAATGGCAGCATTCCCCATCTGCTGATGAGTCCAATCTAAGGAAAGACAAAACACTGATTTTATTTAACTCTGTTCCAATTATTGTCAGGCAATACAAACAGTCATCATGACACACAGCCAGGTTTATTCATGTGCCCAGCAAGCCAGGCCAGGCATAATAAAGAGATTACACACTCTGTTTGGAATACACACAACTTGGAATGGCTTTTATTGAAACCTAAAGCATGGAAAATATTGGGTAGTAGATTTAGGTATCACACAATCAGAAATATGTTTGGCTCAAAACCACAACACATGGCATCCTCAGTGAATGAGGGCAACTATTATTACAGCGTAACAGGCCTGCCTTTCTCTCCTTGCCAAAAGAAAAGCTTGGAATAGCACAGAGCACATGGCACTTCAAACTTAGAAGAGAGAGACTGGCAAGAGCTTTACCGAGTATGAAGGAAAAAATAGGAGCTTTGTAAGTGTCTGTCCCCTTGAAAGACAGCGCCTCATAAGCCACCAACAGCCTCTGGACTGAAGTGACCTTGGAAGAGAAAGGGCTCTTAACATTGAGAAAGGGGACTGAAAGGGCAACAGTAGAGCTCTGCTTGATTTCTGGGGTTGTCCTGCTTCTTACTGGCATTAACTTCTCTACCAGGTATGATCAAGGACCTGGGGAGCCCACTCAGGGCAGAGATTGCTGATGTGCCAAGGCCCACTACCACACTGACCAGTTCTGTTTCATCATTTCTCTCTGCTTCTCTGTCTCTATTTGTGTCCATCTGCTGTGTTCTTTCTGCTAAATACTTTGGGCTGGACCATTTGCCTACCCTGAGGTTGCACAGGTGACGTACATGGCCCTCACCCACATGTAGGATCCCAAAGTACAACTACATAACAGCTAAGGATGCAGAACTCGCAGTGCAATCTCAGGCTTTCACTTGCTAGTGGTCAGCCATCTCAGATGATTCCAATTTACACCAATCTGACCAGTCCCAGCAGAACATTTTCTTGCATAAGGCGTTCTTGCTCATTTATAAAACCCCTCCAGAGGCACCAGGATGTTACAGCTTCTGGGGAGAAAACTTCAGTTTAAGACCTGCAAAATAAAGGTCCTGGTGTTTTTTTTTTTTTTGACCCAGGTCAGTGAGAGCTCGAACTTGTTTTGACATGATGGCAATCTGTGCCATGGATGCAGGAACAAACAGGGGCAGGAGGAGCTCACCCAGCAGAGGAACAAAATGGAACTCTACTTGATGTGATGCTGACTGAATTTACTTCAAAAGAACCTCACATGGTAGAGGAGAATGAGATGCCCAGAAATCACACCATGAGGGACACAGCAAGAATCTCTTCAGGTTCCAATCAAATGGATAAAAAAAAAAATGCTGATATACAGACAACTACTACTCCCATTTCACATAACCATCCTACCTTACACTACCTGTACTTTCCTCAGTAACATGTCAGCCTGTTCCTTCTTGGTATTTACAACCCCTTGTTCTGTGTCTGTGTATCAAGGTGTGCAACAACCACCTTCTTACAGTCAGCAGTTGAATAGCAACTTTACTTTGAATGAGATAGGTGAAGCATCTAGGCAGATTTAATCCAGGTAATCAATATTCCAAGGCAACAGGATCAGACTTTCATAGGGCTGCAGTTGGAGCACAACAAAGGTCAGTGATCAAACTTCCTTAGTCTGACCAGAGGGTGTTCAGCCCAAGCCCAGCCTCTCACGGATTATCACCACTCTAGGAATCTAGAATTTAAAACCTGGTTTAAGCCACAACAGAAAAGCAGTTACAGCAGATATTACAAATAGGAAAAGCCTGCAGGGCTGATTTAGATTAGCACATTCTTGAGAGATCAGTCTGGGTATAGGTGCCCACACAGGCATCGTACACCATCCAGTACACTGTGATCCTCCGCTGCGGAACGTGCCAGCACAGAACATATCACAGGATGTAGCAGAATTTCAATCAAGAATGCTAGGGTGGAACTGTGTGACATCAAGGGTTTTATTTTATCAACCACAGACCACAGACCTAGGCAGGTTGTGAGATCTTTGGGGTTTGGCTTTGTGCTCTCTAAAAAAAGTATGATACCCCATAACACAGGCTGCAACCAGGAGAGATCAGAGCTCAGCGTCTCCTGGGGCTCTGGGCATCTCTGTCTAAGCTGGAGGATATCTGTGCTTCTCAAATGTGCACTGGAACTGAGATGTGATATGTCCCGAAAAATCTGGTAGGCTGAAGAGCTCTAAATTTCCAGAAGAATGAATTTTACCCTAATTTCTCATTCTTAGGAATTATCTTTCCAGGCAGCTAAGTAATGACTGTATCTGATTACAATTCAATTTAATACAAACCCTGCAGAATACCCACACATACTTGGAACAGAAAAGCAAAATGCAGTTATCTGAGATTCTCCATTCATTCAGAGCACAACACTGCTGAAACCTGGGCATAAATGTCTCTCACCAGTGCTCACAAGATGGTGTTGTAGTCGATGCCAAAAATTCAGCAGCTTGATCATATGCAATTTTTTCCTACTGACAAAGTATTCCACGGAGCTGTATTTCAATTCGGATTCCATATGTCACTTCAATTTCTGATCAGAGCTTGAACATAAAAAAAAAATGATAGCCTGCCTCAATGGGCCAATAAAAAAGGATCATTTCTTTTTACATATCAACATTTATTATCTCAATCATTTCAGAAATATAATCGTTATAGTCCCTTGTACTGGAACAGCTACTCCCCACACACACTCACCCTGGGAGGTCCTCTGTACAGATGCTCTTTTTCCTCTTATTTCTGGGGGTGACTTGTTGCCCCACACCCAAATCTGCCATCAAGCATAACCAGGAGAAAAATTAATTATAAGAGGTTAAGGGGTTTTATTCCTATTCCTCAACACCCTGACTCTTTAATATTACTACTATTTAATTTCCTCTCCCCCAAATAAAATAAACTTTGAGTAAAAAGTCAATGGCAGGGGAAGTCTCAAATCAGAAGGAATGACTGGGTTGACCATCCTGAACTCTGGATTTCCCAGGCCTTTCTCACTGAGGTGGGGCCAGCTGTGTTTAACCAGAGCGCAGCTCACAGCTGGCTACACACATTTTCCAGCAGCATACAAGCCTCGCGTTGGAAACCATCAATACTCAGATTAATCTTGGGTTTCAGAATCACTGATCATATCTGTTTGTTTTATACTCCTTCAGAATCCTCCTAAGGAAATTGATCCATCCTTCCTACTGAAAACCCAAGATAGATAGGATGCTGTTTTCAAAAAGACTTTTACAAATCACATCAATACTGGAATAACACCAGAAAAAACAAGGCAGCTTTATCGATTTACACATTAAAATCACATCTGCTTTTTGTGCCTGTGCAGTCTCCCATGAGTGATAATTAGACTTTTAAAGAGAAGCTAATATTGAACCTCTAAGTGTTATCCATCAGTTCTCCTCCCCCTTTTCATAACAGCCACAAAAGATTAAAGATAATATGCCTAATTAGTGGAGAACAATGTAAAAACCACTGCCTGGGCTGAAACACATGGGGCAAAGAGTAACTGAGTATCTTGGTAACTAGAGATCATTTAAGTCAAACCTCGGATCTTTGTGTGACTGGATACGCAGCTGGAAGGTGGACATATGTATGACATCCACAGCATGTAAACTTCTTACTGAAAGTCTTATCCTCACTAAAAACATTTGGATCAATTCTATTACTTCCATTAAAACATTTGATCATTTTCATTCACAATTGATGTCTTTGTAATTCAAGGCACCTCAGCTCAAAGTAATTTTATCTCAGCAGAGACTAATCCAAGTATTGCATGAGACAGAGCAGAAACAAAACAAAACATGGTTCCCATTTTCCAAGGATAGCTTTCCAGCTTTGTGAGTTAGAGCAGAAAAATTTAAGGATCATAGTTAAACTACACCTAAGTTTCCCTGCAAAGTAAAGCTAAGATAACTAACTGCATGGTTTTGCTTCACGCATTGCTGTTATCTCCAAAATCCACACGCTCTGCAGGAAGTATTTGCTAAGTACAGCAACCCATCATCCATGACTCTGGTGTAGATACTGAGGATCAGAATAAACTGGATGCACTTAAAATCACTCCAAGCAGCATTACTAACAGGCAAAAAAGACTTAATTTCATGATAAAACAAGTCAAGGATTTGTGTATTTTTTTATTTTTTTTTTAAATACAGGATCAGTGCAGGATTGTGAGGACCTGTGTTCCAGGGAGATCAAACAACATGAATCGACTGATGTCCACTTTCTGATGCTTCAGCTGGCTAAATCCCTCAGTCATGGTCCTACAGGAACAGCTATGCCGCAGCACAGGGCTGCCACGGGAAACGAGGAGAACCCAGTACTGCCTCCAGCAATGGGTCACCCAGCTCGGGCTCCCAGCCCTGGTTCAAAGGAAAGGCCCCACAATCACCTCAGCCCACGGCAGCACTTCTAGCCTGGCAGCAGGTACGACGTAGAGGCCTGACCTGCCACGCACATGGAGATGCATTGCCTGGTTGTGCACAGGGGCAGACAGCCCCATGGCAGCAGGATGAAGGCAGCAGCTGCAGGTTCCTGAATCCCCAGCATTTCATGGAGAGACTAGACTTGACATACCACCAATTTTAATTTACACTGCCTTTATGTAGTGGGAGATACAACACAACTGCTCCAACACACGAACTCCTCAGGTATGCAAAGCTTAATTCTCAATTTTGACAGCAGTGTTGTCCGTCTCACACCAGCCACCTTGCCAAATGCCCTCCTGTAGATAACTGCCCTGTGAAGGCCACGTGTGTGCAGGCAGCTCCTTTCTCTGCCCTCAGCAGGCTGTATATTAGTTCATGCCTCGGCCTAAGAAGAGCAGCATTTTGGTTTCCCTTGCATGGCAGCACACAGCAGGAGCTTCCACAGCACTCCATGAGCAATGCCGGAGCCACCACAAGCCCGGAAAAGCTGCTGTCCCAGCCCATGACTGGGATGTTGTGTGATCTATCTGCGGCAAACAGGATTACAATGGAATTGTGGTGTTTGCATTTCCTTGCAGGTTCATCAGCAGGCCTGCGACCACAATTTGATTTTAAAAATCCACGAGCTAAAGACCCTTGCCTGGTGACTCCTGCTGTTCTCTGGGGAGATACAGCCCAAGGAAGGAAACACACTGACAATCTCCCCTGTCTCACTGCCTCAGCGCTACCCTCTTTAAGAATGTTGCCACTGGCTTAAGCTTTTCTTTTGAAACTATACTGTTTAAGGATGGCTGGCACAAAGCAACATATGATGATAAAAGGAAAGAGGCAGTTGGTTTTATTTATATATGTGTGTATACATACGTAGTTTTCACATATACACTACAGATGTGCACCCTCCTTCCAGATCAGGTTAAATTAGACTCTAATTTACAGGAGATAGTCTCTGTTCAGGCCAGTATTTAAACTCATAGCTTTATGCTTTAGCAACAGTCCCTGATGACTGTCAAATAAAGTTAATCTTTACACAGCAAGAAGAAAATGAAGATATGATTGCTGAAGCCTCCTCTCCAACAAAGGGAAGGAAGGAAACATGAACAAAGACTGAAAATGCATCAGTATTGTCTGTGTGAACTTTCAATTTTCAAGCGAAGGTTACCAGAGACATGGTGCCTTCCACAGACCCTGCTAGAGACAGGTGATCTCTGCTGGCCCCACAGCCCCTAATAGCTGTTCTCACCAAGTGAAGCCACTGAGAAGCAAGAGCAGTGCTGTCAGATGCAACTTCACTTACTGCTAAACTCAGCCACCAAATTGCTTGTTTCTGACAGATGTTTCTGTTTAAAGCTACTAGGAACCGTATGGATCATTCCACCTCAGCAGTCTCAAGAGCCAGCCCAGCAACTCCAAGAGCCAGAAATTTGCCAGGAACAAATGAAAAACCTAATTAGATCAACAGACAAAATTTGGATCAAGATGAGAGGATGTGACATGACAATGGGATTAAACTATTAACAAGACATAATAAGGTTTGGCTATTTATCATTTCACAATCACTTTTCACAGTACAAGAAGGAAGTGCTGGCGAAGCAGCATGAAAAATGCTTTGTACTTAAATTGCAAACTGAAGTTAAAAGCAACTTTTTGATCTAACTGTGGACAGTGTCTAGTGGAAGTCTCAGCTGACGTCTGAAGGGGCCACCTAACAGCAGTAAGTTAAACCCACTGCCAGCACGAGGTACACTGGGAGAAGCTTCCCTGCTCCCAGGCTGTGCCTCTAATCTTGCCAGTGCAGCAGCACTTCCCAAATGAGCCTGAAGGAGCCACGCATCTCAACACACTTGTCATTCCCTGACTCAGGAAGCCCAAGAGAGATTACAGGAGTATTTACAATTTATCACTAACCAAACTGCAACACCAAGCAAAGTAATTAAGTAACAACACATGATAAATTATGAACATTTCTAGGATCTTGTACTACACGCAATGGGAAAAAAGTGTTAACAACACAGGAACTGCAGCTGTGACTGCCTGCACTGAAAAGCTTATTTTGGGGTGTAGCTGCTGCCAGAAGATGAGGGTGTGTACTCTACCCAGGTGTAACTGGCCATTTACAGTTTAACACAGCAGCCAGCTGGGCAGGGTTTGGGTTGGGCACAGCAAGTGGAACAGCAGTGAGGGAGAGACAAAAGATGAGGTTTTCCTCTCAAACTGCTTCATCACATCCTCAGCTTTAAAGACATTGCTAGTTGCAACTAAAGATAAAGGACTTATGTTAACATCAGAGTCAGCGTTGACAGCAATAAATTGATACATTCCAGCAGAAGTACACCTCCTCTTAAGTACACTGTTTAATCTTCCCATACGTGTTCTGAAAATGATTCCTCTGTGTCAAATTCAGTATGGCTTTTTGATACAATTAGCTTATTATGTAGAGCTCTGGTAGTCCTGATAGGAAAGAATTCTAGATACACATCAGTTCTGGCTTAAATTCTGCATTAAAAAAAGATATAAAATAAATCCTTCCTCTCAAGCTCATCTTCTCCTAAATCCTATTAACAAGAGATATTCTGAGATAATTACAAGGCTCCAGCATCTCTCCTTTCCTCAGTAACTTTTGATATTGTACATCATCATGACAATGCAGTAGACCCTGCCAGCACCAGCGCCTATAAATACCATTGCAATTTGTCTATTGCCCTTCAACTAAATACTGCCTTTTCTTTCTTATTTTTAAAGGAAGCATGAACAGGAGTGAAGAGAGAAGAAAGGGGCAGCACTTAATAGTTTTTAAAAACATACAAGCTCCCAAACAACAGAACAGCAACATTCCAGCAGGACAACTGAAAGACCAAGGAGTTCTGTGAGCACCTGAGCAGGGTTTCCTCTGGGGTACAGTCCTTGTGGCTTCCCCAGTGCCTGCAGAGCAGGGCTCACACTGCCACCTTCCCTGGCAGGCTGCATGAGCAGGAGAGGCTTTTCCTCCCTGCCCAGCTATAGGAGCCTGAAGTTTTAACCCCCCTTCTGCTCAGCATTTGATGGAAGCTGGCCCACAGATTCCAGATTGCCAGCAGGCAGAATCCCAGACTGGTTTGGGTTGGAAAGGGCCTTAAAGCTCATGCAGTTCCAGGGAGGGACACCTCGCGCTAGACCAGGCTGCTCCAAGCCCCGTCCAACCTGGCCTTGAACACTGCCAGGGATGGTGCAGAACAGACAGACCCCAATACAGCCACACACCCAGTACTGGCACAGCACCCTCATCTCCTCAGAAAGCCAATATAAAAATCTAACCATAGGGAATATGCCAGGGACATCCTAGACAGCGGTTTTCAGATACATCTGGGCCATTTACGTGATTCTGCCCAGAAGGACCAAGCCGTGCCTCTCAGCTGTTAAGCACCAATGGTCCTTCTGTAGGACCCACAGAAACAACCTTCAAATCCCATCTTCCACAGTTTAAAACTCCACTTTCAGAAAAGTTAGGTATCTGAAGTCTGTAAACTCACTTTGCATCTCCTGCAGCGGGAGATAAGACAGACCAGAGTATCTGTAAAAAGTTCCTCACATCCATGTATAAGCATTTAGAGCAGTAAACAAAATTAAACTAAGCTAATATGTGCAGCTAATAAGAACTTCTACAGAGCTAAAATGTTCCAATTATATCCCAACACCAAAGCTATGAATTTTAATTTCTTTCAACTGTTGAGGAGCCCATGTTAAGCAGCTTACACCAGTGTAGTTCCAGGGTTGCAGGTCTTGGTCTCTCAGTGCTTGCCCCCCGCACTGTGATGAATGCCACTGACTGACAGTTGAGCTACTTCTGATGCGTAGCACACAAATATCTTCATCACAAAAAAGCACCACAAAGTCTTTTTATAATCATTGGAACTCAGGAGGGTAAAAGCTGCTAAGAAAGGCTTCTCCAGTTAACAGCTTAAATGTGACAATTTTAGCAGCCACATATGTACTCAGTATGGTTCAATTTCCCCCGTAGATGTGGTTCTGATCCTAGGTAGACAAAGCAGCTCATTTGTCCTAATTCTGAACCAGGGCATACAAGTCTCCTTCAATCTCTATTAGCCAGTAGGAAATTTATTTAGAAAGCTGACAGGAACTATTTGGGGGATTAATGATCACTGATTTATGAATATTGAGTAGCATTTCAATAATCCAAGCAGAGTAATCACTTGTAGCTGAAGCCAGTTCTCCCAACCATTATAGTCTGTAGCAATCACTCAAAGGCAGTTAAATGATTCTGATTTATGACCTTAACCTACAGCGCCCAGTACATTTGCTCTATCAGTGTGTAAATTCTAAAAACGCAATTCCCTGCACCTCTAGAGAGCCAATTTAAGTCAACATTATGCATGAGCTGAGCATGCTTGAATTCTCAGATCTCTTATTTCACTCATTAAATTTGCACTGAACATCTTGCAATTAAAATTTCATATAGATTTTTTTCTTATGATTGACATTTGGCCTTGGCAAAATGAGTTTAAATTTTGTTTCTCTAAAGATTTAGAAGGACATAGATTGATCTAGACATTGTTTTCTGCAAGATGATGATGATGGAGCACTAATGCTTTTATTAGCATTTTGAAAAGCCTCTTTTTGCTGGAAGACTGTCTATCAGTACTAAGTGAAAGCCGCTCAGTAACCAAAGCCAAAGCTACAGCTCGTACAGCAGCACCAAACGTGTTGCTGCGCAGTCTTCATGTGACCCTTTCCTGGTTTTAGGCCAACATCTTTAACTAGGGTGGAACAAATTGGGCCTTCCAGTACAAACCAATATGTGCTCATCTGCAATGAACAAACAGCAGTTCTAAGGGAGTTTGAAAATAAGCCCACGACAACTAGAAAGAGCAGTGATTTCTGAAATCTGACATGGTGAACTGTTTGGACTGACTCAAACACTAGATTTGTTGTGCTAAAATCAGGCAACTCATTTATTTTATTTCATGTTCCAACCCTCAGGCAACGAGTTCAAAGGAAGAACAGTTCTGCCCTTCAGTGACCCCACGTACCTACTGTTTACAACATACCTTCTATGCAGTAGCAGCGTCTGATCACGCAGAGACAGTCCATGCACCAAGGAGTTCACAATGGAGGGACAAACACAGTGACTGAGGGAAGAAGAGTAATTTATGCCTCAATTCACCAATAGCTTAAGAAGACTGCAGCATTAGGAGCCCATGGACAGAAAGCACTACAGAGAAAACACAAGGTCTGTTTGTAGAAATGCAGCTCCTAGCACAGCGACACACCAATTCCATATGGGACTTGGAGTATTAGGGCCATGTCAATAATCAATAACCATGCAGAGGCTGCAGCAGACATGCTAATATTAATGTTCTACCTCAAGAAACAAAAAGGAGAATGTTTCCAAAACCTAAGGAGCTCACATGGAAGCCTCCCCTGGGCTGGAGAAACATGAATGCCCATTCACAGCATCCATTTAGATCCACGGTGGCAGTGATGGTGGAAGCTGATATTCACATGTCAGCATTCATATGTGAGCATCTGGGTCCTGCTTCAGCTGTGTATGTCTGCTCACATACCAAACATGAAGTGATAAGAGAAGGTACTCTCCTTCTCCCATCCTAGAAACATTAAAGACACTTGTCAGCCAAGCACAACGAAGAATACTTAAACCCCATATGTCTACACCACTTCCAGCTTACCCAACTCTTCATCCCGTCATGCTGAGCACAGTATTTGCCTTTCAGCAGATTATAAGCAAAGAAAAAGAGCAAAAATTTGTCTCACTATGGGAAGAGATCAATAGTGTACCTAAATTCTATTATGTAGCTAAAGGAAAAATCCAGTGTACTCGCCCTGGAGAATATCAATCTTGCAGCAGTACCCAAGGCATATTTTACTGCAGAATAGTAAAGTCTTTACAGTCACAGCATAATTACACCAACGTACCGGGATTTTAATATCATCTCTCTGAAATGAAATTTTGTTTCCATGTCCAGTCAATAATTCTGTCTCATCTCAGTGATGAATAGAGCTTAGTGAATAATTTGTTATGAATAATTTATTCACTGCATTTCACCTTTCATCTCTCTGAACATTTTGTGAAATCCCGCAATGTATTTGTTACACAAAACTGCTCAGGAATAACTCACACTTGCAGACCCTGTGCTGATAGTTCACTGAAAATATGCAAACTCATTTGCCACTTGGTTACATTTACGAGGTGGTGTACCTGCTCCACTGCTGAATGGGTTTAGCTCAACCAAGCTGCATTCCCAGTTGTTCAGGCAGCTGTAACTCAAGCTCACTCTCATAGATTTGAGCTTGGAATGTAGATTATGTATCATTTCTCCCATTTCAGGATCTAGAGAAGACCCAGCTGTGTTCAAGTCCCACTGTTCAAGTGCTGTGTGGACTGACCACAAGAACTGAGGATCTCAGTAGGCAAGACAGCAGGAGGTAGCTGTGAAGCTGTGAGAACCTCCCAAGGTGGGTCAGTTGAGATAGCTGGGAATTTTCCCAAGGAATCATTTCTTGTAAAAACAAAGACTTCTATCTCTTCCTACACAAAACAGTTTCTTAACAGATGTTGCTACAAAAAGCAAAAATTTCTAGTCCAAGCTCTGAAGGAATTGCCATAGACCCAACAAAGACAAAACAAAGATCAACTGCCCCAGGTCAGCACCCCTGGCCTTGAGCTGGGCTGATAATGACACAATCCAGCCATGACCTGATGGAGGCCAATTCAGAATAATTCACCTATTTTAGGCGAATTTTAATTCACCAATTAGGAGAAATAGGCAGGGGAGTGTCTTGAAACAGCCAACAGCACAAAAGGAGGAGAAGCACCACAAGGGAAGGTAGCCCCACAGCTGGGATGGGAGCATTCAGGACCTCGGGTCACACTTCCTTCATAATGTGGTTTAGCCAATGAAATAGCATTCCATGAAGCTAAATCAGAAGTCCAGAGGATGGATAAGCAAATTCAATAAATGTTTAGTCTGTCCTCTAAAAGGACATACGGTTATATGTAACACAATTCATTCTGCATTACTGTGAGTTGCTCTAGAAATAACCACAAAACTTCACTAAACAATTAATAGTTATTTAACTGATGGAAATTGAAGCCTTCAGAATTATGAGGCTCTATGTCACAGCAGTGTCACAACAGTAAGATTTACAGGCCTGGAAAGAATAATTCTTTAGCTTTGCATACTTGTGTAATTACCTTAAAAATTGAAATGTCACCAACGATACAATATGGTCCATAAGTAATTAACCACCTCATTAAAACCTAGAAATTAAAATTAATTCCTGTTCAGATAAAACTGACCTTCACAGCTGGATTTCAGTAGCCCATGAACATCAGCAATCCTGAAAACAGGGGAAATTAAGGGATGCTGAACACTTTTGATGGAAATTTGCAATGTGGAGCACAAAGGAACAGCAGGATAGAACACACCATGATGATTAGTGTTCTGTTTAATCACTGCTGAGATGCCATCGGCAAGAGATGGCACATGTTTCCTCACTATGTTACAACAAAGTTATTTTTTGGAAAGAGGAAGATGAGGAAAACTGGGAACAGAAGAGTTCCTGCAGTGCTCGAAAAGACTTCGCCTATTCCAAACACCTACAATTAAATCCATACAGCATTTAAATAAATAAATAAATATATAAATAAATATTTAAAAAAGTCAAAAGGGGTGAGGAGTTTGGAAAGTCTCAAATATTAAGCTGAAGAAGTCTTATTTGTTCTGCTGTCCAGCCCAGCACTGTGTAACTCTTTGGTGAGGAAAACCAGTAGCATCTTACTGCACAGCATAAAGCATCCCCATATTTAAAGATCACAAGGGGTATATCAGGGAGAAATCGTGGATTTTAAAGCATTATCAAGCTTTTCAGCAGAACACTGGCAATTGAAAGCTGTCATTCTACATTCATGAAATAAAGAACTAACTAAGCAGTCATTACTGACAATTTCTATCTACTCAGAGACAACGTGCTGCACCAGGTTAAGACAAATTGCTGTGACAAAAGCAACTGCAAAGCAGATTGTAGCATGATTCTGAGGTGAGGCATTGCAGGGAGCTCCCAGAGTTAAGGCAGAGTGCTAGAGAATTATTAATGTCAAAATTTACATAGACCCTTAAATAAGATTTGTCATCATGAATTCTAAACCTCAGATTAATGGGAGAACTTCCGTTTGGCTGCGCGTTAATATTCTCTACTTGGAAAAGGCTCTGTGTGCTGCATATTGAATGGGAGCCACTGACAACATGCACATATGACTGGGCAGATTGAGAGAGGCCATGCACAGTATCCAAACATCCCAGGCCCCAGTCTTACACAGACCTTGATGCACTTCTGCTCCAGCTCATGAAAAGAGTTAAGCATTTGCTTCAAGTTGGTCCCAACTGAGCGCACCTGAGCGCTCACTGTGAGTTATTACTTACAGTAAGTTATACTTACTCACCTGTAAGCACTCACATGGGTTGCACTGATGTCAGGGACTTTAAAACACATGTGTACCTGACCTCCTGAAGGGATGACTCTCTAACCTGGGTTTTGCTAGTGGCCTCTCCTGATGGACTCCAGCAGGACCAGTGATGTGTTTGCCTTCACCTCCCAAACATCCAGAACTTCTCATAGACTATCAACACCGACCAGCTCTTCTCCTTCAAATACTATTCTCTTAGGAAGGGCTGGCAGAGGACACATCTGGCTTTTACAGATGTTACATATTTATTTCATGTCAATGTCTTTCAGTATGTCAGAGAGTCAGTCTCAGCAATTTCTCCCCCCACACCCACCCCAGAAGAATGGAAGAATCCCATTCTTTTTAATTTTTGAGGGTTTTTTGTCTCACAGAGCGTGCTCATTCATGAGCCATCTGGAGACAAGCAGATAACATCATTAATCTCCAATTAAGTTCCACGACATTTCTAACACAGCTCGCCTGATTGCAGCAAGGCTTTACATTTTGCCCACTGTTAGCCCACCCACAGAATCATTTAGATTGGAAAATACCTACAACATCGTCGAGTCCAGCAGTTAACCCATCACTGCCAAGTCCACCACTAAACCATCTTGCAGAACCAGAGTCATAAAATGCTGGTTTCTACCTTACCTTCCCACCCACCCACCAAGTGCTAGAAAGTGGCTGTGGAACAGCCAGATGCAGACACTGGCAGGTGTGTTCTGAGTGCAGAATGAGGGCTGCATTTGATTTCAGGCTTCTTCCAGTTAGATCTGGATATTTCTCAAAGCTATCAGACTACTTTGCTGAGTTTCTGTCTGCTCATTTTTAATCACCTCTATAATTTCATCTTCTCCACCTACTGTGACCAATAAATTATAGAGGAGCTATAGTGTCAGGGGAAGACTTTATTATTAGTTTTTTCCTGATTTGAAATGCCCATAGCTTGCCACGCTGACTAATGTTCTTGGTCAGTAAATAATATCACCTCCTGAGCCAAGTATGTGCTCAGAATGAACATGTTCTGCCAGGTGACACAAAAAGAACATTATTTTCCCTTTCAGTTCCACACTTTCTTCTTAAAACAGAATTTGCAGCAGCCTCATTTCTAGGAACAGAGAATGTGTGGAACACATGGATTTGTACAACCACCACTGCAGAAGCTGATTAATCCATTCTTTGTCCTAGCACCCAGGCACATACAAGCATGAAACAAGCTGCATTTCACTGCCTACGGATGGAAATGCAAAACTTGCTAGCACCCGCTCTCTCTTCTCCATCCCACCTCCCTCTGCTCCTGAGCTGTACCAAGCTCTCTCTGGGGCTGAAAATCCCAAAAGAGGAGCACAGACTTCTCATATGTCTGCTTGACGTTGAAAAGGGTAAGCCATGGTCACCTGGCTCATCTTTTACCCCATCACTATTGCACAGAATCACAGAGTGGTTGAGGTTGGAAGGCACCTCTGGCATCACCTAGTCCAGCCCCCCTGCTCAAAGCAGGACTACCTACAGCAGGTTGCTCAGCCTGTGTCCTGTTGGGTCTGGAGTATTTCCAAGGATGGAGAACCCCTTTGGAACAACCTATTCCAGCATTCGATCACTCTCTTACAGTAAAATAGTTTTTTCTTACGATTAAATATATTTTCCTGTAGTTCAATTTGTGGCCACTGAAGACCCATTTTGTCTGCCTTGATCAAACCTCCCTTTTAAAGTGACTCTTCTTTAAACTAAATATCCCTGGGGTGATTATTTGTACCAAAAGGAATGGAAAGAAGTTCCATTAAGATTTACATACCCACATCACACCGGCCTGCAGAGCTCCATGATCAAACACATACACTGTGAAAAGATACAGCCCTGAGGAGTTTCTCTTGCCCCCTGGCGATCTTCAAGAGGCATTTTCTTCTAAAGAACTTTGCCTCCTTAGCTGCTCTTCAGCAGTTTAGATCAATGTTGTTCCTTAGTCAGGTCACAGTCATTTATTATTTGCTATAATGGCCGAAGAGATGTTTAATTTCATCACCTCTGCATGAGGTGGTGTAGAGATGAGTTAAGTGGATTCCAAATGCAACCTCTATTCTAGTGCAATTTTAGAAGCAGATTAGAAGTGACAAGAAAATGCAGAATAATATTGAAAGTGACCCTACAGATGTAGTTAAAAGCTACATCAGGGGTTTCCACAAAAAGGTTTGTAATGATTCAATTCTTCTGTCACCAGCAGATACAGGCAGTGCTAGAATATTAACTCTGCAGTTCTGTACTTGCCAACAAAAGTGAGTAACGGAGCCAATAGGTTCTTTGTCTAAGGGCCCTTGCAAAGCTTTGCTGTAAGGAATAGGTAGTTCAGAAATGCAAATTGGAATTATTATTACATATACTAAGAACTGCCCCATAAACAAATAATTAGAAGCAAATCATCCACATTAGTTCCTTTGAGTTATGAGAAAGAAACGAAAAACCCTCTAAGCACAATACTTGTTTCTACTTTACAAAAGGCAAGTCCTTCATCTGCTTCCATTCTCTTACCACACAGCATTTTCTCTTGTTTTTAGCTGCTGTGGGTTTTGTTTTGTTCTTAACAGCTACAGATCACCCATGGCAAAATAGAAAATAATTTTAAATGAACACTTCCATTTTGTTAGGAGGAGCCTCCCTCCCTGAAAAGCATTACAAAAGAAGAAAAGAAATAGATCGGAGAGCGGTAATAAATTCACATCCCCAAGTGAGAGCAGCAAAATAATTTCTTATTATACATTAAATGTCATTGAGGTTCACCATGCTCATGAAGGCTATGAACTGTGTGGATTCAAGGGACAAAAGGAACAAGGCCATGCATGCACAGACATCCCCTCAAACATGCTGAACAGGCTTCTCTGGAAGGTCTCAGATCTCCCCACTCCCTGCCAAGCTTTTCTTTATCACCATCTGCCTTTCCTCTATTAACTAATGTTTTACCCTGAAGAACATTCGAAGGCTGTTCTACTTTCGAATAATAAAATGGACATTTCACAGTGGTTTAAAAACATAGAGCTGACCTAATAAGATTGATTTTTCTTTGGGGAAGAAAATGAAGCAGCAACAAATGCACTTCAGCAACATGCTAAAAGAGGAAGCTATACAAGTAATAGGTTACAGAGTAAAAGCTTTGTCTATGCTGGGCAATTAATCTATTTTTTTTTTATTGTTTTATAAACTTCTACTAGTCTTAAACCAGAAAAAAATCTAATTCCCATATCACACACCAATTCCAGACTCCTCTAATATGCACAGGTTAATTAACAGCTACATAACTCTGCTGCTTCTAAATCCATTTTTCATCTTTAAACACAAGGGATGGGGATATTCATTATCAAGTTCTGTACATTTTGGATGTAAACAAGACTGAAACCTGTTAGAATCAGAGCTCTACAGCTACTTTTCCCCATTGCTATTTGCCTGGTTGTGAAGTTCTTTAGAAGGAGAACATCCCCAAAACCTTGATGTCATCAAAACAGGATTTTCAATCTTCCTATTCAATATGGATTCACATGAGTCATGCAGACCCTCTTCACACCCCATGACTGTTGCTGTGCAGGTCAGTGACAGACAGAAGACCTGGAATGGTTTATCAATCAGCTTAGCAGTATGCCAAGAAATTGCTCCCAAGCAGGTTTGTACTCGATTACTTGATGACCAAATGTAAGAACCAAGAGAACAGCATATAGCACGCTCTAACCAGTCATGGGACCCATCACACACTCCAAGCTGGTATATACATATCTGGTGTGCAAAATTCCTGTTACTTCCAGTACGTACCAGTTAATCATGGACATGACGAGTCAGCCAGACATCCAAATGCCTCTTGTTTATAGACAACTATGACAATGATTCGTAAAGGGAGGCGCGGGGCACAAATCACAGGAGAGCAAATCACATGGTTTTCTCTTTCTCCTCCCTTTGGTCAAAACAATTCCTTTTAATTGCAGTATATTCTGTAACTATAATGACCTCATTCTTGGAGGTGAAAAATAGAGACTCCCTGCTGAGAATTAAATGATCTATTAAAGCAATACTTTCAAACATTTTTAAATTATCAGCTCCAAAATGTGGCATAAATAAAACCCCAACAATGGAAAAGCATGTGTAAATCATGCCACTACGCAGAGAGTGGTACACAAAGCAACTACAGCATATCTTCCATCATTTGATCTTTTCTTGGTGTTCAACACATTCACAAATGATAAACTTAGTAGAAATGGCCTTCCCTAAATAAAAGGTGTGTATATGAGCACAGCATTCCAGGAAAATTCCTAAGGGTCTAGTGGTAATGGTAAGTATTTCCCGCTATAATTCTGCTGAGGTATCTGAAGGAACTTCCTATGAAGTCCAGGAGATTTTGCTGGTGAATTCGATGGAAGCAGTGTCACCTCTGGACCACACAGAGTGTAGTGCTCAGGGAAAAGCCAGGTGACCACAGAAGAGCTGGGTAATTAATATTCATCCATATGGGCAGCAGTGAAATTCCCATCTATAGTTCAGATTAACCCAGGCACCGATCATATTTTAAGAAAGTATAATTCATGTGGAAGTATGTGATGACCTTAAATCTCTGCTATCAGTTTGAGAATAAAAGGATGGCTCAATTATCCTAAAGGTGCAATTTTTCATTCCTCACAAATCCAAAGTCCCAAAGAGCACATGGAAGGCAAGATGGGGTCCTTTGAATACTGTGGCATTGAGGTTAATGGGAGATTTAAATGCACAAGAAATGCAGGATCTGGTCATAAGAGTATTTGAAAAGAATTATAATAGTCATAAAAATGGAAGGATATTTATTTAAACATGCTTCAGTATCTCCTAAGTTCTTTTCCATACCCCTCCCGCAGTAGCTCACTGCTGCTTCTACTCTGAATCTTCCCTTTCTAATTATTCTTTTAAATATTTATTAAAAATTTGCACAGATGGGGAAAAAGCTGAAGATGTGAAACAAAATTAATTTAATGAGGAAAGGACTAGAAGCCTATTATTGGTTTAGGCAGCCTCTTTTCATGCTGTATATTGTAACTAGGAATAATTAATTTCAAAGTCCTTGATCTTTGGGAGCTTTTTCATTAATATTATTATTAATAATAGCAATTCACATTCACTCTCCCCACTTCCCTCTTGCTGGCTCTAAGTACTTCAGTGCCTCCAGGCACCCACAGAAGGCTGGATTTAAAAGCTTTTACTTGCCTAGATGGGCTGTAATGTAGTCAGACTGCTGCAGAGAGATGTTCATGGACCCTAAGGACATCCCAATGGATGCATTGAGTTTGCAGGGCATAAAAGTGCTGAAGCATCAGGAAGCTTGGCCCTGGTGAGCATGGATGTTGTGCAGGGGGAGCTGAGAAGCTTTGGAGCTCAGGCTGCATCTAGAGCTGGAGCACTGCAGCACCCTTCTCACTTCCCACATCTCTGCAACAGCCTGAAACACAAGAGAAACCAGGGTCCTGTGCTGCAAACGTATGACGTGCCAGCACCCCAACTGGCACATGCATGGATCCAACCCTGCCAGCAGCAGCCTCAGCAGATGGGCCTGGAGTTCAGGATGGCCATTTGCCTTGGGGGGGGTGGGGTGGTGGTGTGTGGAATAGAACAGATCTTGACTTCAGTCCCAACACCCAAACAAGCCACTTTGCCACACTCCAGTACAGCGCAGAGCCTACACATGGGTTTTGGACTCCTGTGTTGCCATTTGCTGTTTATGTTATGATAGCAGTTTTCTATGCCAGAAGCCCCTTACCATTACATATGCACCCGTTGCGTAGGGGCTGAGAAAGGACTGCATGAAACACAAAGCATTTCAGTAAGAGTTCAGAAGAACTGGCAGTGCAGCCAGCCACAGACACTGATCAACTGGGGATAAACTATTACAAGTCAGTGTTAATTATTGATGTTATGACCCTTTATTTTAAGTAAGGCTGGAATCCACCTCTTAAGCAAGGGGTCTAAAACACACTGCCGTGTCTGAAATGGACTCTGTGTATCCTCTGGTTGTAAAGATGCTCCATTCCCTGTTAGTGAAGTGGAGCTAAAAGCACTTCAGCATCTCACAAAGTGTTTTCAGGAAAGCACAGTGGAGAACTTACAGCATCCAAGTACCAACACAGCAGGAAGCATAAGTGTGCCCCAGGTAGTTGGCATGAGCTTGCTGTGCACTGCTCCATTTGCTTCCTCTCCAGACAGCTGGAGCAGGTAAGTAATGCACATGCACTCCTCACACTGATGTAACCTACCACCTAGGCTGATGATAAAGAACTGAAAAACTAAGTTAGAGTATAAAACACAGGCCATGGGATGAACACTGCGGTCCCAGGGTGCATCTGAAGAGAGAGGAAACCCATCAAACCCAGGCACCGGACTGCCTGTTGATTCCAGGCTTGGCCAATGACCACTTCAGTGGAATACAAATTGCTCTTTGCCTTGCATTAACTTGTTAATATTAGAGAAATAATTGCCAAATAGAGGAAGCATTGTTTTGCAGGAACTCCTACCATTTTACCCAGCCAACCTTTCCTGTTGTAATGCAAGTAGTGTCTTGAAAGCCAGCATCACTTAATCCATACTGCCAAAACACAACCCTTATCTTAAAATCTGCCCAAACCTAAGATGACTGTACAGCAGATCTGCACATTTTAGTGAAAGAAAAATATTAGTTTTACCAAAACTCCAATTTCACCCCAATTCTCAGACACTGCGTGTGGAGGGGAAGAAAAGTTATAAACTCTCATGTTCTGTTACAGAAAATTTGCAAGATGGCTGCAAAATGCATTTCAATAAAAGCAAAGGCATCACACAGTTGCAACAGAGCATTGTCACCCTCCTTCAGAATGAGGCTGTTTCAACATACTTGTTTGTTCCTGTTTGCTTTGGTGACATTGTTTATTACGCCTTGAGGCAGGATTTCTTTGAGAACAAACTTTCTGTGGGTGTTTTCTCAAGATGCAATATTTAGACCTATTGATTATTCTCCTTTGTAAATGTTTATGCTCTGACTCCCATCACATTTTAATTCAGGTATTTTTGTCAACTGCTAAATAATTTACTCTAAAAAACCTATTTGCGTACTGCATTTCATCACACTGGGTTTATCCATCAGAAATTGAGACAAAAATATTATAAATCCCAAGGTACTTCAGCACTCTCTCGAGAACTAAATCCTGTCATCTTTTGCCTTTGAAACCACAGTCCACCCCCAAACTGATCCCTTCACTCCAAGTTTTTGCAAATTTTAATTAAATAAATACACTTGGAGGGGAAAGAGGAGATGCTGTGCTGTTTCTTTTCCCTGGGCACAGCTAAATTCACCATAGACCAACCAGAGCCCAGTCCAGCACTGCAGACAGGCAGAACTGGTTCCCTTCCTTTGACCAGCCCACAGCTGCAGGTGAAAACAACAGTCGACAATCAGTGCTGCCTGCTGGCAGGTCACTTAGTTGTGACGAGCAGCTACGAACCTTATGAAAAGGCTCCCAACTGGTGTGATTCTGCAGCTAGCTCTTACGGATGGTGTCCAGCTTTACTGACAGGCATTTGTGCAAAACTGTTGTTTCAATTCCTGTGTTCACTTCCTCGCTGTCACCACCTAACAGCCCAGTGCTGAAAAGGTGCTTATTCAGACAGGACACACGCTTCAGTGATAGCTAGAGCTCGCTCAGTCACCTACCTGCAGTGCATTTCATCCACAGTCTATGAGAACAGCAGTCAACCAGTATTAAAACAAAAACATGTGTTGTTGACTGAGAAAATCAGCAGAAGTTGGATGAAATTATATTCTAGCAGCCAACATACTTCTACCAACCTGCTCTCTGAAATGAAGCTGCACTGCTGGGTTTTGGCTTTAGGATAAAGCAGGAAGAGTGCTCCCTACCCAACAAAGGAACTCGGGTCCATCATGAAAAGAATTCTGACCTTGTGCCCAATTCCACTGGTTTTCAGTCCCATGGGGCTCCTTGGCAGAAGAAAGCAAGACCTGAAGAGTTGCCACCTTTATGTTTTTGAGCACCTCCCAGCAGGTTCTACTCAACCCAACTGCTCCATACAGGAGCATACTGATAGCTGGGAACCACAGTACGTAAGTAGTAAAACCACAAATCCATTATGTAAGATCCTGTTCATCAATACTTCATGACTTTATATTAATGAAAACATTTGCGAGAAAGACATACTTGCCAGAATGTGCATCCCATACGTAGCTGTGAAAAAGCCACTGTGATCCAGCCAAAACACCCTGCTCTAACACCTCTTCAATCCGTTGCATGCTTTTGCTTACCAAGAGGAAACCCTGCAGGACAGGAATTCACATTTATTCATTCTATTTGTATCCTTACCCACAAAGTAAATTAGAACTTTTTACTACCACCAGAGCTGTGATATGGTTTGGAACTGGGATCCAACAGGACTTCAATCCAATGACTGGTATGAGTCAGACGCTCCTGGCCTGCCTCAGGTTGGAAGAAACTGGAGAAGTAATGATTTCTATAGACATAGAAGGTGGCATCTTGTTTAAGGTTGCTGTGTGATACCAGGACATGCCTTACTTCCATTAATTACCTTTTTCTGGAGGAGATGCATAACCACAAAATGTCTGTAGCACTTCTCAGAAGAGTTGGGTAGTAATGCCATTTCTTCAGACTTCACGCACATGAATGGACTTTGAGAGAGCTCTATCAAGTTTCAAATGGAAGCATCATTCTCTATTCCCAACCTATGTATCAGCGTGTAAATGCTGCTGAGTCAAACCAAGCTCCACAGATCTGCTACCTGCAGTGACTGCATAGGAGATCTTGTGCTTTTGAGCTCCTACTGGTATGAAACATGCTACATTAAAAATCATCTTCGCTCTGATGACCAATAATCATCCATTTACCTTAGATGTAATTCTCCCTCTCTTTGATAGCTGAAACCAACCACTGTTTTAGCTGCCTCACTTCACGACTTACCTGTTTCACTGAAACACTGTTTTAAACACTCATGTACACTCCAGACTTACAGAGTCAATGTGCCAGTGTAATTGCCAGACAGCCACCCCCTTTTTCACCAGCAATCTTTATAACAGGCAAAGTCAGCTGAAAAAGAACAGTTGGCACAGCTAAATCATACCTTTAACTCAGTGCGAAGACTTTAAATGCAATGATAAATGAAAGAAGTGGTGGCAAAGCAAACCAACAATGTTAACATTTGACTTTTCTAAGCATTCAGAATTTTATCACTAGTTCACGTGGGGGTTTTTTTGCAGACAGTTTTTACTTTGTATACCTTGTTGCATAAAGCTATCCTTAACAAGATATATTACCTAATGATGCTGCTCTGTTCCACTCCTGAGTAGGATTGCAGCTATAAATTTCACACCATCTGTGCACTCTGTGCAAAGGCTTCTGACAGGATCCCATGACCAGGAAAAACAGAATATGGAGAGATAGTGTCATTCCATTTGACAAACTGACTGGTATCACTGTCAGCGTAACAGTCCCAGATCTGCACAGAAGAGAACAACATTGATTGTTAACATCAAAAGGGTCAAGATACTTTAAATATTTATGGCTCTGGGCTGTGCTGACAGCTCTTGATGCCTTCTCAGAGCTGATCACTCCAAGCTGATACGTTTCTTCCCAAAGTTGTCCCACTAAATCTGCAGTGGTTTCTGACACTGACATATTTATTTCCTGTGCTACTGACAGCTTTGCACTGCAATGAGCCAGCACTGCACCTCACTGCTCCAAGGGGGGCACATCTGAAAGCTCTGTGCTTGCCTCTGCTCTCCTCTAGCTATAACCAAGCATTCCTTTCCATAGGGGAGGGAAAATTGTCAGCGTCGGTAAAAACACAGGAAACCAGCAGTTGTTACACAGAAAAGAGGTGGCTTTCTATACAGAAAAGAAGTTTTGTACATCTACTTTTTCCAAAGGGGATGAAAATTTGTGGAAAACTTCACTATCCCAAAATTCAGGGTTGTTGGCATTTTTTTTTTTGCCCCCTCTAAGTGATAAAATTAATTTCAAGTGAGACTTAAGCCCCAGCTCAAGGCTAAGTTTGTACATTCCCAAAGACTGCATGACTGGTAATGTGATTCCAGTATTTAGGATGTGCACGTGAATAAAATGATTAGTGTAGCATTCAAGGAACACAAAACAAAGCCACGAATATAATAAATGCCAGCAAAAACTCTTTGCTGGAGACCAGCTCTTGTTTAACAAACCTGAATTTGTCTTGCAGTTGATCACAGGGCCAATAGTGCAAACTCCTTCATTTATATAAAACCTCTAACTTAGCACCTGAGACTACAGCATGACTAAAGCACACATTCCCAAAAAAAACCTGGAAGCCCAAACGTGACTCCAGCTGGCTATCACTTGGAGCAGCGCTTTGAGTCTGGACTGCCACCACCTTCAGTCGGTTTCTCTCATCTCCTTTAGGAAGCAGTTCTAACCTCACCTGCCCACTCAGCTTCCCCATCCCCTCAGTAATGTTTTAATTCCTGCGCTTAAGCTTGTGCACAAAAAGACTGACTTGAAGTTCTCTGCATTTGCCAACTGAAAAGGCTTAAGCAAAGTTTCCCCACCAGTTCCTCCAGTGGGGGAATTAGTAACAATGCTGACTGATTCTCTGGTCTGCATGCAGAAGAAAGCAATTTCTTTAGAAAACCAAACTCAAGATTACCAGGTAACAGTTAATTTCCTCATTAACTGCACAATATCTTCTTTACATTACTGGAAATAAGGTTAGGGGAGGGAAATGCTTTTGTGCATTAATGACATCTGGTACCAGTAATTTGCAGTTATTTTGACTGGTACAGTACTTAAATGACTAACAACACATAAAACTCGGTGAGCTAATAGCATTCTGTGGCAGCAAGAAACGCACTTTGTCAAGATTATACTTCCACAGGACCAGATTAATTTAATTACAATTAATATTTTTGTAGTAAATGGCACCAACAGACACACATGGCAAATAATTTGCGTATAAATTACTCCCACTCCTGCTCTAGATGTTATCAGTTCCAAAACACTACTTACAACTGTGCGAATTCCCTGTCACTCTCAATCGTCGTGCATGGAAATGTGGGCAAAATTTTGTTGAAATAATATCTATCTTCTGCAAATAACATGTGTCTCATGTTCCCTCAATGGCTGCAGACTGGGCAGAAAGCAAGCAGCGTTTACTGTAACAAATATCCGTGTTCACTCTTGGCAGGACATCCCTTCCTCAGGTAAGCAGGAAATATCATGGATCTACATTACCAGAAACAGCATACGTCTGAAGTTATTTTGTTAAGGGTTCTTTGGGGGAAAAAAAAAAATATGAAATCCCAGACTCATTTGGGTTGGAAGGGACCTTAAAGCTCATCCAGTTCCAACCCCCTGCCACGGGCAGGGACACCTTCCACTAGAGCAGGTTGCTCCAAGCCCCTGTGTCCAACCTGGCCTTGAACACTGCCAGGGATGGGGCAGCCGCAGCTTCTCTGGGCCCATGTGTTCACCACAGACACATGTAGAGGTGTGGGCCTGGCTGCACGCACGCGCCAGGCAGGGTAACAGCACCGGCTGCCCGTGGATCTGCAGGCTGTGCCCAGGACTCCCCCCAACAACTGCCCGGGGCTCCACCTCAGCTCCAGCCCAGGCCTCCAGCCCTGCCCAAGATGTGCCATCGCTGGGCCTGTCCCCAGCTCGACCCCTGAGCATACGTTAGGATTTCCATGAATGACCATGGGCCTGGTTGGTGCCTTCACTCTCTAGCTCTTCCCATCCAGCCCCAGTGCTCTGGGGCAACCACTGCCCACCCTATGCTGCCACCAGCCCCAGCTACTGTCTTGCTCTGCTCTTACTGCTTCCCAACATGGGAACGCTTTACCAGTTTAGACATGCAAAAGAACACTCTCCCATGGGGGGTCCAATGGGAGAAGTCGGCTCTCACTGCAGGCTTTGGTTCAAAGCCTGTTTTAACCCATTAACTTCATGCAGGAACACTGTGTTTGAGTCCCTTTTTTCTAATCTGGTTAAGACATGTTGAAGTCTGAGAGGGGCAAAAAGGGCAGACACATAGAAAACATATGACTGTACGAACGTTCAAGGAGTAATTTCATGTCATTTTTGTGTTCTTTTCCTGTCCTCTGCCTTCTTTCTATTGTGTTTTAAACAAGAGAAGCTCCTTTTCCTACCTTAACCCTGACTGCAAATTATCTCTGGTTTAAGTTTGTTTGAGATACCTAAATTAGCACTTTAAAGGCTACAGCAGGTGAACTGACACCACCTCATGACAGCTCCTCTCTGCTATCATGCCAAATTTTTGTATTATTAATGCTGGAGACGCCTCCACTTCAAAGATTTCTATGATGCTTCAAGGAGCAGAGTCTCATGTACACACCTGAAATCCTTTCATGATGGTTTATACACAGATCAGCAATATTAACTGGAAGGTGCTTCCTAACCTAATGCCATTTGGCATTCAGATTTCAACACCAAACAAAATCCATTCCACACAGAAAATTGCTAGTTAGATTCCATCAGCAAGCCTGTTCTTTGAGGTAGCAATGCAAAGCAGCATCAGGAGAAAAGAAATCAAGAGAGAAAAACTTGAACAAATTCAAATTGAGCCAGGTAAGAAGCCCAGCACCTCCCAGGCTGTATTCTGCATTCATCGAGCACGTCGTCCCAGTCATCAAATCTAGAAGTTATCAGTATTACCACCATGTAGCAGACAGGAAAATTCAACACTAGCACAACCATGCAACTTATCTGGAAGACAAAAACCGAGGGGGAAGGCATTAGAGACTATTCAGTATTTCCTGGGAATTATAGGGCATGACCTACCACGGATTTTCAAGGTTTGAATGTAGGATTTTAATGTGGGAAATAAGAGTTACATGTGATAAAGCTGGATGAATTCCTATGATCCCTTATTCAACAGAGATTCATAATCACTTCTCATACCTTATGTCTTACTCCTATGTAGAAAAATTCAAGAAGATAACTACTCGGAGAGCATAATTGCTTTTTGTAGAAGTTACTCAGTGATTCACAGGAAGCCAAGTTGGAGATTAACACCCAATGAACACAATTATCTTCAACTTCTCCAGCATTTCTGTACTCCAAGATTGCTCATTTCATACTCAATTGCTCAACTGTGGTGATATCACACTATTAAGAATATTTTGCCCACAGAAAATAACGAGAGGAAACCAGAGCTCCTCTGAGTAACTCTTAAATTTAGACACCTAATTCAATGATGCATCCTTCAAAGCTGTAGAAAGCAAAGGTTTCCCTCACCTGGAAACACTGAATGCAGTAAACAACAGTGATTTCTAATCCTTAACACTGTGTTTGTTATCAGTAGAGCCCATTCCCTCACAGTAAAAGGCAAGTTTTAACACAATACCTTAATACCTGAAGCAGGCCTACAGAAAAGCTGGAGGGGGGCTTTTGGCAAGGGCATGTAGGGACAGGACAAAGGGGAATGGCTTTAAACTGTCAGGGGAGAGATTTAGATGAGCTCTTAGGCAGAAGTTCTTCCCTGTGAGGGTGCTGAGGCGCTGGCACAGGGTGCCCAGAGAAGCAGAAAAAAAGAGGGGGAAAACCAAACTCACAAACCCTTCCTGCAGAAGTTCCAAGACTCCTGAAAACACTGGCCACATCAGAGGCTGGAACTTGAGCTGTCTCTCTGCAGAGATTTCTACATGTAAACAATTCAGTCCACTGTAAAAGCATCATTTTTCTTTCATAAATATGCACACAAATTACTCCTTACAAAACAGCCAGCTCAGTGCCTTCACCTTCCAGCCTGCCAAGGTGGCTTACTTTTAGAGAGATAAACAAAAGAGAACAATAGGACATAATTGCCTTACAAATGGCTTTACAGAGTAATTGTATCATCAGTCCTGAGTGTTTCCAGCTTCCAGCGTTCTTTTGAATACATTTTTGTTAGGAACTAAGTGGATATCACTACTCACATAGCAGAGAGTATATGACTTTACTCCAGTTCCCCACAGCTTACTGAAAAGTGTGCAATTTCCTGCCCCACTGTCCTTGGAGGAACACACAACAGTTCCTCCTGCATACAGCTCTGCAGTAAACATGCTCCCAAAGCTTTATACCTTGAATTTTATCTGCCCGGATGCAGCCATTTGCAGTCAGAGGACTTCCAAACAAGTCTGCCTACCAACCAAGACTGAGATCAGCCTCAGAAGGCCAGTAGGACACAGGCTCCAAACTTCTCTACAGGTCTGGATGTACTCTAGGTCCATGATTCACGGCTTGTACAGACCCTGCAGTCATCTGCGCATCCCCCTGTGCATCCAGTTTCCCCTTTCACTTCAGCTTCTGGGTAAGGTCATCCACAACTGTGTTAGCACATTATCAGAGGTTATAAAAGACACATCTGCAGCTACTGTGACCATCTGTTACCTTCTAGTCAACTACAACACATAGTAAAACCCATCTGATTAGCCAAAGAGAGAAGGAATGAAATCAGTTCAACAACTGCTTCCTCTCACAATGTTTACTTGTAGAAGACCATTTTTCCCCCCAACACTACTAGCTATGAAGCAACATTGACATGAATTATTCCTATTTCTCAGTGTCCTTGTCCTTCTAAACATTTCAGCTTAATATTTTGAATGTAAATCCTATTTAGCTTATTGGGACCTAGAGCGAGCTGCTAAAGCTACTTCTGACTTACAACACGCTATAGTTGCCTTTGCTGTGGCTTCCTCCCATACATGGAACACCTTAGCTAATATCTCTGTAAAGGCTACCCCTTTTTATAGCACTTAAGCAGGACAGGAATAAACACCTTATTACTAAAGTAATGTACAATTCCACAGGCTGGTCGTGCCAGCACTGAAAGCAAGAAGCTGAAGTTCCCTCGCGATTATTCAGTGCACAGACAGAACGTCTTCAGATCCCAGTTCTATCTCCTGAAGCCACCTTTGTCAGAGATCCCAGTTACCACCTCACTTCAACAAAAGAACCATATTAATCATGTGCAGCTCATCATGACATAACAGCCAAATTGAATAATAGGCTGCACTTTATAATCTCCTAAAATTGATAAGCTATACACTGCTTTAAGAAGAGAGCAAGCATCATCTGCATACAAATCCTTTCTGGAGAGAATACAGATACCACAGAACCATGGAACAGTCAAGGTTGGAAGGGACCTCTAGAGATGATTTAGCCCAGCCCTGCTCAAGGAGGGTCAGCAGAGCAGCTGCACAGGCCCTATCCAGTCTGGCTTGGGCTATCTCCAAGGACACATCCCCATCTCTGCTGCAGTGGGGAGCTCAGCACTGGACACAGCCCTCTCAGCAGTGCTGCACAAAGAGGATCATCTCCCTCAACCTGCTGCCTACACCCTTCCTAATGCAGTCCAGGACACACTGGCCACCTTTGCTGGCTTGTGCCCAACTTCTGGCCCACATGGACCCCCGGGGCCTTTTCTGCCAAGCTGTTTTCTTGCCCATCAGCCCCTAGTCTATACGATACATGGGGTTGTTTCTTCCTGGTTGCAGGACTCAGGATTCTGAACTTCACCATCTGAAGCTTGCTGTCTCCAAGGACAACCCCCAAACACACGCGTCCAGCCAGTTCTTCCTTGTTTTTAAGCATGAGGTCCAGCAGAACACCTCCCCTTGTCAGCTCCTTGATCATCATGGAATCATAGAATGGTTAGGGTTGGAAAGGAATCATCAGGAATTTTTCAGCAATGCACTTCAGAAACCACCTGGATGGCCTGTGTCTTGCTAGGTTGCCCTTCCAGCGGATATTGGGGTGGTTAAAATTCCCCATGAGGACAAGGGCCTTGTGAATATAAGGATTCTTCCAATTACATGAAAAAAGCCTGACCTATTTCTTCTTCCTTATCAGCCAGTCCATGGCAAACACCCATCACAACAAGGCCTATGTTGTCCACCTGCTAATCCTGAGCCACAAACTCTCCCCTGCCCTCAAGGCAGAGCTCCATGCATTCCTGCTGCAGCTTTTTCTGGCCACCCCCCAGCCTGACTTTCCTAAAGGGCTTGTATCATCCATTGCAGCAGCCCGGTTGTGTGAATATCTTAGTACGTCTCTGTGATCCCAATGAGGCCACAGCCATGGCTCCCAGGAGGGAGAGCACATGCTGTCCTCTCAGCAACTCTTTATTTGTATGTTCAAGTCATTTTTACAGCAATTAACTAAGACCCCTGGGGTACATCTCCCTCAATCACAGGCTAAAAATGCCTCACATGCACTGCTTAATATAGCTTGTACCTGACAGGTATGAACAGAGCCATTATATTGTCACATGCAGTCCTCCGAAGCCATTAATGTAGCACAACATGAGTGACGGTAGCAGAGGCTTCGTAAGGTGCAGGGGATGGAGCACTGGAAGGTTAAGGTGAAAACCATTTTGGGGACAGATGAGCTGAATCACTGTTTACACAAACAGCAATCCCCGAACACACATCAAGGAACAGCTGAAGCTGGAGACCCAGCAGGGATTCTGCCTCATCAAACTTGCCTGCTTTGCAGACAGGGTATTTTTAGCACACCATAATTAAGACACTGGAGCAATCCCTGCAAAACTTCTGGCATTGTAGTTGGTTCCTCCTCCTGCTGACAAGACAAGCACAAGCTGCATCACCTCCGCTCCGCTACGAGAACAGGAGCTCTCAAGCCACCCTCAAGTTGTACATTCCTTGGTGTTTATCCAGAGGGAATGGAAAGCTAAGAAATAACCTACTTGGTAATTACAATTAATAGCATTTACCTCTTACTGAGAGCTTTACATTTCTTACATGTTTTCCAAACACTAATTACTAAGGGAGGAGGGGGGGAGGGATGTCACTGCATTAATGTAGAGAAACGAGTATGCTGTGACATACTCATTAATGTCTATGTGCCATTCTCAGAGACCTTCCCAGCTGAAGTCCACTCCCATCTTTCTATATAATGGAATGTCACAAGAGCCCAAATCACTCACTGCCCCTCAGTCCTCCCCTCAGCTGTCACAGAGGCCTTGCACTCAAGTTAACAGTGACAGAGTTGAACAAGGGCATGCTTGAAGCAGTTGGTGTTAGCAACACAACACTGAGCCCCCATCCAACTCTACCTACAGGTCAGCAGTGTCTAAAGATGATGAGCTCACCAAAAAGCAGAGTGCTTTAGCTTCCAGTAGTGAGAGAGCAAATCAGACCATCATTTAGTAACAGAAATTCTTGATGAGGGCAGCAATAGCATCTATTCCTGTACAGTGTTATTCACCCAACCCAGCAAGGCTCCAGGTCAGTGACAGCCAAATCTGCCAGGGCACATCCAGGAAAGGCTATATTACATCTTATATCTGCCTCATTACCAACACCCTTTCCCCAAGCATCTGCTACTTACCACTCCGAAAAAGGTTAAACTTCTGTCTAACCTCACAGATACACCTGCATGTCCTAAACCATATCCAAGACAAGAAGGCTGTTCAGTTTTCCCATAGGCTCTCAAGTGCAAAGATTAAGGGCAAATTATACAAACTGAGCCAGATACTTTTATTCTGGCTCACACAAAATCTCTTTACACATGATCTGACAACAGAAAATGGCACTTTAAGCTGTATTACAAAGGAAACTCTTGTAAAATCTCTCTTTCAATATCTTGTCAAAATCAGCATGCTCTGTGACTAGACAACTGTCAGGGTGATCTATAGCCCCTAGCTAGCACTGTAATATAAGCTAAATTGCCTGAGTCACAAGCAATGATAAAGTCATTCTACAGGAAATTGGAAATCAATTCTTGTCATCACTGTACATAACTTCTTTATCAGAGTTTCAGTTCACCAGTGTAATGCAAGGGAAGGAAGCTGGGAACTGACAATCATGACAAGTTGAACAGTCACACACACACCTTTAAGCGCACAAGTTCTGTTTCTGGAATAGTCCTTTGCACACACTGATAGTGTGAGCAGCCACACCAGGTAAAATACCTGAGGTTAATGGTGGTCACACACCAGTAAGCAGAAAAGCCTGTAGGTTCATCTTACATTATGAGGACTACCTACAGTGTTTCAGATTTGAGCCTGGAAATTGAGGCCATGGCTAGCAGAGTGTTCTTTGTGCAGCGAGTCCTGGCAGAACAGAAGGGCCAGCCTTCTGCTAAACACTGGTACTGGGAGATTCCTTCATAATCATGATCAGGGTGCTTCAGAAACCAGGGAAGCAATATCAGCATTAGCAACCTTATTCATGAGGTTTTTTACCTGCAATGCTTTTGATCAAGAGCCAGTTGCTGGAATCAAGTGGTTAAGTCAGCTTTTGTTTTCAAACTAAGGAGGAACCAACAGCTTGATTCACAAAACTAAGAGGAAAAAAGAATGCAACATGATGTTATTCTGAAAGCACGCAATCACCTTTCTGGCAATGATGTTATTCTTCACAGGTGCTCTACTATGCTTCATTTTACCTGGACTCACCATCTAAAGTCATTAAAATGAAATAAAAAATTTGTAACAAAACATCCGCAATTAAATGAAATTCTCTGTGAAGCAAAAGAAAACATTTTCTATTTGCACTTCTTATACTACCCTGCACAAAAGCAAACTTGTGGAGCGTCCAAATACACACAACAAAACCACAGCCATTTCTTTACACATACTCTCTTTCGACTTCTTAACACTGAGAATCCGGGATGCAGGAATACAATCAGCGTGTGCGGACTCCAGCACAGCATGTTTCTCATCTCAATGCAGAAGCCCTAACCTAAAACAAGGACTCCCTTCAAAGCACAAACTCAAATGAAGTCTAATATAAAGTGTCAGGAAGTTTTCTTTCCTACTCTCTGGCTTGTTTGGGACAAAGTGGTTTCTTCACAAAATGAATGTTTGTTACTACACTACCCCTGAGGATTCCTCCTTGTGAAAGGAGGAGAGCAGCACTTTTCCATTCAGCAGAGCACAGCCCACGAAGCAAACAAGCCATCCCACACCAGTGAAGGACCCAGCACTCACCACACTGACCTGCAAAGCCTGGAACACCCTACACAGAGGGGCTGGTCCTGCTTGGAAAGCTGTGGCTCAGCACTGGCTGCAACAATGCTGGCACTGATCAGGCAAGCGGAGAGCCAAGGTGCTATCAGAAACCAACCCAGAAACTAAATGCCATAATCTTGTGTAAGTTAGCTGAATTGAGTTTACATAGGCCACTAGTCTTTTATCCTTACAGCCCTACAGTTCTAAGTGTGATATTGTTTATGTTATTGTAACTCCACCTGGACAAAAACACATTTATCAACTTTTGAAGAGTATGAATGCTTCCCAGCTCTTCTGCTCCACTATTCAGAAATAAGATTGTTCCATGTTCATTTGTTGATTTTCATGTAGAGAGAAGTTCGGAAATGAATGCATGCTTTGTGGTGGAATAGCTGTAAAATTTCTATCATTTCTGAAGAAAAATACATTTTTCTCCTTTTTTAAAAGCTGAAATCCACAATGTTATAGAATGATTTGTGTTGGAAGGGATCTTAAAGCTCTTCCAGTTCCAACCTCCTGCCACAGGCAGGGACACCTTCCACTAGACCAGGTTGCTCCAAGCCTGGTCCAACCTGGCCTTGAATATACCAGAAAGACACCCACTTCCAGTGACAAAGTCTTACTCAGGTTAAAAAACAGTATCCACCTTTAACAATACGTCATCATTCACTAATTATTCACTAAACTATTGAAATCATTTAATCTGGTAGATAGAAACGTAGTCATGTGTGTTTGTTTACCAGCATTACATCGTTTTGAATCCTTGAACCAGTTAAGGGGCTTTTAATTAAGACACGCTGAATAAGAAGGGCATGAAATGTAACATTTAATTTGCAGAGTACGGTTACACGATGTGTACTCCTTTGTGACAAAGCCAGCATGAGAAATTCCTGCTCTGCTCCACCTCTCCCTTCTTGTCCCCATTATGATGCTGCAGTTTTCTGCTCCTCCCTTCAGCTGCATTGATATAATGACTGTCGTGAGATAAGTTCATCACTGCAATAATCTGGGATATCATTCGCTATCCTTGCAATAGTATTGGAATTCTTTCAATCGTTTCCAGTGTAGCTTCCCATAAACATCCCACTGCAAATGCAGCAAATGCTGATCTGGAAACAGAAGTGACTTGGTAAATTATAACCCAGTGCTCAGTGTTCATAATGTACCATTCCACTAATGCTGTCCTGGTTCATTATGGGCTGCCACATGGTCCTAACAAATTAATCCAGTATGACACAGCTTGCTCTTAACCTGCACTGCACAAGCTGACAGTTGAATACCCTGGCTCTGAAAGAGCCAAGACGAAAGGTCACCTCAGTCCTTTACCAGGTTAGGAAATGTTTGCTGGCGTCTTCTCTGGCAGCTCACACCTTTCCACAGTCTGAATCAATCTGGAGGTGCCAACAAACATCTCAATCATCACAGAAAGATGTCCAATGTTGAGGAAGAGTGGCCAGCTCAAACTGGAGATTTTGCACCAGCAGACACTCCATTCTTGACCTGCGCTCTTGCACAAACAGAAAGAACATCCTTAGCTACCACAAAGCACCAAGTCTAAAGAATGGGTAGGTAGTGACAACCAGAGAGTCTGGAAAACCTGTAAAGGTCTGCAGAGAATGAAAAATCAGATGCCAACAGCATCTGCCAGCCAGCAGCTGCAAGCTTACAACCATCTTGCAACAGGCAAAGGCAGAACTGTACTGCTTGCTAGGATGTATTATGCACACAGACAGAAGGTATGAAGTGATCCAAAAAAATCTAACAGTGTTAGAAACAGCTCAAGCAATAGGGGGTTATTGCTATGAAAACCAACTGAAGCAGCAGCCAGTGGAGTTAATTATATTCATTACTGGATTCCAATCCTCTCCCCTCCTTTCCCTCTTCAAACTGAGGCTTACTTTACAGCAGCAGTTAAAGAATCCAGGAGTGAACTATGCCCAACAAAAGTTTTGCAAGTCATGAATCTTCTCCATAACTGCCATCATAACCATGGGAAAATATTTTATAACTGCAATAATCCCCTTTAAAGGGGATTATCCAAGTTAACAGCCATGACTGAACAGGAACTGGTCCTACCTTTGTTTCAGTCCTTAATTTAGACACTTTGTTAACAGGTAGTTATTGCTGAAGCACGGTGAATTTTCCTCGGTAAATCATTTTAAATAGTGTTTCCCCATATATTAAAAGGCCTGAAAGAGAAGTTCAGAAAACCAATAAACTTAAAAGTACGGAAAGCTACAGACACAGAGAAATCTTTTATCAATGCACAGCACTGTAGTGAGACACAACCCGACATGAAAAAGTAATTTGCATGTTTACTGATGCATTGTGGCTATTTGCTTTAACACAAGCTGTTAGTTACGCTGCACTGATTCATTTAAGTTCTGATGATTTCTCAAAGTTTTAATTAGTTCTGAAGAAATGTTTTATGCAGAAGTCACAAGTCACCATGTAGTAAACCTTCCCCTCCCTTCTTCCTGCAACTCAAAACCTCATGGGAAAGGTCCTGCAGATAAGACTTGTGCAGAGAAGGCTAACACTCCTTCAGCAGCAAGCTGCAGCACCTCCCCGGCTGCCACATGCACCCTGCATTTTTTAGCACCCAAAGTACTTGACAAAGACAGCACATTTATCCATGTTTTACAGATGAAGCCAAGCTGCAGAGAAATCATTTCTTATGGACTGATAGCCATGGTAGCATCAAGGAAGAAAAAGAAAGATGAGAAAAAAGAGAGGAAAAAAAAAAGAGAGAAAGAGAGAGAGGAGGAGAGAGAGAAAGAATTGGCAGCAAAGGTTTCCTGAGTTGGATGGATAATGCTGAAAGCTGGCTTTGGTGCGTATGATTTGATGAGAAGATGGACTACCTACAAGCTTCAGTGTGATAGTTGTTTCTAATTCTACAAAATAAAGCAATTGAAGTCTATTCTTGTGACCATGCATCTGGTAGGTGCTATTTTCATTACACTTAGGTAGAGCAAACCACTCTCAAATGTTTAAAAGCCAAATGTTTAAGTGCACGTCATACATATGCTTTTATCATCCTCTACAAGATCTCCAACATTTGAGTAACATCTAATCCTTGTTTCCCCATTTCCACATCCAGGTTGTGTTTAGGACCAGAGCAGCAGAAGGGAGAAAACCAGCTCATGGCTTGTTGTCTGTGGCCTGGTGAGAAGGAAACGCAAGATTCGTCTGGCAAAAACATTGCAGTTCTGCAAGAATTCAATTTCTGCATCAGAACTACTAAAATACTGTAATTTGAATAAGCAAGCACCTACTTTTTCAGACACTCATTCAAAGTGAACTAAACATTTATGTTCTGCCATTACTGTTAAAGATGACCACTCATACATTTTCACAGTTTGGATACTTGGTGGTGCTGGAAAGCTCTGAGTAGAGGAAGAGTGTATCCCATGACACACAAAGAGCGAATGACAGTGTTCTTTGGTAAGTGTCTTTACAACTTTTTTAGTCTGAAAACATGCATTTTATGTCAGCCACAGTAGCAATCACAATTTGCACACTGGCTACACCATTGAATGTATTCCTGACCTCAGCACACAGGATCCAGACAGAACCCCTCCTTCACCCCCTCCTCTTTTCCCACTCCAATGCAAAGTTTCTTCAGTTTTTCTTGGATCTGTCCTGACAAGTCTTATTGCCTGCTGCTGTAAGATAGCGATACCAATACAATGCTGGTTTTATCTAAACCACCCATCCTGCAATTTAATAGGTGATTCCGGGATACTGAATTTCCAATCAAATACAGATTAGACCAGGCATCCCTCCGGTCCCATTTATTGTTATTAAGATATAATATACAGTTCTCTTTATTTACCAGTTCTTACCACAACAGTGGCATACTTCATTCACACAGTGATTTGAAGTATAACATTTAAACGGTTTAAGTCGCTTCTTCCCCAGTAAGCGACATGAAATTAATTCAAATTGCAGTGTGCAGAAAAAACACAGTGTGATCACAGGGTTTAGCCTATCCTGCAATAATCCCATCAGCTCGCTCTTTGTTTGCCACATTTCCATTCAGGAACCTGGCATCCCTCTGTCTACAACAAGATATTGAAGTGCCCACAGCCTGTTACATCCAAGTTCGTCAGCACAACTGCACAGACATCTCTTAGCAAACATCAACTACTGGCTCAAGTTTTTGGTGGTTTTTTACCTTAAAGCAAATTCTCTCCTCACATTTCCATCAGCAGGAAATCATTGCTATGACTTCCACTATGGAATCACATAAAATATCTATACATTGGCAATATCATCCAAAGCACTACTATTACATGCTCTAAAGATGATGTTAAGCGTTACTGGTTTATCCTTTAGGCGTATTCCCGTAATTGCTGACAGACTAATTATTGTACCTCTCATTCCTAAGGCTCCAGCAACCGCAGTGAACTCCAACTCTGAGGGACATTTCGCCTTATATTTCTGAAACTTTTCCCATTTCCACAGATTCCACAGTCAATGCATGAACGTGGCAGAGCAGACCCTCTGTGCTGGTACAGTGACACTTGTAAAATCAGGCTCAGAAGATACTGTCTGACTCGCAAAGCACTTGCAATGGGCTCTATCTTTTTAATCTTAAATAAAGACCTCTATTATGATCTGGACTCCATAATTCTTTAGAGTCCTGCTGAACCTATGCAAACAGCCTGTCCTTGTGGGTGTATTGGCTAATCTGCATGTGCATACTCAGTGCCATCCTATCTATCTGTTTTCAATAACCCAAGCAACCCAATTAATGAAAATCCTAGATCAAAGTGAAAAAGAAAGCAAAGGGCTGATGGTCCTCACCGGTGTGAAAGAAGACCAGAGGAAACCCCATGTGATGCTTCTTTGTCACCACAGAACACCCAAAATTTCACACAGCTACATTGTACTTGATTTGTCCAAGCTCTGAACTCATTAAAGCTGATAACAAACACAGCAAGATTATTAGATGAAGTAATAAATCAAGAAGCTGAGCATTCAACAGCCATCCTCTTGGCAGCCCTTCCCCCAGCTGCCAAAGGAAACCCAACAGGACAAACCCATCTGATGGCACACTTGACTGACTGTTACAGTGCTATTGCATCCCAAATAAGAAAATAAGCTTCATGCTGCAACAGTTCCACTAAAACCTTCTTAACAATGCCCTGGGTACTACTTGATTCTTTACAGTCAACTTTGGTTGAGATATTGTGAACAAGCACTGACTGCTCACGGATAAACCCCTACAGACAGTTAAAGGAATTCAGGAGGGATACAAAAAGCTTAGCTGGGAAATTTAAGGTACCACTGAGATACCCAAGTACAGTATTCAGTGAAACTGCAATATCCTTAATTATCTACATTCCTCTATCATTGCTCTGTGCTCTGTACTTAAGAATCACACAAAAAACTGCATGGTGTAACTGAGCCTCACCTGCCTGTGTATATATCAAGCAAAACCAATCATTTAGGACCTTACCCTGCTTATGCAGCTTTTCACACTGCTCTGCTAAAAGCAACATGATGGCAATTACTGAATGCCATCACAGGGCTCACAAGCGACTACAGAAAACACTATAATGACACATGATGGTAGTTAAACCATTCACATTTACCAACTAGAAGCACACAGATGGTCAATTGTTGAAGCCTTGCTGATGAGTTGCTTGCTAAGCCACTGTAACATACTCACTCAGGGTCTTAGGAATAAATGTGGAGAGTTCCCACTGGAAAAAAATCCAGGAGGCTTGTGTTCCTAATCGCTTTGGATGCTTGTGGTTACCAAGCCTCAGTAGGAACTGTGTTGCTCTGCGATGCTTCAAAGAAAAGGTACCAGGTATTTTCCTAATGCTCCCACACACCATCTTTAACACCATGTTGCATCCCATTGCTGCACCATGACCATCTTCTGATGGTTATTAGCTCCTGTGGTATTCAACATGTCACTTGGACACAACATGCTGAGGTTTGCAGAGGCTAAAGGACGAGTCACAAACAGTTTTACAGGACACTTTCCCTCTCCATGTGCTGGAGCTCACTCTGTGCATACACCACAGTAGTACAGAGCACTCAAAGGTGAAGATTAACCCAAATCCCATAAGAACTGACGCTGCAGCACCAGCCATTCCTCACCACGGGTTTTGGTCTATGGAGCAGAAAGCAGTTTTCTTTCCACATCACTGCAAGTCATGGCCAGGAGTCCCAAGTGACACAGCACTGCAGCGCTAACACTGCTGACGTATCCAGCTAGAACCAAAGCTCAATAATAGCCACGTCAAAATATTCTATTTACTGGTGGGGAGAATTTCAGTGAAACCACAGCACCATCACCTGGTGAAACGCCTGCACTGCTTTCGGCCCTTCCCACCAGCGGTGTGAGCATCAACATTTTAGCACCTATCCCAGCATCTCACAGGGTTTTACATTCTATTATAACACATTCATGTAATTATGTTTACACTGAAAAAAGTAATTTGCTCAGTATTGTTTTTGCCATTTTACCATTGTTTTCTCCATCTTCCTAGCGCCAGTTCCATTAAATCCTCCTTTTCCCCAAGTCTCACAGGAGAGCTGTTGCCTCTAACTGGATTTAACAACCATTTTGATGAAGCAAAGCAAGGACTTGAGAATGTCCATCTGCCATCCTGGGTGAGGGCTCTGACAACTCGGCTTTGGAACAGTTACAGCGATGCATCTTATCTTCAGAAGACTCAAAACTAGGAACTCTTCTTAAAAGTTTTAACAAAGCCAATATCCTTCAGAAAACGTTTTTTCCTCATTTTGAGAAGCCAGCATTTTCTAACATAAAAAGAAGTCACTGAAAAGATCACAACCAGCTCCAATTAGTATCCTAAATTATTATCCTAAATTATTATCCTATTCCTCTGGGCACCTTGGGGGAAAGTAATTCCATTGTGTTCTGCAAACATGTTCAAACACACTGCTCTACCCTTTCCCTTACTTGGCTGCTCTGTGTTTGTGCAGTCTCCTGAGCTGGCAGCAGCTCAGTGCTTCCATGGCAAAGGAAGGGGAGAACAGGCTGTATTTGCTACCTGTGGGAGGTAACACATGCTCCCCCTTTGGGAGACTGAGCTGTCTCAGCAGCTGAAGCCAGTTTGCAGTTCCCCAGCCAGAGCAAGTTGTTGCAGCCATTTACAGTCTCACTCCCTTTTCCCAAAGGAAATGAGCTACAGAACTGTTTTTCCCCACAACCACCCCATGGTTCATGGTCTCTTTTGAACTCCTGCACAAGCAGGACACAAAGGCCACTCTGTGCAGCAGTTCTTCAGGATGGATTTCCGGTACTTATTTCTGGTCTCACCTGAAATTATGTCCAACTGGTCTCAACTGAACGATGTCAAACAGTCACAAATTGGGCTGGTGGAAACAAATAATAGCCACATGGAAATCACACCCAAACCAGACCCAGATCACAGGCTAAGGTTACAAAAGACAAACTGCTGCAGATCATTAGCTTAAAAACTAGAAGTCACAAACTAAGTCAGTTAAGCCCCTTGAGAGCAAACCCACTGATGGAGAAGACCATAAAAACACAGTGCCAAAATGTAACAGCTGCATGCACGGGTATTTTCATAGACAAACACTCTATAGTATCTCAGTATTTGTTACTGCTAGTCAGTAACCAGATCACATTTAGTAATTGAACACAGTACGGCAGGCAGTGAGGAGAATGCACACAAGATCACTGCTGGCACTGCACAGCTCATTGTTTTAAGTCACAATTGACAAGACTCCACTGACACAGATTAAATGCAGCTGCAAGACCCAAATGGACAAGATGGACAAAGTGCTGGGGAAAAGAAACAGAAGAATGTGAAATTCAGCAGTCATGTGTTCTTCATGAACTGCTGTTTAGTGACCATTTCAACATGAGTCTTTGCTTATTAAAGGGAAAAGAGACACACAGCTAAGATTTAAATAAAAATTCATGAAAAATAAAGCTGTGCAAAAGAGCTACTTATCTGCACTAACAGGGATTAAGAGCTTGCATCAAGCGCTTGCATTAAGCGATAGCCACAGTCATGATACCTCGACAACAAGCAAAGGATCACTGAAAGCTTTTGGAGTTGCAGTGCTTCTCCTAGACAGATTTTGGAGTCTGCAGGCATTTATCTCAACTCACTAAAGCAAGTACAACTGTCTTTTGCTATATCAAAAACTGAAAAGCTGCCAGCAATACTTACGCATACTAGAGAAAACATTCTGCATGACTTCCATCTGGTATTCATCAATCTAACTGGATGTAAGGATGGCATATGTTAGTGTTCTCCCACAGCCTAGAGAAAGTAATCATCTTGCCCTCCTTGATGCTAACATAGCATTTTTTGCATCAAAACTATTTTTATTTAGTAGCTTTCAACATGCTACAAGCATTTCTATCTAGGAGAAGGCCTTCTGGGCATTCCTACTGGAAGTACCATGCCACTGGCTGGTGTTATGTCTAGTTTTCCAAAGTCTATCTACCAGGGAATCAAAGAATCAGGCTACAGAGAAAGCACCGGGTGGTTTGAACCAGTGGAAGATGTGAGGCTGTTGCTCTGCACACAGAGTAGAAGCCACCTTCTACCTGAACACCAAAAATCAAGCACACTTCATTTTCCATCATCAGTAATGTCAAATTTGCTGCAAGTCTTAAAACCACACAGACAAGCTAAATTTCTTGAGATTAAGGCAATAAAATCCCAAGCAGATTTTTATTTCTCTTGGTTAACCAATATTTCCTACCATTACTGATAGTGTAGACCTTCCAGCCAGCTTAGTTTACACAGGAAAATAGCTGTGTCTATGTGAAGTTAACTGCAGAGATGTGTGTATTTGCTAAAATATGGCTGAAGACTTAAAGAATTAACACGGTTGCATTTCTAAGTGCAAAGCAAACAGATGAGCTAGCCAAACTCCTACAAACCCCACCAAAACCCCCACCAAAATCCCACAAGGGTTCACATTTCTGACTGACAAACCACTGCTCAGAGACAGTGTGAAGTCAAGCCCAGTGAACTCATGGCAAGACTCTCTTCCACATAAACGGACATGGGATCAGGTTCCAAGCTGAGGGTATGAGCACGGAGCCTGCTCAAGTTTCAGCCAGCAGATGTGGAGCACAGGTCTCTCTGCTAAAGAGGCACAAGCTCAGGTTTGGGGGGTTGTTTTTCTCATTTCTTATTGATTTTGAAACTATTACTATTAAATAAATTAAACAACAAGAACCCCCTGACAATGTTGGGGTAATAGACAAAGGAATTCAGCAACTATTAAAAAACAAAACCAGCAAAAAACTGCTCAGTACTTTAGAGTCTATTGAAAACAGTCTTCTCCCCTCCTCACAACTATTTTCTTTGAATCTAATGCTCTCTGCATTCCATGGTATTAAACTCCTTGAAAATGAATGAGAAACACACAAACCCGAATAGCAAGCTGGCAGCAAAATTGTACCAACTACAGGGAAATGTAATAAAGCTTTCAACATCACCAGCCAAGACCAATCCAGGAAGGATTATTTCTAGTGCATTGCATTTCACAAGGAAGAAGAATGATTTTTCACCAGCATGGCCAGAGAGCATGGTGTGGAGGGGACACCACTTACGTCTCTTATCCAGTATGTCTTTTCTGGCCTTTCCTGCTTGCCTAAAGCAGTGTATTTATCACAGCAGGACATGTTTCAGACATTTAAACACAAATATTTGTGAGAAATATGGACTCTGCTGAGACACTAGACTGGCAAGATAGGAACCCATTTATCTAAGAGCATGCTTGCAGAGCACAAGGATGTGCCATGCAGCAGACACCTGAGCTGGCTCATTCTGTCTCCTGCTATGAGCTCTTCATTCCCCACATCACTCCTGTAGCCCTTCTTCCCCAGCCTCAGGGTGAATTCATCTTTCTTGAACAGTAGCTCATAATCTTCTATGTTGAAGTTAAGGTCCTACCAACACAATGGACAAGAGTGTTGTGATGACTAATCTTTGTCCAAGTCCTAAATAACACAGGGGGAAAACATGAAGTGTTATCAATGGATAATACAATTGTTTAACAGAAAGTTAATGAGAGGAACACTGCAGTCACCTCAGTGTCTCATTTGGACACAACGAGCCTGATATTAGCAGATGAAGGCACAACAACTTCCCAGGAAGGAAAAGCAGAGAAAATTGTCTTCAGGCTCCCACCCTCCCATCTACTCCTTGCTGAACGCATCACTGTAACGGAAAACCAAAAAGTCGATAGTCAAATTTTAAGGACATGAAAGAACATAAAGTCTTACCACTTGAAGTGTGACACAGCTTCAGCAGTGTATTTCTGCAACAGAAGCATAACTTCTAATTGAGCATGGAGTATTTCTTTTAGAAAAAACCTCCTCAGTGCAGGGTGCCCCTTGTCTAGAGGGCTGTCATCACAAGGGTTAACAGCTTGCACTGATACAATGGTATACCAAATTCACAGTTGCCACACAGCGAGTTTCAGATTCCATGTCACTGAAAAGCAGAGGCCAGTTATAAAAAGGTAACAGTGGACACCAGTTTAGGAGCAGAGCCACGGCCATGCTAATTACCAGCACTAGGTAACTCTCCCTAGGAGGTTTTCTGTGGGTTTTATTCTGTGGTGGTGTTTGTTGTTTTTAAAAAAACAGTAAAATCTTCACCCCCGATGGGCAAAAAAGCACAGTCACTAAACTGGAGGTTCAGCTCGGAGCAATGCCTCTGAGGGACGACCACAGTCACCGGGGAGGTGGGGCTGCACTGCTCCAGAACCCCACTCCCCAGCACCCAGGTGAAGCAGATCTGCAGATCTTGGCTCACCACCTCTCTCAGGGCCCCAAGTAATCTTCCTATGGGTAATTTTAACACAAAGGTGGGAGGTCTTCATACATAGACATCTTCTGTAACTGACTTCTCTCATAATTCCGAGAGGAAATCTATACTGCCTGTGTTTAGTTTTACCCTATTAATGCCTTGGAACAGGAGAAACAATAGCCATTGATTTTAGTTATAACTGCCCATTATTCTGTTTTCAGCTGGACATAGTTCAGTAAAATGAACAGAAACAGGAGCAATGTTTTATAGCAGTATCATATTAATGATTGTGAGGCTAATCATGTCTTATCGAGCTGTGAGCATCAGCAAGCCAAAAGCATAAAAATGGAAGATGTGTCCTCGAGCTGCATATTTAGTCAATCTATTCAACACGTACTTTATTTTTACATCACAGCACTGAACATGTTCACTTGTGTACTCTCTAGAAGCAATTAAGACTTAATAACTTGACACCTCGCCATGACTGTCTCCTATTTTGCCATCTACATTTTACATCAAGCAAGTAATAGAGGAGTGAATAAAAATCTGTGAAGGTCCTTTTAACCTTGACAGTCTGTCGCATTGTGAAAATCAGAGTACATCAAGAATTGCTCTTATTTTTCCAGTCTTTCCTCTCATCCAAACACAAGGATTTAAACACTTACATGCCTATTCATAATTTATTGGAGCATTTGCAGCTCATGTCATAAATATGGGTCTAGCCTGCAGGAAAAACAGTGACTAATAGTTAAAAGAAAGCATTCCAATTAGTCATCGTGAAGTACACCCATGTGCACTGCTTGGTCCTCAGGTGCCAGTAAAGTCCAATAGGGAAGTCTGACATCAAATACATCATCCAGAAAAATGTGTCACTTTCAAATAGCAATAGCAGTTAGATCAGAGACTGATTTTCTCTTCTGGTACATACCACTAGGAAGACTTACCTTTAAACAAGTTCCCAAAGATTTGAACCCCTTAAGGAGGCTCATAGGGAAAAGCTGAGCTCCAAGCTGTGCTTCCACCGCTGGGACATGCTGCATTCTGCTTCAGAGGACCTGTGCCAGACTAGATTTTCTCCTTCCAATTTCAGTGTTAAGCATGGAGCCAAGAGATGCTGCCTCTCAGAGGAAAGTTATTGTTTATTTACCACCTCATGCTTGTGTTAGATGGGAATCCCACTCTGGCCATGTTTGCAACTCAACAGGACATTGTCACGAGGAGACCCTGTTTCTCTCAGCTATTTCTCCTGTCACAACGTGGCAGCCTTGCCAAACACCACTCAGAATTTGCTTGGGTGCCATCTTTGGCATCCCTGCCACAGACTGTTGATCCTTAGATTAACAGACTAGAAAACACAAGCATGTCCTCACTCAGTCAGAAAGCATTTGCATGTCTCCAAATGGGGCTTACTGAAAAAGCCTTTTGCTCCAAGACTGTATTCATTTTCATGGTCCTTCTTGCACTGTGCACCTCCAGCCTAAATGCAGGTTTTGAAGATAAAAGACTAGTTTGCTTATGCTCTGTAGACATGCAAAGACAAACCAAAGTGGATGTAGATTTACCTGAGGGCTTAAGAGAGCCATCATGTCTTTTCCTTCCACTTCCACCACCTTGCTACTAATAGCTGGCTTAGTGTGTGCTACATCCCAGCCCACAGCCATGGTCGGAGGCTGTGGGATCATACTGTTCACATGAGGATGGTGCGTGCTTCCACTTCCAGTTGCATATGGTCACAATTAACAGCTTGCTTTGGAAAGGCACAGGGACCCTGGAAACAGTGCATCTGGAAGAGGTTCCTCATATTAAACCATCTACTGCATTGAATGAGTTTCATATTAAGAGATTTCAGCGCACTCTAGTAGTCTAGACAACATTTTTCTAGTATTTTACTACAGTTTTTTTAACCCTCTTCTGGAGGATCAGGAATTTATGGAATCTGAGATATGGCCTGGTTAGTTTTTAAGTCAAGGCCCTTCTGTCTGGACAAGTGCCTAGGAACAAGGTAAGAGCAGAGAGATTTGACAAACACCAAGAGGCACCTCTGTTCAAATGAAAAGCATGTTTTCTTCCTGAATACATTATGCTAAATCTGCATGTAAATGAGAAATGTATAAATAGAATTGGGCATTAACTGACATTAGATTTTTTTTAATGGGGAGGAGGCGGGGGATGTTGTTATTAAAGGAGTTAAATTTTAACATCTGTTTTTAATTCTACCAGCTTATTTGTCTGTTTATACCTACAGGCTTTCAAGACATCATTCAACACTGCTAATTAAAGCTGACAAGTTTTGTTCACTGTGATGCTTTCCTGTATCCCTGCAAGCCACTTACTCATGTCAGTGCTGTCACTGCAGGTGACACTGCTTCTTGATGGAGAGATGACAAGGGGCCAGAGTGCCCCCAAAAGGGATGAGAAGAGGTTCACCTTGTCCCTTGTCAGACAGAAGAGGGGAGAAGTGATGGATAGCAGTGACTATTGCTCTGTCTGCATCTCCAGGCTGGGTCAGAATCCTCTGATTTTCTACCATGGCTGACTTAAAACACAAATTCATGGCAATATTCTCTAGCATATTTCTAAAATGCCACAGAAATGGGACTCCGACTTAATAGTGACAGCAATTACATCTGGAGAAGACATGCCATGTTACAGACACACACAAACACGCGTTCTGTTTTTTCTTAGCAGTATGAAGCCCATCTGCAGCCATGCCCTAAGAAAACTTGCTACTTGTGCTTCAGTAAAAACAGCACAATCTGATTCAAGAGCGTAGCAGTGCACAGGCAAGCAGTCCGGGCCTACAAAAGCACTTGCAGAAGTGATTTGGCTTAGACAAAGCAATGCACCTTATGGAAGAAGCCACAAGGACAAATGCCAACAAGTTTATTCATTGCTTTGTACTCTGGATTTCAGACATCAAAGATGCAGACATCAATATTATTAGTTAGCCATTTACATATGTTTGCTTTTAAACCAAACCAACCAACCCCACGCCACGCAGAGAATACCGGTGGAAGCAAGAGGCCAGAGACAGCACCAGCCTCAGATCTCTATGCAACATCCACACTTCCCATTGCCGGAGCACACTATCACTAATGCAAGAGGCAGATGGGTGACTGCTGTGACCCACACCGGGCTGAGCAGACCATGAGACATGCAGCAAGGAGGACACCCAGCGAGGTAACGAGTCAGTCGGTAGCTGTGCACACTGCCACTCATTCACTTCTTGCCAGTTTTCTTATTTTTCCACACACAGGGGTTTCACAATCAGAATATGCCTTTTTTTCTTCTTTTTGGAAGAACCAACATGCTTCCAAGTGTATTTTTAAAGCCATTTCAGTCTGGAAGAGGCCTTTTGTTACACAGGCACACAGAGCTTAGTACCTGGGGGCCTGGCTCCCTGGGTGAGGTGTCTAGACATCTCTGCAGCGGAAATAACTGCACAGCCTAACTGCACAGCCTAGCACTGTGTTGAATCCACCAGCTTTAGCATTAGGAGTAATTTCATGCCCTGGGTTGCCATAATCAAACACATCTGTTGCATGAAAATTATCCACTGCCAGTTGCCCAAATTATCTGTATTCTCAAGTTCAACTGTGTCTCCTAAAAGACTGTGTTAAATACCACACATCATAACATCATCAATACTGCTTCAGTCACTCCAAAACTCACATGCAATTCAAACAGACCTAAAAATCTCTTTTGAGGAAGCATGGACTGAAACCAGGAGCGGGAGCTTTGACAAGTATTTTTTCAACAACTACCATATTGTGTGCAGTATTAGAAATTATGTTTTCCAAATACTGTCACAAAACCAGGTTAAAGCACTTCTCTCAATCCTCTAAGAAGCAAAACCAGTTGTAAGGAAAACAACTGTTAATTTAAGCCAGTTTTTAGCTTCATTTGTCTACAGCTACACTTTCATAGTTCAGTACACAAAAACATTATGACAGATATGCAAATTTGATATTTTCAGGCAGGAAAGGTGAAATCCCTATATATGAAAGGTTGAAGTCTGATCTTTAAAAGAAGCCTGCAGCTGCTTTCTGTCATCTCTCTTTCTCTCCTTGATCCAATAAGCAGACCCACAGCTTAAGGAAAATGATGATTTGGTCACACAAGGAAAAGAACAAGCGACCTCCCCAGACTGAGCGCCATGAACTCACCTTTGCTTTGCGGGAAAACACTGGCACCTCTCAGCGAAAAAAAGGAGAGGGGGCAGAAATAAAAATCAAACTCTTCAGGTTTTTAGATACAAAATTTTCCAAGTAAATAATAAAGAAAGAAAGTAATCATATACATGTATGTCCCACTAATTCAAACACATTTCAAATTGTTTCTTGATTTCTTCCCTCATCCCTATTGGTACTGCTTTTCCACAGTAACTGAACTGAAGTGGAAGATATTTTGCAACTGCCACTTCTGCTCTGCAGAATAAAGAAGTAAATATTCTTTCACAGAATCCCAGGCTCGTTTGGATTGGAGGGACCTTAGAGCTCCTCCAGTTCCAACCCCCTGCCACGGGCAGGGACACCTTCCACTAGAGCAGGTTGCTCCAAGCCCCTGTGTCCAACCTGGCCTTGAACACTGCCAGGGATGGGGCAGCCACAGCTTCTCTGGGCACCCTGTGCCAGCGCCTCAGCACCCTCACAGGGAAGAACTTCTGCCTAAGAGCTGATTTCAATCTCCCCTCTGGCAGGTTAAAGCCTTTCCCCTTGTCCTGTCCCTACAGGCCCTTGTCCAAAGCCCCTCTCCAGGTTTCCTGTAGCCCCTTTAGGCACTGGAGCTGCTCTAAGGTCTCCCCTTAAGGAGCCTCCTCTTCTCCAGGCTGCCCCAGCCCAGCTCTCTCAGCCTGGCTCCAGAGCAGAGCTGCTCCAGCCCTCGCAGCAGCTCTGTGGCCTCCTCTGGACTCACTCCAACAGTCCACATCCCTCTTGTGCTGTTGCCCCAGAGCTGGATCAGGACTGCAGGGGGGAGGCTCCCCAGAGTGCAGCAGAGGGGGATAATTTCCTCCCTCGACCTGCTGCTCACGCTCTGGGGAATGCAGCCCAGCACACAGGGGGGTTCTAAGCTGCAAGTGCCACGGCCAGGGCATGTTCAGTTTCTCACCAACCAACACCCCCAAGTCCTTCTCCTCAGGGCTGTGCAATCCAGTCTTCCTCAGCATGTGTTTGTGCTGGGATTGCCCCAGCCCAAGCGCAGGACCTCGCCGGTGCAGCTGGAGGGCTCTCACAACATAACCTCTCCAAGCAACACCAACCAGCAGAGCACCTTCAGCAAGCAGAAGCTTGAACAAACGCATCCACTGGCTAAAATGAAACCCTCCAGCCACCCTGGAAACTCAAGGTATGAGACTTCCACCACAACAAACCCACATGAACAGGGCCCACCAAACCTCAGCAGCATTGAGAGCTCACACCTATGAAGGTACCCAGCACATTCACATACAAACCTTAGAGCGGGTTGCTATGAGTATATCCTTTCAAAAGAGTTAACAGTTGCAGGAAAAGTTCGTTATAGAGATCTTCTTGAACATTTAGAACACATCAAAATTCACAGGAACTACAATTTTATCAACCAATCCTCACAAAACATTGCGTCTAGAGGAGGCACCAGAAACCAGTAAAGCACTTCTTTGCTTCAGCAATGCTTTGGGGATGTGAATGCTCTGTGTTTTCTTTTGAAATGTAGAGCTGCCTAATTGAAATGCAGCTCATACAGCACCCAGGCTTGCTTCTGGATCACTAAGAAATGGGTCCGATTTGGAAATGTCAGGATCTGGTTAGCAATTCAAATGACCACACTGGTAATTACGGCTTTTCATGTTCCAGCATGTTGCACTGCATCAAAACTGACACAAATGCCTGAGTTTATAATATCACAGCATGGAAATAAATGTCCAAAATGATATGAAAATGTACTAGTAAGAGATTAATAACTGTTCTTCCAGGAAGAAAGATGGCTCTTTTCAACTAGTATATTTAAAAAAACCCTTCTCTGATAGCATCTCTCCTTGAGGGAAACTGAATTATATTATCACTCATAAGCTATAATCATTTCTGTCAGCACCAGTCAGAATATTTGAAGGAAAAGAGGAGGAGAAACAGGGAAGGGGATGGGGGGAAAAATAGTGCAATCTTATAAATAAGTCCAGAGAGATCCTACTTAAAGGTTCCCCTCCAGCATTTTGTTCTCTCCCCCACCCAGCGGACTAGAACATATTTCAAGTGTTTTATTTTGATCATAAAGTGGAGGAACTGTGTGGATAGGGAGCAATGCATCATGAGTGATGTGCTCAGCTCTCCAATCTTTGGTACCAATGTGTCATTTTGAAATACAAGCCTAAAGCAATATGCGTAAAGGAAATTTTTTTCTTCAGGGAAGGAGCAGGAAGAAAGGTCTTTTGAAGTGTAATGCGCCCCCAGAAGTCTGTTTATGAAATAAAATAAATAAAGCAAGCAATGTGTTTAGTAGTTCTCTTGTGCAGCAGCCAAACCACATACCAGAGTCACTGAGCTGCCTTCTGACTATAGAGCAGAGATCAACACTCAGTACTCCTGCAGAAAGTACATGGGGTGGAGACACCACGTTAATCCTAAAGTAGATCATTTCCCTGCCTCAGGTACAAATGCAAGTCTTCAAGGAATGCAAATTCCAGTAAGGAGTCCAAAATTGTATCCTTACAGGAATATGGTTTTTACTCTTGGAGGCACAAAAACCGTAAACCCTTTCCCTACTTAAAGCATGCAGCTTAAGAAAGATTTTGCAGGAACCAGCACTTCATCTGGTTCCTTATCTGCTGAGATTTATTAGGTGCATCTTCACTTTTAAACACGTGTGTGTATTTAATCGGTGTTTTCTGTACCATCTCACATGCTGGGGAGGTGCAAATACGCTGACGCACACCAGTGACCTGATCCAAACTTCCAGACCATCGCTCTGTGGTTTGACTGGGCTATTGACTGCCCTTCAGAGCTCTAAAGACATGAGGAAATGAAAGGTATTTGCGTGCTGGGGGGAGACTGCAGCACACTAAGCAAGCCCAGATGCCAGGGGCTGCCCTGAGCATCAAGCCCTCTGTCACTAGACACTACATGAACTCTGGCATCTTCTTTTCCCCTCAAACTTCTTTTCTGCAAATGCCACATCTTACAGTATGTTAAATCCAAGTTGTGTGTCATTGAAAAAATAACTAAATCCCAACCTCTCATTTACATTTAATGAGAATGTTACCAGAAATAAGAAACAACACATACTGAAAGCACTCAGGACTATGTGCCATCCAAAGCATCAATCAATTCAGAGCAGCAGAAGTTGGCTGCCTACCTTATTTCTCCCCAGCTAAAGAGGTGTTAACACCCACTATCACTCCAAGAATGTTTCCCGTTTCCAGAAAGGAGGTCAATTTTGCAGAGAACTCACTGTTAACTTTACAGCTTCTTCCAGAGTTGGGAGGAAGAGAACTACAGCCAAGACTGCAAACTAAAGCTCCAGCCTAGCAAGGTACAGCTACACGCAAGGTATTGCTACACTTAGTCAATCCTTTCACACCATCTCAGCAAGAAAATAATGCCTTGCTAAGGTTTGACATGAGCCACCAGGAAAACTGAACCTTCATTTTGCTTAAGAAAAGTCATCAAAAATATACTAGCCAGTGGCTACACAGGGAATTCATGAGCTACTCCACCACCACCAAACAAACCAACCCCAAAAAACCAACAAGATTTCATCTAGGTAAAAATCACACTTACACACTCTGCAAACAGGCTGCTTCTGTCCCAAACTCAAGGCCTTATTCTACAGCTGGGTTATCATAACATACTGATTGAAGACAAAGCCCGAGGAACTCTGGTGAAGCAACTGGACTATGCAGGAGGCAGCACACTCATCTGGAACAAGATTATTTAGAGTATTTCTTGTCTTTACAGCACAGAAAGTAATAAAAGAAAAATTGCAGAGTCATTTGGAATGCATTTCTGCTAGGAATGCTTGGGTGAGCAAAGGAGCTCATAAATTCATACTTGGACAATGAACCAGTGCACAGAAGCTTACAAAGGATTACGAGATACCTACATGTTCTCTAATTCTTCTTCTTCTACCTCTATTTTTAGATGTACAAGTAAAAATATTTAATCTCAGTTGTAACAACATATTCTCTAAGTATTAAAATGTAGAGATTCTCCATCAGGTTAACTTAAAATAAAAATATCACAGTAATTTTTATTTGCTTCTGTTACAGTTCACTCAATAGGAGTGAACAGTTTACTGCTGCAGCAAAGAAGCCAACAGGATGCTGGGTTACATCAACAAGGGCATCACCAGCAAAGCTAAAGATGGCATTATCCTGCTGTACTCAGTGCTTGCCAGGCCACCCCTGGAATTCTGTGTTCAGCTTTGGTCCCCTCTGTGCACAGATGTGGACAGGCTGGAGAGGGTCCAGAGAAGGGCCACAAAGATGCTCAAAAAATTAAATTAAAAGTTGTAATTTGAAATAAAAATCTCTCCTTTAAAGAAGTTAGTCTTGTCTAAGATAAACCAAGTGAGAAATTCTAAGGCTGTAATTCTAAACAGTTGGAGCAGACACTTTTCCACCCAGGTCTCAGCACACACGTGATCCAGGCTCCTAGGTGTGAGTTACAACCAGTGGTAGTAGTAGTAATTACAAACTAAGAAAAGGCAAATAGGCAGATTGGATTCCCAGTAGATGAACTCAGTCTAACAATTTACAGTGAACACATGTTTGAAGTCAACTTCAAGTAATATGCTAACAAGAATTATGTGCATCTGTTTCATGCTCCCTGAGAATAATGCCATCAAAACTGAATTCACATGTTCCAAAGCTACAGAGAGCCTGAGCATGTCTTTGACTAATTAAAATTAACCACATTACTGAGGTTACAAGCTTACCCCTTTGGACATTAGCAAGTTCTGGCTAAGGTCACTTCATCAAGCAAAATAATGAATGTCTGTGTTCAAAAAGCATGAACAATACATTTTTTTAATTAATGTATTACTGATTGAGGGAGATTTATGGAGTTATTTGAATTTTGGAAGACCCACAATTGCACTTTTCAGTCATAATACTTGGGAGACATAACAATATGCAATAAAGCTTTAAAAAAACAGGCCAACAATAGAACCTTGGCTGAATTACTAATACGGCTGAAGTAGTGTTTGATATGAAAACAACCAATTTTTACTAAAGAGTATCAATTAGCTTTCATTTTATTTAAAATGCAAATAAACAGGAAAAACGTAGATTTAACTGGCTTGAATACCTATTACTGAGGCTGTTGCATCTTCCAAGGTCCTTATGTAAATTACAGATATTCTTTTCCTAGGTCAAATGTCAAAGGGGAGCAGGGAATCAGACATGGTCTCTAAATATGAAGTTCAAGGTACTGCAACAAGTTACAAGTTTTTTCAGTCTTCATTTTACCCTAATGTAATATGGGAAAATTAAGACCATGATGTGGAAAATAAAGATGAGGATTCTCAGGCTGGTGCAGAAAACCAGCTCAGCACAGTGATAATGGATTGCAATTCTGAACCTACCGGCACCGCTGCCGTCACAGCCTGGCGGTGCTGGGGAAGCTTAGCCAGGGTGTGCAGTTACCCTCAGCTTCCCTGCACCAGCAGCTCTCCCCTTGTCAGTGCAACCTGGTCCCTATTGGGACGGGCCTCTGGGTACCACTGCAATAGAAATAAATGTTTAGGTGAGAAACTGACAGTTTCAAAGACCATTATTTCCTTTGCAAAGCATGGAAATCCATGCTAAAGCATTCCCTGTGGGATCCGTTCCTGTCTGAACGCAGATTTACTCACTGTGCTCCAACTGTCCCACATGACTATAGGCAATTTATGGGGTTTTTTTTTAGCATATTGGCACTAACAAATGCTGAAACCTACTAAATGAAAATAATCTTATGTCACAAAATAAAAACCCCCTCATTTCAGCAGACGCTGATCTGATTATTGTATGAATAAAGCTAATCAGTGTAATTACCCAGTTTAAAAGTGCAAGCTGTGGACCCACAGATCATCACAGACAATACTTCTCTAGGTGCCAGCTGGGGTTCAGATTTGCTAAACCAGAGTTTTCTGTAAAGTTCTTTTTAAAAAAATACATTGGCTACAAATTATTCTTTCAAATTCAATTATATAAAAAGAATTGGAAGAAGTTTCTTACCATTTGCTTTCCAATCAGAACATTTCGTTAAAAGCTTGCAATTTGGAAGATGAAGCTCAGTAATTTCATGCCTTGTGGTGCTACGTCAGCAAAGGGCTGCTTTTAGAAACCCAGAGTCCCACTCAATCGCCCTGAGAAAGCCCATCAGCAGTTTACTAGACTGCAACAACATGGACGCTATCTCCACCACATGATATCTAAGCATTCACATGTGAGACTGCCACAGGATTCTAACCACAGAAATATTGCCCAGGTTTAAAAAAATAAATAAATAAAAATTAAAAGTAACCCATGAGGTACCCAGAAGCTTTCTCTCATTAACCAGAAGCAAATCAGGATGTGCTACTGTCACTTCTATAGAGAGAAGGGTCAGTGTGACAGCCTTTGCCTTTTATGCCCTGGGGCAGGCAAAATTTGATCTAAGACTAGACAGAAGCTCATTGTCTATGATCTGGGAATTCCAGCTTTACCTTTACCCCGTTAATCCAGCTCTGAGCTGAAGTATCAATGACATTCTCTTGGATAGTGGTTCAGCAGCTCTGGGTTGAAAACCACTGACATTTCTGGCTTGGTATCCTGCCCTCAACAAACGCAGTTGATGCTCATGTATAGCCTCTTGCCAGAGCCATCTGTCAGCATGGCACATCGCCTGCCTACTAGGTGATGTGCCAGCTTTACTAGAGCAGAGGTGCCAAGAAGAGGTGGTTTTAAATGCACAGCCAGCACATTAATTCACTGCCATCTTGTCTTAATGCCCTTCCTCCACCAGCTCAGTGAAGACAAGCGTAGCCATACAAGAAGAGTCCAGAAGTCCATCCAGAGTCCTCTGATTCCTGACACAGCTCATTAACACATGCCTTGAAACAAAATGAGAGCATCAAGAGCTGAGCAATTACAAAATAACCTGCTCATCAAAAGCCTGGAAACATTTCAGCTGAAAACATGCATATGGGCTTCTCTGTAGAAAGTGCTATAAACCCTGGAGTGAACCCTCTCATTTAAAAATGAAAATGCCTCAATGCTGTGTAACATGTAAAGCAAATTAAAGCCACTCCAGCTCTGACACGGTGCCTGCATAGAGAGGTTTAACACATTTAATTTAATACACAGTTGAAATTACTTTGAAATTACTTTTCTGTGTTGTTTTCTGTGCTTTCTTATCTCCACAATGGAGACAAGCTATTTTATTGCCTGAATATGATTAATAGGGATATAAATGCATGAATGAAGCTAGTTCCTCTATAGCTTCATTCTTGGGAAGGTTAAAGTTCTGAAGAATGAATGCTAGTGCTCAGTCTTCATGCCTGTCCCTGTAAGTCTCTGCATGTCTCCCTCATCCTAATACAACACAAGAGAAGGGAGAAACCATGTGCAAGATGGTACACTTCACTATGTCATGAATAGGGGGCCCTCTGACCAGGCAGGTCAGACAGCCCGTGGTGAGGAGGGTACACGCTGCCACAATTCCCCCAGCCCATGACAGAAGCCAACTCCACTTGGTACCAAGGTAGGTGAACATTCACAGGATGAGGAAGGCCTGTTGATCACTTCCCACTCATGTGAAAGGAATCAGTGAAGAAGAGGTTGCAGACTGTCAGAACTGTACTGAGAGGACTTGCCCTTGTGCCAAAGTTTCATGCCACTGCTGTAGTTGAAATTGTGAGCTATCAGGTAGAGCATGTTATCCATTGCATGCCTGCCTAGCCTCAAAGCCATCTCACAGACAGGCTCTGTATTGCTGGCACAAACAGAGCACATATTAAAAAATTAGCCTCAAAGCTAACAGCAGCAACACAGGACAGATCATATCACACAACATTAAAAAGCAAAGCTGATGAAGTTCCAATACACACACGGGGTTCCTCTGCGGAGGGGAGATCCAGCCAATGCATGTAAATAGGACTGACCTTTTTTGGCAAAGGCGGCATTTTTGTAAATACATTTGATTTCCCCTGTTGAATGGCACACAAAGGTGCCAATTTTGAAACACATTTGAACACTGAGCACAAAACAAATGCTTTCCAGCCCTGAGCTGTCCTCTTTGGACAAAGCCCATTTGGAAAAACAAAACAAAACAAAACACTTCATCCATACTCTATTTAGACACCAGGAATGTCTTACCTTCTCTCCACTTTCCTCATGATTTCATCTTTGTGCTTCTCTCTCCAGATCTTTCCTCCACCCTTCCCAGCCTAAACTCTGTCAGCTCTCAGATAACGTAACGACAGAATTCCCAAATACAGTCACCTACAGCAAGCTCCCACACAGACCTATCTGCTGCACCAGAGAGAAGCGCTGATCTCAGCCCACAAAGTCAGAAACACCGGTTAGTGTGTGCTCACTGAACTCCAGGAAACTCCAAGAGGAGTTACCACAAGGACAGAACAACGTTAGTTTCCACCAGCTGAGCTCATTTTCTTCTGACAAGAGGGGCTGGCACTTCAAATCAGAGGATTTCACATTAAATAATATCAGCCTACTTAGCATTTGCATTATTAGGCGCATTAGCAAACTATAAGCACAAGGCAGATTTTTTTTTGTTCCACACAGTAATTACCATTATTTATGAATGCATTTCAGCTCCTTGCTACATAGAACTGGCCGTTATTAACTAAACCACTCCAATGTTTCAACAGAAAGGCACTTCCTATCATGATTTATTTGTGAAAGATACAAGGGCTGTGAAGAACGCCTTTATATTTGTAGTTCTAGTCATGGAAAAAAACAAAACAGTTAAAGTCTCACCACAGTTGCTTATGCTTTAGGGCAGCAGGCCAAGCATATGAACTTACAGCAGCCATTTTTAACACCCTCACACTTCCATAGCACCACCTACACTCTCCCGTTCATGCAGCCAGATGCAGGCCCTCCATGAGATCCCTTTCATGTGGCAGAAAAGAGATGGACACAAGCCCTTACTGAGCAACTAGGTTGTTTCTTAACAGAGCAGGGGAAGGCAAAGTCCCCAAAAGGCACAGCAGTAGCTCTCTTCACCCTCTCCTGACTGGTGCACTAGAGCAGACAGGAGAAGCAAGTCTTTGGGACTTTCCCCAGAGTTCAACAGCTAAACAGAGCCTTGAGCAGGACGCTTAAAAGCAGTGAGGCTCATCTAATGTGCAGCCAGTAGTAAACTGTGCTCAAGGCCTAGAATAGGGAAAGCAAAACATGGCTTTCTCCCCCCAACCTTCCTCCCAGTTCTTTGATGGGACAAACAGAGCTGACCTCAACCCACCTCTGACAAGACCTAAGTCACAGGATCTTCACTCACTGCTTAAAAAGAGGCAGCAGAACTCCAACATCTTCCTCCCAGTGCCGTCTGCTCAGGAAGAGGTCAGCACCCTCTCCAGGCCAGGATATATTTGCCATTCAGTGGCTGTGTTGCTCAATTTGTGCAGTTTCCTGCAATAGCTGTATTTATCTCCCAGTTGAAAACTCGCTGCACATTAAACTAAATTCCTCCCATTCTTGCTATTTCTACACTATAATTACATTACAGATTTCGTAAGCTAAAGCTGTGAAAAGCAACAATCCTCTCTGTCTGAATGGGAGCAGATTACACTTGCTCAAAATTCTATAGAATTTGTTTATGTTTGCATGGTTTACAAACCCTTGTGGGGAAAGAGGATTACTGTAACCACCATGTTTGTTTGGTTTTTAAAGTGCTTGTTTTTCCATCATGTAGCAGATAACATCTGTAGTCATCGTGCCTTAGTACACTGAGCCTCCAAGAGAGATAATTATAGCTGAGACAGAGAAGATAAGGCTTGTTGGAATACCTCAGCTGATGCATTCCCCTGCAAATATGAGTCTCCAGTGCTACTGTTTCTTGCTCAACTTCGTTTTTCAAGTCCCAGAAAGACAACAACCTCCCACCACTTCCCTTTGGGAGCTTTTAAGTTTGCAGAAAATTCTTCTCCCTCCTCTCCCCTACCCTTCAAACACAGACATAAATACACAAATAAAAGGAAGGTGTCATGGAGTTTATGCCCTTAGGAGAAGGGAGCATCCCTATTCTGGGAAGCAATGGCAGAGTTCCAGGTCAGCATTGCATGCACAAGAAGAAAACCCCAACCAACTTTGACAGAGTCACCAGAACAAAGTCCCACTGGTGCCGCAAAGCACACAAGAGCCAAGTTACACGGAGCTGCATGTCAGAGCTTGGTATGATAGTGACCAAGCTTACAGAGCACAGAAGATGCCACCCTGCTATACAAAAGCAGACATTAATCCATTAACCACAGCACAGGGAGGGGAAAAAAGTCATTCAAAAGGGTGTATAAAGCCACCCTTTTCTAAAGGTTTAATAAAGCAATTATTGAAGTATGACCCAACCCCACTGCATATCAAGAGGCAAGCAGGCCACTTTTAATTGAACACAAGCAGTGTTACAAAGCTCTGTGTGCAAGAAGCTAAACAGGTCTCTAAACGTGGCACCCAGCTAAAGAATGGAACAACCCATTCCTGGTAGAAGCAGAAATGTGTGTTTCGTATCTCTCTCAAAAAAAACCCCCATAAATCAGAGAAAATCTGTGGAAGTGAACTGCTCTGCTGCTGGTCAGGCCTGTTTGCCTTGTGTCATGCTGCACCTTGACATCCTACTTGCAACACGAGTGCATTTTGCTGCAGATCCAGAGCAGGAAGGAGACCAGCACACTGCACTCTTAACACAGAGAGGGAGCAGTTTTGGCATCACCCCTGGAACTCCTGCGGGGCCACGACCACAGCAAACTCATGCTAACAACCGTACCTCTTCAGCCGGGTGTCTTCTGTCCTCCACGCTTTTAAACACCTTTCTTCTTACTTGTACTCCTTAGAAGTTAGAAAGGATGATTTGCACCTTCCTAGATATAACTGATAACATAAAATATAATAAAAATACAATAAAATCTCCAATTTCCACCTAGCATTAATGGAAGCAACCCAGGAGAAAACTCCACCACTGAGCATGGGAACCTGCTGCAGCTCCTACCTTTTATTCTCTTCATGTTTTATTATGATGATTTGGATTTTGCAGTCTTTTCTCCAAGGAAATTGTTAATAAAAAGCTAGTGAAAATAGAGATTAATGTGTAACACACAGAGAAAATGTTCCTTCTAAGTAATATCTCCAAAGACTACATTTTCACTGAGACACCTCCTCCTTTCCTATAGAGAACCTGAAAAGTTTGACTAAATATATCCAGCTCCACTGGATACATTTGGGATTGGAAATATCATTTCAGTAATCATAAAACCATTAATATATGAGAAGAACTGGTATTACACCAGTAATCCCGTGCTGCCAGAAGTAATTGCACATTAGTTAGCACATAGCCCCTGTAAGAATGGCCACGTTACTATACAAATTGCCTTCTTAAAAATAAAAATTAAGCTTTTATTCCTCCTTCTAACAGCAAGAGTACAGGTCCTTGGTGCATTTTAAATGGTTTAAAAATCAACTCAGATTTCACAGAGTTTCAAATGGCTTCAAGCTTGACCCAGCAGCTAAGCAAGAAAAGGAGAATTTTAGCAGCTATAACTACAATTAACTTTGTTAAAACAAATGTATGTGCTTGCAAAAAGCTGGTATCCATGTGAGGATAGCATCAGTCCAGCTATCCCCAACACCAAGCAATGGTCAGAAAGGCCAGAATCGAGAGCAATCTATTGTCCTTAAGTATCTCCTACAAACGTCATCCCAAACTCATTCTGCATCTAGAAATAGCAGCACTGAAAAAAAAAAACCAAGACAACCAAAGATGAATGCTCAGGATGAGACAAGCTTGCTATCTAGAGAGAAATTAAAGAAAGGATATGACCATTAGGATTGAAGGTCAGGTGAAGCTATAAGCACCTCTGAATATCACCAAAAGCAGCATATTTGCAGTTCACAGCTAACGTTTAAGCTGTTTTGTGGGCAAAAGCAAATGATAAAATACATATCTAGAGCACATTTCCTCCCAGAGTCAGGGCTGCTCCATTCAAGATAGTTGACTTCTGTCCAGCAGCACCTATGAAAGTAAATATCTTAATTTTTATCACTTCCATTTTCTCAACTCACTTCAAAACCACTTCTCCAAACCACCCAAATGTCAATCAGCACAGAAACGCACAAGTTCTTCAGCCAACTGACAGACAGCCTCTTCTGCTAGAAAAATCACAACTTCTTCTTTCTGTAGCAGTCACTATTTTCAACATTGAAATCCTGTAAGAAGGAAATCACATCTCTATTTAATAGAACAAACTAAGGTGATATGGGGTGGAAAAAAAACATTAACAAGAAAAGCCACAATGTGAAGGCGTAAAAATGATTTTCAGGTGCTAGCTTGCATTTTAAAACACACCTAATCTAAATCAGGGTGATATTCAAGATAGGAAAAGTTGCAATTCTCTTATTCTTTCAGCTACAATACATGGAAGTTGGCCCAATTTTTTTCCAGACTTTGGCCTAAAAATTATACTAAAATAAAATGTTCTGCTACTGCTACAGCTTCTTAGCCACATAAATATCCTTCCAAACATTACCTCCATTTAAAATACATCTCTCTAACTGGCTTTGTTCCCAAAATGATGGCCAAAAACTCATTAAGAATTCTGAATTAGTGTGACAGGGATTAACACCTACAGATGATGAAAATGAATTTGTTTATTCTGTGAGACAGGGCACACACTGACTTTATAAATTTAAAGGAAATGTTCTAATTTAGATGACAGAAGTAGGAAAACCTATCCAAGCAGAAATTACCAGCTGAGGATCTTAAAATCCCTTACTGTCTCTGCCATGGCTGCTCTCCAGTTGCCTGCCAGTTTAGTTTCTTGTTTTAACCAGGCCAGTTTCCAAAGCAGGGTTTTGGGTTCCTATCATCTCAACATCAGGAGCAAAACTGAGATAGTCCTAGTGCATGTACCCACATGCAGGCAGACTGTAAGGAAGCCACCAGCACATGGTGGAGCACGGAAATAATAAATGACACATCACAGAGGTTCCCAGCTGTAGAAGATTCTCCTTTTTCATTCATCAGCTCATTCAACTGCCACATTACTTCGTCACAGTTCCTATTCAATACAAAGTAATCACAAGTGTTTTACTGGACTAAATATGGACTAATTTGTAGCAATTTGATCCAGAAGACAATAATAAAGGCCTTGATATTGCCTATTCTGCTATTAGAAAGCACTTTTATAATACAAGTGAAGTTTCTTGACTTTCAGTAATTCACCATTTGGTCCTAATGTACTTAAATGGAAAAAAATCTTCAGAGGTTTCAAAAAGCCTAAAATAGAGAAACATCTGCTAGAATTTAGGTGCAGCTGTTTAGTGAAGAGGACCAATGCTGGAAGAGCCAGTATTTACAGCTCCCTCTGCAATGAATAAAAACTCTATCAGAAATGTCATGGAGCAGGGGGAAGGATTTGCCCAGGTTCAAAGTGGGTTTTTATTTAAACACTGACATCTTTTGCTCATCAAACTTGGAGAGATTTTTCCATTTAGTGTCACACAGGTGTTTGAGCCCAAGCCCAACCAGGCCATAACTTGCTGCTTTCCAAAAGCAGTCAGAGTTGTTTCAGTTATTAGAATAAAGATCTCCAAACCAATTTAATTTTGGGTACAGAAGGCCTGCTGTATTTCCTGGTTAGTTCCTGCACTTCAGTGGTGAACAAAATGACTCTGTGTTAAGCCTCTTACCAGCTTCAGGTTCTTTTTAACACTCTATACAGATCTGTGTGCAAAGCATCTTACATGGCATCACTATATGCTTTTCCTACTGGGGGAAAACGTGAATCATATTAACGTAAGAGACCAACCCATATGACAGGAGCATAATTCTGGGCCAGGGAAGTGTCAATGTGGACTATTATAATCCTTAGCCACGGCAAGGAGAATGGTGTCCCTCTAGGTTGTTGATTTAAGTTTTTAAGTGAAATGGACAGACAAATTCCAGTTTTTCAGCAATAGCATCACTCACTACACCTGTACCAGGCAGGTAACATCCCTACTGAAGAGGACATGGACTGTCACAATGAGAATGTTCTGTTTGTTACTGTACCCCAGAGCAATCTGAGCATACCAGAAAACCCTAGTGAAAATACATGGGACTCAAACATGAAGCTTACATCTGCCTGCCTAATGCTATCTAGTCTTTGTGCATACAAAGCATACAATGAACTACCTTATATAAACTGGAGAATAGAGTTAAATGGTTGATTTAACAAGAGAAAAAGAATAAGAAATACTACACCCTCTGCGAGTTACCCAAATCAGTGATTAGAGCAAAGTTATGGAGACTGGGATGTTTCAGACACTACAACCTCAGTATTTCTTATAGAGTTTGTACAGCTCCAAGCACTTCATCATTATAATTTAAATAATGACAGTAATGCAGTAGTACTGGGTTTTTATGAACACAGTAAAACTAGAATTCCTGTATGTTTCTGCTGCAAGAGGAAACAGGAAGGATTAGAAATGTAATTCACAACATAATGTTGGTACACAGAACCACCACCTACGCAAAAGATTTAGGTGGTTCTTGATTCATGATCACTCTTGGGTTTGATACCTTAGTTGAATGCATCACATCAACACCAAAACCACCACCCCAAAAAAACCCCACAAATCATGCTTAAACTTGCTTTCATCCTGCTCAGTTAGGAAACTAGATTTGTGCACAAGACTAAGAGTCTGTAGCAGTAAATAACGTGTAACAAAGCAAACTGCAAGCTAGCTGCACAGGAACAGTTTCTGAGCTGATGGTGACTGCATATTTTCTGATCAGTTCCTGTGTCTTCGCTGACAGAGCCACAGATACAGCCGTGTTCCATCATCTTTGGATACGGGTTAGAAGCACTTTGTAATATTAAGAAATATCTGCATCACCTTCCTGTATTGCAGGAAGATGTTGACATAAAGTGTTAAGTGCATTTTGGGAACAGGGATGCACTTTTTATTGATCCTTTGTGAAATATTTGTGCTTACTATCAGATCCCCTCAAAGAATGTGTTCAAGCATTACAGTGAAAGAGCTAACTCAGCTCTGAAACATGTTCCCTCCCACACAAGAGACCCAAAACCAAGAACAAATTCCATGCACTGAGCTTTTATGGAACTTCATAGAACCACAGACTGGTTTGGGTTGGAAGGGACATTAAAGCTCATCCAGTTCCAACCCCTTGCCATGGGCAGGGACACCTTCCACTAGAGCAGGTTGCTCCAAGCTCTGTCCAACCTGGCCTTGAACACTGGAAATGTTCAAGGCCTTCAAAACTTATTAGTGTTTTCCTCACATCACAAGCAGTTCCTTTGATCAAAATACAATTTCTCAAAATATAAAATGTTTGTCAAAGACCTGTAGGTATCAATACCTTTTGCTTTACATGGTCACCAGAAACATGGAACTTCCAGATTACGGCTGGGTGTGGGGAAAATCAGGAGTTTTCTCATCCCAAGACCTACATTTTCAGGCCAGGGATGTTACAAAACTGAACTCCAGACAGCTCTCCCCCAAAACACCCATTTTGCTTTTACCACATAAGCTTCATGAGCAGGTAGGTTAGATACATGAACAGAACAACTTCTATTATGAGAAACAACTTAAGTAAATGAGGACTTCTCTGGTAGGAAAGAAGATAGAGGGTGGGAAATTTGTAGTCACATGAAGCATAAAAGGAAAGGACAGCACCTGTGAACTCTACAATGGAAGAATTAAGAAGCATCAAGTGAAACTTCAGGGGAAGTGCTGAACACAACATAGAAATGGAAATTAACTACACACATGTAATTCGCCTTTGGAACATCTTGTACAAGGCCATGTGGGTGCTCATAGCTCTTAAAAGTTCAAAACCCAAGTAGATAAATCCACATGGCTCAGGAAGGCTCCAAGCCACAGACAGCCGAGAACCACAATTCTGAATAACATCATTATGTGCTTGCCCTGTTCCTATCTTCACCCCAGGTATCCATCACTGCCCTGCACTGGAGACAAAGCACAAGCTCAAGGGATATTTCATCTCTTCTAGTACAGTCCCATGTTGGTGGTTCTCCTTCAGGGAAAACCAGTGTAAAAATGCAGAGAGCTGATGATGTTCTGGATAAAATCTGCATTTCTTTGCTGACTTTTCAGATTAACAGCAAGGGACTGAGGCAACAATTTTATTTTTATTTTTTAATTAGTTGGGTCAAAAGCAAATGGTTTGTCACAGTTCACCTAGTGCAGCACAGGGCATTCTGTGAGCACAAACACTGCCCACAATATCCAAGTGACTCTAAAAGACTTTTATGGATATTCCACTCTCAAAGGATGCTGGATGAGATCAATGGACGCCAACTGAGATCATTATGTATGACTTACCTTGCCCATTTCCTTCCCTTTCTGCCTTTGAGGCTCTTTTAGTGCACTGAATGTCTTTCTGGGGAATTTCATTTAATATCTTGGCAGCATACTCAATTCCTCCTGTCAGATCCTTGAGGCAGTCCTATAAATAAAGGGCAGAATGCTTTATTACTAGAGTCAGCAAAAGAATTGTGCACAATGATGTCCTTAGTCATACCACAACGTTATTAAAATGTGCATACTGTTTCTGTGGTTCAGAGACAAAGAGAGTCAAGCAATTGTAACTTAATGGCTTCAGTTCTCTCTTCTCACAGATAAATGTAGAACGCTTTGTATTTTGAATCCTGCTCCACATGAGCTGCCATCTCTGCCTCCTCTACTTCTGTTCACTCACACAGACCCATACCTCACTGCTCTTGCATGAGCACGTACTGCATTTCTGTTTAACACCAGTATGTAATTAGTATCAACTGCAAACCCTGCACTTCAGGGTCTAGCAAAGGGCAGCCTGCTAGGTCAGACAGTGCGATGTTAAGGTTAGGACTCAGGGCTCCCACCTGACCTTTGCATTTCCAGTGCACTGGCATGCAAGAGACCTGGAAGAGGTTCCATAGGGTCCCCATTTCACACCCACCCAGACTTCTACAGCCCATTGCCGTGGAACAGCAGCCTCAAAGCTTTGATCCAGGGCAAAATAGGAAGCAGGTCGCTGCTAAATGTACTAATTTAAAACTAGCCTGCTTCAAAAAGACTTCAAAGCACTTGCTAGCGTTACAGACCAATCCATCCAGAGATGACTTACACATTGCAGCCAGACCCATGATTTTATCATGATGCTCACCCATTTGTGTGCACCATACCCATGGCCTACATGACAAGGAAGAACTTTAGTATTTACACGATGAGGCCGTGAAAACAGAGTATTAGTATGATTTCCACTTTGGTCCACCTCCAGCGATACAGTTACCAGTCATATCTTACTGCAAATTTAACAAATAAAACTTCTTTCTCAATCAAAAGAATTTGTGATTATTTCAGTAATAGAAAGAGCAGCTGCCATCCATTAACACAAATTCAAATGTGGGAAAAGAAAAGGCACCATTACACATGGTCTCTAATTATTACAAGCCACACAGTAAACCTGCATAAAGTGACATCAGTATTTGAACAGCAACCAGATTGTGTCTCTTATGTAGCTCTCTGGCAAAAGAGGAAATAACTGTAAACTCCAGAGCAAAAAGAAAGATCTTTTCACTGGACTACGTGTTGATGGCACATAGAAACTCTGATTTCCTTTTATCTTGACAACAGCTACAGAAAGAGTGTCTGAAGTCTCAAGGAAAAAGGTTGTTAAATGGCTTTTTTAGATTTGTCTGGAAAGTCAAAAAAATAACAGACACATCAAAATAAATTATGCACCAAAAATAATCCAAAGATTCATTTTAGCAACTGACTAATGCAAATATTAAACATGAAAAAGTAGTATGATCACACAGTTCTGGGCTTTTTCTTATATACACACACAATTTGTATAGATACACACATACATATGGTTTCACAGTGAAGAATTAAAGCAGCAGTGTGGGGTGGGCTGCCTTTAAAATCATATGTATGTATTTTTCAACACAAGCATTGATAATGTTCCTCACTGCCTTTGGAACAGGTATCAATGTCAAACTCGGGCTGGAATGTCATCACTGCTGGCAGGGCACTACTGCGAGGACACTCATGTATGCAGTGGTCCCACTGACACCATCAGGTGTTGTTTATGCATGATCCAAGCCTAGATGTCAAGGCAAAACAGAAGGAGCCAGCAGGGAATAGACCATGGAAGAAGGCGTTAAGGAGAGAAGGATTAACGAGAGAGACACCAACAAAAATGAAAATGGTTTTTCCCCTTCTCTCTTGAAGGGGAAGTTAAACACAAAACTGACATTAAAGAGTTGATATTTAGGACTTAAACACACTTTGAGACAGAATTAGACACAATTTTGTACATTAATCATACTTAGACTCTCAAAAAAACAACCCCTGTGTTTAAGGCAAAGTTTGCTATATTCTGCTAAAACATGGGCCCTTTTTGCAAGAGAAAGCCAACAGAAAAATATACATTGAAACACTTCCCGTTTTTTACAATTAGCTCACCTGCATATTACTTCTGCTTTCGAAATCTGCATCCCGTTTTGATGTGAAGCACAGAACATGTTTAAGGAGAAATCATTTTAGAAGACAGCTCTCTCTGACACCATTCTCAGAAAGCATTCAAATGCTCCCCTAGAGGCTTATTCTTTCACTGCACAAAGCAGCTAAACCCATGGCGCTGAAAGTCTCTCTGCTTTTTGGACTAGATGCATCAACATGCAAAGTAGTTGCACTGCTGGGAAACTACTTTGTGTTTCGGGAGATCTGGATTCCAACTTCTTGTTTTCCCTAGACTTGCTCTCTCAAGAGAGCTGTAAACATCCTTCACTCTTAGGTAAAACACTGCAAATATATTAACTTATTTCACCTTACCAAAACCACATTAATCTTTCATGATTATGAGATACACACTGACAAACATAAGAGGCAAAAACAGCCCCAGTGCAGGGCACACGCTCACTGGACTCAACCTAGATACAGTACTATCAGTCCTTAGATCCAGAGAACAACTGGCAAAACCAGTGCTGCCCTGGGACAATTTCCACTCCCCCTTTGTTAAAATTCACAAGAGTCCTCATTAAAGACATGAAGGTGCATTAAATGAAGGCAGAAATTAGATCTAATTTTAAATATGCACCATTTTAACAGAACCTTGTAATCTGCTCAGGTGCATTACACTTGTGATTTCCTTAATGTTTCTTTAATGATTTTGGAAGGTAATTCTCTGTTGCATTGCAAACCAGTTTTGTTCAGACACATTCAAGTTTTCCCACAGCAGAGTAAGCAAGTTATCAAGAGAACTAATTAGCTTGACCTTCTGTTTGCCCAGTAATGAGAAATGCATCAAACAGGTCTCTCTTTTCATGTCTGAGCCTGTCAATTAAAGCTCAGGTTTTCTATTCATTGCCTTGTCCTCAGGAAGATTTACCACCAGCACAGCTGATAGAAGTAAAGCCCCAGCCACTCACCTCTGCACACTTACAGGTAATAGCTTTGCATTTCCTTCAGTGGAGGAAAACAACAGCCATAAATGAAACCTCCTTTGCAGAAGCCAAATAAAATCCTTCTGAATTCAGAGCTCCTCAGGCAAATTAAAAGCTACGGACTCAGACACTAATGGATCCTACAGGCAAGAACCACTCTCAAAAGGCTAAACATATCCTGATTTATTAGGAATTTCAGGAATTGCTACACTCAAATAAACTATAGGTCCTGATTTCTCTAGCACTCTAATAGCACAGGGCTATTATTAGGCTAAGTGCTATACTTATCAAATATAAGCCCTTAGCTCATACATTCAGCCTTCTTTTACAAATAAAGCAAGTCAGAAGATAAACCATCAGAGGCAAAGACGTGAGGACTAACAGAGAGAGTCTGCACATCCAAGTGGTGTTCACAGCAACCCTCATGCTGAGCTAAATGCCATCTACATTGCCTCTTGCAGGAGGTGTGTCTTGCTTCTGCAGGAGTCCACCTTTCTCTCAGAGTTCACATACCTGACAACATCTTCATGAGCTGTCCACTTGAAGATCTTTCTACTGAAAACCAGCCAGCTACCATTCTTCTCTCTGAAACACAGCTGACATGGGATGTAGTAACACTCCTCTTTACTCAGTGCCCTAGAGATGACATAATGTGGCCAAGATGTAGGAAGTCCAATTTGGTTTCCTCCTCTGCTTGAGGAAAGTTCAAGCTTCAAGCACCTTTCACTGCCCTACTAGCCAGGAAACCTCAGAGCCTGGGAACCTGCAGTCAGACCTGAGCAGAAGATGAAGCAAATTTAAGCTGGAAGCAGGCAGGTAGGGGAAGTGAATTTTGAGTTTTCCATGTGCAGGAGACTGCCCTAAATGCTATACATAAGAGAATACCACCATCTTATCACTCAGGCATTTGTTTTCTCAGCTATAGTTTCATACAACCATCACAAAATCTGTTGGTCCAAATTCCCTGTTCTCTCAATTTTCAAGAAGAGAGCAGGCCCCATCATTTGCTCTCTGGGGCATCATGCCACCTAAGAGCTGATGCTGCCTCAAGGTCCACAGCAGAACATACTACAAAGTCAAAAGCAACCCTGAGCCCTTAACCTTTCGGGGTTTTTTGCTCATGTCAAAATATGAAACTAAAAGTCCTTTAACCTTCTCTTACAGAAGAGAAGAGTCACTAGATGGGGAAAACACAACACTTCAGAATGTTCTTGGTTTATAATGAGAAGGCAGTATTTTAGAGAAACATGTTACAAGAGCACCTATCAGCACGATGCGGTCTCCTCCCACATGGACATTATCCATGTCACCTAATGAGAGCAGACATCCAGGACAGCTGGTCAGCATGCTGGTACCCGACATGCGGTTGAGCAGCAACTGCACCCACTAGTAGCGCGCAAGTTAACGTGATAAAGACCAAAGGGAAGTTTGCCTTTCAACACTACTCACCCATTCTGAACTAGAAACTACTTTACAGTATTTCTATGATGAGGGAAAGAAACAAAATACAAACTGGAAACAACTTAAAGATTATAGTACCCATAACGTTAGCTGCATAATCAAATGGCAAAACTAACTCATTTATTACATCACTATTTCTTTCTTAGTGCCATAAATTCAGCATATTTTTTGGCAGTTCTCCTTTGCTAGGAACAATTCTTTTATTCATGAACCCACTCATTTTAAGGGCTGAGTCTTTAGAGCCCATTAGAAAAACATCATCAACACATTTTGCTTTTTTAATGCAAGGAAGGAAACGTTAAGCAAGCTGCTGTGCCCATTTTTCAAAATAAATCTGTTCTTCTCTCCCACACTTATATACCAGTACATAAAACATTGATTTCAGCAGAGTTACTTCTGATTTACATGCTATGGAAGCAGAGTCACAAACCCACAGCATACGTAAAGATATTTCTGTAGTGTCTCCTTGTGTTGCTGAGTCAGCATGCATCTAACCTAGGACAGCAGAGGAATGTAAAGTGCTATTATGCTGCAAAGGGAAAACATGCCTTGCTTCCTAGGCTAAGGATTATTATTCATATTGCCACAGCGCCCTGAGAGCAAGACCTCATGTGCTACCTGCTGTACATAGCTCAAGACAGAACATTTGCTGAATATTTACCACCTAAAGAGATAACAGCAAAACTAGAGCTAGGAAGCAGAGACAGAAACCTCCACCAGGGCTTCCTCAAGGTCTCCCAGAACACAACAGGCATAAGCGCTGCTCAGGGCCGCAGCACAGTATTTCCTCTCCACTTGGGCTCCCTCTGAACAGGACAGCACTTTCCAGTACAACCTGGTATTGTTCTTCTGAACAATGATGCAGATACAGCCTTAATTTTTTTTATTATGATACATTAAAACATCTCATACTTTAATCTTTTCATCTATCTGGGGTGAAATGGCCTTAAGGAAAATACTTCTTTACCTTTGGAAGTGCAGACATCAACACCTGCTAGTATTTTAGCTCTCTTTTTAATGCCAAACAGGGAAGGGTGATGGAAATCAAAGACACATCCTATCAAAGGTCTACTCTGACTGATAAAGGAGGTGGTTTTCTCCAAGGTGATTTCACAATCTTTGTGTATGTAGGCAGCCTTCCTGGGGACAGGAAGTATTCCTCTACAAGTCCTTGGGTCAAATGGATTCAATGAGGCATTTTAATTTAGCAGGTACTTTGAAGAAGCTTTTTTTCTAGGTATTCATGGAGTTCCTGCCCAAAACACACACACACATTCCAGCTGGTTAGGCACTTATTAAAACATCGAGCTCCAGTACTTCAGTCAGTTATTGACTTTACACCAACCAAAATTTATTATCACTATTTGTTCATGACTTACATATCTTTACAAAAAAATACAAGGATGAATAATTCAGTTCTCATTTCACACTAACAGTACATTAGTTTATTTATCAATTAGTCACAGACAAAAACCAGAAGAACAATATTCCTTAGCACTCTCAGTGCGAAGATCCCAACCCGAAATAAAACAGTTCTCAGACATCTCAGAGGCTACATATTTTAACAGATGCCATCATTTTGCCAGCAGCTTAGCATCAAATGTGACACTTCCATCCATACTATCCTCCAGCATACCAGCACAATCCAATTCCTGTATTTCCACCTCTAACAATAAAGTTCTCCTCCCACCTCCTCCTCTATCCCTCTTTATTGCACAGGCAGAGTATGGTTTGTCTTGCATAAAGCCAGGAGCAAAGTGAGTGTGGAAATGCTAGCAGGCTTAGCTACACCACCAAGAACACAGGCTGTTTAAAAACACACCTTCCCTTCAAGTCTAGCAAATACATGGCTTCAGGTCACTGGCAACCTATCTTCTGCTGCACTCCTTTGTATGACAGCTTTTTCATGGCTCAGTGGCTGTATTAAACACACATACTTCAATTAGGAGGTCACACACTCCACTCTGTGAGATGTTGGACTTGGTGACCTGTGTCCATCTGGACATCTGACCAGCACTGGGCTCAAATCCTTTGCTTACCTTGGACATTGCAGTTCTTTAGTGGCAGAGGGGATTCTCTGGGTACACTTTGTGCAGTGCTCAGAGCAATGAATGTCAAAGTTCCACTGGAATCTCGAAGTACCAGTGTCATGCAAATAAACTAAAGTTTAAGCTAGGAACAATCTACTAAACCATGAATTTTATGTAGCAGTTTGTAGCTCAGAGACTGCCTTTCCTAATGCGCTTAGCTGACACATAAAACAATTTAGCTTTGTGTTTCACAACTTGTATACATATTCTCGCAGCTGATTCACTGATATGCCCTCACCTAAAAGCAGGTACGTCATATGAGTCAGTTAAACCCAACTGACACACAGGTCTCAAAGGAGGATGACTGTAATCTCTCCTTCCATTTGTGTAGCAGTGACATAGCCGATACCTGCCACTGCATTTTTATCTCTACTAGGAGAAGGGTAACCAAAATGAAACTTCTGCTAGAACTGATCCTTGTAAGCACTAGCTGAACAGACACATGAGAGTAATTCACACCTCTGGCTACCTCCTGATTCAGGTCACAGGAGGCAGGTCTGACTTTCTCCACCTCTGATGCCAGAAGCCCAACATAGGTGCTACAGCTCCCAAAGAGGACATAGCCAGCAAAGTTAGAGCCAAAGCTCAGCGAAGTCATTGCTGCCTGCTGCTTCTTCCCATTTTGCTGCCTGACTTGGCCAAAGAATATTTTTGCATTATCTCCTGCCTGATTTATGTTTACATACATGTACAACAGAAACCCATGTTCCCCTTTTGTAATTAGACACTGTGCAGCCACCTGCCAGAACTGTCTGTGCTCCAACAACTCAGCATGTGCTTGTACAACCAAGGTACAGAAATCAGTGGAATGCTGCACGGGGTGACAAACTGCAGTAAGTATCTTACAGGGAGGCAGTCTGTTAACTTACAGCTAGGATAGCAAACTCTACATGCAACTCAAAACAATACCTAGTGGCAGAGAAGGGATGAACAGACAGGCGATGCTTTTCTTTGGTATTTTCTTGACTTGTTTTCTACCTTATTTTACTTAGGGTATAACATTTTTTAAAAGGTATTTTTCACTCTGTGAGCACTGTGACTGTATCATCACTCTGAGGGGGGTTTCCATCCCAGTTTTATCAATAATAAACAGTGAAACCAAATACAATTGTCCAAACTGATCCTTGATCTGGAAGTGCTCAACTAGAGGAGCATTAGAGGGGTTTTATTTTCAGCATACCTGGTGGAGAGGAGGAAAAAAACCACAACCATCAAGCCTCTTCGTAAGTGTATTCAAAAAGCCCCACAAATCACTGTCTACCCTGAAAGCAGACTTGTATATTATGTCTATATATTAGGTCTACTGAAACATCAGTGAGACCACTGGTGTGCTTAACCAGGCATTTTGTGATCTGGAGCAAGAACCAGATCTGCTGAAACCACCTCACTCCCACCAAAATTAATGAATCCCCAGGAAATGAAGAGGCTTTGAGCACCCCAACAGCAGGTGAGCTTTGGCCTCAATTCCACAGTTTTGCACAGACTAAGGTGGCAGCCTGTGAAAGCCTGTCTTAATCAGATTTATAGCTTTGAGGTTTTTTAATAATACTGGCTATTCTCTTCATATGCAAGCACATACCAATTTTCTATTCGGGGACAGCAAAGGGAGCAAGCAAGATCTGCACTCACAGCTTCCCAGTCCCCAGCATGACACCTCAATTTTCCCACATGTTGTGTATTTGTTCCCACTAGCTCCCAGCACACAGCAATCCCATTGGAAATTGCATCAGAGCCTTTAGAGTGAAAATGGCCATCAGTGAAAGCTGCACATCACTACTGGCTGGCAGCATCTGGTCCTGGACAGCACCACTGACAAACCAACCAGAGATTCATTCTGTAGGAAAGGACATTTGATTTCACAAACATATATCCACTGCACCCCTCCAACTACTGCATCTCTGTAAGAGGGATCTGATCAGCCCTGACGCCAATAGCATGTTGTCCTCTGACACATCCATTTTCATTACGCACCTGTTTATTGATCCATTGGAAGACTGAGTTCCTTCTGTAGATGAAAATGGCCTCTTTTTTCTGGCTGAAGAGCAGATAGCCTATTTAGGACACTACCAGAAAAGCTTCAATTCATCTGCTATATGCAAGCAGTTTGTCTTCACAGAATAGTCCTAGTGCCATAGATTGCCCCAACATTCATTTTCTCTGTACTGCTTCAAACTAGTCAAGTCAGAGGGTGCAAAGCAAATCTGAATGTGGCAAGCAACAACATACAAAGCCCAAAGAGGAGAGGAGGACAGGATAGATTGCATGCTCACAAGTAGAACAAACAGCTAGTTACAATACCTCCTGTGCAATTATTGTACCCATAGTGCATTTGACTAAGGGAACCTGCAACAATTGCCAGTCACATACACGTTCCCATAAGTAACTGATGTTTCCCAATGAAACTTCAGCAATTTTCAGTACTGGCTTACAAGCTCCTAGCATCTCCTTTCCCAGCTAAGGCAAACCATAACCCAATAGCATTTCAGCTCTTCCATGTGCACTCAATCATTCCCCCTCATCACAAGTTTTTCCATAATCTTTAGCACCATTAAAAAAAAAAAGATAAATATTGAATTGGAAAGAAGAATTCATTACAGAAAAGAGAAAGGCCTGTATATAACTTCACTGAAAGTGCTTGGATCATGCATGGTCTGTAAATGATGTGCCACTCCAAGACAGTGTGTAATAAAGTACACACACAACAAAAGCTCAAGCTCTCTCCTATGGCAAGGTTCATGAAGGCTCTCACCTACTCCTTAGAAAACACAACTGAAGAGGCATGGAAGGTGATCAGCACCTCATCCAGCACACACAAAGACTCAGTTTCCTTAGATAAACCCTAAAGGACTGCCAGTACTTGCAGTGGCACCGCAGGCAATGAAAAGTTCATGGGGTTTTAAAAGACAACCATGCAGGCAGGACAGCAGCTACAGGATGCTGTTAAAACTAGAGTAATAAGCTCCAGGAAGATGACAAGCTCAGAAGGTATTAAGGTGACAGTTTTAGACACAGCCATTATTCAAATAGCTTTCTGCCACTGAAGGAAATCTATTACAACTTTCAGTGTGATGGTAGCAATATGTAAATTGGACTGCTCGGATGAGGATATATGGTGACAATGTGTGGCAGGAGTCACCAACTAGGAAGTGGAAGTAGAGATGAAATAACCATGCCATTAGTGTGGTCAGGCATTCTGAAGGCCTTGGTTTAACAGATTGAGCAAGATGTACTAAATCAAAAAACCCTCTAGAACATAGTTGCTCAATAATAATAGTGTCTGTCTGAAGTACTGAACTATGGAATACAGTCTATCAAAACCAGGTTATTAGAGAGACAGACACAAAAAGACAGGAAAAATAGACAAAGTCTTCTTGTCAACAGAACACAGATTCTGCAAGCAGTAAAATCTATGAAAACTATCAGACTCATGTTCCTAAATGGTCACTGTTTTATCTGTATTGCTGTTCAGATGGGAAGAGCCCTTTAAAAAGAGCAAGTGATTACACATTTGAGAAGAGCAGGCCATGTTAGCCAGCACCACACTACCAGACACATCACTGGCTCCATTTATTTATTCTTTTAATACACTTTTTCTTTTAGATCTTCTATGAGGAAAAAGAGCAGAGTTCTCTTACAAAGCAAGCCCACTTTCCCATTACTAAGAGTTAAGATCTGCAGCGTAAGAAAGCATGTTTAATGTCTATAGATTTTAATGGGCATGAAATACATGGAGTCACACTCATCAAGAGACTATCAGATCCTCTCCTGGTTTTAGTCAAACACCTTAACAAACATCTATTTTCTTCAAATGCCAAGTATTCTTGCCTTCAGAACAGCCTCAAAATCACCTCTGATGCCTCATCCCTGTATTGCCATCTGACCTTACATGCAAGACAAGCACTAACTGCCACTGTTGTACCTGTACAGAAATCACACTGAACACAAGCTGCCACAAAGCCACATGCTGAACTAGAGAGATACTTACATAGGAAGATAAAGACACCCAACAGCCAGGCAACTGTAACCACAAGGAAAATGCATTCCAAAAATCCAGTGGGAGTTGCAAAGCAGCTACTGACTATTACAAAACACAGTTTATATCTTGCAGAAACAGTCACTTTGCAGGCAAGAACAGATCTTTGAAAAGTGGAGGAGGCTGGCTGGAATATTATCAAGCCACCTCAGCCAACAAAGAACCACCAGATTTTAAGTTACAGTGAGAAAATACAGACACATCTCACCAGTTACTCCATATCTATGGCCATTTCTGCTGAACACTTCCCTCATCATCTAGGTCACATTTCAGTTGGCCACTTTCGACCCATATATGTGTGTCAACAACACACGGATCAAGCAAAACAGATCACGTGCAGTTTTACAGCATCCAAATACACTGCTGTTCAGATCACTTCATAGCCATGAACAACACAGATGCCAACATGGGCTTCTAACCCATGACAGGAGAGTTAACCCTCAAGGCAGATAAGCAATCCCACAGAAACTTTCAAGTTCTCAAAGGATGAAAACCAGACACACTTAAGGGCATCTAACATTGCCCTTGCCAGAGTCCAACAGACTTACCACTGTCGTGCCACCGGCACCAAGAACAAGGCTGTGGGCTGAGAATCACCATTGACACCTGGTCTGCATCCACAGCAGCCAAGGGTCTGTGCACCACAAACCTCTTTGGCAAGTTTAGCATCCACCTGGATCCACTACGGGAAGGGAGGAGCTCAAATAATCTACCTGCAGTCCTCCTGCAGCAGTCCACTGAACAGCTCTTCATGCTAACTGGCAGTGACAATGACAGTTGTGCAGTAAGTAAGAGGTATCTTTCCCTGAGATGATATGGACTAGAAATCTTTTGGAGTAAAGCTGGCACTGCACTTTAAAATGCTGTGTCTAAACACAGAAAGCTATTGAGACTTCTGAATGATTGTGCCATAAAAAAAAAGAAATCCTATGTAACACGGAAGGATTCATTTCAGTCTAACGTTTTAAGCTGGAAAACAGGAGATACAGCATCTGTGTATTCTTTGAACTGCAACTAGCAAATTCTGAAACCTGGTATCCAGTTATCTGGTATCTAGTTCCACCTTCCAGTAAGAGCAGAGAGTTTACATACCATATACATACCAGATTCAGTCTTCCATAGCTTTACACTCACAAAAGCATGAAAGAGCAGAAAATAATATGGAAGGGCTCCCAAGGAAGATCAGGCAAGATCTGATATGGCCCAGAAAGAGAAACTGCTGCCTTGGAAGAAAAAAAAATCGTCAGCCGCAGTATCTGTTGTTATCCCTACAAAAAGGGATAACAGGATGTAAATAAACACACTTTTACAAGTGACTTGTAACCCTGTTTTCCTGTCTTAACAAAAATGGTTCTTTTTAATGTACTTCACACAAAGCAAAGAAACTGCAGTATCTACTACTGAAAACTGAAAGTAGATTATATGCCCTGGTGACTGGCATAAATAAAAAAATCCAATTAAAGCAGTGACCTACGTTCCAGGTTCTCTTCAGACAGACGTAAGAGAACTTAATCCAGGCTAGAATATTGTGATATAAGAAATCTGTTCCTGGATTTGCTATTTTCTAGTGACATATGGCATAAATAACCTCAGCATGATGTAGGATGAGAAAGTAACTTGTTCTATGAACAGGTTCCTCCAAGGAACCTAAATTACACTCAAGTCCCTGTACTCTGTATTTTCTAAAAGTGGACTGTGATTTAGTAACATATTTCAGTCCCATGAGTTGTTTTTTAGAGCAGTTGCTCCACCAGTGGCTCTGTCACCGCCGACAAAACACACGAAACTTAGGTGATTTTAATGCATCTCCTAATGAAGTCACCCGATGGGACTTCTGGGATCATCTTCTGAACACGGTGAGCAATGACTGCTGCTACACTGCTGCCTACCTGCCTTGCTACAGTCACCAACAAATGTCTTCTTTTTAATGATTTCTCTGAATCCCTGCCATCAAAAAGGAAGATGCATAAATGCATATTCCCTTTAGAATACATTTAGCAGAGCCTGTACCCTCTCAATGCTGAGATCTCAGCAGTGAATCTCCAGAAATAACACAGCAGCGTCTCATCTGTTCCATCCTAGGGCTGAATGGGGGAAATAATAATAATAATAAGCAGCACCTTCAGCTCCAATCAGCAGCACATTCCAGGATCGCAAACTGCTACTCTGTATGAAGAAGGATCTGAAATGCAAATGATCAAGAGGCCATTAGAGACATTAAAGATTTAGCAGAAGTATGTTCACCCTGTTTTTATGGAGGGGGGGATATAGAACCATTAATTCCACAGAAATAGATAATGAAATACAGTTACCATATTCAGCTTTTCACAGAACAGTTACATGTCTCATTAACGACTGGACAGTAAGTATGCTTTTAACATTTCATGTGGGCAAAAGATATTCAAAATAAATATTCCTCATTCAGCTGTAATTCTAGTGACTACTATTTACATCAGTAATTTTGCTTATAGGATGGAAAGCTACCCCAGTGTTGTCTCACGACAGACTAACCTTCAGATGACTTTCCATTCAACTTGGACTGGCCATGCACTCTTCTTCTTGGAGCAAAAGAGCCTTTGAGATTCTTTTGCTGCCTACACTAGCTAGCACCAGGACTGAACAGAGTGATCCTGCAACGTGGATTTTGCAATTTGAATTCTCCAAAGCAAAGAGAAGATCTAAGCCTATTCCTCTTCAAAAGACATTCCTAACATTTACTGCTGCAAAGACATAAAAATAATCCTTATTCATAAAGCCACCTAAATATCTACGCATATGTGCAAAAACTTTCTTGGGATTCCTTTAATTTGCACCTGTAGTCATCTTTATGATCAGTGCCATAAAGGTTAAAACCCCTACTTTTCAACTAAAATTGGACCGAGAAGCTTCTATTTTCAGACTGCAGGCTTTGGGACTGTATTATTGTCACAGTCACATCATGTTATTTCCACCAAAGCAGCTGGAGGTTTCCAGTGTAGGAAGCAATTATTATGAAAAGTGTCAATGTGTCATTCTCCCCCAGTCAAATGTTTAACTTCACGTTATAGGATTTGACAAGTATCCGGCTCTTAAGTCTCCACCAAGAAAAAGGGAAAAGGAGAGAGCACACATGGGTAAGTCACAAGAGAAAAGAACAGTTTACTCACTGCTATGCAAGCAGATTTTGACATTGCTGACTGATGCCACAGTTATGGTGCATTTCTAGAGTTTAATTGCTTTGGCAGAAGGCAGGCTTAGGTCTGTGTGCATGAATGAACACACTGTTTGCCTTGACCCAACAATGCATACACAAAAGGCATCAGTTGAAAACAACATGCCAAATAATTACATGTTCAATAAGTGGTGCAGGCAATAATCACAACGCAGGGCAGGGATAACAGAAAATGTCCTGCTTATCAAATGCTTAACAAAGAAACCATTACTTTGTGATACCTTTCAGGCCTAAAAGGCTCAACTTAATGGCAGTGCTAGGCACAAAGCACCACACACAGGCCTGAAGCTTCCTGGCAGTGTCTTTCCAGGGACTGTCCACACAGAGAAACAAAGGCATGGTCATAACCTCTAGCAAGTATATCTAGTTAGTATAAGGTGTATCTACTAGCTTAACCCATGTAGCCTGAACAGTTGCATTAGAAAACCATAAAGCACAAAACTAGGCAATAGCAAGCCAGAAACCTGGCTACACATTCGCAAGAGCAAGCAGAAGTGCCCTCCTCTAAATCCTCCCTTACAATTGCTGGCTAGTAGGCACATTCAGCTCTCTCCAACCTCCCAGAGCACGCTGCAGCCTGACCCTTCTCCAAAGGGCACAGACATAACCTTGATGTCTTCTCCTCCAGGGAAAGCAGTCCAGCCAGCTCTGTGTGACCAGGGAAGCCTTGGCTCATGCTCAAGCCACTACATCCCAATGGTTCTCTGGTTCACAGTGTCCAGCTATTGCCTGGGACTGCCCACACAGGTCCTGGCCTTCCCGTCAGGAACCTGCACAGGTCAGACTGCACACCAAAGAATGAAGTGCACCGGTAGCAAAACCCTCTCCAACTGCTTTGAGTGCCAAGATCTTGTTCCCCCGTTACATTTTGGCACTACAAGGACCATGCTATTAAATTTGAAGCTAACAATTTGTGAACGTATTTGAAAAGGAAGGGGGGGGGGGGGGGGAAGGCAGGGGGGAACTTTACCAAAAAGCACTTCAATACTTTCAAGCTGGAGTCAAGACAAGTAATACAAAACATGAGATCCCGAATCCCAATTCTGCTTAAAGTGGGAATCTCCTGTTAGTACAGTATACTCTGCAGCTACACATGGTATATTAACTTAATGGAAACTCTGAGCTTTAGCATATGTTTAATAGCTACAGTCTGCTTTTTTGAGCAATGATACCACTTTCTTACTGTATACAAAAAACCACATATGGATGCATTTACATATGTCAAAAAGACCCACACAGGCTTTGATATTACTCAACAACACATATTGTCCATGGTCAAACAGTGCTTTAGGCAGTATTAAGCAACACAGAAGTAAGCTGGTAAAAAGTGTCCTAGTTCCTCAGAATCTAGCAAAACCTTTAAAAAAACTAAACCAAAACAAAAACCACAAAAGCAATCATCAGTCAGGAGAAAGATGTTCTTCCACCATCAGCCTGAGCCCAATAAGCCCAAGCTTATTGCTTTCGCTCTTCCCACACCAAGGCAAAAACCTCATGCAATAACCCAGATAACCTCTCTCACATACAGCTGTAAAGGGCTGTGGGACACAGCAGGACAAGGGGCAATTTTTCAGCTGCATATCAGTCTACAAACTAAGGATAGCAAGGTATAATCCTTGGTATGTGCCACCCAGAAGGATGAGTGACACCATTTGCACATTTGGAAGGTGCGACATATTGAAATACATCAAGAATTAAACGTTGCACCAGTGCACCAAAGTAACTGTAGAAATCAACTGGTTACTCAAAGTTAATCAGACAGATACAGGCAAATCACACATGCTTAAGTCATGACTGTCACAGACACTGTGTGGTTGCATCTGAAACAGCTCTCTGTAAACCACACATTTCTGTTCCCAAAAGCTGGTAACGTTGGGCAGTTACATGTTGCACACTCAGCCACAGGAGCACCACCCTGTTTTCCTCCCGTGATACAGGCTGCTGAAGCAAAACACCGTACCAGAAGAGAGGACAAGCACACGAGGTAGTGTCACAGCAGCGTGCACAAGGAAAAGCAGTCCTGCAGGCAGAACCCAGCTTCTTCCTGCGAGCCAAGAGTGACATCTGCCGGGACCCGGCCCGAGGCGCACACGGGGCTTCCTGCAGCTAAAGGAACCGAGCCGAGCCCGGAGCCCCCTTCACCGCACTGAGTGCCCACACAGCAAAGGCTTTGACCTGGACAGCCCTTTTGTCAGGAAGAAAGGATATCTGTATCCACTTCGGAGCAGGGAAGGAGACAAAACCAGGGATGTCAAAGGGCAAAAGCATTCACTGTAATCCTTTCCAACTCTGTCCCACCAGACTTACAGGAACAGCGATACCACCCTAGAAGTGGAACAGAGAACATTGCCACAAGGAGAAAAACAAAACAAATCCCCCTCAAACAGTAATACCTTCAAACATTGCTACCTTACACAAAGAAACGTGCCTCGTATCTGGGCTTTAGACACAACACTGGAGTGCACCCTGGAAGGAAAGCAATAGGCAATGTTGCTGCAGATGCATGTCACCTACTTCCCCGCATTTGCCAAGAAGATATGAAATTACCTCAAGACAGGGGCTTGTACCACAGCATCTAATGGCTGTATAAAGTTTCATCACTACAGTACTTTTTCCCCCCCTTCTACATAATATGCAGGTATTTAAGTAACTAATCACAGATCTACTCATGAGAGGACTGCAAATACTATCTTTGAATGAAAGAAAGCTTATTTTCTGTGAAATTATAATTTGGAACAGCTATTTTGCAGTATTGACAAATTCAGGAAGGGTGCTGTAATGGAACTGAATGAGTCGTTAGCAGGAAACTCCAACAAAAGGCATCAGAGCAGGAAAGCAGCTCCACGATGACACAGACCTGGCATTCACACACCTAGACTAAACTTCTGCACACATCAGCTGAAAGCAATGGTGTTTATGGCCAACATGGTGCCACTCCTGAGCAAAGGCTACAGAGGCCAATATCCAGATCTGTTCTGAAGATTTGTAGGAAGTTCACCATAGAAAAACATCTCTTTGTGCAGTAACAAAAGTTAGATCTACATTGTAGTGTGATTAAATACTCCTCACACTTGGATCTTGGTCTCTTCTATCTTAACAGTGTCATTCCTGTGAGGCTCTGTGGGCCCTGTAGGCAGCACGGGTTTTGCAGTGACAGTAGGGTTGGTGAGTACATTTTAACTAACCCTAGGAACTCACCCCCAGCCGTTTTCCTACAGCACCAACTTCAAATGGATACAGTTCTCTGTAGTTTTGAGGTAGAGGGCTCCAGACTGAGACTCAGGTCACAAGCCCCTCCCATTCTGTCCCACCCCTGGACCTCAGGGAAACGTAGGAAGAACGAGTGGGGGGCCAAGGGGAGAGATGAAGTAATCTACGAAGAAATAAAGTCTCAACTTTGCATTCTGCAGCTCTAACTTCAAGTCTGTTCAGCTGCAGGAGGTTGAACGCAAAATAATAGAGCATTACTGCCACCTTGTGCTACACGAAATCCCTACAATCGAGGGTTTTCTTTTTGCCTTCCTGTTTTGTTAACCACAATACCAGAACCAATACTTGTATTGGCATGTTCGCAACAGAGGGTGAGCAAATCCCTCCTCTCGCACCCCGTAAAGGGCCTGCCACTGCCTTTCAGCCGAGAGCCCGGGCCAGAGAGCGCAGGTGGCTCTGCTCGCATCCAAGGCTGGGACACGGGCCCTCACGGCCCCCCCAGCCAGAGCAGAGGCCCAGCGCTCCCGGGGGCCTGTCAGCCCTGGCTGACACCGCCGCAGACACAGCATCTCCCGGTGCCAGCTCTGCCCGTTCCGCTTTAACCAAAGGGCACCAATGATTTGGCACCTTTATCACCACTATTCAGTGCTGTAAATCGCCCGTGCCTTTTATTTATGAAAGGAGGCTCGTCACGAATGCTTCAAACGTGGCAAGGCTTTCATTGTGCTGCCCGGTGGGAGGCAAACAGCCTACACAGTCACTTTTCCCTGACAGTAATCGGTGGGTTTGATTCTGGCTGAAACTAAACCAAGGGACTGAACACCAGAGCTTACTTTGCAAGGACTGCTGGTCTGGCAAGGTTTGGGTTTGTTGCCATGTGCAAGCACAGTTTGAATAAAGCCATATTGTTATGGAGGGATTTTTGCTACACTGATTTCCCAGAAAAGCGGTTAAAGCATGGTACTCCACATCTCTGCAGTCACATACAGATCCTTTATGGAGCAGACCCATACAATTTATTACAGATGAAATCGAATGGTTTCTTTATAAATGACGTACAAAAGCCTATAAAATGATAATAGAAGATGATAGATATTCTACAGCCTGTTTGAACAGTCCCTGAAAGCTCTATAGAGGAATATTAGAAAATTCTGAAGGAGAGTACAGTTTTTCACAAGAACACACTCCTGAAGAAAGGGTATCTGAACACATTCATGTATTTTAACTGAACTATTTGTCTCATCCATATTTTTGACAGTGTTTTATATTGTGCTTGTTATCTACTTTCATCCCTTGTTTCTGAGATCAATTTCAACTAAAAACTAATTTTAAAAACACATAATTGTGATTGTTCTCCAACAGCTGCTTAGCATTAATATTATACCTTTGTCCAGAAATGCCAAAATGTTGTCACATATTTGAAATCTTGGTTTAAAACAATGCTATCACAGAAAGGCAACTGGTGAACCAGAAAATAAAGGAAACTTTCTCAGAGAGATGGGCCTTCATTTCTGACCCACCCAGAAGGCCTGCTGCAGGAAGGGCTCTACATTCTCTTGACTCTAGGCAGGTATTGGAAAGCACCTTCAAAAGCCAGCTTTATGGCTATCCTCTATGGACAGCCACAGTGGAAGATTTTCTTGCATCAGAAAATCTTCCACTATCAGAAAAGAAACCCTGAAGGGTCCTCTGCCCGTTGCCACAAGAAGCTTCACAGAATTGGCAGTCTCCTCATCTTACCTAACCAAAAGATTGGCTCCACCCAGATTTGTTCCTATCCAGAGCAGATCCCGGGCTGCTCTGCTGCTACTTCATTCATAATACTATGAAACCAAAAAATAAAAGCCAACAAAAAAGCAAACCCTAAACCTAGAAACTGTTACAGAATGAATTGTTGAATATTTTCCTTTCCTCCATTCCCCTCCCTTGTTCTGTGCTAGACACCCACATTCAACAAGACTGCATGTATACAACAGTCTGTAAAAAAACAGTAGCTTTAGTTCAGTTTTGTTACTTATAACCGTTTACCTGCTCTTCTAATTCATCACTTTTTTTCTATCCCTATCCCCCTCCCCACAGATCAACACTGTCTTTTCTCTTTTCCTCCCTGTGACACTCCCCCATATGCTTATTCTGTACTTCAGAAAAACAGCATTCAGGCACGTAAACTTGGGCAAAATTAATTGGGGTGTACTGATCAGTGAGATTCTAGTTCCTACTCAGCCTCATTTGAAATGAGGCAGGATGAAAACTCCACTCCGGATCAGTGGGAACAAAAACTAAACATGTACCATCCCACATCCCAGTCACTCATGCTCTGGCTACAAACTACAACCAAAGGGACACACATGTGCATGCCTCTCCCCAGTGCAAATCCATTCTCCCAAATCTTCTCCAAAGCAGCATGAAAAATGTGAAGCTTCATTCTGCTCCAGCAAGACTTTGTCTCAAATGACCAAGGTACCCAAAGGCTATTAAAATGTTTCCAGTCACAGAAAACCTTTAATACTTGGTTAACAAACACCATTCTTTTTTTATTGCTAATTGGGACTAGCAATAGGCTAAGGTTAGAGTTGGGGTGAGTTGTGGAAGGTAAGTGCACCACTGGCATGCCTTTGTTCTCCCTGCACAATGCTCTGCTGTAGCCAGGCAGCCATTCTGCATTCACCTCAATTAGACCAGCATGCCCCTTCCACAGCACGCTCACTGACAAAGATCCCGCGGGTGTTCCCAATCCAGAAGAAGTAATTCTGACAGAGCCTACAGACAGCCTTTGTGTATGGAGAAAAACACAGCATTACTGCTCATGTCCATCCTCTAGTGCACATGCAAAGCATATGTGTTGTGACAGCCACCCTCGACAGGAGCCTGGCTCTTTCGCTGAAGCTGTCGGCACTCATTGTTTTAGCTCTGGAGTCCTCCAGTTCAGTCCTGGAGCATGAGCCAAAACTGTGGTTGCAACACAGACACTGTGGAAATACCAGTAGACAGTCAATGTTCTGAAGAGCTAATGCCCAGCTCAGACATACCCAGGGAAGACACAGCAGTTGGACCTCTCCACCATCTACTACAGTGCAACATTTAAAGAAAGAAACCACAATTTTAAGCTTGCCAGCTGCAGAGGAGCAACTCCCTGACAAAGTGGTGACACCTCTGACACGGCTGCCCCCTATCTGACACATAATTTTATTGTACTACAAGCTCCAACTAATCTTTCTCATTACAGACTTCAATTTTGTCTTGTAACTACATAGGTCTTATTCAGAAAGGTCATTCTCAGCTTAAATAAAACATTTGTCTCCTAAAACAGGATAGGAGTAATTAATATTATTTTAGTTATGGATTAAGTGTGTTAATAGAATACTTCACCCTAATCCTGTTTTCCGAGCAGCATGGCTATTTCCAATCTCAAAATGAACTGTGTAATGAGAGCGATTTCATACGGCATCAGGCTCCTACAGGTTTTCTGCAAACATCACAGATGTTGTGGTTAACATCCACAACTGATGATGTGATTAAGCCTGCACTGAGTGTTGCTGGAACATACCATGAATTCATTACCATCAGAAGGGTGAAGGGGTGAAGGTGGTTAGAATTTAAAATTTGTCACATTTATACAAATAAATCAGAGGTAAACTAATACATGGAAATACTTCGGTGTTTAAAACCCAATTTGTTTCTGTAGAAAAGAAATCAAACTCCAGATACAAAGCAGTAAGCTCTAACATACACAATGCAGATTTTCATTGCAGAATTCAATGCAAGAAAAGACAACACTCTCCAGTTTAAGTTACCATCCTAAATTCATGAACAACTACTTGAATACAATCCTTAACTCCTGCTCAGTGGTATCACAGGATACAGGAGCACATGCTGTACCAGTTGGTGTTACAGCACCAATGATCTCTGCTCCCCCCTTGGGATCGGTGTGGATACTACCAAGGAAGAGCTCTGCACTGGCTGTGGTTGTTGAGAATAACACAATCATGCCAGAGATTTTCAGGCCAAGTTTAAGGCATTGCTCAACCCAGCCTTCCATCATCTGTGCTCTACTCCACTGCAAGTCCCCTGCTATTTCATTTAGAGCAAAGAGAACCAGCTGCAGACAGATAACAACAAGGAATGATTTACTGTTCCCATTTCGTATTTGGTCTAAGTTAACGGCAAATACACAAACACAGCAGGATCATGCACTCAGGTGCCATTCTTCCATGGGCAACCTCTTCATTTCATAACTGGATTAATGTCCCACTGACCTCATCTAAACACGCAGAAAGAGCCAGCAAGAGAGCTACAGTTTCAATGCAGTCTCTTGGCCCTACACTGAGGCTATCAAACAATCTGCTAAAAGAGGATAGAACCTGCAGAAAAATAAATTACATTCCAAAAGGAGAAAAACATACAACACACTCTGGTGCTGTTCCCTGCAGCACCAGCATGTATTTGCTCTAGCTAGAGCTTAAAAGCCTCACCCCAAAAGCTATTTTAATCTTTCAAAAAATACATTTAAAAAAAAGAGATCCAAAACTCTAATAAAGCCTACAAAGCGTTGTCCAGCCCTTCATTCCATTAGCCCACAACTCTACACATAGGATTAAACCTCTGCTCCTAACCTCACACACTGTTCCACAGCCTGTTTTCCTTTAAACCCTACACTCATGCTACTTGCCAGACAGCACTCCGTCAGCACTGGCACTGGGGTGATAATCCCAACAACAGCCAGGCTTGCTAAAGCTGTTCCTGAACATAAGCTGCAAACCACTATCGATGTAGCAGGGCACAGAGGGGGTTTGTGCCTCTTACCATGTTAAGTTCCTCCCAGTTTTGACTCCTGCAACAAGTACAGCTGCTCCACGTGAAGACTCCCATCCCTGCCCCAACCTGCACCAGTGGTGGTCACACAGGTGGCATCCACAAACAAAACATTTCACTTAAGCTTCTCCTCCAGCTGCAGCTATCTGAGGAGCAAAGGAGAGCATTAATCTAGCAAGTCCAGACCAGCTTTCAGATGTATTTTCCTTCACACTTCAGTATTTACAGCCTCAGCAACTAACACTCCTACACCAGCAATTTTCATCATGTGGTTCACGCTGCTCTGGGGGGCAGGGAGGGGGACCACAAACAATTCAGGAGAGATCCACAAAAGGCATCTATGGCATACCATAAGCAACCTGCATACGGACCCATAAAAAAATTTCATGCAAGTCCCTTGAGATTTGGAGGGGAGGCTTCAAGAGCCAAATGTTCCAATGTCATTAGAGAAATCACTGATTTAAGACACAAAAAATCCAAGTTATTTTACCAGCTCTGTCCCTCCAGCACAGCGATAGACAGCACTACTCACTGTTCTGTGCCTCAGTTTCTCCACCTGTAAAATAAGGGGGAAATGATTGCATCTGGTTTTTAAGACCTACCTGCAAATAAATGTTATTTAAAAGGTATGTGTTGCTACTGTTCCGCCTCTTAGGTTTGCCTCCATAAACCTCCAATGAGTATGTCAAGTAGCCACCTTGAATTCCTGAGACTCCTGAAATCAAACTCTGGGATTCAGCATCAGATGCCACAGATCTATAAACCAACCTGTTTGACTATATATACACAATAGTTGAGCTGCTTTGGTGTTTACATATGGAGAGCAGGGGGAACACCACAATATACTGTAAGCATTGATGTAGCTAGTGACAGTTACATCTTCCAAGCCATGTTTGCAAACAATTGGCATCTAAATCTCCCAGCAAATGGGATCACATAAAACCAGAGCAGGAACAGAATACAAAAGAGCATTGGTCAAAGCAGCAGGGTAAGCAGTACTACCATTAGAACACCATTAAAACAAAGCTTTCCTAGCAGAACTACCTAGTCAACAGAGGGACAGAAAGAGAAAACTTCATATAACCTGCATGCTCACAGAACTATTTCCCCTGCTCTCAGCTGTTAGGCAGAGTTTGGTAATGATATAAACCCTGCACATCTCCAAGGGTGCTCTGACAGTTCAAACCTCGAAGGATGTGGTTTGTACTTGACATTTGCTGGTTTATTATTAATCATACATAAGGTCTTGTGTAAGGACCAACAAGCCTTTGTGCTACCTGCTGTCCAAACACAAATTTGTTAACATTACCCCTGTTCCAGCAAGCATACAATCACTGGTTTAATAATTATACATGTATTTCGTATCTCAGACACAATTCGCCCATGTTACAAGACCTGGCCTTCACATGCCTTTGTTTTAAAGGCTTCATCTGTATTCCTACTGCTTCCTGGAGGAATCCCATGGAAGAGCTTTTGTGTATGCTTAGCACTTTTAAAAATGCATGACTTCATCAGAAGCAGAGTCAGTTCTGCTCTGTAGAAGCATGACCCAAAACCAGTTAAAAATCAGTGGGAGCTGCCCATTAGGTAGCCTGGGCCTTGAAAAGCGCTTGTACCTCCCTGATGAATCATCTAATGTTGTGCACTAATTTATAGAGAAAACGAATCCTCCTGCCACTCTCCATCCCTTGTATTATATTTCTTCAATTTCTACCTTCCTGGAAGCTTCTGCTGCTCTTAAAATATACATGTAAAAATCTGGTTTGACCTCATTCTCCCTTACTAACATCACAGAAATCAAAGAAACTGGGTAGGCTAAAAGCACCAATCAGGACCACATCCCTCCTCTACCCATTGCCTCAGCTGCTACTTCCCACAGTGTAAGCAGTTCATTCCCAGGCTTGCTCAAACACGCATGGTTTCAATGCAGAAAGCTCTAACTGAGCCTCTCAGAGGAAACAGGACACAGGTCACAAGTTGCCTCAGCTTCAAGGAGCCCATCTCACAGGTATCACTCACTCTGCAGGGACTCTCTGGCCAAGTTTGCTGGGTAATCTGAATCTCTACACAAAGGCAAACCCAGCAGGATTCTTTCAGACAGAAATATGCATCCTTAGCAAGGCACTGAAGAATAGAGGATAAAGTGTACCAAGAAAAAACTTTTAGAACAGTGAGACTACAATTCCCATCCTAAGCATTTAGGTTAACTTTGGCATGCTGAGCAAGGTCTACAGTGGTACAATGTCCTAGCTTTAAAAATAATACAACACAGCTGTGCCACACCTCAAAGCTGCGAACAGGGCTACAAAGGTGCTGATGCTTTCTAGCTACTCTCTTCACAGAAACAATTAGGAAAAAAGTTACTATCTGAAAAGCAGCAGGCCAGTTACACTGTTCTCAGGGAATGTTTGCACTCAAGTCTCACATTTGTTTTCATCCTGCAGCAGAATACTTAAAGTTTCAAACACTTCATTCAGTACAGAAATTAAAAGCCAACTTCTCTCAAATGCATAATAGTCTGAAAGCTTCCACCTGGCCACAGCATTGCAAAACCTACCCCATTAGGTGAAACACACTCCAGCTGTAGGCAAAAGGGGGTAGTGCCTGGGCAGCATGCTGTTACCTCTGAACATCATCCCCCTCACAAGTGATAAATTTAAAGGGTCATTATATTTGAAGCACAAGGCATTAACATCACCCTAGAAAAACATCATTCTGATCACAGCCCTCCCTCTCCCTGAATCAGACCCTTGGAAAACTATGTTGATTAAAGTCAGGAGCTGACCTGCATTCACATCTCCCTTCTCCTCAGTCCACCACCTGCCTAGGAATTCTGCATGTGTACTTCACCAACCAATACAGGCACCAAGCTAAGCCACAGCTCAGACACCCAGATAGGTCCTCTTGGCATTAATGAGAACTGCTTTCACATACAAATGCCTTGAGAACGAAATCCTAATGGTAACTTGTGAGTGAAGTAACTACTATAGACTGCTTAGAACCGTATATACATCTTCAATTTAAAAAACAAATTACTGGAGTGCACAATGTTATCTTTTTGCTGCCAGAGAAAGAGAAGAAAGAGGAAGGCAAAATTGCTCCACACTTGCATTTTACTCATTTTGATCATTTCCACTTCATGGTAAATCAATTTGTGCTGCTCCCATGAGGTTTTGGGAGCCCACATTTTCTTTCATCTAGCAACCAAATTCTTATCTAATTGTCCCATACTGCCATCTCTCTCTGAAGCAGTGTTCCTCAGGGATGGCTTCAGGATTCTCAGGCTGTCACTATCTAGCACAAGAGGTTTGGTTTAGTTTTGATTTTTTTTTTTAATATCTCTTTGAAGGATTAAAGCTGAATTCCATCTTCAAAATAACCCCAACGAGTTAAACTCAGGCAGCCAAACCTTCTTATTCAGCAAGCTTTCACCACGGGTTGGTAGGAAGCCAGAAACAGGGAATGGATATCTGTGCTAGTAGCAAAACGACAACTGAGCTTACTAAACCAACACAAGTTCTACACAGCAATTAGCAGGATCAGCAGCACCATGCTGCTAGTAGCATTTATAGGACTGCCAACAGAAAACTTGGAAAAAAAAAATACAGAAACTGAAAAATGCTTTAGAAAACCACATTGTTCTACATTAATGTATATTAAAAAAGGCCAGAAATTGATAGTTCTTTGCTTTTGAGTTACGGCACAAAGGTCACAAAATAAATACTATGGAAACCCAAGTCTAATGCCACACCAATGATCTTACAAAATATTTCTTGGTTCCATGTGTTTGCTGATTTTGCTAATGAAAGAGGTATTTTTTTCTTAGAGGTTTCTCTGTTGCTCCCCATTCACTTGCTATATAGCATACGCTATTTCATTTATTGATACAAGAACATACTGCTTCATTAATGCAGAGAAATCCTTGATCAGGGAAAAGGCTTTTAAAGAAAAAAAATAATCAATGCCAACCAGGAAAGCCTAATAAAGTACTGGAAATCTGTCAGGCACAGAAACAAAGGTGAGGTAGGTCTTCAGAGGAATGTAGCATGCTGCAAAATTCAGCACTACTAACTCATACTCTGTTAAAATAAATGGGCAGTCTACAGAAGTAGAAAGAAACAGCTGTATTGGGGATTTATTTGCCAAACTTTTTTTTTGTTGTTGTTTATTTTTAAGATCCACTCTCATGGCAAAGGCCATTTATTTATTCTTTTTTTCCAATGGGTACTTTAAACATCCACTCTCATGTACCCCAGGTTAAAACCTTTCTTACTTTGACTGGCACAACACATTACAGGGAAGTTTCTTTAAAACACAATAAGAAATCAGTAAAGAGGCTCCCACAGAGAGACTCCAGAACCAAACCCTCTAGAGGGGCAGCTGCCAACATCCCTGAGGTAGAACAGGCCCCAAGCCCCAGCCCTCACCACCTCCCTCCTGACGGCCTGAGGAGAGCTCCGGGGCTGACACACGTCCGGAGCCATTGGCACTGCTGACACAGCTATAAGCGCACTGGGCTGCCCAAAAGGTTTTCCAACTTAAGAAACAGCAACAACTGCAATATGATAGAGCTGAAAGCACTCAAGCCACAAACACAACACCCTGGAGGCCGGTCTCTCTTGCAAGCCATCTCAGCAACAGCATTCAGCACTGCCCTCACCACAGTTGTCACCTGTAACTGCCGGTACTTGTGTCTTCGTGGGATAATTCAACGAGAAATAACTGCACACTCGTCCTTTTGCCACAGAAAGCATCTCGCCAGGACAGGAAAAGCCTCAAATCCTTTCCGCCGGCGCCCCCCAGCTCAGGGCGCTATAGAGCCGAGACAGGGTGGAGCGAAGGGCTGAGAAGAGAAGACAAAATGGCGCCCCCATGCATTGGGAGGGGGCATGAACCTCATCTCCTGCCATTTTGCCTCGGGGATGAGGAAAGACCTCAGTTAAAGAGTGCAGCTCTTCCTCTCCTCACTAATTAAAGCGCCAAATCCTTTAAATGAGTGCTTCTGCTCCTTTCTGGAAGTTCGTTAAAGAGGTGGGTTGTTTTGTTTCCTGCCCTGTTGATTGAGGTATAGCAGTGAAATGTTGGAAGGGCAGGACTAGTCTGCTTTGGCAGGTGAGTCAGCTTTTAGTACCAACAAAGAAATACAAATCTTTATCTAGAAAGTCATCGTTAGTACAAAATGATGCTAATTATATAGATCAATATGTTGACTTTCTTTTAATGCTGTTGGGGATATTGTGTTAAACTCTGAAGTAGTATTGTCTCAATAACCCCAGTAAAACAAAATGGTGGTCAGGGGAGGGAGGGAAAAGGTATAAGGCTGCTGTTGTTGGACAGGAGTTTGCAAGCATGAGATTAAAGCCTTGTTCAATAAGATGAAGACAAATTCCCTCAGCTGTCCCTGGCTTTGCTTAGGCCTGGCTTGCAGGAGTAGGGCTCTGAGAGCTGTAGGTAGTAGAGAATGCTGAGCTTGCTGTTTGTGGTCAGAAGGGTTCTGTCCCTGGATCAGAATGGTTCAGAATTGCCAGATAAGGCAAATTTGTGGTAGTTTTAGGACAAATTCATCTAGTGCAAGGGACTTCACATTTTCTTTTAATATTCAATGACATAGCTCAGGCATTTTCTTGATACTTGCTTGATACTGCTTAGATGCAAATGAGGAAGAAACTGACTAGGGCCGATACTGTTTTTTCCTCTCCAATTTCATTATTTGAAATCCAGTTATGTATGAAATTCTCAGATTGTGGATTACAAAAACCTAAATCCAGTATTACGGTGAATGAAACCAACCAGTGCTGCTGTTGTAGTGCTTCATGTGTGGTTGCTTCTGGCCCTGACAGAACTCATAAGCTGTACAGTGAGCACTAGGCTCAGGTCTAGATCTTGCAGAGAAATCCTTCAGCACCACGCAGACTGATTTTGCTGAGGCTAGAAGGTGAAGGTCAGCTGTGCCTTTCACCATGGCCTATTGTGCACAGGAGAAGTATGCTGAATAGTGATAGTATTCTTCTGGTGTTTTTTCATGGTAAGTGCTAGGGAGAAGCAAAACTGAGCAGAGCACCCACAGGTACTCCAGAACTCCTGTGTGATATCTTTATGTATATTTTTTTATTATCATTTTTCTGTGCTGCAGTCTCTTGTGCCAATCATCTCATCTAATTCAATAGGGAAAACATATCTATCTATTTTTGTAATCGTTATTGCCATTTGCACAGCCCTGGAAGGGATTTCTTAAAATTGCCCCTTAGCTATTGTCATATCACCAGGCATTAAACATATTTTTCTGCTCTAAAAGGCAAAAATAAAAGTTAAAATAAATGGGCGGTCTACAGAAGTAGACCACCAAAAAAATTGTTTGTCTAGTGTTTCAGTTATTTTGGGAACACTTACATAATGGGGAAGGAGATGCTGTGAAAATTACCTATTTTTCCAGTTGAGAACTCTGCTCCTACGTAACTTCTCTAATGTGCTGACTTTTTTCCATGCTTACCATGACTCCTGCAGTCTCTAGGCAGAAAATGGTGAACTGTGAATGACTTTCCGCCCCTTTAGAGATTCTGGCAAGTCTGAGTAATGATCGCTTCCATTCTGAAAACAGCTGCAGCAAGGAATGTATTGGATTGCTAAAGATTTTCCTGACTAATAATCTCTCAGCAGCTCTTCTATGTATGGCAGAGTGATGTTGTCATTTGTATAGTATAAAATGTTCTAGAGCTTGATTGCCCAGTGAAGACATAAAGCAGGGCAGATTTTTATCATCTGCATATGAAACACCTGTATTTAGCCTATGGAATTTAAAAGATGGTCCTGGGATTTCATACCAGCTATTAAAATAATAAGTTTCAGTGGGGAAGCAATGTAAATCAGTGCTATTTGCATTGGTTGGCAACTTGCTAATTTGTTCTAAACCAAGTACTAATATTTCACTGTACTTATGGAACTTAGGGAAAACATCTTTTTGAAGCTGGGAGAAGACACTATCAGGAGCAGGCCAGTGCCCAGTGTGTATCTTCCTAATGAGCTGTCTGTAAACCACTTAAGCTGTGCAGCTGCTTTATAGGGGTGTTGGGAAAGGCTCATGCATTATGTGCTCAACCTAAGAGCAGGGTGCTAAACTCCGTTTTCAGGTGTGCTTTAGAAAGAAGTTTCATAGTAATTATTAATAAGTTCAACACAGCATGAGAACAATTCTCCCATTGAGAGAAATGGTGGTACTTGTATAAAGTTGCCATGAGTCATGTTTTTGTCATCCTTAGACTAGTGTGATATTCTTCTCCAGGAATAGTCCTAGTGGCATCAATAACATAGGTGAAATCCTAATTATCTTGATTATCAGTAGAGGAATCTGAACTTTAGTTTGAGTTTAGTGTTCTACTCTCATCCATGTTGAGTAGTAAAATGTAGCCCTCTTTTCCATGCATTATTTGGCCATTGAAAATTAGAAGTAGCATATATCAAGCCATATACAGACTAGGAAAGAGCTTGCAGGGTCATCTGATCTTGTCATCATCTTCTAGAGAAGAATCATTGCTATTCTAATCACAAAACATGAACATGATCCGGGCTCTGCAAATATCTTCTGCAGTCTGAAGATGGGTATCAATCTGAGAGATTGATACCCATCTTGAGATGGTTGTGGTATTTCTGGTTATGATTTGTCTTTTTTGCCCCAGTTTACTGTCACATATACCATGTCAATCACTTTGGGTTTCTTAAAGGTGTCTGTGCTATTCTGAGGCAAAGCCGTGAATCTCTGGCAAGCAGTTACCTGCTGACTCAGTGAACTGGAAGTAAGGAAACTGCTTACCAGTATGAGTAGAGGGTTTGCAGTGTGGACATTCTACAAGTTGCGCTGTTTGACCTTCAGCTTGGGTGGTCTGACCAATCTGCCTGGCTCCTGTTGAGTGTGGGGGAGTCCTGCAGTGCAGGATCACGCATATGTTTATCCCTGAAAGTGAGGGAGTACATTAGTGAAACTGCATGCACAGCATTGGCTAATAGTGCCACTTCTGCTGGTGATGGAGTCAATGACTCGAGAGGGATTATGTTTGTTGACAGAGAGCACATCTGGCTGCCATACAGCCGTGCGCTCCAGAGGTCTAATTCTGTCCTGATTTAGTCCCCATCCGGTTCATGGCTATAATTCTTCCAGATGTGCCACATGTTGATAAATGTAATTCTTTTATCAGTGACTAAATCCAAACAGAACGTGGTCTTCTGTTTGTGCCTGTAGATTTTAATTTAATTTTAGTGATACATTTGGATTTAGGAGGCTGAATATGAGTACTTGAAGTATGCCTAGATCTGTAATGTGAGTGCTTCGTGACCAGAATATGTAACTACTACAATAAGGCTTTCCAAGTCCCTTTATTTAAAGGAGTGTTGGGTTTTTTTCTCTTGAAGTCTAATTTCTAGGATAGAACAGTTGCACTGTAAATATGTGTGTGTGCTTATAGAGAATGATAATAGTGATAACCTTTTGGCCACCCAAAATCTTCATGCTTTTCCTCATTGTCAAATGTCAGCATTGCTCAGTGTTGCAGCACATACAGAACTGGAGCCTGGAACCTTTGCAGTCAGGGCTTTTTGGAAGGTTTTCCAGTATCTGTACTTGTTCTTCGGAATGATGCTACCCATTTGGGACTTGCTTACGCATATGAGAGAGGGCAGCAGCACAAATTGTATTTAAAATAAAAGTCACAGGGTGATAGTAATTATAAACATGCATAAATCCCCTTTTCCACCCTCAGATGGCTCAGATAAGTATGGGCGGTTCTGATACTAAATTTCTAATTCTATATATAGAATTCATCTGGGTCATCATTCATTCTAGTTTTATTTTTATTCTTAAGTTGTTTATTCTTTTTATGTGTGCTCATAAGATAAAGGAAATGTGTCTAGCTCATATGAAAGGAGCTGCAATTAAAGCTGTGTGTCTACTTTTTACCATTCTGTGAGCGATCTGCCTGTGCTTTCTTAATCGATTTCAAATATTTATTCTCAATTAAGTTTTTGTTATATTTTGTTCTCTATGAGTTCACAGCTTCCATCCCAGCACTGTTAGGCCAGGAAAGTCTGATGCACTTCTTCCAGGACAGTGAGAGTGCTTTGACCTAAATGCAGAAAATCTAATGGCTGTTGAATTTAGTAAAAATATTTTGGTAAATATATTCTACTTGCTTATATGCTTTCTATGGCAGTGCTACTTCTGCACCCTTTTTTGCCCTTTGGTGAAGTAGAGCAGTGTAGCTATCCTTTATAGAGAAGGGGAAGGTATTTTTGCCAAACTGGTGAATTTAATTGTGTTTCAGCTTCCCTGTTCATTTATGTACTTTTAATCTTTCATACTGTGTTGTGATAGAATTCCAATTTAATTCACTTTAGTAACTACAGGGTGCTTTGTGGACTAACTGCACACACAGGTAGCTTGCATGCTCACTGCCCTTCTCTGTGTGTGTCATGAATGTAGAACAAATTGAATGGAACTGATTTAGTAAGCATGATCCAAAGAAACGAGAGTGAAACTTGGAGTCATATCCTTGAGTTTGTATTTAGGTGATGACAGTGATTAACTTTCGTACTCCTTTTCTGCCTGTAAACTAGGGCTGGTTATGGTTATACCTTTCTATCAAGGCTTTGAGTCGCTTCATTACTACACAGAACATGGCAGCTGCTCGGATGGGTGCTGCATCATTAATTCTGTAATTGTAGCTTGCTTTGGAATTTGATAAATCGCCTTTTTCTTTCTCATGGGGAATATTCCAGTAAGTCTGCAATGTTTGCTTTCTGTTTCTTTTTTTGTTTGATTTGGGTTTTTCTTTTTAAATGTCAGCAATTTGCAAGTATGTTGTAACTAATTTCTCTGCTGTAATTCGTTTATGCTGATCAGACTCATTCTCCAAATACCAGGCTCAGCAACCTCATGAAGTAGTTTAAAAAGCATAGTTTCCTTTGCACGGAACACAGTTTCTTGGTATCTTAAGAAGACTAATAACAATACGTCAGAAGACTCTGTGCTTGTTCTTTTACTTACTCACTTTTTCCCAGTGATACTTTGCTGCCCTTTGGTTTTCTCCCTTTAAGCATCTTGTCATGCACACTTCCTACTTTCTGAAGTCGTATCAGGAAGAAAATGATAGTGACACATGCTACATCAACTTTGATCTACCAAGGAGTCTGCAAACCAAGCTTTGTTGCAAAAGATGGAAGGACATGCACTGGCAGTACTTCAGATAATACACTTTTTGCTCAGCCACACACAAAGGCAAACTCTGTTTAAAGAAAGCATAACAAGAAGATCTTGATTTAAATGAGAACCTAATGCCTTTAAAGATCTTTCTGATCAGTTCAGTGAGTTTCAAAGGTATGAGCTGAGGATGAGTGGTCCGATGGCTGTTCAGAATTATGAAGACAGTGGGCCTAAATTTCCTTTCCACTAGCCAGAGTTCAGTTTTAATTCCCTTGGTCTCACTGGAGCTGTGTGTGAAGTACTGTAATGTAGTAGAGAATCTGATCTACACAAATTCTGCAGAAGTCTAAATGGTGCTTAATTAAATGATAGCTGTGGGCTTCTCTAACACTTATATCGGATGTAGGGTAAGACCACTCATTTTAATTTGGGTAATTAGAGATCTAACCAACCTTGTTTACTTGCAGATTCATAATTCTGGTCACAATGACCAGAAAGTCCTTCCATGCATACTGTGCTGAGCTGCTTCCACCTGCTGCCATTTCAAGGTCTTCCTTTGCTTCTCCACTTTGCTTCTCTGCTACTTAGCCAATACTTTGTTCCTGGTCTGACTCCTAGACATGCACTTCACTTAGAAATCTTCTAAGAACCTGTCCCCTGACATAAGCCATGGTGCATGTTACAAAAGTAGACATACTCTGGGTTACCAGAAAAGATGGATCCTCTTTCAGATTTGAAATTGCTATCTGCTTAAGAAATGGCTCTCTTTCCTACAGCTCCCTGTTGCGATAGGCCACAGCTGTATCTCTTCAAGGACAAAAGAGACTAAAGCTGTTCCTTTCCTGTTCTAAGCTGCTTGTTTCCTGCAGGTGGTTGATAGTTTTGTAGATCTGAGAAATCCTTTAGAGAATCAAAGTAAATCAGGCAAATAATTTAAATATTTGATATCTAATGTCTTGATTCATTTTAATCCAGAGTGCAGCCCAACCTAATATTTACTTGTTAATAAAAATAATTGGATACCATTTTCCAAAATGGCAGTTTAATATGCTTATGATTATCTCTGTATTTGTATTACTTATTGTATCCTCCTGAAATAGTATAGACAAATATACCTAATAAAAATTGGCTTGTAAAGAATTTGATTGGTCACACTTATCCTGTTCAAACAAATGATCGTTTGGGCTTCTCTGTGTTTACAGTGAGGATGAACTGGCTTTCGTGGGTACTGTTTTGATTTGATCATTTTAATCTTTGTAGGCAGCACTGAACTGTGCTACTTCAGTTCCTGTGGGTCAAACCCACAGCTAAATTCTGGTTGCTGCATACTTTGTCATTTCTAATAAACAAAATGAATGTTGTACTGTCCCTGAAATGCATCTTTTGCCTAGGAATAATATGGTTTCAAGTGTCTTGTGTAATGAAAGTGACAGGTTGGTTTCAAGTAAGGCAGTTGGTAGGGGCTCTTCAGCTCGGGGCAGTGCAGAAGGTGTGTATTTCCTGCACACATAGCTAGAAAGGAAAATTGGCTGGGTGTGCTGCAGGATGGATCTTCGCTTCCCTGCATAGAGCAAAGATAAGTCTCCTGGCCTCTGCCGCGCCCGAATAAGCAGACAGACCTGATGAATGGAAAAGCTTCGTATCCGAGTCATGAAAAGCACAGAGGTGAACTCGGCAAATGTTCTGTTCTGAATGCGCTTGAATTATCAGCTGTACCCTAAGAGCAGCTGAGCAAATGTCTCACTCTTCAGAATACAGCTTTCTGGATCAAAGCCAATGATGTAGCTGTGGATCTGTCAGTCAGATGGGCTATCATGCCTTAGAAAAGGGATGTCAGTGGCAGGATGCATTTGTGATACTTTGGGTTTGTGTCTGGTTTTTTTAAGGAGGAATGCAGCAAATGTCTGGCTCTAGCCCTGTTTTCATGTAAAGAATTAAACAACAGTGATTCTCCTCAAAGTGACTATACACTCGAGAAAAGCAACCTTGCTGGGTGTCAGTATTCCTGCCAGCATTCGTGTTATCAGGAGCACCTCCGGCTACTGCTCATGCAGAAGCAGTAGCTTGGTGAACAGATATTAATGGGAGAAGAACTTGGAGCTTTCTGTTTGCAAGTCTTATCTTACAAACACACGTGAGTTATCCCTAAAAATATTTAGTCATCTTAGTGTTCCCTTTATGGGCTTCTCATCCCTTTTCCTATCTTGAGCTGGGTAGATCCCACTTAAACACTTCTCTGTTCACATCTCACTGAAGTGTGTACTGCACTGTCCCGTGTTTCACCTACTTTGCACAAGCTTTTGCCTGTTGCCCCTGAATTAATCTTTATTACTCCTTGCAGTGATAATGGTGTGAGAGATTAGTCCAAGTGTGGAAGTGAGAGGATAAAACTGGAGGCTAGAGTTCTGCTTTGTGTTTCTGGCCATTCTGCTAGCTGACAGGCAGACTTGAGTGTAATCCTTTAACTCCTAGGAATACTAAAGCAAAGAGGGACAGTCTCTTAGGCAGTGTCACCTCGCTCTGCTTTGTTGTTGCAGAGGGAGGTGATTATTTTGTTGTTTTCCAGCCTTGTTGAAACAAACTGGAGGTCAGTTCCTTTGGATTGATTAAAACTTCCAGGTGGGAGAGGTCAAGCTGTTCTCTCATAGGAGAGAGATGCTTTTTTGACCTTGATTTCAGCTGCGTTTGGCAGGAGAAGCTGGCTGCTAACACAGGTGCCCAAGAGCATGCCTCTCTCGAAATCAGCATCTTCCCCTCAGTGAGATTGTCTTCATTCAGTAAATTAAAACATACCATCCCCAACCCAGGGATGGGAGGAGATGGCCTCTTCTGTTAATGGTTTTGTTGATTACAAAAACTTGTGTTTAATTGCAATGTGCATGACTGGTATGTTCCAGGCAAACAGTGTGTCACCAGAGGAATTGGGGAAAGTGAGGTATTTGTTTTGCCAATAGGTCAGGCATTTTAATTCGTTCCTCCCTGTGGTCTGTTTTGTGTATTCTATATGCATGCATATTAATCAATGTAGGCAGTCTTTAATCACAGGCAAATGGTAATTATTGCTTCTCAAATCAGTGTGTCTTCTAAAGTAGGTGCTAGCATACAAGAAAAATTCTGTGAGCAGAAGTGCAAAGCTCTGCTGTGTGCTGTAACCCTTCTTCGCTACCTGGCAGAGTCTCACCTGGTCTTTCATGCAAGTTGCCTTCAAGAGGAAGAAAAATATTCCTAACTCTGTAAAACAAAGAACTGATTTACAGCCAAAGCCTCTTTTTGTTTGTTTGAGTTTTTTTATTGGAGGAGACAAGGACTAAGTATATCAATGAAGTGTCTTTCGAAGAGTTTTCAGTACGAATGCTCAGTGAATTCAATTAACTCTACTGCTCTTTGGGCAAGTTCCTTTGACACTGAACATGTATCCGGACGGAGGATCTCTATGTGGAGACTTGAAAATGGGGGGTTGTGCCTCTTGGTTCCCCTGCTGTGCTTTTGGCTGCTCTGCAGCATCTGGCTGTGTTCATCTAAATTAGTGTGGTTCTACCACCTCTGGACAAAGCTTGGTGTGTTGGGGGGTAGAGGAAGTTAAAGTTGTGTGTGCATGCGTCCTGTATGTTTTAAATGGGAAATTACACCCTAATCACCCTGAAGGAATTGACTTGTTTGGGCTGTAACAGTGTCAGCAAGCAACATGTAAATAATGTGTGTTCATTACTATACAGCCTGCTAATGCAAATACAAAGGAGCTGGGTTGGTTGTTTTTGTGTTTTCTGGGGGGGGTGGTATTTATGATGTTATGGATACTCGAAGTTCTTATTCCTTGGAAATCCTTTCCCAGGAGCTGGTCAGTATGTTAAAATTCAGAGCTGGCTTTCGATGGTTGACATGTTTACTTCAGGTGAATGTTTCCGGTGTAAAGTGAAGGAGTATGAGTCTTAACAAATGAAATGCTCATTCTGAAAGCACAAACACTTTTCAGTCTAGGGTTCCCACGCTACAGGATGCTCTGCAACATGAAGATACACACAATGATAATTCTAAATATACATCAGCTTGCCTAAGCTTGCCTAAAATCTGCCACTTAAAAACTGGCATAGTTCAATGTGGAAGTTTTTTGCAGAGAAGTAGAAGATGTCTTATCAGCATCTCTGGTTTTTTATTCTGAAATCTGAAAAAGAAATGAAAACCAGCTTATTTAAACTCTGTAATTTTTCGAATGTTAGATGATTTTTAAAACATGACTTCTGAATGAAAACCAGCTAGGTATAAAACCAAAGAAAGGCAGGAGAAGGTTGGCAGCCAAAAAATCCCTATCTGGTTTAGCTTTGAATTTGTTATTGTGCTTGCAATGATATATAAAATAAATCACTGAATTGAAACCTAGTTGCTGTCACATGTTTAGGCTCTGTGCAGCATAAGAGTGGTTTGTACTTAATCAGTAGCATGGCTTTCTGTTCCTCTGAGCTTTGGGCACTAACCTATACCTAAAGAAATCATCAGTAAGGTCTTTCTTGCCTTACCAGGTCACTAGTGTCAGATCCCTTTATTGTGTTTCTCCGTGCACTGGGGAACTGAATACAGACAAAAGGTAAAGGGTTGTTTGTCTTCTGGTGATACCCAACAGTGTGGCTGTATTATCTTCATTGTGCATGATTATAGAGTGTTTCCTTGTCCTATACCAGCTTCTCCAAAATAAAGCTCATTTCAAAGTCTAATGTGGCGTTGCCTAGATTAAAAAAGGGCACAGTGTGTGGGCATAAATGTATAACCTCTTCCAAAAATTAAATTCTCTCTTCATTTTTCCTGACCAGCACTTTAATGTTAGTGTATGGAATAGCATTTGCATGTTAGGCTTTCTCTCCTCCAAGATGCTCAGGGCAGTTGCAAAGGGTTAAATACATGTTTGTGTGTGTGTGCATCTATATGCATGTATATGAACAAAACACAGGCATGGCAAAAAAGGGAGAAAGTGCTGAGGTTTTTTTTGAGCAAGACATAAGGGGTTAACTGTTCTTCTTTGTCCTTGGTGACTGTAACATCCTCCCGCTTTGCACTGCACATATTACACATGGTCATGGGCTATCAGATGTGGCTTTGCACCTTACTCCCTGTTCATCGTGTCTGAATCTACCCCTGTGACTTCGCTCACCAGTTTTCTTCCTGCAGAGTTGAAGCTACTGAAATGGGTTAGCTGGCAAAGCATATAGCTGTAGTGCTGCCATCAAAATGATGGTGAGGAAGCAGTTAAGGTAACTTGCAGTGATGTTTTGCTACACTGACAGCTGATATGACAATCTGATGCATTATAAATGCACATTTTGGAAGTGTACTTAGTCCTAGCATAGAAGTGTGTGGGCTCAGTTCAAACATGACAAATGAGTACATGTTGTGGATTGTAGCAGTGATGTGTTTTAAGGGTAGTGGTGTGATTTTAAGGTGAATAGTAAGAGACCTCATAGACTTAATGTATGCAAGGAATTTGGCAAGGGGGCAAATTGTAGAGAGGTTATGAAGCTGTCCTCCCTGTAAGCAACACTGGCTGACCCCCTAATTGCATCCCCGATGCAGGTTGACACAGCTAGCTGTAAACATGAGAGATTTCAGGAAAACCTTTGCCAGGTATAGATGAGAACTGAGCATTTCTGCAAGTCAGTTGTTAAATCATTCAATGCACAACTCAGAGGAGTTTGAGTCAGACCTTTGAAAACGTGTGAGCCTGTTCTGGACTGACTTACCAGATAATGTTTTAGGCATCAAAACTGCAGGACTTGTCACTGAATAGACCTTTGTCTATGTGCCAAACTTCCTCTTGCTGCTGTAGAATACTACAGAGTGATTGGGATCTCTGGTCAAGCAGTTGTTTACAACTGTTTCTTCCTACTAAGTTGTGTTTTAGCTCACTAGCAGGAGTTCATGATTCATGTTAATGTGAAATACATGCCTGCCAGTGTAAGTCATCTAACTTGTATCAAACCCAGGGTCAATACCATTACCATTATCACTAACCCTATGGGGAAATGCTGCTAATCTGAATAATCTTACAATGAATAGTCTTTTTAATAGCCTCTGGTTCTGTATCTCATCCAAAAGGCAAGCTCATGTTCCGTTCAATTAAAGGCTGCTTAGCTCTTGTGAAGGATGTAGCACAGAAGCTTGTGAATTGCATATCCAACATGAAGCAGGCTGCCTTAAAAATTCTAGGCTAATAACCTTTGGTTTTGCATTTTCTGGCCTTTAGCTGACTGTACAAGGCATTCTTTACTACTGCACCACTCCTCTGTGATGATCTTTGTCACTGAAAGATCTGTAGAATTAAGAGCAAGAACCTTTAAAGTGAAAGAATGTGTTCCCTAGCTGGAAGCTAACATGCATTCACATCAGCTGTGAATCACACACAGAGGGAAGCAGCAGTGCATACTGAGTAGTGGGTTACATCACTGCCCTGTCTTTAGAGCATGGAGAAAGTAGAAATTTAGGCTAAAGAAAGCATCATGTGTCTTACTACAAATTTTCTAGATAATGCTGTGTTTGTAATTGATTCCTTACTAGCTTGCTTTCAAAGCACTACATGTGGATTATTCTGAGAAAGTCCCTCCAGATAAATTGAGAGTTAATCTGCTACAGATAGTGCTTAGGCCATTGCTTTCTTATGGTAATTTGCATCTAAAATATACTAAAAAATGTTTTTAATGAATCCCATAATAATAGAAATAATTGTAATAATAGTGAATTACAGTAACTTTCTGAATTTTGCTCCTGGCTGGGGAACAGGAGTGAATTGGAGGTTTGAGGTGGGAATTTAGCTGTTCTTGGGCATTTGCTGGGGCTGACATGGCCTCCTCATAGGAAGGTTATAGGGAAGAGAAAAATGATGATCAATGGCAGGAAGGGACTCATGAGTGAGACTGGTGATTTAAATAGAAGAGCTTCATGTCTCTTTGTCTACCTTTATGAACCAACATTTTTGATTCATCAGTACCATGGGGAGCTTCATCCTCCCCCCTCTACAGAGAGTCTGCCAGGTTTGGTTCTGGAATTCATGACAAATATCAGTGCACCATCTCCAGGCAGAGAAGAGCTTCTCAAGGTTCCAGGAAGAAGTGAACTAAAACTTTACAGAACAAATTATTTACAGGAATTGTTCCTCAACAGGAAATGGGACAAGTCCTGCTCTGAATTTAAGTCTAATTTAATAAACCGTAAAGCAAGCAGCCAGAAAGTTGTGGACAGAAAAACACATGGCTTACCAAGAAAAACTTACTGAGAAAGACTAATCCAGAGTTACTCGAGATGAGGAACCATGGTTAGTTTGGGAAGTTCCATCAGCTGCAGGTCCCTAGAAGCTAGAAAGAAACTGGGGATTAACAGCTACGTTTCTCCTCTTCCTATGTTTCCCAGGCTATTATCTGAGGCAGGATACCAGGCTGGTCGCATCTCTTATCAGAAAAGGCACGATAGGGAGATGCAAAACCTCTACTCAAACTATGGTCTGACTTGTATTGCTGAGCTTCACCTCAACCTATGCAAACTTGTGTCATTCCCTTGTTGTAAAAACATGACAGAAAGTTTTATGAGCTGGGTAACTTCTTGTCTGGGTGGATATTTTCCTTTTCAGTTCTTTGAGAATCTGTACAAGATAGCCAAAGGAAACTTCAGATCTTGCTGTCTGCCCCAGTAAGTCTATTGTTATGTTAGTTAGAAATGAGACTAATTGAAATCTATGTGGATTTAATTCTTAATGAGATGCCCTGTGTGACTGATTATTTTTAATAGTTGCTCTATGATCCTCTGGGAAAATTTAATTTCTTAACTACATTTATAGGAAAAGGTTTTCATGTGAGCGCCAAGAATTTGTAGGATTTGAGTCTTAGATCTGAAAACTAATCTTTTTCTAGGGTAAAGCTGGGTAGGACGGGCCTTGGAGCAACCTGCTCTAGTGGAAGGTGTCCCTGTGTGTGGCAGGGGGTTGGAACTGGATGAGCTTTAAGGTCCCTTCCAACCCAAACCAGTCTGTGATTCTCTGATAAAGTAGTTTTTATTATAATAGTGATCTCATAGTTGTTTTCTAAGCCCACAACAGTGTTTTTCTAAGATTCTGAGGTGGGCCTTGCCAAACACTAATCATTACACAGCCTCTTTCTTTTCGTTAGTGCCAAACAAAACCTAGCCCTCGGCTGTAGAGACTCTCAGAATCGCCAGAGCCTAGGCAGAGAGGCAATAGGTTTTTATCTTCTGCTTCATGTATTTCTTAATGTCTATACAAGCTTTGGCAGGTTAATTTGCCATGGGAGTTTTCAGCTGAGCTTACCTGAGCATCTAACTGAAGTAGAAGCGAAGTGTATATTGAGAGCAGAAGTGCTAACAAATAAATATACAGCACCTCAGTTCACCAAACTGCCCAAGTCAGCCAATTCTAAGAGGAAAAACTCAATTTTCCCCTCACCCATGAGATGATGCATGTACCCTGTATCAAACTGGTATCAGAGGCTGCCATGGCAATCCTAATATAAAATCAGATTGGATCTAGAACAATATCCAACTTTTTTCCACTCAATTAAGAAGGATTATGGGCTAAGTTTACATGTTTTCCAGATCCCTTGAACTCTACCTTACTTTGTTAAGAGCCTCACTGATTTGAAGGCGAAGAGATTATTCCACTTAATCCCTATGAAATGTGTTCTTCTATCCAAGCAGCACATTCCTAGAGAAAGTTCAAGGGGGTACTTTTCAGGCTGGCTTGCCTGATAAACAGAAAATGCATAAAATCTGCATAGGTGTGTTTAATGAATCATGAATTTTTGCATGTCAGCAGTAAAATAATGGATAACATACATAATCTTTGCACATCATCAGAATCTCAGCGTGAGGACGGTTGTCAGGGCTCTAGGATGCCAATCCAGGATTTCTTCCTGCTACCATGGTAGTATGGCAGTAATTTCTATGCTCCTGCATAACTGATTTAGAAGCACAGGAAACTTATCTTCTCTAACCATCTCTTCCACGCGGCCATGAAGCTCGAGGCAGTGTGAACCCTCCTGACGCTGTCTGGCACGCTGGGGCAGTGGCTGTGTGCTCTGTAGGGCTCCTCTCTGCATAGGTTGTTTTGTGGGATCTAGCCTCAATTCCGTGGCTTAAGACAGGCTTTAGCGCTTAGGAGAGATGTACAAGAAAATACTTGCTTGGTTGGCAAATGTGCAAGGATTGGGATCAGCTTCCAAAGGAAACTTTATTAAGTAGAGAAAAACTATGCCTACCTCATTATTTTCATGCAAGTTAGCCAAAACTGTTTGCATCTACAGCAAATGTCTGTGCACTCAAGACACATGGATCAGGTAGATTATTTCTTTTATGCTGTTACCATGTGTGGGTAGATCTTGATCTAGATTCTGCTTTACTTCATGAACAGAGAATTCATTTTCTCAATAAAGAAGCATATCTATGTGAAACTGTTCTTTGCACACTCCTATCTTTCTGCAGATATGGCTTTATTGTTTTGCTTAATTATTCATCTGAGGCTTTTAAATTTAAAGCAACGTCTAAATTTGGTACAACACTTGAGTGGTCAGTTCTTCAGTGACTGGTCTCGGTTTGAAAGTTGTGCGGATTGAGCATCTATTGATCCACTGTGTTTGGACACATGATGTTTCTGTTCCTGATGACATTGAGAATGTGAATGACTGATAGATGACTTCAGCTCTTCTAGAAAGAAGCTTGATTTTGAGTTCATATTTGTTAGTGCACTGGCATCCCATAAAATATATACTTTGTGGGACGGGTTTAAGGGGAAAAAAGCAGGTAGGTTTGGATGGTCGTTTTCTTCCCTGCAGTCCATTACTCTCCAGGACCGTGAGATCCAGGTGAAGTTTAGTACATCATGTGCCTTGGAAGTTTGTTTGCCCTCTAGAGTTAGAGCTTAAATGCAGTTGACTTTTCTGTGCATGTTGTTTTCTGAGATTTTTAAGTGGTCACAAGTTGAATGTGGCTGATGCTGCATGTGCAGATTATGTGTTTTCAGTAATGACCATTGTGGTAACCTTTATCTCTGATGTATGAGCTCTTCTTTGACAAGCATGTTGTACAAACCGGAGAAAGGGAAGCACCATCTTGGGGTTGAATATTGTTTGAAGTATTTTTGGACTTGGTGAAAAGGTATTGAAGGACTGTATTCCCCTTTTCGGAGTGGGAGTTAATCACATTTCTGGTATGTGTGTATTCTGGCAGGAGATCAATTTAAAATGAAGATTTAGGCAAGTGTATTCTCAACTGGTCTTGATTTGTTGGCTTCATACAAGCAGGTGGGGAACTGAAGCTTGGTTTGGTTGAGTTCTGTGTTTGTAGACATCTGTGCTGCTTTTTGCGTTCTAGTGCAGCCCAAGCAGCAGCTTCCCTATCATCCTATTGCTGTCTGTAAGCACCTGATAAGGAGGAGGAAGCACTAATAGATAAGGAGATGGAAGCTGCCAGAGTTTTCAGTTTTGAACATTTGAAGGGGCAGCTGAGCCTTACACTGAAAATTGAGTGCTGTTTTCTTGTAATACCTTGTTGGAGAGGGAGAGCCTTGGGAGAATGACGCTTCTCTCTTTAATGCGGTTCCTTGTACAAATACTAAAGTTAGAATCTTGAGCCTTGTTATATGTTATGCTTAGGCCTTTTATGAGCCAGTTTATGGGCTGAAAACAATATAGTTTCATATAATTTCCTAAGAGATGAGGTTGTCTGAGTATTTAGCTTGTTAAAATAATTTTTTAATAAGCGCATACTTAGCCAAGTGGAGAGCAGAGGGGATGTTTCCCAGTAGTTCTTCTGCGTGCAGTCAGGAGCAGCAGATCTAGGCTGTAAAGCCCCAGTGCCTGCTTAACTGTCAGCATTCCCTGACTGCCAGGAGGAGGGCCTCAGGGCCTGGTGAAACAAGGTACAGAGCAATGGGACACTCCCCTCTCTGCTCCTATGGTTTGAAAGACAAAGAGCAGAGGAAGGGCAATAATCAATCTATCCTCTCACTGTTTGGCATGTTCCAGGAGAGAGTAATCGCTTGTTTTCCTTTTTAATTCACTCTATTAAGGGATATCCAGTTAAACTTGGCAGAGGCTACAAGTTCAGTGTAACAAAATGTTAATGTGTCAGTGAGGCCTGTGAACGTTTTACAGAAGTATCTGCTGGTGTTATTTGTAAGCTTCAAAACAATTACTAGGTCAGCAGATGTTGGTTATTTAGGCTGTTCTTCTTACTGCCAGCAATTACTGTCAGTCAGTCCATCAGTGTAGATAGGATCTGCTCAGAGGCCTGAGAAGCTGTGCTAGCCCAGGGGTAATTGTTTGCCAGGTCCCTGAGACAGCTTCTTACACTGCACAGCACAAACACGAGCATGCCCAGTATTCTTAGTTCTTCCTTCTGTTTCCTCTGCATTGTCTCCAAACCTGCAGTGGAGGAAGTACAAGTGTTGGCATTTCTCAGCCTTGGCCAAGGGCTGCCAGTGTAAGACAAGCACTGCAGATGGCTTGTGGAACTGTGCCTGAGCTCTGAGGGGTGGACAGGCTCTGGCAGGTCTGGCTCATACTCCTGGGATAGTCCCTGAGCTGAATAATCTTTCATCAATACACTGATTTCTTCACTTGTCATGAAGACAACATTTAGCCGAGTTTCTGCTGCACTTTGCTTGAACCAGAACAAATTCCCATTTTCTGTTTTTAAATTAAATTAAAACCACATTGGGGACAGGCCCATTGGAGGCTGTGGCTATGCTATTTGTGTCTAGAAGCCAAGATAGCAGTATTCCATCAGTTTAATACATTTAGGTGTGAGAACAGGACTTTTTTCCCTAATTTCAGAGAGGAAACACAGTTTCTGCCTCTTTAAAAACATGTTAATGGGTTTATTGGAGAATATGTTGATGAAAACTGTCTCTAACTGCCATGAAGGATTTTTCATCACCTGTTGTAAACTTTGATATGTGTTTCTATTGTATGTTGGGGAAAAAGTCAAACACAAAACATATACATGAGTACCAAATAAGTGCCATGAATCATCTTTGCATGTGATAAGAATGCTGTAATCACATTATTTTTAAAGGTAAGTCTGCCATTTTGCTTCATGGCCCTGCTCTAGAAGTGCCTTTTGCTCTCTGAGTTTGCTTGGGGAACAAAGGGCAACACAAACACAAATAGTTACATCTATCAAATCATGTAGAAAGCAATAAAGAAAATATGTTATTGCTGTTTTGTCCCCAAAGCCAAGAGTAGCTTGGCAAATTCAAGGTCAGGTGTGAGTGCAGGCTAGAAGATAAGTTGACTTGGTCAGTTGAGAAGAGGATGTTTGCTGCAGTGCCCAAGTTCAGATCATATAGTTGGAGTCATCTGTCTGTTGGAGGTCTCCTGAACAACCATAGTGAGGCAAAGGTCACTGAAAACTGCTGGGATAAGAGATGTTTTCTTCAGAGTAAAGGGCAGGGAAATGCTGAATAGGACAATTAATAGGCAATACTTGGGAGCAGGAAGATGAGAGGGAAGGGTTGGGTGAGCTTTTCTTAATCAAAAGTTCAGCAATGTCCTTTGACAGCAAAGACACTTCCAATGCTGAATGGTACAAGGCACAAAAAAGGAAAGAAAGTCTTTCAAACTAAACCAGCCACATCAGAGTAGGTGCAATTCTGCTGTCACATTGGCCATGTGTGCCCTGTTGATATCCTACATTTTCTTAGCTAGCCAGACTTGGAAACCACCAGTTCCAGGGAAGCTGGCACATGTGAGATGTATCTGATCAGTTCTGAAAATCAAGCCAACACCTCCAAAAATAATACAGCTACTAATTTAGCTTCTGTACTATGGGAAACAAACAGTCAGGGTAGTTTCTGGGCATACTTGTAATCACGGCTATCTTTAACTTCTAATTTATTCCATTTTAAAATGTGCTATCTTGAACGTCTGCTATGAAGAAATTTGGGATTTCCAAATAGCAGAAACCAGTGAGATCAAAGGATGGAAAACTCATTAACAAAGTATGTTCACTACTGCACTGCCATAGAAAGTCTAATTTCTAAGAATTCCTAATGCACTCAAATGAAACTGAGAATCCCAAATCTTCAGGTCATTGTGGAAAATATTCTGGTTACTGTTTTGCTGAAGCCTGTTTTTCAGTCCCAATATACATCTGAAGGTTTGTGCAATGAAATCTGTGGGAGAGAGAGTGCAAAATACATTCTTGCTTCTCCCTAACATGAATTTTTTTTGGGTGGCCATTTCACAACTATTCCTTTAAAAAGGGACATTATAGAAGTGGACATGCTTTTATGCCAGAGAAAGCTCTTTGTGGCTTAGCTGCTGCAGAAATAGGTGGTTCTGCATAGCCATCCTGCTTTCACTCCATCTAAAGCTGAAGTGACTTTTATTTTACAGGAGTATCTGGAGCTGCTCTGAATAACTAAACAGCACTGAAAGGAGCGCTGTGAAATAGTTATTCTGTAGTAGCTAAGTAGCTCAGTTTCCCCTAGGTGTAGACAGGCCTTAGCGCCTTCAGCATCTGAGCAGCTCTTTCTACAAATCAACATATTTAATTCTTGAAATTCTGCAAAACTGAATTTGAAAATCCAGCTGGGTTATGTATTGAAGAAGCACTTTCCATCTTTAAGCAACTTAAATTAGGAAAAAGACATGTTAAAAAACATTAAAGTAAGGGAAATTATTTATAACGAAACTTTAAACAAAAAATAAAAAGCCAAAACTGTGTTGAAGCATACAGTCTAGAAATACTTTGTATTAGAGACCAGAAAATACTCTTTCAGTTCTACAACCCCCTTTGTCATCTTTCCTTCCCAGCATCTAGACCCTGACTTCTAATGAAATGTGATCCCAGTAAATCCTGGGGTTGTGGTGCATTGCCAGTGATCCCAAGCATCCCACTTTTGAGGGGTTTATGTTAAGCCTTCTGGAAGATATTTGTTGTCTTTCATTGCCACCTTCAAAAATAACTTTTCAATCTATTGAGACTGCTGTTCTTCTGGCCGCTTTCAACCGCGTGCTTCAGTTCGTGTGTTCAGCAGAGCCTTCAAGCACATGCTAAGTCCCTTTAGTATCAGGAAGGCTTTCAGAAGGGGTTAATGATAAGCAGATGAATGCAGGTGACTATTACTGTCACAGTTCTGGACATCACCTCTCTTAGTTGTATGTATTACTTGGCCAGATGCTTCTCCTAATCCATTGGAGTGGCAAGAGAACCACTTCTGTGCTGAGCCCTGAGCCATAGCTCGGAATGAAGCAGTTTGTGACACCAGCTCAAGCTCCGACACTGTGTGGTGATGTGTAGCTCCTTGGCAAAGCTCTAAGGAGGACAGCAGGGACAGTCACACCTTCCCTGGGGCTGAGGGACAGTGCTCACCTTCCAAAACAATTTGTGCTTCTTGGCTTGTGCCTCTGTTGCCTCCTTTCTATTGCCAGCAAGAGAGCACGTAGTTCAGTTTGATGCCTGTGCTGTTGGTTTTGCTAGTTTTGGGGAAGCTCATCCTACATGGGGAAACCCCCCAATTTGTTGAAAAGGGTCTGTGATGAAAGATGACTGCAGTAATTGCAGGCTGATATATTTGCACATTTGAAGGTTAATTCATGTTCTGCACTCACAGCCAAATATCAAGGACAGATTACTCTGTTTTTAAAAATAGACTGGTTATTACAAAACAAAGTGAACAGAGATGAAACAGCAAAAGCCCACCTGATTCCAGCGCTACAGAAATGTCAATGACATACTGTAGGGAACTGCGTGCCAATGCAAGTATTGCAGCTCTTGTAGATAGTGGCAAAAATAAGTCTGCACAACGTAAGCCTTAGGCAGTGTCAGCAGGCTGACATTGAAACAGGGGTCCAGATCAGCTCCCTGTGTCTGAGCCCACTTTTGTATTTTCCTGGATATGAAACTTGTGTCAAAACTTGATAAAGTACAATGTGGACAAGTCAAACAATTATATGCACGTCCAGGATGGTTGTTCCAATAGTACTTCCTCAAGGCTTGCTTGGGGAAGGGCTGTGGGTACAAAACAACATGTAGCACACCACGTGGAGGGAACCAGTTCCATGCAAATGCATACACATGGTGTCTATATGCAGAATATGTCTGTGAAATGCTGACCTCTTCATTCCCCCTCCAAAGTACTGGCAGTACTTGCTTCTTCATTTCCTTTCTTGCTGTTGGCTGTGTGAGCTTGCAGCAGTGTGGCCTGGCTGCTACGTTGGAGTTTATGCTCTGAGAGCCAACTATGGGTCCCAGTGAAACTGAGTGTGTTCTGTGCTACAAGGGAGGGGTAACCACTCTGGGAAAGATTACAGCTTGGCCTTGATAGTGCCCAGTGGATTTAGCCAGCAACATAAATGCAGTGCCAGAGCTCTGTATTTCCTTCTAAACATGGCTCTCATGAGGATCAGTTGGTGGGACGTGTGTTTGTTTTTACATTTGTTAGATTTTATAATCCTGACAGCATTTTTTAAAACCAGATACTGTGTTTACACAGATCTCGGTACATCACTTGCAAAGATAGTATTACCCTTTGCAGCTAGCTGAAGCTGAATGCAGAGATCGGCTGGGCTGAATGGGGCCTGGAGCAACCTGCTCTAGTGGAAGGTGTCCCTGCCCATGGCAGGGGGTTGGAACTGGATGAGCTTTAAGGTCCCTTCCAACCCAAACCAGTCTGGGATTCTATAATATGACCTGGTTGGCTGTTTGCTGAGCAGAGTGTTTCCTGTGAACATTCACTGTGGTCAACAATAGTCTTTGTTGGTAGGAGGATGTGTGGGATAGGGGTAGATGCTTTCTGCAGCAAGGAAAAGGAAAGCTATTTGGTCTTCAGCTTTCCGATTAACTGTGTTTCTTTGTGTCTGGTTGTTGTTACCTTCATGGTGTCTTTTCAACTCTAGAACTAACTCCCTTTGTCTTGGTCTAGATTATTGCCTTTCAGTGTTTGATGAAGGGAGGCTCAGGCCCCAGGCAAATGGGAGGAGAGGCAAGATTGGAAGCAATGGGATGGGTGATTAGTAAATGGTCTTGGGTTTATTGGGCTCCAGTCCTGCCTTATCTTTCTGTAGACTGCTTACAAGGATTTGGCAGCTCTGGCTGGGCTTGGAAAAAACTGCAGGGAGACTCTGCAGGCAAATACTGTCATCTGTCTTGGAAGAGAGGTGTTTATGCATAAACTGTTAAAACCAAAAGACACCAAACCTGTGGTTCTTGGTCTCACCAAAGTCCTCTGATGTTGCTAACATCAATTAGAACAGAGGCTGAGTGTTTGTGCTGCATTTCTGCTGACCGTGCTAGGTCTCTACTCACATCTTTCCAAAGTGGATCCACTTCATGGAGTGGTGTGTTTGGACCCATAATAACAGTTTGCATTAGCATTAGAAAAACCCCTACATGGTTATGCAGGAAAACACATGCTTTTAATGTTTAGCAGTATCATGTAATGTTAGTTTGAGCAGAAATCACCACAAAGTCAGGGGGGTTTGTGTGGGTTTTGTGGTTGTTTTCCCAATAAAAAAATTGAGGTGGGGAGGGGGAATCTGACATGCTCAAATGCAAGAGTGGTGTTAGGAACAGGCATTTCTTTTACTGCAGTTGAAGAAATTAAACTTTTTCCATTGCTGCTTTGTAGAATTTATATCGTCTCCAAGGCCTCACCCAAGAAATGCTAAACTTCTATATTCAATGTAAGAAGGCATGCAACGTTTTCTTAATAGTGTATTGCTAATGTGCTTTCTAAGCAGATCATGAAAGCAAATGTATTCCTGCTGGTGTCTGTCGCCCTAAGTGTCTAATCTGTCCATTCCATGCACTCATGCATGCTTTCTTTTCTTCCCTTTTTAATGAACAGTGAGAGCAGAATGTAATGTGCAGCCCCTTGTCTGTTCAGAGGTATAGAGCTGAAAAGAATCTCCTTTGCAAGGTATGCTAGCTGTGGAGGAGAGAAGAAAGACGTTATAAAGACAAGGTTTGAAATATATCCTTAGTGGTACTTTTTGACTTATATAGGTGAATCTTTTAAATATGTTAAACTTATTATCAGCTGACTGTACAAACTTCTGTTCAACAATGAACAGCAGAAGTGAGCCTTTGGAACCTGTCTTAATGTTCATCTGGCAAAGTTTTGCAATTTCGTAATCATATAATTGTTACCACCATGGTTTTCTTTCCCTTCTTTACTCATCTGTTAATGGCATCTCTATTCTCCAAAGCTTTTTTCAATATAATTTGCTGCTGCATAATGAGAAGTGCTAAAAGTCAGCAAGCTTGTGTTGACAGAGACTCCTATCCACCTGCTTGGAGAAGGATCAGATGAGTGCAGGAGTGAGTAATAAGTCAGTCCCACATTTGGGTGCTGGTTGTGGACTTGAATTTTGCAGAAGTGGGATGAAAGCCCCTGAGCTGCATTGCTGACACTTGGACATTACAATCAGGTCTGCTTATTCTCTTGTACAAAATGTCACAATTCTACAATTTTCCAAGTCATTGGCACAAGCATGGAAAATAGACAGTATAATGTATTGTTGAATCAGCTTTAGTGGAAACTTCTCATCATGAAAATGTAATTGAAGCTATTATTTTCATGGCAGCTTAATGTCATAATGGCAGCATACTCCACTGGTGAGTGGAATCTCAAGATTCAGAACATGCTCCCTGCTCACATCCTTGGGAAGAGATCATAACTTCAGATACAGCCATGCTTTAAGGAATGAGTTTAACTCTGCATCAGTACAGATGCGGAACAGTTTAATATGCAATGGGTAAAGCCACTTAATGCACTCTTCTTGTCTGCCTTGTTCAAGAGCGTGCAAAAGGATATTGGAGTGACAAGTGAAAATAAAGCAACCTACTTTGTTGTGGCCTGATTTGTCAGGGGCACGGGGATTGCATTGTTCTGTGGTCCTTTTGAGAGGAACACTTCCTCTGTGCTTCCTGTGGCGTTACCAGAGTGGGCCCTGAAGGAGAAGTGCCCAGGTGGCTGTGAGCACATAAGTCTCTAACACTCTCCAGCACACTTGCACAGTAATTCCAGGCTTGGAGATAGTAGAAGGATGTTCCTTCTTGAGAGGTGATTGGAAGGAATTAATCAAGAAGTTCTTATTGAAATGTCTGCGTTTGTTAAAATGACAATTCATTAAAATCAAACCTTTTTTTTTTTTTTTTTCCCAGGAGAGGGTTTGTTCTGAGACTCTCGTGTCGCTTTTTTGTCTTTTAAAAATCATTTTTACAGGAAAGGTTTTGACATTGTTGAAACATCTGCTTTGAACAGTTTCTTTTCTAAACCGTACTATTGGAGACACATAAATGGAAGCTTAAATTGAAAAAGACAAAATGAATAGGTGCAATGAGAAAAAAAAAAAGTTGAAATTTTCATTCTAATTTAAAAGAGGAAAATATTTTTCAAGTATCACATTCATATTGCCTGGAAGAGTGTTTCTTATTCTGCTCTAAAAAAATGAAGGGGTGGGAAAATATCTAGTTGAAAATAAGTGAAGAGAGCAAAAGAATGATTAATTTCTGCTCTTTGTAGAAGGCCTTCAGCTCCTGGTATCCTGACGTTAGCATATGATGTTACAGTTTGCCTTTCTGAGGACCACAAGAGTCCCTGCTAGTATTGGCCCTCACTGCGTTTCCATTCGTGTATGACTTTAAAAAGTGAATTCTCAATTAAAACTCCATGGGAATTCCAACTTAGTAAAGATTGGAGGTTCAGTACTAAGGATGGCTTGCTGCTACTCTGGAGTAAATCTGTATTTCTCATCCCATTTCAGGAAGTGATAGATTAGCATAGCAGGAGCCAGCCCTGGATTAGATATGATACCATGAGGGCAAACTGGCTTAATAAGCAAGTCATCTGTAAATCAGCAAAACGTGGTACAAGAAAGCATGGAATAACTGCAGAAAGACCAGTCTTTTCCTTAAATCTCTTGTATGATGTGTGGAAACAATTCTGTTACGCACATACATACACACATTAGTTAGAGAATAAGCCTGAAAATCAGAGCTAGTGTAAACTAGTGCTATACTAGGGAGGTCTGGTGCAGTTGTACTATTTCATACCAGCTTTCAAAGAAGGACCTGCACAAAAATGACCTTAATATGGAAGTGACAGCAATGTTATCCTGACTGCCTAAATTTGTTCCCCCTGCTGCTGGAGCAGATAAAACCAGATGTGATATATGGACTGTGCTATGTCTGGGAAGCACCCTGCATTCTGGCTTGACACTTTAGCAACGCGTTCTTTCCGGGAGGGATTCCTTTTAAAGGAGAACAGACAAAGGGAGCGGGGGGGAAAGGTAAAAAGAAAACCAAATTTACAATAATTTCTTCTAACTTACAGCAGAGGCACTTGACAAGAAGTTACTTATTTCTTTTTTTGTGTGTGACAAAAAGAAGAAACCCAACCCTCCTGCTTTGCAGCAGTGGTCTAAACATGGTATTCTCAAGCCATTTGTGTTCAGAGAATTGGAGTCTCTGGCAAGCCCTCAGTGCTAGCAAGATAGATACTTTCTGATAAAGAATCTTTGCTTCTGTGTTGGACAACAGTGTAATAATATTCTTCTTGCCTATGAGATGAAGCCTCTGATGAGCTGGTTGATGCATAGCTTCTAATTTGTCATGGATATTTCTGTGTTTTCAAGGAAATGTTTAGACTGAAAGTTGGGAAGGAACAGTCTTAAAAGGCTGTAACTATGTGTCAATGATGCTGAATACAGAGATGACGAGTGCCAAAATCTGATTTTGAAGTGTGACTGAATCAAGCCTTGCAGGATTATGTTACAGATCTTTCTCCTACTGTTAGTCAAAAAGCTATAGCCAAGCCATAACTTCCTACAAAGTTTGTAAGTATTGAGACTGGATTAGCTAAGCAAGTGGGGCACATATTTGCAGGAAAAATATCTTGTGAAGCAGAAGGAAGAAAAGATACAGTGAGTGATCAGCATCAGTCAGACATTCAACATCTGCATTTTAGGAACATAATCTTTTATGCTCCTTGGGTGATAGATCTGTTATTCCTTTTCTAGATGTACCTTTTCACATCCACGGTGGTACTAATGGTGGTTGCTAACTGAATCGTGGCCACCTTGTCAGTCAGATGCAGTCACGTGGATGCTGGAAGTCAATATCCTAATAGAAGCTGTGACACGGGGGCAATCTTTGTATTACTTACTTTGGTTTGGTCAGACCAGATTTCCATTCATCCATGCCTTGGCAGATAGTCCCTCCCTATCACCAAACAGCTCTTGATTCTTTCAAACAAAATCTTGCTGCAGCCACATCATGTAAACAGAGATCTGGCATTTTTAGACAGATTTTTAGAGCTCTTAAACATCATCAGAAAATGCTGTTCCCCCAGTGAGGGGGCCCAGCTTGTACCTTGTTCCACTGATTTAGTGAAATAGTGCTGGCAACAAGTGTGGCAGTGTTGTGCATGGAGTCAGCCTCAGGCTGCAGAGCAGAGAGCGAGGCAGGGCTTCTTTCATTTGAAGTGTTATGCCTCATCTTTCTAAATGAGCGCTGTCACACAGAGTTACAAGGTTTTGTTCTTGTTTGTTTAGCTTTCTTTAGCCAAAATAACTATGAAGTCCCCAGTGTGAGTGCAATGATACCACTTGTGTTGAAACTAGAGAGTGGGAACAGAGTGCTGTTTCATTAAAAGTTTAACACTTTGTCTTTTTGTTTGTTCTCTTCTTGTAAAAGAAAACCCAAGTGCCTAACCCTATCTTCTGAGGAAAGACACTGAGACGGGAACCAGGCCCCTTCCCATATGGTAGTAGCCCACTTGGAAAGACCAGGTTCAAACACCTCTTCTAAATCTGGCCTTGCACACTACAGAGGTTGCCTTTTCTGGTTTGTGTCTGTCTGTCTGACCCTGCAATCACTACATGGACACTGCAGAAGAACCCCCGAAGGAATGTTGGATCTGCCTGCAGTTGCACTGTGAGCACAAGAACCTCTTCCCAGCTAGTATTTCATAGAAGCTGATGTTTTTCCACAGAAAGCTTTGGTTTCAACAAATCAGCACTTTCCAACAGAGAAGCCTTTTGCTGAAGAAATTCCCCAAATATTTAGTTGTGGTTGTGGTAGCTCCTCAGTAGGGGGAGTTCTGGTATGCTCAGTTATAGGTTCATGTCCAAGAATTTGAACAACACTAAGTGCTTCCATGAGTGTGGTTGGTATATGAGGAAGACATAAAAGCCTCTGGGACTTCTGTTTTTCCTTTGGCTTCGTCATGTCCTGCTCTTCTTTCTTTTTGCATGTTCACGTTAAACAGATACCGTGTACTAGTTTATTCTGTTATCATTTCCCCTTGGGACAAATCACTCCAGTGCAGACACCTCTGGCATTTGACCTACTGGACCAAAGCAGAGAAATAGCCTCTCTAATAATTGCCTTAACTTCAACTCATGTATTTGTTCTGCAAACATGTGGCCCCATTTAGTGTTGTCTCTGAAGTTATCTTAGAAGTTTATCCCATTTCTAGCTCTGCCCAAGAAGCAGATCACAAAAGCACTGCCTACTCACTCTACTTTGAGTAAGAAATGAATTTGAGTTACATGGGAATAGAGGTTAAGATTCCAGTTAATGCCAAGAACTGAGAAGGCTTAGTCTTCAGGTAACAAGCAGATTAGGAAGCACTGCTAACTGGTTTCTTCTTGGTGTGACTCCATTATTTTTATTTTACCTTTTCTTCATTCTGCTCTTCATGAACAGCAATGCAAAAAAAGTAAGAGGAATTTATTGCGGGGCTCTTTCTCTAGCACTACATTTCACCCTTCGGAAACCAGGCCACTACACAAAGCAGCTGCCAGCTCGGAGAATGGCTTTCACTGTCCCTCCACCTGATGCCAGAGCTGCCCTCCTGTTTGCTTCCCAGGCCTGGTGTACAGTGAGAAGCATCAGTTTTCTCTGTGGTATTTATTGCATCTCCACTTCTCCCCACCCATCTCCCTCTGCACTCTCTCCCCTTGCTCCTTGTTAGACATGATGACATGTTGTTTGGCCTCATTCCATTTAGGTTACTTTGCTGTATCATCCTGAATTTTGATCTCCCAAAGATCTCCTTGTTTGAACCAAATGATAGAGTAGGAAGAGTTCATTAAAATAAATAACAGCGTAGGGCGAAACACAGCCCTGAAGTAATCACAACTGGAATTTGAAAAGTTACTCTGAGTGTAAAGAAGCCTGTTCCGTGCTCTCTGATACAGGCAGAAGCAGGGGCTTGAAAACAGCCAGCTTTCCATGCTCTATTTAAACCTGTCAGCTCTCCAGACAAAGGCATGAGTGGTTATAGCAGGGGGAGAGAAGGCAGTTGGAAGGAGGAGATGTGACTATATTACAGAACCTGGTGTCTGAATTTCTTCCTTGATCCCCAAAGCTGGAACATTTCTTCATGTTGTTGCTGCTGTTGTGTTTTTACTGGGGCCAGTGGCAGAGGAAAGCCATGATTTAAGCCTAGGAGTGGAGATACTTTATATAAAGCAAACTTTCTACACAGTTAAATGCAGTTGACTGCCTCCTTCCCTTTGCTCCCCTGTGTGTCTCACTGTCCCATGTCTTTAGTCTGCTTGTTTTCAGTGTCTGTAATGTTTCATTTTAAAATACCTCTGTAGTTTTTCCTCTTCTGTCTTACAGACTCTTTATTCCTCAGGGCACTCAGATTATTACTACTGAAACTCTGCGCTAAAAATAAAGGCTCAAATCTGCAGAGTGGTTTAGAAGAATGTGAGGTTTTGTACCTGTTAGACACTAGAGAGGGTGCAGCAGAAGAGGCTACAAACCTATTGTACTCTTTTATTCTGCCATCAGCATTTGCTATGGTCAGAAATGGGATTCAAAGGGAGATGATCCAGTTCTGCAGCTCATTATGTTCATTGATGAATTTGTTTCAGCAACTCCTCCCTTGCAGCATCTATGAAGCTACAAATACAGTGTATAAACCAAGTAAAAAGTATTCCCTGGTCACCATGGTGGAACATACAACCTGAAGATGTGAAACCACATTTCTAGTCCTCTGCAGAGGTATCCTGTTGACAGATCTGATGCTTCCATGATTTTTGCACTTGCAAATTGGAGCCTGAAGCAATTAATTATACATGACTCTAAAGTGTTAGAGAAGCAGGCCTTGTATGAGCAACTGTGTGTACATCTCCTGATGGTGCAGTTATTTTCATGTCTCTTTAGAACATCCTTCATTTTGGTCTGCCTCTAGTATTGAACTCTGTGGAGTGCATGGGAGTAGTTGTACATGCTGCTGATTCCTGTTTTTAAGGCATAACCATAGGTTAAAAATCTTATCCTGGTATAAGAGGTGGGAGGAGGAGAGTATTTTCAAGTATTTGCTGGAATGTGCTGCCTGGAATCAAAAGGGCCGAGATACTTGCAGGAAAATCCCAGGTTAGAGACTATGGGAATAACTGGGCTTTATCTTCTCAATGGCTCCAGGAGGGCTCATTTGTAATCATGTAGAAGAAAGACCTTCTGAGGAAGGGCCAGGGTTAGGCTTACAAACAGGAGGGGATGGATGCCAACAATGTGCTGGAGGAAATGGAGGCTATTAGAGAGACCAGGCTGCTTCCCTGTTGGATCTCCTGCCAGGAGAGACCTGGACATGCTGGCTCAGGCCCTCCACCTCTTTCAGAGCAATGACCAACAGGCCCTGCTTTGTCTCAGCAAAGCCACCTTGCCTAACTGGGATTCCTGCCAGCTTGCCTCAGCTTCTCTTAAAGAGGGCAGGCCTTAGAGTGCATTTGCAATATTCAGTTTGCTCTTTGCTGAGTTTCCATCACCAGAGCTCTCTGTCAGTCCTGCAGACAGACAAAAGCTTTGACTAGCACAGCAAATGTGTAGGAATTAGTCCCTTAGGGCAGGCTGCAACTTCTAAAGCCAGCAGTAAAAGCACTGCCACAGCCAGAAACTCCCTTGCAAGGAAAGAGCATGGTGTTCACAGGCCCACAAAGTCAACAAAGACTCAGGACTATCCAGAGGTTACACTAACCCAGAGATTGCTCAAGTGGAAATGGCAAAACCCTGTGAGCCCAACTTAGCTACATCAGTTGTAAGAACAGTGTAGCATGGTCAGAAGTGTACGACCTTTTCTGCACATAAGGTTACTCTAAATACAATGGCAAATAAAGCCTTCTCACTACAAGAGATGGGATGTAATTTATTGAGAATGTGAGAGGCAATGCGCGGGGAATTTTCCATGTGGCAATCCATCTGGAATTAAATCTTGTGAATACCTGAATCCTGTGGTCCAGCAGAGCATACAGGATTTTGTCCTGTACAGTTGGAACTTTCCAGCGTGTAGAAAACTGCTCTGGACAGTGTTAATAGCAGTGTTAATACATTGACCTGGTCTGGGAGTCCCCAGATGGCTGTTGGAGACCTACCTGGTCTACCATGTGTCCTACCAGGTAGGACTCTGTTCTTCAGCCAGAGGACATTTGACAACATACTGATCTGTGCTTTCTCCTAAAGTCTTGTTCTTACCAGCACGTCCACTGCCTCCTGTATCAAGGGACCAGCCTCTTCCACTGCACTAGGTTTCTGTATTGCAGTGACAGGGTTGGTTTTTGCAAAACTGTGAGGTTAACGGGGAGCCGTGGATAAATTTCACAGGAGTTTCTAATCCTTAATTTTCGGATCATTAACTTTGCACTGTAACCCTTGGGAGACAAGGTCACCTGCTCCATGGACTGGGAAGGTGCTTTTGCAAATAAGGGTGTTTGTTCAATGTTGCTGATCCCTGCTGATCCGTTATGAATGCTGCATTAGTTACTGTATCCACATGTTATGTACAGTCATGTGATGCTTGAGGCCTGAAATGCATTTAGCAAGTCAGAAGAGATAAGGCAGGCTCCAATCTGGCTTTCTTCCCTTAGGTTTGCAGAATGTGTTTGCAGATGTGTTGATCTTTAGGAGGCTGGCAGGGAGGGAGGGGGTGTTTTCTTCAATTGCCTATTTCAGTATCAGAAATAAATGAGAAGATGAGATCATCTTTAACACCTCCTGGTACCTGTGAAGACATCTTTCCCACATCCTGAGCCATGCTGTCTCAGTTTTGCCTTGGTGAAGTGGACATGACTTCAGTCATTTCACCTGGCTTTGCACAGAGCTAATGGGCTGAACTGGGTCTGTTTCAATACTGCTTGTTGCAGCAGACAGGTTTAAGCAGCTCACCTGATCACCAAACCAGTGTGATCAGCATGTTGGCTAGGAAACTTTCAGCTTCTGTCTCATGTGATGTTTTGGTTCAGCAACACATGCAGAGCTTTTCCTCTTTTGTTAATAATCGTTTTACCTCCCAGGGTTTGAATCTTTCCACTGAAGTTCATAGGTGCAATTTACGAATGCATCTAGGTGTGCAAAACCTAGATGCAAAAATGCATCTACGTGTTACTGAGGATGAGGAAGCCATAGGAGTGGCTGCAGCCATTGAATCTCCAAGGATGTGTCCAAGCTTTGCAAGCCACTAGGGAAGAGAACAAGGAATTGGAGCAAAACACCAAGGCTAAATATCTGTGCTTGGCTCCTCACAAGCCAAAGTTGAGCAAATTTTCCTTCCCTTGGATGGGGACAGGACAGAACATAAGTGGGGGGAACCACAATATGAGGTTTTGTCCTTCTTCACAAGGTATTTAGTTGTACATTCTCCATTTGTAAGCTGGTTTGTGAATGTTTAATTGGAGCTCCTTGCTGCTACCAGGTTAGGGGTAAGGTGGCTTTGTACACAGAGTGGGAGCTGCTCCTGCTCATCCTCTTGCTGATTTGGCCTCTCCCCACCAGCTCTCCTGCAGGACATCCGAGGAGCTGATGCAACTGCTGAGTCTCATCTGCACCTCAGCTGTGCCCTGGGAGCACGAAATGTCTGACCTGCTCAGCCCACTTTGTACTTCAACAGTAAATTAAAGGTCTTCATTAGCTTGTTTGATAGTTGAATAAAATGCTTTGAAACACAGGCACATTAACTGCAATCAAGTTTTGAAAGGTCTCTGGTTGCTAGAAGGAAATTAGCTTGATAAATCGCTCTTTTCAATTAAACAAATGGGTAATTTTTCACAATTAGCCAGCCCAGGAGCTATTGTTTGGGAAGTTTTGGTTTTTTTTTCCTTTTTTTTGGGTTTGGGTTTGGTGGTGGGGTTCCCCCCCCCTCCCCCCCCGTATTTTACACATGATGATTCTTAACTGATTTTTTTTCCCTTTTTTTTTTTTTTTTTTGAGGAGAGACTAATTGTCGCTGAAGTGTAAGATAGCAGCTTGTAAACCCATCCTGCCTGTCTGCCTCAGACAACCTCATAGAGGTCTCATGATCAAGCAGTGGCCTATGAATTGTACTTCCAAAATGATGATAACCAGTGATGTGACCTTGGTTCATTGCCTGCCTTTCTGTGCCTTTGTTTACCTCTTTGTCTACAGAAGTATTACCCTCCCTGGGTCAGAAAGGCCTGTTTAACTTAAGCTAGGAGTTCCAGGATAATTATAGTTACTTAGTAACTTTCATCTCTGAGTAAACTGGTGAGTGCTGTTCAGAAACATGATGGCTTCCCTTTTGGTCAAAACCAGCAGCTGACCTGAAGATGCCTCCGGTCCTCACAGCTTTAAACACAGTTTGCATTCCGAAAGTACTCTCTGAGCTTAGAGGCTGGAGCAGATTGCTGTGTCCCCTTTTGTACCGAGTCTCAAAGGGACCCCAGAAGCACACATTGACCCTGGTTTCACACCAGAGTTATAGACGTGCTAAGAACTTCATATGCTCAGTCTACTGCAGAAAAGCAAATGCTAGTATAAACAACTGCGACGCTGGATTCATCTTGCCTTGGGCATATTTATTCAGAGTATTGCCATTATGTCATTCACATTAGGGCTATATCTGCTATTTTAGATCTTAGAAGCTGTTACAAGCCCTAGTCAGAGGTCAAGACGCTGTTGAACTTCAGATGTTTCTGAAAGAAGAGCATAATTCTGCCAACAGCAGAGCGCTGTTAGATTTGCAGCAGTGCAATGTCATACAAATCATGTGACATAATTTAATCTATTTTTTTTAAATGAGGTTTTATTGCCAAAAATTTAGATACTGCATGTTAAAATCCATCTGTAAAAGGCTACCAGAGCTTCATCTTTGAGAACTAAGTATGGTAATTTGGGGCTTTTTTATGGTATCAGAAGAGACCACAAATGATTTAAGAACTTCCTTCCACCATCTAAATAAAATAATACTGACACATCCTGCTGTAGTTGGGAGTAACTGCATAAAACATGATGACTCACGTGATTAGAAATTCTCCTTTATTTTTCCTCTGTGTACAGAGCTGATCTTCATGAACTCTTCGTCACAGTGTGCAATTACATTCCTTTCACCTAAACTCCTTCTACGTCTTTTCAATGTCTGTTTCCTGACAGACTGATTGTTGAGTGTTTCAGTTTGGAAGCAGTGTGCATGCAGACAGTTGGGTGCTGGACTGCAGTGTGCTTTATGAGAAAGTCTGCATTCAGTCAAAATTCAGTCTCCCAAAGGATTGCTGGTGGCCTGTACCTGGCTCTACCTTGGTTGCTGTAAAGACAGATGTTCAAGGCAAAAATACAGTCAGAATGCAGCGTTTTGTGGAAAAACTAGAGGAGTTCTGAGGACCTCACTTCCAGACAAACGTGCCCTCGGGCAAACAGGAGATGGCTCTTGCCGGGCTTACCAGTAAGAACATCCTTGTGATCATGAGTGGAAGCTGAGATATCTGAAGGCTGCCCATCAGTCCAAATATAGTCTGTTTTCTTCTACCAGGGAACCCCCACCACCACCTCTAGCCTCAAGGCTTCAAACCCCAAGTTTTACTTGGGTGATGGGTGGTGTCTGACCTAGAGCAGTTGGGAATCCTGTCTACTTGTGATGGCTTGTAAGCGCTCTGCTCTCCGTGTGGGCAGGAGGTGACTCACAGTGCCTGGTCCTCGTACTGAGATTTGGTTTGCCACTATCTCATCTTCCTCTTTTCTCACCCATTCTCCCTGTTCCTTTGTTCTGTCTGCCTGGTGTGTGCTGTGGTAACTGCCACTGGAAGCTGTGTGGGCAGGGAATGGGTTTTGGTTGTAATAAAGTGTGGTCACATCATCTTGCACGACAGGTTCCTGCTCTGTGCCTGGGCCGAGTGAGTCCTTTTGAGCTGCAAAAATATGGAAAACTAGAAATTGCAATAATCGGAAGACCTGATAGATGTTATGTATGATAACAACACATTCTAAGCTGCTCCCTGCATGGAATCTCCCAGGTATACCTGGCAACAAGGGAGAGAGAGATCTGAATACTAATGACAGTTGGAGGAGGGGGCCTTAATAGTCTTTTGGCTAATTGCCATGTTGCCTGCTCTTGAAAAATCTGCCTGTGCTGAGCTAGGCATATTTTTCATGTGTAGAAAACTAGGTTGGGTGTTGGGGAGGGCTTTATTTTTTTCTAATGCTTCCTACAATCAACTCTGTGAAGGTTCATGTAGCCATGAGGTCTGTGTTTCCAGCTCAAACAGGCCTTCAGGCCTTCTTTGAAAGACGTGGAAAACCAGAGCAGCTGAACAGACCCAGGAAAGAAATTGCAATTTTGGAGAACACTAGATGTAAACTTACAAAATGAAGAAGTATTTCTGTGTTTTGTGGGTTTGGGGAGATATTTTTTGGTTTTGTTTTTCCTTGTTTGCTTGATTCTTCTTTTATTAGTAAATCCAGATGACTAACTCAGGGCCTCTTTTCTCCTTCCCTGCAGGCAGAACAAAGTCTCCAATGATTTGCTTGCTTCAAAAGGTCCCCACTGATTTTACCTTTGGGTCTGTTCTATCATCTCGCAATTGTTTCAAGTAAGCATTTTCAGTAGTAATTAGACTGGTAATAGCAGAATCCCTGGTGGCCTTCCTGGAGTTTCTGACCTCCCTGTTTTGAGAAAGCTCTGCTTGGGGGCACCAGATTCTTTCTCTGAGTGGGAATGTGAATGTCGTCCTGATTATGATGGAAAATCTTTTAAAAGAGGAAAGTTTTGCAGCGTTTCCTAGACATGATTCAGGCTACATTTGTCTGGTTTCCTCTGGAAGTTCACAGCAACCTAGACGGTGCGTGTTTTGTCCCTGGCTGCTTCCTTCTGGGCTCTGTGGTCTGCATTGTCCCAGAGGAACACGGATATCTCTGTGATTTGTAGATGCAGGTGCAGGCACGTTTTGTAGCTGGTCACAGATACGTTCAGAGCTTTGAAGACCAAGACCTTGAACTGGCACTGGAAGCAGATTACAAATCCTCTTCAGCTTCCTAAAATGCAACGCCTACAGCCATCTGAACTTGTGTGTGAGGCAGCGAAGGAAAACAACTCCCTGGGTTTTAAAGGCTTTTACAAATGTTATCTTTGTTGCCTTTCCTCTGACTGATTTTGACTATTGATATAAACACCTCTAATTTCAAGTTTTTCCTTTGGGGATATTACAAATTAGAACAGCCTTTCAGAAGTATGGCCACAGACAGACATGTCCATGGAGGAATACAGCCATCCAGTGGGAACTCACATAGTAGAAAGGGTTTGGAAATCCTGGTTTCAGAAGCTTTTCTCCAGAGCTGGATTCAAGAGATTTCTGCTACAAGAATCCGGGCCCTAAAAGCTTGGTTTGCCACTGCAGAAGCTCTTCCTTCTGTACAGTGAGGAGGAATGGCCGGGAGTGGGGCTTGACTAACTGAGCTCTGATCTAGTGCCCTTGGACACATCCCCTGCCTCAGTGTCCCCTTGTGTAGAACAGAAGGGTTGCTGTTGATGGTCTTTATATAGCCCGTTTGAGATCTACTGATGAAAGTGATGTGTCGTGTGTTCCTGGCAGAATCAGTGTGGTCTGAAGTCAGAGGGAGCTCCACACAGAAGCTAAAATCAGGTTTATGGTCCAGGTCCTGTTTTAAGAATACCTCAAGCCTGAATTTAGTTCTTGTTTCAGCCTGTGTGCTGTCAGTGAGGCTCTGCTGAGGAGCTGGTGCTCCCAAACGTAGCAGGGGCAGTGTCTGGGTGCCAGCCCTGAGGCTCTCCTGCTGTCCCATCAGCCCCGTTTCTGGGGTGCTGGTGTGAGGTTTGTCCATTCCTGCCTCCCTGCAGCCTCCTTGTGCTGAGGAGTGGGGTGAGGACTGGGACGAACAGGCCACTCGCCCCTCCAGCATTACCAACTGTCCTGCACACAAGACTGTTTCTGTGTTCTTGACAACTGCCGCTTTACCTCGGCAACACTTCCATGCAGGGTGAGTGGTTTTTTCCACTTTATTTTTGCTGCACAGGGGAGCAGGGCAGGACTCCTGCCTGCTGCGGGTGAGAACCAACAGGGTACGATTGGAGCATTTCCGTACTGTTAGTAAAACTTCTGAAGATCGCCTTTCTCCTGGTTTTTGGGTGCTGAAAGACTGTAGATCTTTCCCCTGCCGGAGTCCAATGATGGATGCAATGAAAACTCATCCAACCCCCGAGCCTGGTCGCTTACGAGTGTCAGTAACAAATCTCCTTTTTATCTTGAAGTGACTGGTCCAACTCGGCCCCGGCGGCAGGGGCGGTGCGGGCTGGGGGTGCCCGGGCCCCCTCCCCAGCGCAGGGCAGCGCGGCCCGGCCCGGCGCCGGTCCCCGCGGCGCGGCCCCGTCCGGCGCGGCGTTGCGGACTGCAAGGCCCGGCATGCGGCGGGGCGGCGCGCAGGCGCGCTGGGCCGGCCTTGAGTGGCAAGTTGTTTGTTCCAGCGAGCACCAGCTGCTCGGCGCTCCGCTGCCTCCTGCCCGGCTCCTCTCCGCTCCGCGCCCCGCCGGCCTCCCCTCCGCCACCACCCCGCTCCAACTTGGGCACCCGCCGCTCCCTCACACCCGCCGCTGCCCGTCCCGGAGCCGGGAAGGGGAGAAGGAACCAGGAGGGGGGAAAAAAAAAAAAGGCACCGACAATAACAGCCCCCCTCCCCCTCCCCATTCAAAAACACAAAATAAACCCCGGGGATAGATGAACTACAAATGAGAAAGAGGAAAAGATGGAACTGCACATCCTAGAGCACAGGCTCAGAGTGGCCAGCATAGCCAAGGAGAGCATCCAGTTGTTTACCTATGGATTAATCAAACTTGCTTTCCTGTCCTCTAAGACGAGGTAGGTGCTGGGGCATCGCGGGGGCTGGGGGCACCTTCCTTGTGAGGGGATAGGATGTTGGGGGGTACCTTCCTTGTGAATGGGATAGGGATTGGGGGACACCCTCCTTGTGAGGGGGATAAGGATTGGGGAACATCCTCCTTGTGAGGGGGCTGGGGGGTACCCCCCGTGAAGGGGATAAGATGTTTGGGGCACCCTCCTTGTGAGGGGTCAGGGGTTGGGGGGCACCCTCCTTTTGAAGGGGACAGGGGGTCACCCTCCTCACAGGGGGACGGGGTGTTGGGGGTGTATCCTCCCTGCTACCAGGGGGCTGGGTGCTGGGAGGGCACCCTCTGTCTTTGTGAAGGGGCTGGGCTGGGGGGTACCTTCCTTGCAAGGGGGCAGGGCAGCCTCCTTCTTGCAAGGGGGTGGGATGATTGGGTGGGGGGCGACCTCCTTCCTGAAATAAAGCAGGGTCCTGGGATAGAGGACAGCCCTTCTTGGAAGGGGGCAGGGTCCTGGGGTGAGGGGCACCCTTCTTGCGAGGGGGCAGCGTGTTGGGGTGGGGTGCACCCCCATTGCAGGGGGGTAGGATATCCTCGTTCCTGCAAAGGGGCAGGGTGCTGGAGCAGGGGGGACACCTTCCCTGTCAAGGGCCAGGGTGCTGGGGGGCGAGGACACTCTCCTTGCAAGCAGTCGGGGTGCTGGGGTGCGGGGGGACACACTCCCGTCCAGAGGGCAGGGTTTGTGGTGAAGGGGGACACCTGGCTTATCCCTACACCCCCATTATCCCAAGAGTGGGAGATGGTGCCGGGGGTGAGCGCTGGCGTTGGGGTCCCCCCGGCGAGGCTCCGGAGAGAGCAGGTTGGGGGGGACCGGAGGGGGTCCGGGGGGGCGGCGGGCGCGGGGCGCCGCGACAACAAAGGCACCGGCAGCCCCGGGAGGGGGGGAGCCGCGGTGGTTTTTTCCTTTCGCTCTGTTTTTCTCCCGGTTGTTGTTCCTTACAGCACTCACCGAGAGAGCGAATCGTCCCCACGCGTGTTTGTTTTAAACGGCGCTTTTTCAGTGCTGCCAGATTGGAGGAGGATGAGGGGCAATGCCTGCCCTGAGCTTGGCTCTCTTTAAAAATCCTGGTATTGAGTAATATGTGAGAGCTTTCGGGGAAAAAAAAAAAGGAGGGGGGAAAAACAGTGGAAGGCACTGTGAGAATTTATATTGTTTTTAGGGAGAGGAAAAAAGCCCCTCTGGCTGAGGGTTACTCAGTGTCTGTAAGCTGCTTAGGCCTTTCGCTGCAAAACAACTTGAATTGCAATTGCATATTCCTGTGTCTTTACGCAGCTTGTTGACTTTGCTCTGCTCAGAAAGAGGAATGGGAATGTAAATAACCCAACTCAAACTCCTCATGCTTTTCCAGCCTCATAATTAGTATTTCAGCTTTCTCCCCAGGCTCCTCTCAGATAGTGGTCTTGGGTGAAGGTGGGGAAACAATAAATAGATAATAAATTTGCTTTTTATTGCTTAAGTTGTTTTATTCCAAGCTGTAATTCAATCCCCTCTCTGTGATAATGCTTGCGGATGAATGGACCTATTTGTGGTGTAATTTGATTACAGTCCCTTATCTTCAGTTAAACTTCATGCATTGAAATCTCACTCTGATTTGGGGCTCATCCCACTTGGCTCGCCCTGGGTTGCAGTGTATAGTATATCAGCACCTTGTTTACTGCTGGCCTGGAATACCCACAGGGGTATTAAAGGCTCCTCAGTCTTGAATTTCTATTTTTAATTTGTTGTTTCATTATAATTGCGAGAGGCTGCTGGCTTTTTTGGAGGGGTTGTTGCTCCCCTTCCCGTGCTTAAAATGTCACTATTAACGTCAACAGTGAAATCTTTAAATCTGTCACTCCTAGTGCACAAGACTTAATGCATAAGACTGAGTGTTGGTGGTTTGTTTCCTTTTATTTACAGATGTATTTTAAGTTCAGAGATAGTCCTGTTGCCTTTTTGTTTCCCACTACTTTTCACATCTTCGACACTGGAGAGCTGTGAAAGGGTGAACAGTAAGATAAGCCTTTTGGGGTGTGATACCTTGCCCTGCATTTGGATGCAGCACCTGACATTCACATTGCTCTGGTTCCTGAGGTGCCTGGCCCTTTCCTTGCACAGTGAACATCAATAACCTTCCCTTGGCTTTCAGGGAATCTCACTGGCTTGTTGGCATGGGAAACTTCTATTTATTTCTCCTTTGTTTTGATGTTTTTGCAGGCAGTAGAGGTGCAGGGGAGGGAAGGGGAAGCTTGTTTGTGTCATTCTTAAGACAAGTGACAATGCTGAGCCGTTGCTTTCTCCTGTGTGCTTTTTACATGCCCTGAGGCAAACAAGGTACCTGCCCTGTAGACCTTCTGCTCTGATGACCACCATGTGTATGAGGAAGGTGGCGGTTTCTGGGAGATGGAACTCCCTAAATTTATGATCCTGCCGTTTCTTTTTCCTCTTCCTTTAAGAAGTCGATGTGCCCAGGAGACAACAACTTCTTATGTGGGTGCAAGACAAAGCTCCCCTCCCAGCCATGCAGTCTGAAAAGCACCAACTAGGGGGGTGAAAGGGGAAGGTGGCCTTACACCGCTGCTAACCTCTTCTGCTGAGATAGCGAAGATGCCAGTTACTTCCACCTCTTACATTTCTCCCAGTGAGACCTTACACAGAGCTTTTACCTGTGCTGCAAGGCTGCCAGCAAGTAATAATGATCTGTGGGACAGATGTGATCCAAAGAGGTGGCAATGACATCATCAGCATCCTTATGTTAGTCATACAGGAAACTACAGTTTTTACATAGGCTTTTCTGAGGAGTGATCTGGAGGGAGCAGTGCAGCCTCCTTCGTGTTCTCATGCACCGGGGAGAAGGGCTGGAACAATTTTTTAAATCTTGAATGTTTTTCTTAATCCTCTTGGGAAGGAAAAGTAACAATTCTGCCTCTTTTTTTTGGCCTTTTGCCACTTTCAGCCTGCCCTTGTTCATGATCTGAGTCTTTTAATTTAGCTTCTGTTCCAATAGCAGTGGGTTTTTTTTGAACAAAGAACAGCAATTTTGGAACTATTCTGATGGCCAGAAGCAAGAAAGCAGTTACTGAGGTGAAGAGGTGAGACCAGTAGTGAATAAAACGGTGGGCTGACCTGAGCTGAAAGAAAACCACTATTAATCATAACTTTGAGTTAGGCATGAGGTATTTTATGTAAAGTTGCATTACGACAGGTATTCCAGAAATAAATAGTAGCAGTTACACTGAGCAATGTGCTCCTGATGCTCTGCTTGTGTAAGTGCAGAGCTGTGGATTTCACCTGAGCTCTGCTAGGCACCGAGCAGAGGGTCAGATCTGGGTAGTTTTGAGTTGCATGTTGAAGGTCTGCATATGTCTTGTCTTTTTGCTGTTGCTGTCGTTGCCATCCTGGTATTTTACTGATTGTGTTGTGTCTGTGTTTGGCTTGAGAGTTCCTTGGTGCCAAGGATCTTCACCTGTTCAGAAGGTGCACTGCTTGTTGATGTATGTAAATACAACAATTGTGCCTGGTTCTACTGTTGCGACCTCTGTAAATGTTGTTTCTCTGGGGCAGAGAACTGCACTCATCTGTGAACTCCCACCTTCAGCTCCATGTGGGCTGCAAAAAGAACAGCTTCCTTCCCACCAGAACTAATGTCTCTTCTTCCTTGGTCAGAGTTAAACCATCTCAGGCTATCGGGTGACGTGCCACAAGTGACCCGCTTGAGGACTTGATAGACATGTGAATGTGCTGCTACATTCCTGTCTTGGGGTTTTTAATGGCATCTCCTTTCACTGCATAGGAATGAAATCTGAATGGAGGGGAAAGACAATCTTGGATAATGCTTGCACTGAGCCACCAGTGCATGCAGTAGGGAGAAGGAAGGTGAGCCTGACCTTGTCTTTTGAGTGTATATAAAAATACATGGAGAGTTTAAGTCCTGGAGAATAACGTGGGGTCAGAGCTCTTCCAAGCACGGTACCTGTATAATGTAATTAGCCTGGTTTCTGGGTAGTGCTTTGGTAGACCCTTGAACATCTGGAGTCAATGAGTTCACACGTAGCCTCTCCTCTCTGTTCCGGTACTTAATATAAAGATTTGGTGGTAAACAGTAAAATAAAGTAGTGGAGTATTTAAATTCTCATGCTATCAAGTTATAACCAGCGTGAAGTTGAAAGGTGAGTTTGTTCACAGGGCTGGGCAGTTAAAATAGGTGTAGGTCATGTGTCTAACATCACAAATCAGAGTTTTCTGATACTCTCTAGCTTGAGGTGGTTGTTATTTCAGCATGCTGGAGAGCAGGAACAAGTTCTGCATTGGGGTGAGCCCTTGGTCGCAGAAGAGTTTAAGGCAGGCATTTCAAAAGCATCTGTCTGGTTGCTTTTCCAAGCTGCTCAGGTCGTCTTCTGGAGGTGCAGTTTGTGTGTGTTGGTGACCTGAAGCAGAACTACAGGCACTTTGCAGGTCAGCAGGGTTGGCACTAAGTGCAGAAGGCCAGCTGGGTGAGCAGGATGCTTCCCAGAGGAGATGGGTAGGGTGGAAGAGCCAGACTGGGCTCTGCTCCATGGTCAGTGCTGCTTGAATGCAGCCTCTGCCATGGGATCCTCAGGGGCAGGAGGTGTTCTTAGAGTGGAGAGGTGCTTCAAAATACTCATTCTAATAAAAGTGTAGCAACAAGTAAACAATGATAAACTAAACAGAATAAACTGGATTTTCTCTGGTCTTTGAACAAAACATGAAACCAGGTTGGTTATATTTGCTCAGTTTGTGGTGGCGCTTTTGGTAATCCATCCATTTTGTTAGTAATAATTGACACCTCTACTTCTGAGCAGTGTGTTGTTGCTATTAATGTAGGTGTTTCTCATCCCCTGATCACTTGTTTACTGTCTAGGTGTCCTGAAATTGGAGATACTGTAATAAAAGGTCTATTTTGGATTTCAGAGCACAGTAGGACAAGCAAGTGCTTAAAATGTATCTGTGCATCATTTGAGGACATTCAGGGGATCAGTAGTCCATTTCCTTAGTGTGAACTCAGGCAAAGAAATGTCGTTTATGCCCTTTATAGGAAATAGATTGCAACACTGAGTGGTCATCTGGCAAAGGCAAGCTACTTCTGTTGTTAAAACCTTTTCTTTTCCCCTTGGCTTCTGCCGTCCTGCATGTCCCAGGAAGACCACTGAGTAGAGGCTTTTGCAAGTTCTAAGACAGGGTTTATTCATCTAAACCAGGTTGCTTGTGTTTCCTTTTAGCATGGCAAAGACTTCCGAATATCTTGATTTTTGATTATTTTTTTTTCTCCTGGGGGTGTATGTGTGCGTGATACTGGAGGTTTGGGGACTTCTTTCTTAGCCTGATTTGGTATATTGTATATGTGTGTGTGACAGAAGGACCGAGTGCTGATGTCCAGACACCACAGGAGGCTGGAGTGGTGGAAGCCTCACAACTCAAGATGCCTGCCTGCCCTTTCCCAAAGCACTTTGCCTTTTTGTTTGCATTTATGACGCTGAACTTGCTGGTGGATATTCAAGATGAGTAGAAGCTAGTGAGAATCAGATAAATGAGGAGGAGAGAGAATAGGAGTCACTTGCTTGGGCTAACAAAGGGCATAAGCTGTTTAATTGTGAATGTCACTGATTTGTGTTCAGGGCTGTTGGGTGTTTCAGCTGCTGCAGGGCTGTGACAATATTCTACAGTGGTTTAATACACGTAACTTTGGAAAGAGCAGGTTTCCTTCCTGTTGGTCTCTTATTGTTTATCTAAAAACGTTGTTATTATTTCCCTTTCTTTTCTATTTCTGGCACATGAGCTGACCAGTGGGGCTCTGCCTTATTTGCCTGTCTTTGCCTGACAGTCCTGTCATGCCATCCTCAACCTACCATGTGGTCCCATCAGGCTGATGCCAAGTCAGAAGCTGACTGGAGTGCTTAAAAACTAAATGAGATTCAAAAGATGGAACAGAAGTACCGGAGCAGACCCATGGTGCAATGCTGGGGAGCACTGTGTGCTGGAGAAATGTTGGATGTTTGTCCATTTTGCTTAAGATTTTTTTTCTTCCTCTTGTCTGAACTTGGCCATTTGCCTTTTAAATAAAGAAATACCTGGCTGTAGTTTGTAGTGGGCTGGTGGTTTTTCCTTATTTCCCATTCTAAACTGTTTCCATCCATTGACAGAGCTGTTGCATCGATGTAAGGCATCATCTGGGGATACAGTGCAACATCAGTGATGTAAAGGAAACAACACTGGTGCCCACTGATGTTAAGCTGAGAAGTAAAAATGGGAAAAAATATTTCTCTTTTGCCATGTAACTCATGGAAGATGCCTTCAGCTCAATATTTGTTTGCTACTTTCAGATGAAAGTCAATATTTAAATTAAAAAGGTGGCTGTTATTAGTTCCTAGGTGGCTCCTGCAAGCTGGGTGCTCTTGTGCTTCAGCAGCAGAGCAGACGTATTGCAGGTCTTTTAAGGCAAAGTGTAACTGTTGTGCGTTCGTCATCAAGAAGTAACAGGCGAGTTGTTCATTAACACAATGGTTTGAATCCACAGGCTACTCCTTCCACTGAGTTATAGCTTAAATTAGGCTCCATTTGAGGCTGGAACTATTTGACAATGCCTTGTTTGTGCTCTATAAATATGTAAATCTTTCCATTTAATTCTTCTGCCTCTTTTTTTGATCTGTTGAGCACACTGCCTCGTTTATCTAATATACAGCTCCTTAATCGTCCTGCATGTTTCAATGTTTTAATATTTGGACAAGGGCTACAGTTTCTTTTTTCAGAGGAAACAGTGCAGATTTGTTCTTTTGTTTACTGCCAACTCCAGAGTAAACTCCGGCTCTGATCTGCTGATAGCTGAAGGCTGGTAAAAGAAGAATTATACAACAGGAATGTGAGGAAATAACTCCATTCATTGCAGTTCAAAACCCACTGAGCACAGCCTGTAAGTTGCAGTTATCATTTCAAAGTAAAAAGACCTCTCTTCCCCTTGAGCTCAGCTTGGTTTTGTGTCGCTAACTAGAGGATATATTTGTTAGAGAGGAGACAACACACAAAACCGTTTTATTACAGCACAAAAGAAAGATTGCTGAACCTGTTTTGTGAGTATACAACCCCTTGTTTGTTTCAGAGGTACTGCACAAAGTTTTACTGTGCTGACCATGGAAGTGGACATTTGTGGTCTGATGTATAAGAAATATTTTGTACTGGTTGATGAAGTTTAATTTTCACATCCAAAAAGCTGTGAATGCCTGAACATCCTCACCAACCAGAACTTACTTTCTTACTTTGCTCCTGTTAAATATGCTTTACTAGAGATGAAAATAAAAAGCCTATTTGTGAACTTGAGGCTGCTCTAGAAGGCTCACAGCAGTAATGCTGAGGTACCAGAGCTGCTGTTCAACACAAGGCTGGCACTCTGTAAAGTGGGAGAGAGAAGTGGTGAGTTTGCTTGGTGGCAGCAAACCATTTGTTAATCTTTTGGGGGTTTCTGAGGCACCCTTTGGGGGATGTCTCAGTAGGCAAAGGGATTTTTTTCAGCCCTTTGCAGTCCAGTTAAGTTTTGTAAATGTGATGGAACAGATGTTTTTTAAGATACTTGTGCTACTTACTGGCCAGTAGTTATAGGGAGATGTAGGCTGTTACCGGTGGTAGGCTGTCCCCCATCCAAATTGTTTCACTACAAAGTGCTTATAAAGTAGGAACCCAACACTCTTGTAAGTGTGATTGTGTGTTTGATAAAGATGTTACTGTAAAAGAAAAGTACTTTTCTTGGACTGCAAAGTTTTGGTGTCCTTGTTACAGAGAATACTACAGATGCTATAAGGTGTTGCAAGCTACACCACTCAAGTTGAGAGTAAAACACAACCTTTAAGTCTTATGTATTCAAATGGGGGAATTAAAAATGATAGTGGGGGTATTTTTAAAGCTGGGAGGGGATAATTTACAAGTTTTGACATGGATAGAACAGTTAAAACGTAGGTGTGACTCTCCCTGTCTTTCTGTTAAGGCTTTTTAAAAATGTTACGTGTCGGAGGATCTGGGTGATGATATGCATTGGGTTTAGTGATACCTGAATATTTATCCCAGTTCTGTGGTTAAAAGATCAGTATTCAACCTTTTATTATGCTACACATGTATCCTGTTTTACAGGGTGAGTTGGTTGAAGCTGACAAGTCAAGAGACCTTGATTGAAATGGCCCATGTTAATCGTGTTTAACATTTGTAGCTTTTATTTCTTTTCCTGAAGAAAGATTGACTCTTTTGATAACCTCTAAGGCACTCACTTGCAAATAAATGTAGTCGTGGCAAAAAGGAATAAAGGTTGTTTTTAATAGTGAGAAGGATATACTCTGTATGCATCTAAGCAACTGTATACATTTACATAGATTTACTTAGTCTTTTTTGAAAATGATGGATGACATTACACGATTAATCTTTCAATTGGCATCCTTTTCAAAGCTGCTTTTGGGTGGAAATTGGAGTTAGATTGTAACACGGAAAACATTTTCAGTTGCTGGTTTTAAACTAATAAGCAATTTTAAATGTGCCAAGTATTTAGGGAAAATAATAATCTCAGCCTATTTTGTGCCTCTAACTAAGCAGTGCAATGTGACCTGTACTAAACAAATGAAGCTGGTGGTGACTTCAGACTGTGTTTGTCAGGGCATCGGAGCGAGTAGATCTCAGCCTCCCACACCTACTGCTTGTTTGCAGACTGGAAGAAACACAACAAGTTTACTTGCTTTTTCAGTTCCTAATTTGTTTCTCAACCTGGGATGAATCATTCTGAGCTAAACCGAGTCACTCAAAATGAGGAAAATATTCTCCCTTCTTGGAGAAGATGCTGTTGCTGTCAAAATCTGGCTTATTGCATCAGTGGACTGGTTCCAATTGCTTCGTCACCAATTTCTCCTCAATTGACTTGTTTAATTTGCTTTGGAGTTTAAGGAGGAAACATACTTTGGTAAGGGTTGTTTAAATTAGCTTATTTACACCTGAAATGCCATCACTCTCAAAATGGTGTCAGATATCTTTAAATCCTACTAGCTAATGTCAAAATGGTGCTTTTAATTGTTTTCATGTTAGATCTACTTGGTTGCAAAAGGGAAGTGTTAGAATTAACCTGTCTCATATGGCTGTGGAGATAAATTTAGGACAGTTTATGCTATACTGAGATGATGTGTGTTGAGTTGCATGTTGTTACCCATTCAGGCATTTCATAAGCCAAGCAGAGTTTTAATGTGTGTGGCTTGTTTGCATCTGTGCTGTGGCTTGTTCCCCCCTGAGCTTGCTGCAGGTTTTGGACTAGTTAGTGGGTGGGTTTCTGCACTGAGTGGTGGGACTGTGTGGTTTGCAATATTTCCCTTTTACCGAGGGACACAAACTGAAATAGACTTGGTTTGTTAAGAGGACTTTTTTCAGGGAAAACTCGGCAATGTAGCCAGTCCGTAGCAATTTCTTTGCAAATGATACTAATACATTATTCTGGAAGATGAAAAGGGCTTGAGTTATCAGCATTGCAGGCAAGGTAGTGGTGGTTACAAATATACAAACCAACCGGCTTCCTAAAGAACAGAGCATCGCTTTTGACACAGATTAGTATTTTTTCTTTAAATGGTTGCTTTCTGTTCAGTATTTCTGGCTTACAGGTATAACAGTGCTCTGGTGACTGCCAGGAACCACTTTGCTAGACCCAGTATAGTTTCGGCTAAGCACAGAGGAGGTTACTAAGAATTCAGCTTGACCAAAGCAGGCTTTATGCTCTTCTGGAGGGGAGTGATTGAGGTAAGAAAGATGAGCATGGGTGTATCATTATTCTGTGGGAGCCTCATGCAGGGCTTTGACAGTTAATGCCCTGGTGGAGCCTTAACCGTTTTGTGTTGTTTTCAAACTCAGCCTGGTATCAAGTTATCATCACAACTTAGAAAATAGCAAATCTTGGCAGAATGGTTGAGGTCGAGAAGGATCTCTGAGGATCACCTAGCCACCCCTGAAGCTCAAGGCAGAGCCAACTAGAACAGGTTGCTCAGCATTTTGTCCATTTGGATCTTGTACTCTAATGTGTTTACATGTTGTTGACCTTGTTGACATTGTAATGCTTTGCTCCATTGGATGTTACTTTCCGCATAGCATTATAATGTGTGATCTAATGTCTCATTTAAACAGGACTTAGTGGGGTTTTTAACTTAAGAGTGAGATTGTACAATCTCTCAGTCTTGGAGAGAACTGTTGGTATAGAGGAAAAACTGCCTAATGCAGTAATTTAGTGGTCCTTTATGTTTCTTCTTGTGAGCGTTTCATGTGAAACTGCTTATTAGCTGTAAACTGTGAAGAACTAGCTGAAGTTAGAGCAGCCTCAAGGCTGCTCTAAATTAAACTAGAAGCCAAAAAATTCCATAGCTGGCTAAGAGCAAACTTTGCCTTGGGAAAGGGCATGTGCTCACTTCTGTACCATTGCAGACAGCTGAATTACAATTTGTAACGGTGTTAGGTGGATGTACAAGACTAATGAAGCTACTGCTAGCCAAGAACAGGAGTTTCATTTGTGTCCTTGATGTAAGTAAGGGAAAGTATTAGAGTGGCCTGAAGTCCAAGTGATATTTTAATGTACAGTATTGTGTGGTGGATGCCCTGCAGTAAAAGTTGTACTTTGGTTATTGTACAGTTTCTGAAATCCTACTGTAACAGCGATCATGCGATGAAACCACAGTATATGAAAGAGTGTTCTTTGTAGTCCTCATATTGGTATCAAGTTCCTCCAAGGCCCTGCATTTCTGAGTGGTTCTCAGAATTCCTGTCTGTACAGTCATTTTGTAGACTTTATACCTCGTCACATCACCCGTTGCAGTGCTGTAACTGGGGGCTGCTGAGGCTTCACCCCAGGACAAGCGCTCTGTGTTTGACAGGGAGAGCCTTGGCTGAGGAAGGATGGAAGTCTCCAAGGGAAGGGTTTGAGCCGAATCACGGAGCTATCCCCTGGTAGCTGTTGTGCTGTGACAGGCCAGAAATACTTTCAGTTTGCACAGGAGTGTATAATCAGCCTGGAATGACTGATGTAAAAGGACTTTGTATGTTCTGTACCCATTTGAATAGCTTTGTTCATTCAGCTGGTGGTTGAATTGCAATCTTAGGCAATGATTTAAATATGAAGTAGTCCCAAAACAATATGGTTATCTATTAGCTTTCAATGATGTTGGGAAGCAGTGTATTTTGAATGGATATCTCATTGTAAAGGTGATAATGACCTAGGAAAAAAAGTCAGAAACGATAAATAGTGTGCGTAAAATGCTGCTTGTAAAGATTTGTGTCCTTTTGAGATGTACATGAGCATAGGCTGTAAATTCATTTTCTTCTATGTTTACAGTATATCACTGGGGCTTTAAACTGATACATCCTTGGCAGTTAATCCATGCTTGATAGCCTTCCATAGCATGTTACTGCTGTTTGTTTGTATGTAAACTTTGGAGTGTTCTACTGGTCAGAACATAACCATGCACTTTTCTTATGGGTTTGTAGGTGGCCGCAGTACTTAGAACAGTTACTGCTCTATCCTTAGGTGCAGTTTGTGTTGGCTGGATACCTGAGGGTGTAGTTGGAGGATCATAGCAGAGCAGTTGATGAAGTGCCTGGCCCTGAGTCAACAGTTCCCACCCCCAGTGCTGTGGAAGTTGCTGTTAATTCGCTGAGTGTGATCCAAGTTTGGGGGGGGGTGGAAAAACCAAAACCAAACAAAACCCCCCCACCTTTGAAGCCACATCATTTTGGTTATGTATATGGCACAGGCTCACAGGCAGTTGCAGTAGTGCAGCTACGGGATGGTTAGTATCAAAGTTGGAGTAGATATGATTGACTTCTTAACCTTTCTTTACTGCCCAGGAGAACGGTCAGGTGATGAGATCTTCTTGTGGGGGTAGAAATAACTTATTCATAAAGGTCTGAGGTGTGCAGATAGAATAGTGTTCACCTTTTTGCAAAACTATAGGGCAGGCTTATCCTGTATGTATTATCATACAGTCATAGAATGGTTTGTGTTGGAAGGGACCTTAAAGGTCATCCAGCTCCAACCCCCTGCCATGGGCAGGGACACCTTCCACTAGAGCAGGTTGCTCCAAGCCCCTGTGTCCAACCTGGCCTTGAACACTGCCAGGGATGGGGCAGCCACAGCTTCTCTGGGCACCCTGTGCCAGCGCCTCAGCACCCTCACAGGGAAGAACTTCTGCCCAAGAGCTCATCTCAATCTCCCCTCTGGCAGGTTAAAGCCACTCCCCCTTGTCCTGTCACTACATTGTATTACTAGTATCATGTTTTGAATGTTACATTTGCTCATTTTGTGTTTTAACTCAAACAGTAACGGGTTTCTCTTGAGTTTGAAGAAACTCAGTGACAGGAATAGAACATTTCCTGGATTCAGCATAGAGTGGTACTTTTTCCTTGGCTTGTTTAAACATATTACTGATGTTATGTTCCTTGCAGGATCAGCACAGAGAAAAAGACAATGAAAGAATTTCATGGTGCTCCTTAAATGAGTCTTATATAAAACAAATTTTAAATGAATTGGGACTTACCTCTTCAGCACCTGTCAAATGTTGTCAGTGTCAGGTTTTCTTCCCACTTAATGTTCGTTTCATATCAAAGCTAATGTGAGGTATATGGTAATATTTTCAGAATCACCTAAGTCCCATTTAAAAATAACCCAACACCTTAAGCACTTGGCACCCCAGGGCTTATTGGAAGCCGGTGGGGCTTACAAGCAGAAATATCTGTTCAGAAATGTTATCTCCTGGGCAGACTAGTTGATGACATGCAGGACAAGAGCATGGTAAAAATGCAGCAAAGGGAGGGGAGGCTTTGTGTGACTGTTCATGCGGGTAAGAAGGAAGATGTATTTCTGAAAGTTAGTTTAGGGAGTCAAAATGGGGGTCTCTTTGTTCTTCCCTCCCCCCATAATCACATGTGTTAGGGACTCTCTTTTCTCCAGCAGTGCAGCGACAGGCCCCTGCCCCGCTGTGCAGCAGCAATGGCTCCAGTCATCAGGCCTCTCAGCAGTGGGGAGATGCTGCTCGCTTGTTTGGCAGAGGAAGAAGCTGAGGCACATGGGAGGATGAGTGGCTTATCCATCTCACAAAGCAGGTCTGCACTAGGAGCTGATGGTGTTTTTCCCAGGTCCTGCATCATCTCCATCACTAGAACTGCCTCTTTTTCGGTAGGACAGATAAAGGCTGTGCTTTCAGTCCATGCTTGTGTTAGCCACTGGGAATCCTTGTCACCCTGCTGCTGCCTGCTTCGTTAGTGGGGGTGTGCTCGGTCATCTCTGCTTATACCTTGAGAGAGAAATGTCAGTTGAAAGATGTCCATTTGAGCTTCCAGCAAAAACAGCAGCCTTCCTGAGAGTCATAAAGAAAACAGCCAGGAATGTACTTGTGTATATATAGGGCTTTTTAATACATAGAAACACACATATATATATGTGTGTATAATATATATGTAGGTATAGATGGGTCATTCCAAAGTCAGAGCTCTCTTGAAATGCAAATTGCCTCAGCTAGAAATGAGAGGTAGTTGCTGCTGACAAACAAAGCTCCGCAGTTTTAGAGGCTCTAATAGCTGTGCTTCAGGACAGAGAATGTCTCTCTTCCCAGTACCCTTCAGACGACAGCTGCCACAAGGAAGGCTGAATATGAAGAATACATTTTCCTGCGGCTGTATGCTGGGTGCTGCGAAGACTCTGGAGCTGAGAACAATAGCAGAATACGGAGCTGCCAGCAGGCAGCCTGAGTGGACAAGTATAATCATGCACTGCTCAGCTTTCAAGGAAATTACAGTTAGTGCACTGACTTGCTCATAATAGTGATGCATTGTTTAGCTTAATAACTTATCAGCTCTCCAGGAACCAGCTAGTGATCACTGTCATCATACACTGCCAATCATTCTGTTCTCAAATTGTCACAAGATGAACTAAGGACCCGTCACATCACCTATTAAACTGGCAAGCTGAGTGCACTGTAATTTGATTTTAAGCTAGAAGGAACAATATTGCCCACTTTTTTTGTTCTCTTATTGTGTCGTCTTTATCGTATGCAATTGTGCATGTGGTTTTCTTAAATGTTAGGTGGAAAAGACATTGTCAAATGGTGTTGGGATTTTTTTATTTTTCTAAAGTTTTTGTTAAATTGCTGTTCTTTGTGATAACCACTTAGAGAACTGAATCTGAAACCTGCTTTTTAAGGAACATTTGTTCTTCATGAAGTATTTGGGGCAGAGGGGTGATTCCTTGTGCTTGTCTGTAGTACCTAGGCTTCTGTCAATCGCTAGTAAATGTAGCCTGGCAATGGCCTTCTGTAGCCACAAAAAGTGATTATTCCTCTTATACAAATGTGGAATTTAGGCACGGGAAGATGGCATGATTTACCCACAGGCATGCAGGGAGCTGTGGAAGAACAAGGAGGAGAAGCAAGCTGGGGTGAGTCCTGATCCCGTAGGCCGTATGTCCTTGCTGAACGCATGCTGGCTTCCTGTCAAAGGGTTATTTGTGAGCTCTGAGCTGCTGGCATTGAAGGAGCCCTGGAGCATTTCTTCTGAAGGAAAGTGGCCACTGATACACAAATAAATTTTAGTAGATAATATATCTGAATCTTTAAGAGGTAACATTTTAAACTCTTCTGGCTCTGACTCTTACTGCTGCCACTGCTTAATTTTTCCTTATTAGCTGGGGAACCCGGGACCAGGCTTTGGGATCTTATTTTGCACTTTGTAGGTGCCTAATTTTGTGGCAGTGGATGGAAAGCTAAAGCTTCCTACCTCAGACCAATCCACACAGCAGGAACCTGGCTTTAAACTAAGTAGCTTGGATAAATCTGTCTGGTGCTGTAACCAGTAAAACACAGAACCTGGCATGGACTAAGTGACCAAGTGTTTACTCTGGTTTTAGATGGGTTATTTTTTTGGAGTCCCTACTGGTCTGTGCAGCTACATACATGAGAGCCCCTTCTTCATGCCCTGGCAGCAGCAATGGTCAGATGCCAAATAAAACCCATTCTAGTGGAGTACTGCAAAACAAGTTTATTTGCTAACCTTTAGATGAAAGATCCTGGAATAGTGCAAAGTCCCAAAGCTGTAGGGACACCTTTTAATGGTCAGTAGTGCACAGATACACAGGTCATGGGGGGAGATTTCCAAACTATTTGATATTTTGATGCATCTATTAAAAGGGGAGGGGGAAGCAGACGGATGTGCCCAACTGGAACAAGCCTCCTTGCTGTTGTGAACAGTGCAGGCAGCTGCAGGGTAGTATCTACTCATCTCAGGAATCATGGGAACAGTGGGGTGGGCTATTTTTATTAGCCCAGAACAAGTACACCAGGATTTAAATGAAACCCTGAGTATTGCCGTGTATTTTTTAGCTGTTTGAGGTGTTGCTTTGGTTTCACCTCTCCTGTGTCTGTCTTGAGAAAGACAATTATATCTCTCCATCAGTGACGACTAGAATTAAAATAGGAAGGAGCTGCAAGATGTATTGCCTGGCACATCTCTCTCATCTCATGAAGTGTCATCTTTTGTTATGTTTTGAGAAGATGCTGCCTGACCGTGATATCTCTGAACGGCATCAGAAAACATTTGGCCACTCCTGTTCTTGTCAATAATGGTAGTGTTCTAGCTCAAATTATATAGGACTTTGTGTAGAGTATTGAAAAATTTTACATCCAGCCTCTGCTAATAAACAGAAAAGACCAGGTTGTTGTGAAATTGTGGTCTCTCCGGAGACTTAGCTTTGCGTAAGCTTCAAATACATCACCTATTTCTGGCAGCAAGAAGTGAGAAAAATGCTGAGTAAGTGAGAGAAACGTGGAGTAAGTACGTCTTGTCTCCAAGATCAAGTTTCAGAATAAGGAAATAGCTGAAGGTTACAGGTGTGGCTTTCTCTTTTCCATAGGAACGGTTCCCACTTCTCCAGGAGTTTGCAGTCTTCCTTTGAAAACCATTGTTCAGGTAGTTTCCTGCTGGGAATAAGCCCCATTTTATGGGCTTCAATTGCTGTAGGGCTAACAAATGGCATTCAGCCCGAACTCCAGGGTTGTACCAGTTCACTGTATTTTTGGATTGTACTAGGTTGAAAGCCAGGTAAAAAAATAGAATGGAATAGAATTGAATCAAAAAGCCTAAAACCTGGGATGAAATAATGCCAGTGTGTACTTTGATACAGCATAACCACTGTGTAATGATTTACCTTTCTGTTTGTAGTGAAATACAGCTGACTTGGTAGTTATGCTTCACCAGAGCTTTTTCTTGGGAGAAGTGTTTCTTACTTTACCTTGACTACAGATACAAGCATGGAAATAGCAATAGTCAAGGCAATGATTTTGTTACGAATCTGCTTGGGATGCCCTGATAACCCAGTTCTGTGCCTGGCAAAGTCAACAAGTTTCTCTTCATTGATGTCAATGAGTTAGAGCCCAGGCTGAAAAATTCACGTGAGAGGGAATGTTCCTGCAAAATCCTGTTCATGCAAGTCAGTCATGAGTATGCTTGAGGTTTCTGGGAAAATAACCCTCTTTGCTGGATGTAGCATGCATTAGGATCCTTGGATTAATTCATGGTATATTAAAGCCAGCTCTTGATTATCTCTGGATGAATTGTGTAAATGGTGAAGTTCCTGTGCTTAGGGGACAAAACATCCTGTCTGGGTTAAATGAGCAGACTGAAAGCAGCATGGCATTTTGTTGTTGATTTCCCAGCTTGGGAAACTCAGCAGGTGACAGGATTGCTGCTGGTTCTTTCCCTGACATCCCATTCCAGACTCATTTGTATGATTTTTGCTACTTAAAGTTTTATTTTGCCAGGGCTTTCCCATCCCTTTGTTCTCCTGGATAACTGATGTTTACAGCGCTCCCATCCTGTTGCTCAGAAACTCCACCAGGGTTTGAAGGCATTGTGTATTGTAGTGAGTGTGAAGATGGTGATACTCTGTGTGATGGTTGCCTGAACCTTGCTCTTTTACCTCTTCCCCTGTTACCTCTGCCTCGTGGCTGTGAGATTCTGTTCAGTTGAAGAAAAAAATCCATGGTGGCTCTGCGCCATCGTTTCTAAGAATGGCTGTTCACCAGGCTCTTGATGGAGAGATTTAAGAAGAAACTGTTTTGCTCCTTGGGCATGACAATGCTGGTTAAAACAGTAACTGGCACAGGACTACCTTTGCCTGGAGCCTGGCCAGATAGAAGATTTTTCTGGGTCTGCACCCTCAGTAGTCTTGTTCATAGCTATCTCGTTCTGTTTAAGCTGTCAGCGCTGCTCTGGAGCAAGCTGTGGTGCAGTAAAACCATCCAAATACTTTATCTTCACCAAATCTTTGTCTTTATAAGACCCTTGTTTTGTCTTTTTGTTTTTTTCAGGTACCTTGTATGGTTGTATCTGTCACTGCAGCTGGCAGTGATACAGGCTCATTTCATTCAGGGCATTACTCCTGTTCAAGGAAGAAGTTAACAGGAGCATGGCTCAATATTGAATGGGTTTTGGTAGACAGGGAGCAAGCTAAGCCTGTGTAACAGGAGAAATCTTTATTCGATTGAAATTAGCGGCGGTATTGATGTTAACGTGATGGGAAGGCACGGACTTTGTCCCCGTCTGGTGACAGATTTGAGTGTTTCATTTGCCAGCACGCTTGCGTTCAGTTCTTTAAGTAGATGCTGCCCATTGCTCACGCAGCTCTAGAATGAAGCTCTGTGCACCAGCTAAAACTCCACAGCACTTGTAGCTTTGCTTATTGCAGCCTCAGGTGAAACTGGAGCTTGTTTTACAGAAATCCAGTAAATGAGACTTTAGCTGTTCTTTGGACAGGTCAGCAGTGTCTGGCTTGGAAACCTCGGTGCACTGTTGGGCTTCTGTTGTGGAGAAAGCTGCTTTGCAATTCAATCTAGAAGATTTCCCCTCCCCTCCCTCGTTTATTCATCTGAGCACAACATTATTACTTTGACATGTGTGAGCTGATTCCTGTGAAGATAACTCCATTCCCTGCTGAGAGACTGCCCTGGCGCTGCAGCTGCCCAGGAAATGCATCAAAAACTGCTTCCCCTTGGCGTGTGTACCTTCACAACCTCTAACATTGCTATAAAACTAGTAGCAGACTTCAGTACGAGCTTGCACACTGGCAGATTTGAAGCAACAAGCTCTGTAAATCCATTTTTAGTGTTTTTACCCATGCGTTTGTGTGGCCACATGGAGCCTCCTCCCTGAAGTGTTTGCATCTGTGGAGCAGCCTTCCCATCCTGCAGCTGACAGGCTGGGAGCATGTTTCCTTCCTTATGCCATGTAGAAAATCAGTGTCATATAGTTCTTACGTGTCACCAAACTACTGAATGTCATGGCTGTGTCCAGAATGGGCAAGTGTCACTGTGGGAGGCTGGCTTAGTGACAGTATCTGCTGGTCTGGTTAGCTGATTCCTTGCCGGCTTTCTCAGAACCCCGTAATGTCTCCTGGTTGTTTTCTTCCATAATCAACTGGCTTTTCTTAGTCTGGATTTAGCCTTAAATGATGACAGCTTTCATGAAAGCAGCTGCTTCTGCTTAGAAAAGATGCACAGACTCTTCTTCTCTGTGGGCTCATATCTTGGGCTGTGCTTGTGTCTTAACAGGAGTCTGGTGTGTTTGGAGATTGAGGGATTGTGTTGACTCATTTTCAGAGGATGTCTTTGGTCCCTTTGCTGACAGTTTGTCTTCAGCCTCTTGCTGCCTTTTGAAATTGACTGCAGGTTCTGCACTGAAAATCTGTCAGTTGTCGTACAAGGCGAGGAATGAGTGACGTGACTTGTTTCAACATACCATAACTGTTGTGCTTGCTCCCTCGAGCCCTGTAGAGTCTTGCTATGTCAGGGTGTGTGGGAGAGGGTTGTGGTGTTGGGATCTCCTTTTGAGTCCTTTATCTTCTACATCTCAGGCCTTGGAGGCATTTGTTTCTTCCCAAAACGGGTTGTTTTGAAGAAATGCCACTAGTGCTTGGCTGGCCAAAGCCTTTGCTGCTGAAGCGATGGGATATGTCTGATGCAGCTGAGCAAGCTTCTTGGGGCAGGGACTGTACGTGCAAGAGGTTTGAATGCAGGCTGGGAACTCCTGCAGTACAGATGGTGGGATAGTGGGTAGGATGAATGCCATACAGAAGACTTGGGTTTGATACATGAATTACTAAAACAGTTTTTTCAGCCTATGTTTTGCAGAAGGTTAAACTATATAATTACAGAGCCTTTCATCTTCTCTCTCTTCTCTCTTTCGCAAAATAATCTCTTCCCTTTATCTTTTTCATTCTTCTTTCTCTTTAGTGTGCAGAAAGCAAATTCCTGCCGAATTCCTGGCATAAAGATGGAGACTGATAGCACTGGCGTGTAAGGCTGAAGTAGGAGCTGAAGCTACAGCTGTTTCATAGTTTCCAGCACGGGGCTCTTGCAACGTAGCTGATGGAAGATTCCCGAGTGAAGCCTCGCAAGGGCAGTGTGTCCTCCTGCTACGTCAAAGTCCAGTTGTGTGCCCGAGTACCCCGTATGGAAGCAGGCACTGGATGCAGAGGCTGAGCAGGCAGCACTTGCAGAGCGAGGGCAGAGCTAGGAACCAGGATTCCCAGCTTCTATTCTTAGCTCCGTAACCAGTTCATTGCAAAACCTTTTGCAAACCATTCAGGCCTAATCCTGCACATACAGCAGCCCCCAGTAAAGTCCTTTCAGGTTTTCACAGGGGACATAGGATCAGGTTCTTGACTGCTGTTTTTGTTTCCCTCAGTAGGATTGGGGAATGAAAATCGTCTTCATACAGAAAGTGTGATAATTTGTTCATGTTTGTGAAGCAGTAATGTGGGCATCACTGTGTGATGTGTGTGACCTGGCATCCGTAAAGGGGGATTGACTGATTGCTGTTATCAGCTAGATGTTTGGAGCATGGGATTTTTGGCCTCTCTCATCAGAATACACTTTTACATGATTATAGAGGATAATGCTGGAAATGCCTCTGCACTGGGTTTGCCACGTGTCCAGATGGCAAGGTCAGTGTAGCATGGACCTTGCTCAGTTGCTTTGCATGCCAAGATAAGTGCTGCTGCTTCTTTCTCTCCTTATGCTACTGGCTCAGCTAGAAATCGAGGAATTCTATGGCTGTCAATAAATTCAGAGAGTTGGAAATTAATACCTGCAGTGAACTCTGCTTTTATTTGCCTTAAATTAATTTTCCACCCCTTTGCAAAGGTGAATGGGAACACTTGTTTTTGTATGGTACTCAGATAATCTGAGCTGCAATCTTAAAATGAAACAGAGTTAAAAACATTCTGGGCTAGGAGTTAATTTCTGGAGTATCTTGTAAGATAAAAGGGCACAGCAGAAAGGATGCTCTGATGTGCAAACCCTTTACCTTTACATTTGCTGTGCTGTGTTTCGTAGCACGTGCAGTTCTGGTATCTGCCGAGTGCAGCATCTTGCTCTGCTGGGTTGTGTGAGGCTTTATTCTGCTGCAGGGCCAGAGGTGGATTAATATACAGAGCTGTTGGCAGAAATCTGTTAGCAGGCTTTTCAGTGGGGGATCAGCAGGGAAAAAACACAACTTGATTTTTGTGTCAGTGGAGGTTTTGATAAGTGTTAGGGAAAGTATGGTTTCTTTGTGAACTCGGCTCTGGAAACACAGAGCCTGGTAGTGCTTTTCTTGTTTATTCTTTAGAAAATGTTTGTTAGTGTGGTGGCACTTCGTGCTCTTGCTTGTGAAGGGACAGGTCTGTCCCAGTGCTTATATATATTTGACTAACAGTGCTTTAAAGTGGGCAGGCCTTGCTGAATAAATGATTTATTAAGATAAGAGGCAGAGGAGTAGAATTTACCTCCCGTGCCCCTCAGGCTGGGAGAGCATCCTCCCTTCTCTCCCCAGTGAATGGAAATACTGTCCTGACTTGTACAGCAAGCCGTTTCTGGGAGCCTGGGGGGCAGTGATGCAAGGAGCACTGATAGCCCATAGGCAGAAGCTTGAAGATGACTTTTAGGTTGTTGGGAGCTACATGCCTGTACCTTTAAATACACGTATATATTTACTGGTGTGTCTCCAGCTTTACAGTTTATCTTATTGTCTCTAGAGGCAATGGGCTGGAGCTGCTACCAGTGCTGATGACTCCTGCTCCTCGGAGTACATCCTTGGGTGCAGCTTCTGGTAGTGCCCATGTCCTACCCCAGTGCTGGGGAAGCAGTCCATAGCCACAGAGAGTCTGAGATGGGTTTGTGCCCCCAAATAATAATGATGATGATGATAATGTGTGTCATACTGCTCCTGGCAGTCATCTTGTGGTTGTGACATGGAGCCCTTGTGTGTGCAGTAGGCTCCTCTCCTGCTCTTCAGAGAGGTTCCCCTCATTTTGTTCTAATGCTTGTCTGAACATACTTTCTCATCCTCAAGGTATAGGTGTCTCTTGCTTTCCTCCCTGCGCTCTCTCCTTCTATCAGTTGGTAGATCCCTCCTACTCTGAAGGGGAAGGCTCCGGGAAGGAGCCTGTTTGCTTTCTTCATGCCTGAGGGCACCAGCAGCCCCGTCGGGTAAAGCATGGGATGTTTGGGGTAGTTGGCTCGTTTGCTTGTCTCGGGAGGACTCCAAAGTAGATGTGAGCTTCCAGTTTTCTTCCTCCTTCCTTTGCAGAGAGGGTGGCAACCCTGTGTGCTTCTCACCCCAGAACAGCAGGAAGGTTTGTCCCCAGTAAAATGGGCATCAGAAAAAGGGCCAGGAAAAAAAGCCTTTGCTCTGCTTCTCCAAGTTCTGGACTAGACAAGCACCTTCAGATGCACTTGAACGTAGCCCATGTTGACCAAGCTGTGCACTTGATGCTTTCAGTATTTTGACTAAAGCCTGCCCAAAAACTAATGGAGGCTCTTGGGCTCCTTCATAGGCTGATAGTTTTTTCCCCATGATTTTCACTGGCTTTCCAGCTATAAAGCAATTTTTGTTCATATTACGTTGATTTCCTTTTGCTGACACTAGAGCATCATATGATTTAGGGCCTTGTTTTCAAGCTTGATATGAAGGCTAATTACTTCCTTCTTGCATCCTTTCCGTTAGAAAACATGGGACTTACTTAATCTTTCACAAAAGGGAAAAGTGAGGGGAAAAATTTAAGTGCACAGAAGTGTTTTGTAAGTCCCTAGATTTGAATTTATTTTTCATAGTTAATGACAACAAAACACTGGAGCTGAGCTCCACACTCCATAGCTCTGTGTGGACTCAGAGTTATGTTTGTTTGCTTGTCCTCGCTGGGTATAATTATGCTGTTAAATTCAGCCCGTGGCTGAGTACTTTTAGCAGTTAGGGGTACACAGTGGATATTTATTGTGTATATGAAGTCAGTACGTATTTGTCCTCTTTCAGACTTGTGACTTGCTCTGATTAACTTTAGTCTTCTAGGTAATTAAGCTGTATTATTTTATCCCTGTCTCTTTCTTCATATTCTCTATTACCTTAATTTGATAAGAGAGGCAATAATCACATCAGGGAACTTGGGAGCATTACAAAGTTGTTTCAGTGTGTGTTTTACAGAGGTGCCAGCCTAAGGGCAGCCAGCTCTTGGGCAGTTTGGGAAGTAGAAGGTTACTGCTTCCTGATCAGGTGTTCCTTCAGTACAACCAAGAAGACATCAACTCTTGGGATTGCTCATGTAACACAAACTGGAAGGAATTGTATTTTACTTCTGAGCTAAGTAGTTGTTGTTAAACTTTCATCTAAAATTTCTGTTAATGGACTGGCCGGTGATGACTGAAGACACGTGCTGGAAAAAGCAGTGCTCCATAACACACTGTGAGTACCAGATAGTTGGGGGATGTCTTTCTGAAAGCGATGGCATTAGTATGAAGATGTGCTTTTAAACAACGTGGTCTGTATAGATGGGTTGGTTGTTCCCCAGGGTCAGTGTGCGTGGTGTGTGCATGGTTCCTGATATCCCTGGTTCATGAGGCTGCCTTGGGGCATGTCAGGCTTCAAGCACATGAGTCACTCCATTTAAAATTTGTTAGCGAGGTATGTGATTAAATAACATGATAAATTGGGAATGCAAGTTGTAAGTAGGGACTGGGGGGCTGTTCCCCAACTCTCTCATCTGGCCTAACCCCTGCTTTGGTGATGTAATTGCAACATTTGTTCGATTCCAAGATTCACTAACGAACTTCTTCAAAGTTTGGCAGGGGAAAAGTCAAGTGATTCCTTTGAAGATGGGCTTGTGGGATTCAAGGATGATAAAAACTAGAAAACTTATTTGAAAAGCAACTGAGTTCCGTAGAGTATCGTCAAAAATAACTTTTTGTCCATGGCTGTTTGAACCGTTTTAAGCATTTGATGTAGAGGGATTACAATTCCTTAAGTGCTTTATAGAGATATTAACTTCCTGTAAGTGCTGATGATATTCCTTGAGACTTTTTCAACAAGGTACATAAATGATATATTAAAAGTAGTAAAATCAATAATACTGTCTGCCCACAAGCTTTGTAGCGAGGGAGGTTTTACAGCCCGTTCACGCCTGTGGCTATTTTCATTGTTGGATTCTAGAGTTCTAACAATGCAAGATTAGATTGTTAGAAACATTTTTCACTCAGATCAAGTATACCTACATTGTCAAAACAATGGAAGTCATTTGAAAATCTTACTCTTCTTAATAGAAATAGAGCTATTCTTACTTATATTCCAGTCTCAGGCTCTTTAGTTACACATGCATCACATTTACCTTTCTTTTTCTGCTCAGGTGCCTAAAATATATATCCCTGATCTTCATACTACTTATTTTTATAAGGTGGAGCTTTAAGAAAAGCTCATGTCATGGGATCAGTGACAGTAAAACATATCAGCAATGCCGAATTTTATTCCAAGTGGAATCCCAAATAGTGTAATACATGCTTGGCAGTTGAAAGTTGGAAAACTAAAGAAAAGATGTGGAAATTACTTTTTTTAAAGCTTGATGAGTGTCTAACTGTATCTTCAGCTGAAGAATAGTCTCAGATCTTAGTGACTGAGCCTGTTCTGAGCCTGTATAGAGCTTCTGAGGTGACTCAGCCAAGGTTTTGAGTTTGGGTTATACACAAGTCTGTACACACATTCCCAGTAAAGAGCAGCTTTGTTCAGCATTGCCTCTTAGCACTATTCTAACAGCTGATACTGACTTCATAGATATAACTGTATAGTGTCAGTTGTGTTGGAGACAACATTTAAATGTGGACTTGGGGATCTGTATGGGAAACTGTTCTGGTTTGACGTTTAGCCACCTTTTGCCATCAGGTGAACATTCAGGTTGTAAAATCTGGTTTGTTCTTTTGAGCAGAAGAAGGTGGAGTAAGTAGAAAAAAACAGCAGAGCACAACGTGGACAAGTGCTGATGGCATCTGTTCAAACAGGCAGAGGTTTGCCAGAGGCCAAATGGAAAAAATGCAATGGAGTGGGCTTGCTGGAGCTGCTTCTCCAGGTCACTGCAGTGAAGGATCTTGTTTGGATTATTGCTGGAGGAATATGAGCATAAAAGATGTGCAGAAAGCTGACTCTGCTGGGCAGGCTCCTCTGGCTTCTGCTGGGTCACTTCTAGCACTGGTGTGCAGGGTCAGTGCTGCACAGTAGCCGGGCAGAATCAGAGCAAACACTGCTCAGAGACCTCTCATAGCTGGCCAGCTATTTTAGGAGTGGTGTTACCACAGACTCTGAATAGAAATAGCTGTCAAAGGACCAGCAGCATTTCATTAAGAGTGGTTAAGCCGCAGAACACCTGCATGAGGTAGGTGTGGGCTGGACGTTGCATTTTCAGTATTTATATACCCAGTATCCAAAAACTCCAGGAAGCTGGGCCCCAAGAACTAGGAAGACTGGCTTTAAAAGGTGAGTTTTATTTAGAAGTGATCAATGTGTGCTGCTTTCTCTGATTAGTATCCAGGCTTTCAGTTTAGATTTGTCTGTAAGCAAGACAGCCTATTTATTTTTCATGTTTGGTCTTGCATCATCGTGTTATTTGAGGTGGAGGTTTGGGAAAAAGATACCTGCTTTCTTAACTGTGTAGCAGTGAGTGATGGCCCAGTATTTATGTAGAAGGCTAAAAGAAGGGAGTGGATTGCTCCAAAGCTGCAGTACGTCAGCAGTTCCTGGCCTCTCTAAGTTTATAGAAATCATTCATCTGAATGTGATCCCCTGCCTTTGCCCAAGTTGTTCTTTGTCTCAAGCTGCATCCCACCCGCTGCCCCAAAGACCTTGATGTAAACTCTGGGTGTGAATATGTTTCTAAAGACAACTGATATGGAAGCTTTGGATACCAGGGACGGATTGATTAATTGACATTGAGATAGGACTAACGAACATGTGGCTCTCACGTGAGAGGTTTAAGCTAAATATTCATGGCTGTATAAATGATAGTGCTCAGAAGACTTATGTGGCATCTGAACATGAAGAGCTTTTATTTCTTGTCTCAAGCCAGTTTTTGAGAAAGCCTGGAATTTCCTGCATGGGAGACTGAAGTGATGTGGTGGCTTGGTATGGGATCAACATGTTAAGCAATAATTAGATTCAGTAATGAATGGCATCTATTGGAAACCCTTCCTGGAAGAACAGTGCCAGACCCTGCTTGGTGAGCAGAGAAACTAAAACAAGGAAGTAAATGAAGGAGAAAGGAGGTTCCTTTTTCCCCTTTTGTCTTTGAAATCACCATGCTTTCAGATTATGAGCCTGTGCAGTTAAAGGATAACTGTTCCTGTTGTATTGGCTGGTGTTTGAATGGATAAACGGCTACACACCTTTGGATTACAAAAGATCAACAGTGCTCTCAGCAGGTAACTTCCATGAAATCCCTGTTTGAGGAGCTCTCAAGCTGAGCCTTGCTGATAAACGTGAAGCATGGTGGGCAGTAGGGTTTCAGTAAATGCCATGGGCTGTGCTGGCTCCTCTGCTCCTCTGACCAGCACCAGGATTTTGGCCAGCCAGTGGGAACTTGTATGTGTGATATATGTGTGGGTCTTGTTCCAGGGGCCTTCGGAGCTGCTGGGGGAACCTCTTTTCCCTACTGTAACACTGACTTTCTTCTTCCTGACCTTGATCTTCACAGATCCGTCTTGTAGGAGGTTTTGTTCTGCAGTCACAGGAGGCTTGTCCTGCCTCAGCATAGGAAGAGCTGTAATTTGCATCTCTTTGTAGCAGAGTGACTGATCTTTTCACCATGTCTTCCTCCTCTGAGCTGCAGTGCTGCTGTGTTACAGCCCTGCGAAGCTCGTGTTTGCTCACTGTTGGCCAGGGGGGTGTGGAGAAATAGTGAGCAGGGGAATAAATAGAACCAAAGAGCTGCAGGAGTCAGGGTGGAACTGAGATAAAATAAGCCATGTTATCTAACTTAGTACCTGGGGGGGGGAATGTGGGCCACCATGGTGTGCCAGTAGTGTTTGATCATTCATGAGGCTTTGCTTCATGGCCAAGTCTCACTTGAACAGACCCCCTGTGCCAGCTAAAGCCCAGGGCGTATCTCAGCACACAGGCGGCTGATGGATGGTGGCACGGCCAGGGCAGGCAGGGTGGCTGGTCGATGAAGGCATTTTGTTTTGCACTTGTTTTCCTTGTGACAGGCATTTATTTTAAAGTTACACTCAGTCCTTTGGCAGCTTCTGCATCACGTCCCAGACTCACTGGCTGTCCAGTGCACAGGACTTGAGCCCTGTGTACCTCGTACCTCAGGCTTGCTTGGTTCCTCTTACAGGCGGGAAGCTCAAGGCCCTGACCGAGTATGAGTACAGGTCCCATGTTTTCCTTGGGATGCCTAGCTGAAACACAGTTTGGATATCAATATGGCTCCCTGCCACAATTTCGCACCCTATAGGAGAGACTTAAAGTGCATTTGGATTTTTATTACATTATTTGTGAGCATATAAGCCAAATATTTCTTCTCTCCCACATCCTGCCCTATACAAACTTCTTGCTGGCCTGTCCAAGGCAGCTTTGTGGTGATGCCAGGGACTGAAAGTCCTTGTTTTCTGACATCAGATATTTAAACAAATCCGCATAGGTACAGAGAGCTGCTCCCTGTTCTCAAAAATGGACTGTTATGTACATGCCCTCTTAGTCAAACCCTGTGCGAGGAAGTTGTGGCAAAGAACTGGGGTGTCTACTGAATTCTTAGTGTTTAATCAGCTTTCTATTTTGATCAGTATCTCATTGGCCTGTAAGATACCTTATTTCCAGACACTTGCGCTTGCCTATTTTGTCGTATCACCCTCAGGTGTGGTAAGGAACTTCAGAGCTGCACTGGGAGAGATGGTCCCAGCCCTAAGGTGCTTACAGAGATCACCAAGACCTGTTTTAGCATGCAATTTTGATGAGGAGATAGATGTAATTTGGAAAGGCAGTTTCTAAGAAAGTTGTATGTCCCAGAAAGTGTATTCGGAATATTTTTATGACATGGTGTGCTTGTTTTGGCTGGGATAGAGTTAATTTTCTTCATAGCAGTTAGTATGGGGCTGGTTTGGATTTGTGCTGGAAACAGTGTTGATAATTCAGGGATGGTTTTGTTACCACTGAGCAGTTGCTTACACAGTGTCAAGGCCTTTTCTGCTTCTCACCCCACCAGAAGGGATACTCAGGGGGGTGGAGCACAAGGAGTTGGGGGGACACAGCTGGGACAGTTGATCCCAACTGACCAAGGAATATCCCAGACCACGTGGGATCATGCTCGGCATATAAAGCTGGGGAAGGAGGAAGGGAGGGTGTTTGTAGTGACGGCGTTTGTCTTCCCAAGTCACCGTTACATGGGACAGAGCCCTGCCGTGCTGGGGATGGCTGAACTGCCTGGCCATGGGAAGTGCTGAAGGAATTCCTTGTTCTGCTTTGCTTGTGCAGGGCTTTTGCTTTACCTGTTCAACTGCCTTTATCTCAACCCACGAGTTTCCTCACTTTTACCCTTCCAGTTCTCTCCCCATCCCACCCAGTGGGGAGTGAGTGAGCAGCTCCGTGGGTCTTAGTTGCTGGCTGGGATTAAAACATGACACATGGGCAGGTTTTGAGGAAAAATTGTTTTTTCTCAAGCTTGTTCTGAGTTTTTTCTTGTTAGCTCATGTGAACAGGCCAGTTCAGACAGAGGAATAAAATCATTGTTGCCCTTCACCTTGCCGAGCTACAAAAAAGAGCTTAAAGAGCATTTTCGTGTGCAGTAATTTTCTTCTTGTTAATGGTTCAAGTAAGTTAAGCTCTTGGTTCCTGACACAGGCACTTTTGACTTCCTGGGTTGGTTTGAGAGGCTCTGCTTTGGGCCCAGGCACTGCTGTGGGTGCAGGCAGGTACATGCACCCAGCGAGTCAGGGCAGCAGAGCTGCCTTCTGCTTTCCATTGGCTTCCCAGGGGCTGCATCTGCTCCTTCAGAAGCACAGGTTTGCGGTTGGGAAAAAATGCAGATAAATAGCTAGTACTGGTTAAATTCAGCAAAACTGCAGGAAATTCACTGGCAAGTGAGCTTAAACACAGCCTAACTTCTGTTTTGTTCTTGCCACAAAAGCTATAGAGTGTTTCCTAATGAAGTCCTTCCCAGGGCACGTTGCATATATAGGTGCACTGAGCAAAATCCCCTGGTTTCTGCATTTTCAGAGTCATGGAAGTCTGTTTTCAGCTGTCAGCAAGCTTGCTTACAGCTCAGGTGGTGGCTTGCATGAGGAGCAGGATTAACACAGGAATGTCCTTCCCCATCCTGTGGCCCTGTGGTGATCACTCTGCACTTGCGGTGTGATCCTCTGCCGCCTGGCTCCATCCCAAGCGGGGTGTTACCCTCATGAGCTGCTCTTTGGGGTTGAGGGTGGACTTTATAAGCAGAAGTCCCTGAGAAGTTCCCCAAGCATTGCTGCAGCAGCAGAGGGCTGGGGGAAGGATGGCTGGCCCCCATCCCTGCCTCCAGTGGGCCAGGTCTCTGCTGCAACATGGTCTGGCCTGAGGGTCTGGGAATCTGTGTTCTGTCTTTGCTGTGGTACCTACGCTGGTGTTTGGAGGTGGGAAATTTGTCAGTTCTTCTCTCTTTCTCCGCACTGTCAAATCAGAAGAGCTTTAACACCCACAAACCTTTCACAAAGGACAGGTTTTAATCAATAAACTTAACTATCTCTCTGCTCCAGAATACTTTTTGGCCAAGGAATTCCTGCCTACTGTAGTCTCATTGAAAGGGCTTTAAAAGGCCTGGTGGCAACATGAGCCCTACTCATTGAGTCTGTGGTCACGCAGCTTGTCCTCCCTGTCCTCCCAACTGGAGAACCAGGCGGGAAACTCTCATTACCCGGTAGAGCTGATCGATGAATTAGCAGGGGACGAAGTGCACCAAATAATCTGCTCTGCCAGATGCATGCTTCAGTGTTAATTTATGTCTTCAAAGTAACTGGACATGGATATGCTCAGCACCACAGCTTAGATCCTGCTTTCGTTGCATTCAGCAATGAAAATGGTGTTGGCTTTAGTGATCCAAGTGCATAATTCTTCAGGAAAAATGTATTTTGGCATCAAATAGCAGTAAAAATGAAATGAATGAAAGCTGTCCAGAGCAATGGACTTTACCTTCTTAACCAGGCATACATTAGTCAGAAACTGAAGTTTTGCTTTTATCTTCCTGGAGCTTTCCTATTATCTGAATGCCAAGGAATGAGTAATTCGGGGTTTTTTCTTTTTCATTCTTATAAATAACTTTTGATGTGTTTTCCTAAGGAAGTCAGAGCTAAAGCATCGTGCTGGAAAAGCTCAGATGTACGTTGCCTTCCCTTTGAAGGCACCATGAAGGAGCCTGAAAGAAAAAAGCAATTAAGTTAAAAAAGCCACGGCGGTGGCTTATTCTACCACATTTAATTTTAAATGAAGGCAGCTTGCTGCAAATTTCCTTCCATATTTTTTTTCCATTCTGTCTTTTGTGTTTTTCTTTTTCCCCTCCAGCTTTTCGTAGCCAAAAGTGGGTGTGCCAGACAGATCCATTTCTTATGAACTGCCTGTTGGAGAACCGCAGCAATCACTGACAAGCTGTGGTCAGGCTTCAGTGGGAAACTGCAGCCTGTTTGTTACCCCTCACTGGAGGGAGAAGGTGACCCACCACCTCTGTGCCACTCGGGGAGGTTGTAAGTGTGAGTTCAGAGGAGCTCTGTGTTCTATCAGGAATTCATCCCTGGTTTGTAAAAGCTAGTGGATTTGTTCTGTCATGCTCATGCAAGAAGCCAGGTATCTACTTGGGATATTATTTGTAAAGCTGGAGAAAAGTCAGGCCCTGGAGGATGAAAGATATCTGAATTTTTCTCGTTTTGTTTTTCTTCATTGAGATTCAAAATATGAATGATGCATCTTCCCAGTTTTTACCACTGAAACCCCTCCCTCCCATCTTTCCAAACTGACCTTTACCTGTGTCCAGATGCTTTTTGATAGTTATTTACAGGATAAATTGTGTGATTAGAAAGCCAATTCAGGTAGCTTTTGGTTTTGCTCCATTAGTATGCTTTAAAAATAAAGCACTGTTTGGTATGCACAGAATGATCTCACAGACTTCGGTTCTGTTTGCAGTGTTTAACCAAAACATTGAATTACTTTTACCTTTGTGATACTGGTAGGATTATTTTTAATTAAGTGAAGTGTTTTAACATGCTCTAATTTGTTTTTCAGCAAGTGTGTCTAACACTTGATAGAGAGGGGCTGGTTCTGGGAACAAGACGTGCTCTGTCTTGCCTCATTTACCTGAGAGTTGGGTAAATACTCCTTGAGGACCTGGGAAGGAGAAGTTATTGATGAATTACCTTCTATTATAGCCAGGTACAGACCCCAGAATACTTGTGTGTGCACTGCAGGGAGGAGACAACGTGTACAGGTTAAATGCTGTGATACCAAATTGTGCTGTAGGAGCAGCTTATTCCCTCAGTAATCAGTGCAGAAAGCGGAGGCTGAATCTGAGCAAGTCATTAGCTCAACTCATTCTTACTCCCTGATGTACTCTCAGCCTACTTTTAAGGTTATACTCAAGCCTGAATATATATTTCCTTGAGAAAAACATGCCATAAATAATAAACTATTTCTTCACCAAAACAACGTTGCACAAGCAGTTCTGTGCTTTTTGAAACAAGGCAGTGGATGAACTCGTGAGGGGTCAAATCTGCTGCAGAACAACCTCTGCCAGGCTTGTAAAGTCTGGCATGGCAAAGACTGGTGAGGGTCATGCAGTGACCGAGGGCTCTCGGTGGGGTGATGTTCCAATATAGGGTGTTAGACCAGAGCAGCAGTGCTTGGCCCTTTCATTACAAGTCATTTTATGAAGAATGCATGTGGCTCCGTCATGTTTTCTTAGCAAAATGCTGCTTTAGGGGGCTTCAAGGGAGGATTCATGGCTTTTTTCATGGCCTTGGCTTGAGTCTAGAACGTGGTGTAAAACTGGTTGTGGAGAGCCTTAGTCCAAGGAAGTTCGAAGATGCTGGGGGAAAAAAAAGAGGCTACACAGCAATGGACAGAAGTGTGACAAAATCTGGGAAGCTGAGACCAGACATGTTGGCCTAATCTGTGCCATTGTGATGGGATTTCCTTCCCTTTGGAGTGAGCATTAATATTTGCAGGGTGCATTGAAGGTCTGGGGCAGAGCTGAGCCATAGCAAGGTGCTTTGGTACTGGGACTTCACTCTTCCTTCATTACTCCTAGAAAACAGAGTTGGCTTGAAGTTAATCATACCTCTCTATCTCCTGCTTGCTGCAGGGTTTTCCTTGTTCCTGTTGACTTTTAATCTGTCTCGTGGTCTAATAGTAGGAAGTTAATAGGGCTGAGATGTGCCCACTGCTCTTGCGTCCTGTGCATCACTACAGGCCAAGGGAGGGTTGCTGAGATGGAGGCGGAGTGTGGTGATGGGGTTCCTAAAAGATGTGCCCTCAGTTGTCCAGTTTACAAGCAACATTTCAGGGGAGGCAACAAGAATTTGCCATGTTGGTCTGCTCCCGTTTTGGTTGCAGGGAGGAAGTTTAACCTTATTTACTTAAGCTGCATTCACGTACCCCTGATTATGACTCCTTCCATGTCAGCCAAGGGTATTTAAGCGGAGTGCACAACAAGGTGGTGTCTTAATTTTATGCTTGGTAGCTTCCAGAAACTCAAAAGGAGCTAAAGGAAGTTTGTGTTGTTTGTTTGGGAGAGCAGGGTGAAGGGTAGGTGAGACATGTTGACCTTGTAAATAATACTAGAGAGGTAGGGTTAGGATTCATGTTTATAGCTACCCAATGCCAACTTGCTCAATAAAAACTGTGTTAGGTTTCCAAGAGTATCAGGAAACCCAAGTGTTGGGATAGGGAAGGGGAGCCAGCTGCTTTTTATAGATCAGGTTGCAAGAAAATTGGGTTACTGTGCAGTTGTATTTATTACCGGGGACAGTGGTGGCAAGTGTAAGCAGGCAGATGCATCACAGATGATAGCAGGAAGTCTCCTGTAGTATATGGACTAACTGGGTGAGTGGCAGCTAGATGATTTTAAGAAGCGATCACTTCCCTTTGCTGTGGTGTTATGTTCTCAGTCTTCCAGCCCATGCAGTCCATGGGAGCAAGTGCTTGCTTCTAGTACTGCTTAATGCACAAACCTTCAAAACGGTGTTAGCCATCCGATGTGCTGCAGACTGTTCAGGGGGAAAGCTGTGTGTGTCCATAGGATCACAGAGTAGTTCATGGTGTCCCCATCAGGGTATATTAGAGTGCAGCTTTGGGAAGTGCACCAATAAATACAAATACTGTATTTGAGCCATAATCACTGCACTGTAGCAACACATCTATGGGGGGAGCGTAGAATTACACAGTTCATTCACTACAGGTAGGAAAAATTGCTCTCCTTGTGTGTCTCCTCTATGGCTCAGCTGGGATTTATTGTCAGAACTAAACTCTGTACCAACAAGTAGCCATTTTCTCCCATTGTAACTTTAAATACTGATTTGGAGATGGAAGGGCAGCCCCGAGACCCCTGTGGCTGTGTCTTGCCTGTGTTTCCTTCCAGCACAGCAGGCAGAGTCCCCAGCACGGTCTGGAGAGCTGCATCCCCTCTGCTCCTAGCAGCACCCCAGGGATGGTGGCAGCCTCCATGGCTGCTCTCCAAGACCTGCCTACAGCAGAAACTGAGGAACTTCTAGTTTTCCCTGGGATGGGAACTTTGTCTCCTGCTATCTCCCTGTTTTCTTCATTTTTCCTTCCACAGTTGTATATGTTCTTAGTGGAAACAAATCTGTGAGGGGTTGGAGGTGTCTGCAGCCTGGAGGGAGCAGCCACCTTGTGGCACATGGAACACGTCAGGACTGAAAGGAGACGTACTTGGTGCTGGCAGGAGCTGGGCTTTGTCCCTGGGCTACAAACAGGGACCTGTAAGTGCTTCTGTAGGCTGTGAAGAGAGGGTTTGGGTTAGTCTTTGAGCTGAGGCTTTGCCTCTGCTATTCAGTTTTGGTACTGGCACTGCAGCTGCTTCACAGGTTTCAAGAGCAACAGCCCATCTTTGGGCAGCGAAAACCTTCCTGAAGCCAAGTATTGGCGTTTCTGGCCTTAATTGCTCTGTCTCCTGTTCCTATCTGCAAAGCAGGATCAGTGTCTTGTCTTCACCCTTTCCTGCTGTGTCTGCCTGGATAAGGAGATCACTAGTGGTACAGTCATAGCTTTCTATAGGGGACGTGTGGGACACATCTCCCATTCTGGCGGGTTGTCCTCCTCCAGCGCAGCCTTAGGGCATCAGCAGCAAGCCAAGAAAGCAGCTGACTTCAGGATGGGGTTCTCGCAGTGCTGCTGTTGCTGCCCGGGTGTTACATTTGTTTGTGTGTTTTCCCCTTCTTTCTAATTACGCTGATATTTACTACTCACAGCTGTAGTCTGGGAAGGGAAGTGGTGAGCGGCGGCTCTGCAGCTGACACCCGCCTTGTGCCTTGGCTGCTTGTCAGCTAAGGGCTGTTACTGCCTGGGGGAGAGCTGAGCAGCCCTTGCCTGCAGTTGACCAGGAGGTGGTTAGGGTGCTACCTAGCAGGTAACTCCAAACAGAACTCCCGGCTTCTGTGACGGGAACTACAGGGAAATGACTAAGAATTTGTGAGAAGGGCTTATTTGAGGAATGGGATCTGCTGTAGTGAAAAGCTTCCTCAAAATGAACACTTGCACAGTTTTGGGGTAGACAATACTATCCTGAGTCCTGGTCCTGGATTGCCGTTGTGTGTCAGTCTGTGTTGGATTGCTTTCCCACATGTCTTTCTGAGGATTTCTGGATGTGCTGGTTTCACAGCACCCTACCTGCTATGTGCCCAGTATGGAACAGCATCAGAAAATGGTCCTGGAAACCTGTATTGTCCAGAGTCCTTCATCCTCCATCCCCTGAAGCCCAGCTCCAGTGTGATACTGGCACTGAGAGAGACCTGGATTGAGTGATGAAATATTTTTCTGGGCCTTAAACTGTGAATTTCAGAGCCTGTTTAATAATTTGCCGCTCTTCAGATACTGCAGTAAAGCCTGTCTTATCTTTTAAAGCAGATCCATGCTCTCATGACTCTGTTTTCAGGGGTCACTATCCTAATTCAGGAGCTCTTAAATTTGCTTGATAGCTGCTTCCAATTTCCATTTCCAGTAGCAGGAGTGCGGAGGCAGGGGCATTGTGTTCCCTATGGAGGAGATATGGGAGTGAAGGGGTGGGATGTCTGAGTTGAGCTCAGACGTGGCATGTAGATTGGTGTTAAACTTGGCTCTGATCTGGGCTCTGGAAGTTGGTTTTACCTGACTTCCATGTGTGAAGATGAAAGTGATGAAGTTAATGACAATTTACACCTGCTTGCTTTAGGGAGATGTGAGGATGTGTTTGTAAAATACATGTGCAGACAATGCATGTCCTGAGTTTTCAAGCGTTGTGCGGTGGTGTGAAACAGGCTCTTGGAACACCGGGTGAGGGATGCTGGATGCTGCAGCATTCCCATGGGGGTGTCTGAGGTGTTGGCCTCCAGAGCCCTGTTTTTTTACCCTGGCAGCCCTGGACACAAATTATCCCTGCTCTGGTGATTGCAGGCTGTTTGCCAGCATAGAGCTCTGTACTGAGATCTTTGGGCTGACATACAGTGACTGGTTGGTGTTTAATTTCTTCCCTTTTTTCAAACAGGACTTCAAATGCTACAGCTTTGCCATGGGAGTATAATTACATAAGGCATAGAAATGTATTTCAGTGACCAGTCAAATCACTGTGGTTTTGCCAGTAGTTTAAGCTTACTGTTTATTAAGCCATTGAAGGAATAGAATTGAAATTCATTGGGGAGTTTAATTTTATCAAGCCCTCTATAACTGCATGCTTTTGCTGTGTGTCTGTGTGCATTTGAGTTGCCTATCAATGCCTTGTTTGCTTTTGTAAAGGAATTGGGACACAAGTGCAGCTGTGCAAGGAATCAGCCCTGGTCCCTGCCCCATGCTGGTTAGGGTGCGAAAGTATCAACACAAACCTGTGCAGAAGTGGCCTCTGAGTATTTCAGTTGGTTGAAAAACTTTATATTTTTATTAATTTTGCTGCCATGCTTTGCCTTACTCTGTTTTTGAAGATCAAAAGACACCAGAGGTCTAACAGAGTCAAGAAGATGCCAATAGCTGCTCTGAGGATGTTCCTGCAGTGCTGGCTGGTGCCAGGAGATGTCTGCTGCCCTGCAGCGCTGCCCAACAGCCCTGCCAGGCCTTATGGTCAGCAAGAAACCCTCTTGCTTTGCCTGCCTTTAGGGCTTCTCAGCTCTGTATTGCCCAGTTCCAAATGGGGAGCTTGCCTGCTGCCTCTGCAGGTGTCCGCTTGACCTGGGCTCTGCTCACAGCTTGGTGCATGTGGCTCAGCAGAAAACCTGTGTGTTGCACTGCAGGAGTCCTGTGCACGCTGTGCTGGCCCCCCTGCTGCACCCCCTTTGCCGCACCACCCAGGGTGTTTGCCTGTGTCTGCCACAAGACCCTATGCTGTGTGTCCCCAGCCAGCCCCTGCGTCTTGCCTGTTCTTCCCACATGGAAGTTGTGAGGTCAGATGATGCTTCCTGGCACTCCGAAACTGGGAGGGAGGAGTCGCGGGACTTGCATTTCTTTAGATGTGATGGGCCTCCTCTGCTGGGATTTCTATAACAAGCAAATCCGGGGAGGAGTTAAGGATCACTTCTCTGATCCCAAGACATGGAATAGCAGGAACCTTCTCCACCACCTCCCGCTCTGTGGAAAATCCTGCCTCGGCGTTAGAGCCTGAATGGAAACGTGCATCTGTCATTTTGTGGCTGTCCTGGCTTTTAGGTGTTGTGGCTGTTCTGCCTCCCAGGAAATCGGTGTGCTGATCATGTGTGCTGCCTTATCCTACTGCTGCCAAGCATGGCATCACCACTATCCCCATGGAAACGCATGGACTGGTTTTTTCTGTGCATGATAATGCCTAGTTTGGATTTTGATGCTTTGGCAGTGCTATTCCTTAAACCAGGGGCTTTAGCTGTGCAAGGTGAGCATGTGGACAAGTGCCTGGCTGCAAATATCTGGGCAGTGGCTCTTGCTTTGGGTTCTTTAGCTAACAGGGTTCAGATCCTCAGTTTTCACTCTGTTCCCGTGCAGGTGGGAGGGCAGAAGGGTGAATGCTGTGGATGGGCTCAGTTGTGCTCCATAGGCTGGGGAGGGATGCTGTATTACTGCACCAGCTTTTTGCTTAAATTAGAGTTTTGAGCAATTAGAAAGATTTTTCTCTGGTCTGACTGAATTGGTTCTTGCTGCTCTCCTCGTTTGTCTGTCATCCTTGCAATTCTTCACTCTAAAAACCATTCTGAGAGGTGCTGTTAATATGGGCTGAGCCCAGCAGTGCATCAGTACTTCTCTGTAGTGTGGGCTCTTTGCTTTTCTTGGAATCGAACTTCAGTGTCTTCTAATTTGCTTTCTAGTGATTGTGCCTCACTGACTCCATCCTTGAAAGAGCTCAGCCTACTCGGCTTGCGCTGGAGCTCCCGGGCTTTTTGGCACAGTGTTGTAGTGACAGTCCTTCTCAAACTTTTTTCAGAGGTAGGTGTGAAAGGGAGCTCTCAGAGCAAAGAGACTTATCTAAGGTCACACAAGAATCCTAGAATGCTGATGCAGGCAGCTTTGAATTCTCAAATTTATTCTGTAAAACATGGCGAGGGGGGGGAAGGGGTGAATTCCCTTCAGTCTTTTAAGGGTAAGTGCATCAAGGAGAGTTCAGAAAATAAGGTATTACAGTTCTGATGACCATATAAATATGTTGTATTGCAGGCTTGGGGTTGCTGCTGTAATACAGACATTCCCTAGATTCTTGTCATCTCAAAAGATCCAAGTATTGTGTCGGCTGTAGCTGCAGTTACAGAGTAATGTTGTTTCTATGAATGCATTTGGTTTGGGGATACTGCCATAAGCACAGCAGCAAAACTGGCTTCTGAGTCTGTGCAGAGCAGAGAGAAAACCTGGGGGGGGGTCGTGCTACACCTTGAGGTTTTCTGCTGCTGATTAAGTGTAGCTTGATTTCCACATCTGAGATGTTGAAAAAGACTGAATGAAATACTCAGAGGTAATTAAGGTTGTAGGGGAGGACTTGTTAAGCAGCCTTTTTCTCTGTAAAGTGAGAGCATCAGTTATGGGGGGATCTGTTGCACTGTTTAGAGTAGCGCTACAGCTAAAACATGCTTCTAATGAGCTTTTGAAGGCCAGGAGTGTGAACACAGTGAAATTAATTGTTCTATGTGCAGGGTTATTTGGGAATCCAACCAAGGGGATCCCTGGCCACCCATGGCTGGTTTTGCAGTGGCCATGTGCTGTTCGCCTTTGCTTTCTGGAGTGTTTAAAATCAGGAACAAGACGTTCACATGGAAGTGTTCAAATTGCCACATCTGCACTGAAATGCTGAGTATGTTGTTCTCTACAGAGGTGCTGAGCCACTGCAACTCCAGCTGCTGGCAACAGGAATTACCAGTAGCTCAGCACTTGCTGCTGAAGGATGTGCAAGCAGATGTAGGTGCCTGCCTCTAGCCAGTGAAATTGAAAATGCTGGCCTGAGCTTGCAGAGGAACATGAGTAAATAGCAAGAAATTAAGCAGGGCAGACAAGGGAAGAAGTTCCTGATAGACATAAATTTTACAGGAAATGAGCTCTCTCTATAGCTGTTTTTAGCAGCAGGTGTGAGCTCCAGTGGTGCTAAACCAGTAAGGGTGATGTGATGCTCAGGAGTTAAGAGTGTGGCTGGCTCGTTGCTGATACTGCATTGATCTTACTTGATAGGATTGTTCCAGCCCAGTGGATCCCAGTCTTTTGCTTCTGATTTACCCCCATCTCCACAATGGCCTGATCCTCCTCTCAGTGAAGGTCGTGACAAAATTCTTGTTCTCCATGTGTACAACAAAGTTACTGAAGATGTGTCTTTTCTTACCACTGTGTTATCCTGCCAGGACCGTTGTGATTGAGTTCACAATAGAGGACAGGGAGAGACTCCAACTCTTTGTCTCCTGTGTCAGACATGGTTGTCTGTGTTGAATTAACCTGGAGCAAAAATCCACAGAAAACTTGCTGTTGGCCAGGAATGGGGCAGTTACGATTTTGCAGGAGGGCGAACCTATCTCACTGTTATGGCAACTAAATGTCTGTGTAAAAAGGAGCTGCTCTTCCCTGTGTGCCAGCAGTGTCAAGCACTAGCAAGATGGGGCTGCCAGAACACCTGAGTTTCGGAGTGCTCCCTGCACCTAGCAAGTCTGTAATCTGATAGCAGGAGGGAGATCTGAAGGTGTATAGGTGAGCAGTTGATGAAATAATAGGCTTTGTACTGAAGCAGCAGTATCCTCAGTAATGCCTTTATTACTTTCCTTCTCCTTTGTAAGAGGTGAACATTGGATGTATTGAGAGCACAAGACATTGATGCTTAGTGCAGAGGCTAAGTCTGGCATTACAGTGAAGTACAATAGAACATTATTATTTCTATGCAAAAATATGCAATAGTTACATTTTAAAGCCATAACCGAATGTACTTGGAAGCCCTAATTCAATCTGTTGCCTCTTTCTCTTCTCCCCTTGTTTATTTTTCACCAGTTGCTATCCTTTATGCACACAAGTGCTTAATTCTCTTTACAGGCTTTTTTTTTCAGCAAATGCAGCCCTGTGTTGGTCTGGACACCAAACTTTTCTTGCCTAGGGCAATACTTTGGCTCATGTTCGTCTGTTGCTTCTGTCAATACAGTCTCCCTCTTCAAAGATCTTCAGGTGGTTGAGAAGGAAGAGATCTCCTCAAGCACTTCTCCAGATCTCCACTGCTAATTGAATACTCAAGGAATTATGTGGTAACTGATAAAAGGCACGCTGTGGACATGGCAGTGTTCCTGAGTAGTGAGGCACAAGGAAGGGGTTAGTTGTTCTGTGGGGACATGTTAGAGTTTGCTCTCTCCCCTCCTTGCTCTTCGGTGGGAGGTGAGAGTTAGGGTTGTTACAGGCTTCATTCTTGAATATACACAAAAAGCAGTTTCTGATGGAAGATGACCAGTTTGGGGGTACTGTTCCTCTGTAGTTCTAGTGATCCAGTTTCCACAATCTGTAGATTGTAGAAATCTGAGAATTTATGCTAATGTCAACCTGCAGCGTTCAAGGTGCCTCAAATCTCCACATAAGCACATAATTTGGCATCCTGTTTTTGTGTTGTAGGTTAATGCTTCAGGACCTTTCTCCACCCCTGTGAAGTCTAGCTTAGCTGCTCGTTTAAAAAGGGCTTTTTTTGTTAAATGCCAGGTGATAACATGAAAATTGAACCTGTTTTTAGGTGTGTCAGCAACAAGGCAGTCATAAGATTTGACAATCAAAAAACAATGCAAATTCAGTAGCATGGCACAACACCAAATTACCACAGTTGGGTAGAAGTGTGGTGGGGAGTGTTGCTTGCTCTGATGCTCCCTCACTTTGATGCCAGTGTGTCAGCAATTTCTGAGCTGTTGGTACAAGGTGGAAACTGGACACGCAGGGACAATAGGGTGCCCACAGCCCCTATGATTACCTGGATTTCTTTGTACTTGGTTCTCATTTAATAACACACAAGGGCTGTGCTTCTCTTGCCTCCAAACTTGGTTAAATTGTCTAATGCCAAAAATATTACCCTTTTTGTCTAATTTTGCATTTGGTTTTGTAACAAAAGGAGTTAACTTGGGGACTGTCCTTGTACAAACTGTGGGTTTCTGACCTGTGTCTCGCCTTTCATTTCTTTTTCTAGCAGCAAAGGCCGCTGATATTATTTAAGTTGGTAATAATATCTGAAGCATGCCTGGAAATATCTGATAAGTTGCTTCATTCTTTTGGTAAGGGAGTGAGGCAGAGAAAACCAGCTTAGTGTAAAGTTTATTAAATGGCAGAGCACGTTTAATCTTCCCACCCCACACATTCGAGCCAGAATTCAGCATTTGTCATCAACAGTGTCCCCAGCAGCTTTTCTAAACCCTGATTTGTCTTCACCACAGCAGGTTGGTTTTTTCTTTCTTGGATGGACACAATGGGTCAATTGTTCTTTCCCCTTGGGCAGTTTAATAATATGTGCACAAACCCACCTACCTCTGTGCTTCGGAATCATGAAAATCAGCAGTTGCACCTGTCTGACCGTGTGGTACGATGCTGCAGAACTAATATTCATTAATATGCATTGGCAACTGCTTGTGTTTTGAAATGAAGTACTCTACGATTCCCAATAAAATGACAGATGAACTTGAAGTTGCATCTTGAGGGACAGGTATATGAACACCTAGAGCATGTACATAAGCTCTGATATGCCCACTGTTGAATGCTTCTGTCCTTATCTCTTCCTCATGCCTTGGCTCTTCAATGCACTTTAATGAATTTTAAAGATGATTCCGAACTTCACGAGAGCTGAATGAAAGTCCTGAATTGATAGGTTGTCATAAACCCCTACCCATGTTGTATTAGTAGCAGCAGAACCACACTGTGTACCCCAAATTGCATGCGTTTTCTGTTTTCTGGCCTTTCGCCATGATTTTCGTGTTCTACCATATCTACTGATATGAAAAATAAATTAACTAGCTCCTTTACTGATGGCGGGTGAAAGACTTGCCTAGGAAATACAGTGCTTCACCACAGCTGGTAAGCTCAGAGAGTACCTGAGAGGTTGATATACTTTGTTCTGCTCTGATTTTCACTGAAAAAAAAAATAGATGGAAAGGGATTTTCAGCAGCCAGCCTAAAATGCTGAAGCGAATTCATGTTGAAGCCATGAGCTGCACCTAAGAGCCCCGACTCCCAGTGCTGCCAATTCCATTAGCTTTCTTCCCTTTTACTTGCAGGTAAAGATCCGGGTTCGTCCTGGCAGTTCAAACAACCATATGCACTCTCACATGCCTTTCTACTCGTGTGGCTGTTTCAGTTTTCACTCTGGCTTTCTTGGATGTGTTCTTTTCATCTGGGCAGAAATCGAAGGTAGTAATTTGCCCACTTCTGTGCTTGAGAGAAAAAAGCCTTTTCAATCACAGGCATAAAGCTGGGGAGGAATGCAGCAGCGAGTGCTGCATTCTTATTTCGCAGGGACTCTTTCTTAGAGCAGAGGAGTTGGCGTTTTCCCAAGGGAACAAGGCTGCCCTTCGCGTTCGCCTCTTGAGAACAAGAGCCCTCACACCCACTAAAGAATCTTAAAATGAAAAAGTATCTTTTTTGGCTTTCTTCACTAAAACCACAGGACTTTGTATAAGAGCTCAGCACCTGGATGTGCAGTAGTTTTCCCACTCTTGAGGTTCTGTTTTACATGCAAGTTTTGGACTTGATGTCAAAATCTGGGGCGTGTGCTGGGATGAAGATCAGGCAGGATAGTGTCTCCTTTTGGTCCCCTAAAACCCATCTTTGGAGGGCTGGCATTTGTGAAACTGTGTTGTGAGACTATTTGCCTTTGAGGTACATAGCTTGAAAAAATAAAAGTGTAAGTGAAGCCCCAACTAAATCTGCTTCATTGCATCAGGTAGTAGAAGTGGATGCTGTACTGTTTTCTATTGCTATACTATTGCTATACTATTATCTGTGTTACTAGTTAGTAGATGCTGACTTGTGCTGACAAAGCAAATCAGTTTTGCAGCATCTGTGTGATGCATGGGGTGAAGCATGTTCATTACTAGGTGGAAACGTTTTCATTTGAGTTTCCTTGTCTCTGGTGAGCACTCCTTTTATTGTGATGGCTTAGAAAGGCATCTTAGTATGCCATAAGCTTCCCCAAATCCAGTGGAGTAACAGGACAAACTAGCGAGACTGATTTGGCTCATTCCTCACCATCAATTGTACAAGTAATTCCTATAGTTTCAAATTTGCAACACTGCCCATGCGTGATTCAGAGAGTGTGCTTTCTTGGGAATGGGATTTTCTGGGTTTCACTAAAGGACCGACTGGCTGCAAAGATTGTTGGAATAGTAAAAACAGAGGAATATTATAAATCATTTCTGTATGCTTCCATATAACTGGTATACCTATGTGTACTGATGCAGATGGGAATTTATATAGGAGGATGTAAGCAGTGTTTATCTAAGAAGTAACTTCGTTTCTTAAGGGAATTTTCACTCATCTGCCTACCTCTCTTGCTGCTGTGGAGTGGAATTTCTCATGATGAACATGATTGCTGAGAGGGAACCAGCAATATGAGATTCTGACATGTCTTTAAATAAAAGACAAAAATAAAACTGTCAGTCATCTCCATAGCTTATACTTAGCATGTCCATGTGAAGATCTGCAGCTTGGGTATATCTGAAACCGATGCAGAGGAATAAATAAGAAACCATAGCACAAATTAGTGAAGGATGACATTCTGTTCCATGTGTAGCATGAAAGCGTTTGGCACCGCAAGCTCGTTTTGATCTCACTTGTTGTGTCTTCTGCCTCCTACCAGCCTGCAAGAGAGCTGGAGCTGTGCCTTAGCCAGATTAACTCAACATGAATGATCTCCGGTTTACTGAGAGTTCAACTAACTTATTTCACTTTTGTGACAGCAAGGATTGCTTAGACGGGGTTTCCCCCAGCCTACTACCAGTGTGCAATGATTCACTGGATCTAGAAATAACAGCAGCTCCTAGAGAAGTCCCTTCTCATTCTGCCAGAAAAGAGACCCTGTGGTGCAACAACGCTTGGGTGGGAAGCAGGAGTTCCCCACACTTACAGGGTGAGACCAGGCACCGCATGTGCAAAGGGGTTTAGTTCAGTTCATGATGGGGTTACTCTCATGGATTTTCAGAGGTAGTGAAGTGCCTGACTCCTTTTCTGTCTCTCTTGAAGGGGTGGATGCTTTGGAAACCTCGTAGTCTGCGCTGTTAGCAGCCCTGCCTACCTTTGAAAGTCTGGCTGCTGGGTTTACTTTGGAAGTTGGCTGGCAAGTAACTGTGGAAAAGTTCTGCTGTCAGTGAGGCAGAATCAGCTCCAAGTTGATTTTCCCCTGATACCAATGACTAAAACATACCTTCCCCAGTCTGCTTTCTGGGAGGTTCTCCTCAGGCCTTGTTTGCTTGGTGTGGCTTATAGCTAATACACAATGCTGAAACCTGAAATTAACTCAACCATGTCAAGGTAAACAGTTGGCAGTTTCCAAGGAGAAGATACGAAACACTCTGTACAGGTTTTGCAGTGTGCTGAAAATCCAGGTAACGGAAACAGCCAAAAGTGAAGGCTGGGTTATATTGGATTCCTGAGTCATCAAGCTATTGATGCAGAAAGATACTGCTACCTTACTCTTTTGTGGTGATGCTGCTAAGGCAGCATTTTCAGCCCTCTGGGCAATGACATCAAAGGGTAAGCAAAGATAAAAACAGAACCACTGTTGACTTGAGAGAAAATGTTCTATTTATGCAGGCAGATGTTGAGGTAACTGAAAACTTCAGGACTGCTTTAGTGAAAGTTTGCCATTCCTCAGTCTTCAAAACCTCACACTCAGGCTTGCCTTCTGCTTCAGAATCACAGAGCAGAGGAGAGCTGCTTCCAGAATGAGCAAGGAGCTCCAGGAGGGAAGCAGGGCCTGCTGTGGCCTGGCAGGACAGGAGGGTTGGCTGAGCCCTGTCTTTTGCTATAGATGTCCCCCAGTCACGGCAGTTGCCCCAGAGCAAGCATGGGGACAGATCCTGTTTGTTATGTGGACATCTGGGTCCCTGGGTGTAGGCTGCTGGTCTGGGTCAGGTCTGGTTCCACTTGGGGTAGTGAATTGATGTATTTGTGTCCCATCTCGGGCTCTAGGCAGCTTTGTCCCACCAGCACAGCAGTCTGTGTGCTCTTCCACTGCTGCAGGCGCTCACTGGGTCTCCAGCCCCTCCAGCCAGCTGATACAAGAAATACCACAACTGTATGTGGGATTTCTGAAAGCTACCAGGACTCTGCCTTGCAAAGCATACCCAGGCTGCACTGCCCTGATGAAAACCAGCACCCAAACTAGTAAAGCTGGTTTCCTCTCACTTTTGCTTGCAGCGAGACTCTCTGAAGTTTAGCATGGTGTGAGCTCTGAGGTTTCCTGTGCTCATGACATGCCCCTTGTGGATTCTTTGCTGTCTAATAAGGTTTGTGTTTGCATTATGGCCTTTCCCTCAGTGCTGCTGCAGACAGGCTTTCCTCTTCTGTCTAGCACCCATTTTAATGAACCTCATATAAATTCAGTCCCTTTGAAATCTCCAGCTCTGACATTTAACAGACATCAGCCAATAGGTCAAAAACTTATATGGAAGGGACAAGTGGCATACTGTGTTTGCATTAAAAGCTGCCTTTCTCTTTAAAGCTAGGCTCAGAATAGGGGATCTATCAGTACTTCTTTCCCAAATCTTCCCTGTCCTGTCTTTGGGAAGAGAGTGATCAGTCATCTCTTCTATGCTGTACTTGTTGCTGAGCAATTGAACAGCAAGGTCTTCTCGGTAAGATCTTAGTTCTTCCAGTAGGTCAGTGCTCCTGTTCCATGCTGGGCACCTTCAATGACCCTGGCATGGGCCCCATCTACCTGGAAGGAAGACAGCTCTGTCTCTTGGAGCCACTTCACTGCTTCTCAGGCGGCCGCCACCAAACTGGAAGAACATCCAGATATGGTCCTGGATCATGCTTCATCTGTGAGAGCACATGTGCAGTTTCTCCACATGCCTCCTGGGCATCTCAACTCTCTGAGGTTAAACAGTGAAATGTAGTTATAGGGAAGACAGCAATTAAAAACTCATATTCCCAAAACATTCCTGTTGCTGTGCCAGATCTGCAGGAGACGGCAGTGCATAGACATTCCTACCAGCCTTCTAGCAGCTCTGTTGTGGACCAGTCTCTTGATCCCACACTCACAGTGAATAGCACCTAAATAAATCCATGGGTGAAAATTGCTTTGTGTGGTGCAAAATGGTCTTTGGACTTTTTGATGTGATAGGAACTGACTGCTTTGTATGTCAGAGGATCATTCTGTGATTCATGGAAGTACTCATTTTAGCAGAGAAGCAAAACGCAAAATGGCAAAAACTTGCTGGCAAATAAATTAATGGTAACTTCCCCCTGTTGGATTTATTCAGTTCTTTGAGATATAAATGTATTCTTGATGGCCAGAGATATCAGTCATTCTGCATTAGGAAGGTTGACTGATGCCTTCAGCAGGCCTGTGAAGGGCTGTGTAAGTGGATCTGGAAATAACCTACAGGGAAAAATATGATGTGGTCTAGTTCATTTAATACACAAGTACTCAATTATGGGTTTGCTTTTGTTGCTGCTTAAGGAAATTTTAATTGTGCAGATAGATGAAAATAAGTTACTTCATCTCTCCAAAACAGCCCTTTAGTGACATCACCCCCAAACTACCATGACTTGCACCACATCTGAATTTTAATCATTGTATTGTTTAAAGTTGATATCACTCTTACTGTGGGAAGATCAAATGTGTTTAATTATGGAACAGGATACTGCTGAGGTTTACAGATAGTGCTTACCCCAAGGACGTTGCATCTGGAGCGTGTGGCTGCTCACCTCCCTTTGCAGCCTCCATAGGCTGTGAGGCTTCCCATCCCCACAGTGAAGGTGGCAGGGAAGGAAGGGCTACTCAGCAGAGTATAAGCAGTGGGAGAAGGTACATCAGGATGGGCTAGCATAGACCTGAACTGTGTATTGAGATATTCTGGATCGAGAATCATAGCAGACACTCTGGATTTGGTCTAAGGTGCAGACATAGTGGAATCTGAGGTCTTGTCTATGATAATGTAGGTACGTTAGATCTTGAACTGTAACAAAGATGACTCTTGGCTTGGCAACTAGGCACATTGTCATAGCTGTGGAGAAGGCTGTTTTGTTCCTAACCTTCCAGTGGGATTTGAATCTTGGCACTGAGGGAAGAAAAGCTTGTGCAATAACCAGTGGGTTTCCTACCACCTTCTCTGTTGCTCCTCCTTTTGATTTATAGCAGACTCTAAGATCAGAGGTTCATTTATGATTGTTTTCTGTTCTTTGAACAGCTTCCACCCCCTCCCTCTTTGTCTGATGAAAAACCCCATGTTGTTTACTTACTGACATAGGTCACTGACAGCAGGAGAAAAATGGTGACTAAGCCAGTTGATTTCTGCCAGAACAAATCCTGCAGGCTGTATCTCAAGTGTGAGCTTGACAGTAAAGCCTTGGCCTCAGCAAAACAGAAGTTGTCCATACTGAGAGAGCCACCTTCCCCGGACTGTCCTCACTCTCTGTTGCCCCCAGCAGTGAAGTCCCAGTTCTAGACAGTGTTCTTACAACTCCTCCAAGTGCTGTCCATGGCAGGAGCACAGGCAGCCTGTGTTCACAGAAACCTCATCAAACGGCTGCTGGAGTCATCTGGTCCTGGGGGCCAGATCCTGCTGGAGACCCATGCACCACATCAGACCAAATCTGGTGTAGATCCCTAGTCAGGCTTAAGAAATCTTACTCATATTCATCCTCTGTCCAGGACTAAATTTTTTTTCAGGTCATTACTTCCTCTTCCAGCTTTTATGCCATTGCTTGGATTGATCTGTGTATGAGTATGTCGGGGTGCTGGTGGTTGGGTCAGATCCTGCTGTCCTGTGGGACTCTGCTGTTTTCTCATCCACTCACGGCTTTCTCACTGTGTGGAGTGTGCAGACAGCAATACCTGGTAGGCTTGTCCTGTTTCTTTCTGCTGTGAAAAAAGCAAAGTCTTGGCTTGAAAGCAAAGTCTTGTATATTGCCAAAGGCTGTGCTCCCTTTATCCTCAGCGGAGGTTAAAGATGTTCTTTAACTGTTGTGAACTGTGTATTCTACCAGAGGACTTGCTGGAAGAGCTGTAAATGTTCAGACCTGTTGGCTGTGTGAAGCCAGAGAGAATTACTACTTTTGTGCTTTGTCCTGTGAAGCTGAGATGCAATAAAACCTGATATTGATGCTTTCTTTACAAAGTGCTTTGAGGTCTACTTGTGAAAAGCAGCAGATAGGAGCCAGGTGGAATTGTGTCCCCTTAGAGTCTTGTTGTCTTTTGTTCCTCAGCAGTAGTAATCTAGCAGCTCCCTATCAGGTCCACTCACAGCCCTGCAATAACTTGTTCTTCTCTAGTTCTTATTCCACCTGTGATTGTCTTAGTTCAACATTGTACTTAGTTTTGTATCTTCTTCTGGGATATTCAGGTGTTTTCTGTGACCTAAATGTGCCTTTAAGAGCATTCTGATGGTGCTAACCATGAGTATTTGCTGGCTCTGGAGAAGGGAGAATTGTATTTTGTGAGTCAGGCTATAAGCTTTGATATTTTTACCTCTTATGTTATACTGTCCAAAGTCCAGGGCTGCATCTCACCTGAAGTTTTTGCCATTTATCCTGGTTGTGGTTCCTCAGTAGAACAAACTTTTCATTGGACTCTTCAGGAAGCATTACGCAAAGTTTAGGTTATTCACCCAGATGAACCAAATAAGCTTCTGTCTTACAATCATGCTTGGAAGCATTTTGAAACACCACTGGCAGAAGGGACTCATGCAGGCAATGAATAAGAATCCTCGTTTGTATTTGTATAATATGTGTTAAATGCTGGTTTGAGTGGAAACAGACTATTAACATACCTCAAGCACATCCCTCAGTTCACAGGACTGTGTTTTCACTTGGCTCTATAGATACTGTTGTTCCACACAAGTCTGTTATCCTGGAATCTTATACTGCTGAAGTACTAAAGTTAAAAAGTAAGTACAGGACTGAGGTGACAGGAAAGCTTTTTGTATTAAAGGCTCAGCTTACCAAGGCTTTGACTTGCTTCCTTTCTAAGTTGGATGCTGTTGCAGATTTGAGCTCTTGGGTGCCCAGGCTGGTGGTGGTTTTCTACAGCAGAGGAACTCTTCCTTTGGAGCTCTCCAGCCCAGCCAGTGTGGATGAGCACACAGGTGTCCTGGGTGCTGGAAGTGTCTCAGGACCTCTCTAGATGTGTCTCATCTTCCCTTTTCAGTCATCTGATAGCTTAAACTTTATTTATTGATGAAAATCAAAAGTAGCATACAGCAGTGGATTTTCTGTGGTGTCCACTTGACCACTTACTGGTTGGGAGGAAGAATGAAGTCAGGAGTGTTCCCAGTGCCTGGGGTGAAGGCAATATTGATATTGCTCAGCCATACCCTTGTTCAGCTTTGGTGGGCCTCTACACAGCTGCACACAGAGGAAGATCCAAGACTGTCGCTCACTAAGTTTTCATACACTGGAGGTATCTTTTGATGAAGCAGCCTGATGTTGTTCTGAGGGTATTTGTTCTTCCCCAAGCCCTTACAAGAGGAAGACTGTGTAGTTCTGTTAAGTTGATTTTTAATCCCAACTAGTGATTTCACAATTTCAGTTTTCTGTAAATCTTTGACAGCTGTTATTTTGTTGCTTTATTTTTTTTCAATCTATTTTAATACTTACCCTGCACAGCACTTGGTGAGGACAGGACACAAATAGATGATTGCAGCCTGCTGGGTCTTCATGAGGCCTGGCCATTTTGCAATCTTTGGCTCTTTCCAGAGGACATGTTTATGGATTCTGCTGGTTGCTGAAACATCTCTTCCCTTTTCTCTTTCTCCCCTTCTCTGTGGGGAAGGAGGGAATGAGCAATGCAGTAAAATACAAACTGAAATGGTGATTAGAATTTCATTCGAAGTGGTATTTTAAGTGGTTCTGCGCTTGATTCATCTACATTTTAAAGCAAAGCAGGTAGAGCAGGGGAAAATCTGTTAGTTCAGGTATTAAAAGCTGCCAGAGGCACAGCATTTCCTTTCACTTCCAAAATGCCTATCAGTCAGAGACAATTGGAAATGGAAAGATGTTGTCTGTGCCCTCAGGCTCTCACTTAGAACTACCTTAACTTCTTGCTACCTCTGCTTACGGAAAGGTTTTCATAGCATGTTAAATGCATTGGATTTGTTCCCATAGACTTTAAATGCCTCCTTAAAACATAGACAAGCCACTGCCATTTAGGTCCTTTTTAACTCAACTAAGATGCCAGCTAACACCAATCTCTGGTATCTGAATCCTCTAAACCATTACTAAAATGCTGACTTTTTACCTGATACAGTTCTGTCCTGTTCCCCTTCCCCAGCAGAGTTCATCTTGCCTAAAGGAACTTTGCAGTTTTAGTAACCATGAGAGCTGTGCCAGAAGAGAAGTGTCTTGATAACAGGCTTTACCTGGCATTTGGCTCACGCTCCCCTCTTACCCAGACATGTGGGCTCAGAAGCAGGAAAGGGAAAGGGTTGACAGGTTTCTCCCAAGGTGGCTACTCAGCATGAAGAGTCCCTCTAGGATATAGCCTCGAAGGACTGAGAGGGTGTGATGACATGGAGAGGGCTTTGCCCTGTGGCTGCTGTGTGGGTCTGTTTGACCCCGAGGCTTGAGGCCTGCAGGGTTTTGTTTCGTGCTGTATCTTCCTGTCTTCCCCTTGCTTAGAACCCTGCTGTCCTTTGCAATACAAGGTTGGTCCAAGCAAGGAGCCATCTTGCCCAGTGCTGTGTTTCTCATAGTACTTATTGTGCTGCTCAGGAAGAGAAACGGGACCTGCGTGTGTTCCCTGGAGCGTCCTGCCAGAGCCAGAAGTGTAAGAGGGAAGATTTCATCCGGATCAGATTTTCATCCATGTTCACCAGCGAACTCTTCTTCCTTGAACGCATCTCTTGCCTGTGCATATTGGCTTTCGTTTTACTATCTGGCCATCCCTTTCATATATATACATGATCATGCAGGTTTCTAAGTGGAAAACTTTGTGCTACCAGATCAGTTCGTTGCATGCATCCCTTTCACACCCTAGGGACAGTGAATTAGTCTTTAATCACCATGGCTGTAGTAACTTCTCTCATGTCCACACACTGAGCCGTCACTTCTTGCACTTGGACTGTTCTCATCCGTTCAATTTTCCACACGTTGGATCACCTTTGGCCCCTTCTCTGTGTTTCTTCCAACTGAATTCCAACCCATTTGGTAGCCTTGGGATGGTTTGATCATGGAGTACTTGGCAGCTGGGTATGTGATTGATTTGTGCTTCGGGGTAATGAGATGTTCTCACCTTCCTGTCTGGTTACTCCTGTTCTCTCAGCTTCTTTGAAAGCCTTGACCCTTTCGGAGAACAGCCCATGACAGCTCCAGGATCTCTTTCCTGAGTGGTAATAGCTCATTTAAAGCCTGTCATTCTTCATTCAGAATTTAAATTATTTTTCGCCACTATGCATTAATTTCCATGTGTTGACTTTGTATGTCACCTGCCATCTTATTACTCAGTCATCAGGCATTACAAGATCTTTAAGTGAAAATTGAGTTTATGAATCCTTGACTCTAAGCAGCTGTTTTCTCCTCACCCAGAAAACTTAACAGCTTTATAAAACAGAGTTCCTATTGCACACTTCTGTGCCTCTCTAGGAATGCCTGAGCCTCATTGTGCTGCGTGCTCTGCAGACAGCACGAGAGTTCTGGTGCTGCAACTCCAAAAGGATTAAAAGCCAAACACGAAGGCACTATGGGTGCAGTGCAGCTGAAGTAGCCAGCACACATACCCAAAGGCCAGAACACAGTGAGGGAATGAGGAGTGCCACTAACTTCTGGAGACTTTCGGAGCATTGATTTGGGGCCCTGATTTGAGAGGCCTTTGAGCTTGTTTGACACCTTCCATGCTCCTGGCCCTGCAGGGATTTGAGGTAGACCCTGTGGGGTTAAGCCCTGTGGAGTGGCTGTAATGTTCCTTTAGAGTGACAAGAAATGCCTGCGGGATGCTGGATTTGACCCAGATAGTGATCCACTCTGTGTTATCAAAGGACTCGACTTCTTCAGGAGCTCTGAGTTCTGGTTTGGGTGTTGATCTGAAACCTGGAGTTCAGGAGCAGTGTTCAGAAACTACAGGCTTCAACCTGAGCTATGTAATGCTCACTTGCTGAATCATTTCTTATGCTTTTCTTGGGTCTGATAGGCCTGGGAAGAAGTTTGATGCTTCTGCCTTTACCATGGGCTCTTCCTTCACAGTCTGGAGACCGAGTTTGAAAGTGTTTTGGCAGAGCATTGTTAAAAATAATACTGGCTGGTAGTTTCAAGGCTGAAACTTTGTGGGTTGTCAGTATTGAATTAAAAAAAGTAAATCTTGAAATGCATTTTCCTCCTTGCTTATGTGTATAGCAAACTATCCAAAAAAAGAGAATTGCCATTCCTCTTGCTTCATTAACCAAGGAAGCAAATGAAGCTTCCTTTCAGTCCTTCTGAGTGTGGTAGAATTCGTAAACACCTTAACTGTGGTTTTATGGAAGGCAGGCTACAGGCACATCCACAACACTGTTTTGCATGTAATGTCAGCTGGAATATGCAGGAATACTGCTTTTCTTGTTCATGGCTGGGCTGGTTAATACCCATGTTGGGCAGGACCCAAAAGCAGAGCCTGAGAGAACCAGAGGAGTCAAAGGTAGCTTTTCCCATAAACACGTCCTTAATTCATACAAGAAACTGAACTCACTCTCTGTGCTTAAGGGAAAGCTGATGAAACTATATATTTTTTTAGTTTAAGCTCAACAATGGCCATTAAATTGTGAATGTGCATTAGATTTTGGGTTGAGATGCAGCCTCACAGACGCTGTTCCCCCTGGATGGAGTTAAACGTGGGGTTTGGACCCTCCTGCAAATAGAAGCTCTTTGGCAATGCTGAGGACTGAAATGTATTTCTCCTGCTGCTCTGTTCCGATAGAGTATGGCTTGCTCTCCTCCCCCTCGAATCCCCCTGCCACACATGTTCTCAATTACTGCCTGCATTGAAGCTGCAAACATTTCTTGTGCATCTAGCTTTCTATATTGAGCGCTGGAAATATATTTTAGTAATTTGTGGGAGAACTATTATGTCCCATGCTGGGAAAATTGTGTTTATGGTTCCTGCAGGGAACAAGCTTCATCAATTCCAGTCCACCACAGTTTTTCTGTTTCTTCCTCCTTTTGTATCTCGGAGCAATATTATAAAGAACCTCTTGCCCCTGTTGGGTTGATCCTGGATTTCTCCCCATCTTTGAAATAGAAAGCATATGCTCTGCAGTCTGTGTTTTTCAGTGCTGTCCACAAAATAATCATTGGGTTTTTGGCTGAACACAATGATAGCTACTATGAACCCAATATTTGCGTTGGATGTGCAGCTGCACTGCACTTAGGAGAACTTTGTTGTATTTTATTGTTGGTAGCATTTCAGAGTCAATTATTCTGCAACAGAGGGCATTAAAGGAGTAATATAGGAGAGAATCAAACTTGCCAGTACTGATGCATAGTGCCTGATTGGGACGGGGAAGGTAAACAGGGCTTGCTCTTTTTTTCTCAGCATTTGCATTGTCTTCATCGGATAATCCTTCTGGATCCAGTTGGTCAAATGTATTCACGAGCCTTTGTTGTACATTAATCGTGCTTTTTTCAGTTGCAAACCTTAGATCCCACACCCACATCTGTAACGTGTTTCTCAGTTCAGTCTCTGATTTATGGAAGATAATTCTGTGGTTAAGGAAAATTGTGCATTGTACTCCACCTCTCTCTGTGCTGAAACTTCAGCTTTGACAGTGATCAGGGGATCCTGTTACTGCTGTAAAGAAAAAAATTTTAAAGCCAGTTACCTTCTGCTTAAATAAATGATGGGCTATTTCACATGGAAAGAATTGCTTTTGTGTCTCTTGTGTGGATAAGTTGGCTCTCAATAGATTGCCTTTAAGAGTGCAGGGAGAGCAAAGAAAGAAGAGGAAAAGGTGTGTCCGGATCAATTAGTTAGTTGTTAGATAATAAATGAATCCTTTTCCAATGCACACAAAGTAAGCTTCCTTTTCATTTACTGCTCCAGCTTCCCCTTCAGTGCTCTGATTACAGCGTTCTCCCACAGCAGAGAGCTCTTGCCATTTTGATATAAACATCCATTGACCCTCTCTGGAGATTTGAAAAATGACTTTCCTGGCATTAATAATGATAAACCTGTAAAACGACTATTGTTAAAGATGCTTTGGGGGGGCATCAAACCAAAAGGAACAAATTAAAGGACTTGAATAAGAAGTGATGTGTGCTTTTGCCATCGTCCTTGGAGACGGAAATTAACACAGGCAGCACTGCACGATGCATCAGATAGTAGCTTCATCTTTGCAAATGATGTTAGGATTTTTGCAAGTTTGGGGATTCCAATGTTTTTGCTCTTGCTCTATTGCTTTGTTTCTGATATGTTGGCTCAAAAAAAATAAAAGCTGGAGGAAGAACAGCAATAAAACATGAGCAAAGTGATGCCTGAGATGCTCATTCGGTTCCCATTAGCGCTATAAATGAGAATATGATGAGGTTTGGTTTGGTTTTATATCCTCATACTTCTCAACAGGGATGGTTTTAGAAATGTATCACAAATGGAAGCTGAGTCACAGGCTGGCCCATAGGACCAGTATGGAGCAAGGTGTTAGGTTGGAGTCTCTGGAGTTAGTAACACAACTCTAGTGGTTGTGGTATGGGTTGTTTTTTGTTGTTTTAAGTAGATAAAGAGTCTTGTCTCACTTTCCTATTTGTAAATCCAAAGATGTTGCTGTCTAAATAAGCAGACTAAATTAATTCCTGATCTGATTTATGGGTTTGCCTAAAGGGAGGAGAGCTTTCCTTGCTTCCTTGTAGGCTTAGGTCAGAAGCAATGGCCACAGCCTCCCCTCACGTGCTCACCTCCTCACACATAGGAATGTGCCTGCAGCCTTTGGGAATGGGTCCTGTAACCCAGGAGGTGTGTTACCGCCTGCCTTCACACTGGGAAGGGGCTGCTCCCATCCCACTAGGCATGGAGGCTGGAAGTGTAACCAGTCTGGTGTGCCAAGTGCAGCCGAGGTGACTTTGACTTCTAGACAGGTAGGCAAAAATCAGCTTATCATTATTATTCTTCCAGAACTTGAAGTTGCCAAATTGGTGCTGTAAGAAAAATAGGAAATCATTTGGAGTGTGAAGGAGCAACCTGTTACTGACTTTATGGCTGTGTTTCCCTACAGGACAAGCATGCTGATGTTTTTCCATACAGTCAAGGGACAAAGATACACAGTCCACTCCATTCATGTTCACCATCTGCTGATGAATTGGGCTCAGAATTACTGTGTGATGACAGGAAAGAAAAACTAGTACCTTGCAGGCCAGTATTAAGCAACAGCTCTTCAATGTTTGTGAGAATAACAGAAGATGAACGACTAGTTTTCTCTGTTTCCTTCTCCAAACAGTTTGGAGCATGGAGAGATGGTCTGCTTCGACGGAGAAAAGCAGCTCAGTTCCATTTAAGCCCCCCAAAAAAAGTTTGCCTTGGCAACCTGATTTTTTTTGCCCATGATTAATTCTAAAAAGTTCAAGTAGTAATTGGGGAAACGTCAGAACCTAACCAAATGTATTTCTTTTCCTCTTGTTTTCTCCCCTCCCTTCCAGCCTTCTCATGCTGCCTACAGTGGTTCCCTACTTAAGCAGATGACAAAAAATGATTTCTCCAACATGGAACAGGGCCAGCACAGACGCTGTGCAACTCATCTGTGGCTGCAGGAGAGAATGGTGGGGTGCTGTTTGTGGACTCACTTAGTGTGATGGGACTGCTTAAAGCTACTCCATAGAGCAGCATTTGTAGTGCATGTGACATGTGCAAGCCAGAGAGAGAACCTGAGTTTCCAGGGAACAAGTGAGATGTATGTGGCAGTCATAAGTGCTGTGAAATGCAGCACAGTTTTGAAGGCCTGAGAAGAGAGGGAGGAGGTGTGAGCATTTACCCATCTAAATGCTGATTTGTTCTGAGATTTTTTTACCTGTAAGATTAGTGGAGGATCTTGGTCCTGTCTGCAACTCTGAATCATGACTGCTGGATTCTTCCATCCTCCTTGTCATTTGCTGCGCCAAGATAAACATTTCCCAAGCAGAAGGCATCAACCAACAAAGATTATGAATCTAAGATTTGAGGGCACAGTTATGTCAAAATGGAGTAGTGCCCTTCATGAAATGTTTTATTTTAATTAATACTAAGAGGAGTGTTTCAACTTGAAACTAGAAGTGATTTCTTAGTTTTGATATATCAAGAACTCGTTCCGTCAACTTCTCTTGCCCCTTTTTGGGAAGTTGGATTGGCAAAGAAGACAAAGAACGTGATTAAATGAGAAGTAGAGGTGAGGTAATTCCCTTTACTTTTTTTTTTTTCCTTTAAGATGACATCAGGAAAACTGAAATTAAGTTGCTGTCACTGATGTTTTTTTAGACCAAGAGCTGCTTCCTCTCTGAGCACCAGATAGACTTTCAGATGCATTGTGTCTACCAGGTCCTTATGAACACCATTATCCAGTAACACTAAACATCCAGTAAGAATGCTAAAGCCTCAAGAATGATACCCCGTGGTTGTGTGAAGTGAGGTGCAGCATGAGTGCAGATCTGCTGCAGGCTCCTGTCCTTGTGCGTTGCACCCTTGAGCACCTTGATCACTGCAGGTGCTTACATGGTGCCTTACAGCCTGAAGTCCCAAAGTGCAAGCAGGCATTTGGAAGTTAACTGGGTGACTTCTCTCAGCGTGTGGATGGAAGGGCTCTTGCCAAGCACCTGGCACTTGCATCATCTGGGCATCAGCCAGAGCAGTAAAGTTCAGATCCAGATTTTTGATTCAGCCCCATTCACTAACATAGGTGGTGAGTGGTGCTGTTCCAAGTAAAAATTGCACAGCAGAGCTCACTTGAAATAATTTATGACCCAGGAAGAAAAATGGGTGCGAAGAATAACTTTTAATTACATCAGGTCAGTAAATTATTTTACAGATTCATGCCCAGGACAAGTCTTGGGAATAGAGGATGCGTTAACTTCAGTATGTCTGCACCTAAAGTCATTGGTTTGGGTGTTCTCATTGAGTTCACAAAAAAGTCTCTGTTTAGCTCCTTCAATGGACAGATAACAGATGAGCACAGAAATGCTTGCATGGACTTAAACCACATTTACATCTCCTGCAGTGCATCTCTGCTAAGCCCCATAGGCTCTTTGCCTGTTGGCATTCATGCTGGGGTGGGAAACCAGCATCATTCACATTCATCTTAATGAGGGAGTTGAACTTGGGTGGGCTCGGACCTTTTTGTCTCCCTTAGATAGCATCCTTCAGTAAGCTGAGCTTTCCACTCCATTCCAGCATGCAACATGCCTTAGTTTCTTCATGTGTATTTTTTTACTACTACTTCAGTATAGTTTTGGCTTCTCTCTTCACATTTGGCAAGGATTTTTTTCTACACATAACTTGAGAGAAAACAGATTTTCTTCCAGAATGGTGTAAACGATGTGGAAGTCTGTTGAAGGGGGGGAAATAAACCAGCCAAGTTGCATATTGCTTTCTAATTGTTTTTTTAGGAAGTATTTAAAAAATGCTGTCATGACAAATGAAGGAAGGATATGTTTTAGTATCCTAGGTAACAGTTTTAGTAAGTAGTGCTGCAAATGCTGTACTTTGACTAGTGAAAGCAGCATGACTGGAGCTTTGCTAGTTGTACAAAATAAATTTCAAGTGTGTGTTTAAAGAACCAAAAAAAATCCCTCCTGTGGTTATGTTGCAGCATAACTCTTGAATATTGTAGCTTTGTTTAATCTGCAGCTTGGGAAGTCTGGACCAACCAAGTCTGACTCCAGAAAAATAGAAATCCTATCAGAATTACTAGTTGGTTTTGTTTCAAGCTATGGCTAATCTTTCATTTGCAGCAATAATTTAATTTGTATGGGCTCTTGTAGTCCAGACCACATGGAGCTGTTCTAATGAAGACTTGAACCACAGTTTGATACTAGCCTGATGAAGGCAAATACAGCAGACACCCAGCTAGCGTTTTTTTGAATAATCCACGTTTATTTTTGCCATGTATCCTGCCTTTATCAGTAAGCTGTACTTAAGAGCAGTATCTTCTTCAGCACATCCACATCTATTTATTTATTTTACTTTCAGTACTGCAGATCATCCTTTTTGTGTTTTGTCTTGATTTCTGTTCCTTCGGGGCACCAATGGTTCTCTATTATTCTGCTCCCAGTTGTCTCATAGTCTAAATCAAGGCTTAGATAACTTCCCCAGCTACACAAAGTAGCAAGGAGAGGGGTTGACTGAAGGTTCCCCCCTTTTAACTTCACACAATGTAATCTGTAGCATAAACTATTGTGGATTAGACAAAGACCATCATGGTTATCGTGCTGGAGGTTTTGGCGTAGCACAGACTGTAGGATTTCCCTGAATTTATGTCTGTTCAGGAGTGCTTGCTTTCCTTGGCCACAAATCTGTTAGTTTTGTTCTGTGTTGGTTTTGAAAATGATTAACTTTCTATAATGAACCAAACTCTGCTATCACAGTGACTCTGTAGGCGGTCCCTGATTGTGTTTGCTAATGTCTCCGTCCCAGATCTGAGCACAATTAATGACAGTAAGGAATGTTGCTGCTGTCCTTTGACCATTCCTAATAGTGCTGTGACATCTTTAGTGTTTCTCCTGGTAGGAATGGTGCTGTGGAATTTGTTCAAACAGCTTGTAGGAACAATAATCCTCCTTTCAACAGGGAGCAGCCTTCTAATATCGGGCTGCAGAATTAAGGTACTGTAAGAAAGGTGAACCCACCGCTTTCTGATCTGAGTGGAAAGTCAACTGACACCTATTGCAAGGGACTGATTTTGTCTTAGGAGTTCCGCTAAGCTGTGTTCTGTCAGTCTCACCAAAAAGATGGCAAAGTATTTTGGCTAAAAAATAAAGATGCTGTTTAGAAAACACCAACCATTTCACTGTCTGCAATTTTCAGTGCCATTTGACTGTATAGGCTTATAATTAGATGGTGTGAAGTACTGAACATGTTACACAAATATGTCACAGAATCGTTTAGGTTGGAAAAGACCTTTAAGATCATCAAGTCCAACTGTTAATCCAGCCAACTCCACCACTAAACCATGCCCCCAAGCACTGCATCTGTTAAATGCCTCCAGGGGTGGTGACTCCACCACTGCCCCGGGCAGCCTGTTCCACTGCTTGACAGCCCTTTTTGGTGAAGACACTTCTACTATCCAATCTAAACCTCCCCTAGTGCAACTTGAGACTGTTTCCTCTTGTCCTATCGTGTGTTACTTAGGAACACATTAACAGCACAAGTGTTCTTCACTGCATTCCTAAACACATTTCACAATATGTCATGCTAGAATCCCCTTCTTGTCATTACTTATAAACTGCAGAGAACTTAAGATCACCAAGAATTAGATGATAAGCATGAGACTGTCTTTCTGTACTAAGAATATGTATTATCATGATAATGTACAGTGTGAAGCATACAAATCCCTTCTCATCTAAAATGTGAAGGCAGCCTGGAATAAAACCCAGCAAATCATGTTTTTCATATTCATATCAACTTTCTTGCTGCTGCTTAATTCCTGTTTGGTTCAACTGCTGCTTTGCAAACTTGTGGGCTACCTCCAGAGCTTGCATTTGAATGCCTTTTAGGCATTATGTTGCTTTTGAATGGCACTGGGCCATGGTTTCTGACATGTTGGAAGGCCAGTCACTTCCTGCTTCTGGGAAGGATCTTTTCCATAGAACAAACAGCTTTGCAACACTGCATCCTGCTGAGGCAAGAATTAACTAAGCAGTTTCCTTATAAATGAGAAGACAGGCCTTGTAGCTTCCTTAAAGGCCTGTTCTGTGCTGAACTTTCCAATGACCCATAGTAGTATTCCCACAAATGTGTGCTTTGTGTCGCACCCACAACCTATGGAAGTCACTTTCATTCCCATATTATCACCTCGTGATCCAGGCAGGCCTTGGGGACCAGACATCTTGAGGAGACACCTCTGGTGCAGACCTGCAAGTGAGGCCAACCAGTCCGCTCCTGCCTGCTTTCTTCTCCCGTGGAGACCTGAGTGCTGTTTGCAAACTGAGATGATGCTGTTGCTGCATCCTGCACGTGCTTTCCTGCTCTGTGCCCGCTTGGGTATTGCTTCCATACACAGTGTGAGCTTTGCAGTTTCAAAGATCTAATCTAATAATAGATTGGTCTACATTTGCTGCGTTGCCAGAAAAAGACATATGTTGTCAGGCAGTCGAAGTCAGCAACAGTGCTGAAGTGGAAATGTGCTGAAACACGAAGACAGAAATCCAGAAGGATCTATCTGAGGTTTGGCTATTAAGAAACTAAAAATATCTTCTTACATATATGCTTTCCAGGCGTACTTAGAGAAATTCTGTTTGCCTGATGTCTTAAAATGATTAAAGGGCAATTCTTTTCCTTTCTTGGCTTTGGTGTAATAATAAAAAATGCTGTTGGAATTCAGCTTATCAAGAACTGGTGTAAGAGGAAAGAGAAATGATTGGAATAACATGAATGGAAGACGCATGTTATAGTATATAGTGTGGGAGAGAAGTATGACATTGAGTTCCTTCTGTCATTGATGAGTCAAGACAGTTTTTGAGTTGCACTCACAGTAGATCTTTACATATCCATGCCGAGGCACAGGTTTTAGGGTGAGGACTTGAGTTTTGGCAGCGTGTGCTGCTGCCAAATTGTAGGAAAATTTTCCATGCACATGTAGGAAAATGTGTAGGAATTTTATCATGCACTGTTTGCAATTCCAGTGTTTCATTTTGAGATTTCCCTGGGAAAAAGAAAGCCTCATTGGTTTGAACAAAGTGGGTGTGCCACAAGAACTATTGATCTCTGTGCCGGTGAAGAGACTTTAAATTCAGATGGCTTTATGCTGCTGACCTTTTACAGAATGGCAGTGAGGTGGGGATTGGTCTTGGAGATCGTATATGAAGATTTGAGGTTTCGACGTGCATTCTGAGCTAGCAATTATGGGATTTCATTTGTACATATCCCTTAAATATCATCACTTTTAGATGTGTGCTAAGAAGATGGCATCTGTCACAATCATACTTTTTCTGCTGGGGCCAATGCGTGCACATAGACGTGTATTACTGTTCTGGAACAAAATTCTTCCATAAATGTCATCGCAGATCAGGACAGATTTTTTTCCTCTTGTAATATTGACGTTTCCTCCTTTGAGACCATAAGTTTCTCCCTAGTCAGCGTGAATGTGGCTCGGACATGTAGTAGTAGTAAAGAATTTTAGCTTGGTGACTTCTCCAGGGAATTCATCCACTAAATAATAAATACTTACATCTTCTGGGACCCACCTGGAGCAGCAGCTCAAAAGTTCTTTTTACCCAGTTAAGAAATGAGAGTAAAAAAAAGTGGGCTGCTACTGTTTTCTGCTTCTCTTGGCACCATTCCTGGAGAGAGTTGAGTTAGTAAATGTGGCTGTCACAGTAGCTATTACCAATGACACAAAATAATTAAGTTGTGGTTTCTGTTGTGGTGGGGCCACTTCTGTATTTTATAGTGATATGTCTGTGCCAGGAGGGAGAGTGTCGTGCTTGACTGTCGTGACAGATGTTTCCAGGAAAACAGGACGAGTCTCTCAAGGCAGGTTGTGTAATGCTTTCCATATACATGAAGTCCTGCTGGTTACATGGCAGATCACTAATAGAGCTGCATGTTGTTTCTTCTAGTTTTTCTGATGAGGTGAGGGCGAGGGCAGCAGCCATCTCATTTTTCTCCCTGTTGTTTTTGGAGGGGATAGCCGCAATCTTTGTTCTTTTCAGCCAGTCAAAGGAACGCTCAAGCCACTTCTTGGTCTGATTCTCTAACCCAGTGAATGCTTCCATTTTCTGATATCTTGAGCCACCAGTGTGAGCTTCCTGGCTTTCAGAAGTCCTGAAGACTTCAGGACACATGCTCAGCAGCGCTGAGAAGCCCTGGTAGTTCTTGATTGCTGAGTCCTGCTCCGTGCAGGAATATTGTGATTACACTGTGAAGTCTGGGGGGCTTAAGAACACGCTTTCTCTTTCTAGTATTCCAAATCTTTTCTGTAGGTTGCCTCAGATAAATCTGATAGTATTGCAGTGTAACTCTGAAATCCTGTGCTTTGGTCCTTATAAACACAGGCTCCTCCTGTTGCATCCAATTAAGCTTCCCAGAGGGAAAAACTCCTCTTGTGGCTTGGGTGGTAAGCAGGGTCCATGTGCTCCGGCATGCTCCTGGAGGGACAGGGAGCCCTGCCTGGCTCGGGGCGTGCGGCCAGTGCTGTGCTGATGTGACAAGTGTGTGCTCTGCTGAAGGGGAATGTGAGCTTGCAGAATGTTGTGCAAACCTTCCTGCCGTTGCTGGGGACCAACTGGAGAGAAGCTGGAGAAAGTGGCTGTGTTTTTTCAGTAGATGTTGTTGTATATATGTTGGTGTGTCAGGGAAAAACCTCTTCAGCTGTATGTGCTGTTAAACCTTAAGCCTTAGGCTTTTTTGTTTGTGTACAATGGAAGAATCCCATGTCACATTTGCTTTGTATCTCATGTTAGAGGTGACATTGTGCTCAGTGCTGAATGAGATGGAGAGGCTGTGCTGCACATGGCCTGTGGTGTCAAAAGATGAGCACAGAGCAGACCAGAGGCGATAGGAGATCGGGGAGGAGACAGGGGACGGGACACCTTGACCTTGTTTTCAGGTGCTCGATGGCCATTGCCCCTTGTCTCTTCACCCGGAGCTCCCCAGGGAAGGGAGGCATCTGCTGAGGGAAGGGGCAAGGACCAGCGGGGGAATTGGGATGCTCTCTGCTGGTGAGAAAAGCCTCTGAAGAAGCAAGAAGAGATACAGGAGCTTGGTTGAGAGATTAGATGTCAACCTTGGCAAGGCAATAAACTTCAGTAGGCAACCAGGGAAGAAGGGTGCATGTGTGTAAACCACAGGAAGGCTTTTGGAAGGTGTTGGAGTGATCAGTCAGTGAGTAAAGCCTTTTGCTCTGTCAGTGCAATGCAGCAGGTCCTGCGCTGTGACAGGAAGCCTTAAGGGATATGGTAATTAAGAAAAGTAACTAAGAACTAAGTCATAAAAATAATAAGTGTTTTACCAGCTCCGTTGTGCATAGGCAGGCAGCAGGGAATGTGGGTCACACAGCGTGAGTAGCTGAGCTAGGAATAAAATCCAGGTCTATTAATGCCTCAGGCCCCTCCATAAACACCAGACCATGACTCTTTCCTCCAGCACAGCTTGGGTGGGAAAGGACCTCTGCTTTAGGTGGAAGACCAGGCTCCTTGCTCAGTCCAGCAGCTAATTGTGTTCTCCTGCTGTTTGCCTTTTCCAGGTGCAAGTTCTTCAGCCTCACAGAAACCCCAGAGGACTACACCATCATTGTGGATGAAGAGGGCTTTCTAGGTAAGTGTTGGCGTGTGCCACTTGGGTATCCAGCCTGGGGTGGAGGAGGAAAACATGTCATTTCTTGCTGAGTTATAAACCAAAGTGTTTGTAGAACAGGTCTGTTTGTCAGTGCTAGTGCTACAGCTATGAAAGGTGCTTTGATCACTTAAGCACACAGTCTCTGCTGCTGTGCTCTACAAGGCATTTCACACATGGCATATGAATATATTTTAATGCTGAGAGAAGAGCACACACAAGCCTTAAAGAGCAGCTTAAGCATATTTGAAAAAGCAAACCCATCTGTATATCATTGTATTAAAATGAGCTGGCCTTTGTCCCCAAGCCTCCACAAGCACACCACATCTTCCTACTCCGGCTTGTTCCTCCAACCTCTCTCTTTAAAAGGAGCACTTGAAGATGAGTGGTTTGTATCATCCCCACAACCATCACAGTGCTGTGGGGCTGCAAATCAGCTCCTTCTGCTCATCACTGAAAGCTGGGATTGATCCCTCTTTGTTATACTCAGCTCTCTCTGTGCTAAATGTGCTGTCTTTGCCTGTGCTGGATGAAGGTCTCTCTCAGCCTGTGTCAAAGGTGGGGTTGGCTGTGTGTCAGAGAAGGTGGTTGGCATGTGCTTGGGAGCTGCAGTCACTTGGCATTGGGCGAGTGCTGATGGAGAGAATGATTTGGCTTTGGGGATGGAAATAGTTTGTAATAACAGTTACCGTACGCAGAGGTTTTGTCTGTAGCAGTGTTACTGAGGTGGTGGAATGAGGAAGTGTCGTGTGGCTGTTCTCATGTTTGTTCAGTCGCTGCTTTCTGTGGTTGGAATTAAAAGTCTCCACATCTTACTGGTTTGGAGAAAATGTACTAAAATCTGAAAAAAGAGGATTTCATTCATGAACAGGAATTAACTGTCGAGTAGCTACTTGTGACACTGTAATAGTCAATGGGTTTGTAATATCCAAACCCTAAGGAGAAAATTAGAAACTATAACATCATTATTTAGTACAGAGTCAAAGTTTTATTATCAGAAGCATTACTGAATTATTCCCCTTTCTGTTTCAGGAGTGCTCATAAACATAGAATAGAATAAATTATTATATTGTAGAACACTACAGTGGTGGCTAAACATTATCATAAAATAATCACTGGGTTGAGCATAGGTGAGTGGCTCTTCACAGCTATTGCTGTTCGTAATGTGGGAGTCGTGGGGTTTGAATGAAAGCGTGTGTCACATGCTCAGCTTTTGCTCCCAAAAGAGGAGGTGACAGAATGATGCTGCTGCCAGAATGTCCCTTGTTGCACTTGTTCAGCCAGCAGCATCTGCACAAAAATTATATTACTATTGGTAGTATCAACTTTTTATTATCGGTGGCAGTTGGGGTAAATCAGACTTGGTTTTGCCATGATAGCAGGATGCAGACCTCCCTCCAAGAGCTTCGTTTTACGACTGAAGTCACCAAAGTTGGAGAAAGGGGGTTTTTTTGCATGGGCCACAGCATGTGGCAGAGCAAGAGTCATCACTGGAGCGTGCCGTCCCTGCAGGTTTGCCACGCTAGGGGCATGCTTATCTCCAGCATCACATCTGTGTCTGTGACATCCATGACACTCGTTCCTGTGCCCAGTTGGCACAAGGCAGATTCCTCAGTTCAGTCACTGGTGGCACGTTTGGATTGCAACCGCCCCCATTCAGCCTCCAGCAGCCACGCTGCTATCTATTTGTCTGGAAATTATTCCAGCTTGAAACAAAGGTAAACTCAAGCAGTGGTTTTGTGCATCCGTGGTGGGGAGATGTGTTGCAGTGTGTGCCACTGGTTGTACTTGGAGCAAATCCCAGGTCCAGCCAAACCAGTGTCCTCAAGCTGTGTGTCCCACTGGTGCCCCAGGTTGTCTCTGCGAAGCAGACACTTCACAGCAGCAGTCCTCTGCTTGGGCCGTTTTGACTTTGCTACCTTGGCTCTCACAGGCACAGGAATTTACTGCTGATAGTTCCAGTACCCGTGTAGCTTCCATTGGGCTGTGGTTTTGGCAGCATAGAACATCCTTTTTAATTCAAATACACTGGGTGCAGTCAGGGTGTTACAGCAGAGTTTTGCAGGAGAAGTTATCCAGGCAGTACAGAGGAAGGAAGGAAGGAGCATGCAGAGGCCATTCTCTAGCTACAACATAGCATGGCAACCAAGTGCAAAACCCCAGCATGGTAGTAGTCATGGAGCTGGCAGCTTCCTCACCTTTTCTTTGCTTTTTCTTAGTAAGTGATGATCTGCTGGCAAAACTCATATGCTCTTCATCCCGCTAACTCTCCTGACACAACCCCCATGGCCTTTGGGTTTGTGTCCAGCTCATGCTTTTTCTGAATTGTCACCATCACATCCAAAGCTTCCTCTCAGGGTTAGCCTGTCTGCTGTTGTTCCATCCCTGTTCCTCATTTCTGTATGCTGTAAGTTTTCCACAGTCTGGAGGAATTCAGGATCTACCACCTAGGATGCCTTGTAACAGTGAAAGGGCTCTGCTTCACTCCCTGCTTCTCCTCACAGTCTGGCTATAGATGTCGCAGGAGGAAGAATCTCACTTGGCTTTTGAGCAGTGTGTAGTCAGCCCATGGGCTTGAACAGGATCAAAATCTGTAAGAATTGCAGCATCCCACCTTCTTGCAAAACAAGACCACTCATCTCTGCCTCAGGTGCATCAGCAAAGTGCCAGGTTCAGATCAAGAATTGCAGGGTAAATGTTCACCTTTGGTGAGCAGTTTAGGTAGCAAGTCCAGCAGCAAGGGACTTTTTTTCCTCTCCAGGTGACTTCTGTTTTTGCAGTGTTTAACAAACTGTGAGTCTTAGGACCTTTCTTTCTCAGGCTCCTGTATGAATTCTTGATGCTGCAGCAGTGAGAAGGTTGTCCTGTTAGCTGGCATCTCTTGTGTTAGCCAGGCCCCTGCTCCTGTGTATCACAAACAGCACTGAAGGGAAAAGAACAGGCTGGAGAAAGGCTGGTACTTTCAGCAATCCTTGAGGTTACCGTTTCAAGTATACTGACATGCAGTAATCATACTTAACTGTTTAGTCAAAAAATAATCCTCAGGCTTGTTTCCCTGAGAGCAGCAAGTGAGTCGGGCTGGTAAAGAAGTCATTATTTCTTCTCCCCAGAAAACGTCTGCAGTGCAAAGCTGTAACCTGCTTAAGTATTCATCATGCTGGAAGGGAACGGCTACAGCCTAATTCTTTGCTTTAATTCCCCAGCAGTGAGGTGGGGATTATATCTGCACAGAACCCTGTTTGTTCCAGTGACTGTTTCTTGGGCTTTGGCCTGTTAATGAGGAAGAATTTTATTCAGCAAACAACACAGGAGGCAGTGCACAGAAAGCTCTTTTCCTGGCTGGTACCGAGATGAATTAGCAGAAGGACTTTGGCCATGGGCCCTCCTGTGAAGACAAGTGTCTCAGCTAGTGGGGTGCTTGGACAGCAGTGTTAAACCCTTGCATCTATCACCCGCCGAGCAGCCAGCGCGTGGCACAAGAGTCAGGCGGCTGCTGCTCCGTGAAATATGGGTATATTTGTTTGTTTGCTTCCCTCTCAAGGTCTGGTTGAAAGCACAAGCTGTCTGTGCGTGGTGCAGATATACCATAGCCTTTATGATACCACATAGTCCCTGTTGCAAAGGTCAGCAAGGACATGGCTCTGTCTCTGAGCATGTGCACCAGCAGAGCCTGTGGTTTCACTGGTCCCAGTAGTGTCCCTTCATTAAGGTTTTAGCTTTCACACGCTGAAAGGAAAGCCCGTGCCAACACACCTGGAGGTGGCCGTGCTCTTGGAAACCCTGTTGATGTGCACCAGGAAGCAGTTGCTGACATTGCAATCCCGTCCTGGCAATGCCATCTGGATAAAATAATAGGACTTGGGGTTAGCAACGTTCCTCCAGTGGCACTCCCAACAGCTGCCACATCACAGATTCTGTACCATATATCCAGAAAGCCTTTTATTGGAGGTAAAGGGGCGGTTTGGATGTTTGGGTTTGTTTTGACTGTCCCTTTTCTGTTCCGCGTTTGTCCAGCTGGTTTGTCTGCAGTCCAACTCATCCTTTTTTCTCTTGGAAGTCCACTGCTAGGTTTAGTCATAGCTCTGCTTGGGAAGCTTTCAGTGAAATGCCATCCATCCAGCCTCCCATTTTGCAGCACTTCTCTAATTGCACAGAACAGTGTGAACCAGAGAGGAAAGACAATTTGATTTCAGTACTGAAGCAGCAGGGGGAAACATCTCTGAGACAGATCCCTGGTGTGAACATAGAGCACAACTCTCAGTCTCCCCAGACTGGGGTTCACCTGCAAGATGAAGGTGGCAGTCCTTCCTTTTTAACCTTCTTTGGCTGTCCTGTGTGTCTAGTAACTTCGCCAAGGCCAGAAATCCATGCATTTACACACTTCCCAGAATGAGGAGGCTCTTATTTTCAATTCATGCCTCACAATGAATTGCTCAGTACATTAAAAATAATGGAGCTGCTTGAAAAAGCTCAGCTAGTTCGAGTGGCAGAGAGGTTTTGTCAGAATTCATAAAATGTTGACCTCATTCTAATAAAAAGAAAGGATAAAAAGAAAATAAGCCCTCTTGCTTGGCAGCGCTTTGTTTTGGTAACCATCATCCTCAGACAATCTGTACCCTGTCTGACCTTGGATTCAGGACCATCATACGCTTTAGTACCATATTGAGTCCCTTCTTCAATAACATCAAAATGGTAAATTGCTTTCAGTGTCCTCTCTCTCATCCTGTATATAAAATAGGCAAGAAATTGGCCTTTAAGTAAGTGCAAGCACAGAACCCATCTAGCTGGGAGCAATCTGTAACTTTAAATAAAGATACAGAAAGGAGCAAGCTAATAGATGCATCTGGGGGTTTTTGAACATTTCTTCTAGAACTATTTCTCCTTTAATTTTTTAGTGCCCAGTGACTGGGCTTTTGTATCTCGGACACAGTGGCTTAATTTGCTTGCTGACATTTATAGCAGTGAATTCCTTCCCCTGGACCGCCAGGAGAGCCTGCTGGTTGCTAGGCAGAAGATGTTTTTCTCTATTAAACACGTGCACAGTCGCTCTCTTTTTGGATCTCTGTATTGGTCAGACTATGCTGGGTCTGTGGTTTTCAGGTTTTTGAAGTTATGTGGTATTAATGACCTAAATTCAAATTAAAAACATGGGGATTTGACTACTGGCTGATTAGAAATCTCTGGTGTTTGGCTGGGGAGGGTTTTCCTGCAAAGATATAGATCAATAAGCATGTTGGGGCCCTGTGATGATGTGGGACTGCTGCCTGCTCCTGAGGTGGAAGGGTTTGATAGTTAAAGCTTCTGGGAGAAGGGAGGGGAGGATGAGAAATATGTAATATTTCAAGATCTGGCTTATGTCACCTGGGGAAAGGAGCACTTTAGCTTCTCTTTAAAGCTTATGTGAGTGGGTTTGCAAATCTTGATAGAACATATTATTCCTTATGTTTGTAACCTGCCATGCAAATTCTTTTGGTCCGGTTTGCTTGCTCCTATTTAAAGAAATACTGCATAAATAATAGATATTTTTCACTGTTTCCTCCAGCAGATGGGTGTGTATCAATATCTATTTTTGTTTCACAGCCTGTGGTGAGAAAGCCCAGACATCTCTTCCTGAACCACTTGACTGGCCATGATTTCCTCCTTTAAATTTATTACATCTTGGCTGCTTCCTAGCACTTTCCAAAGTCTGAGATAGATGAAGATAGATACCATGGCTCGCTTTTATCAACCTGCTCTCATAATGCAGGACCTAAAAAAGCTTTTCTGTCCGAAATGATGGAATGATCCACTGAAATTTTAGGTTGGTGTCTAAAAGCAAGATGCCGCTCAATAGAGAAGTAGCACGCTCCTTATTTATTTCACTACAGAGCATTTGACCATTCTCTTGCTGTTCCACTGGTGCATTTCTGGGCATTTTCCCTTAAGGTAGGGCTTAAGGGGATTTGGTAGCTTTTGTTTGCCTGTATTTGGAGCTGATCACAGCTTGGTGGAGCCACACCAGGGTAGCTGACTGTGCAGCCCATGGCAAAGAAGGGAAAAGGTGGAATATACTCTGTAAGACCTTTTGAAGCATTTGTTATATGTGTTGGCAGGACTGTAGTTTGGGATCTTTCCCTGCTTTTTAAGTCAATTTTATATGGAGCACCCTGTGAGAGATGTTACCCTCCCTTACAGGTTGAGAACAGAATCCCAGGGAGAGCTGAGGGCTCAGTGGCACAGCGCAGAGAACCCTCTTTTCCCAAGGCTGAAAGCATTCAACCGTCAGTTCCCAAACGTTGCTGCTGGGAACCTTTATGTTTCAAGCCATATTTTTCTCAAGTTCATGACCTGACGAGGAAGTGGATTTCCTCTGCCTTGGCATCTCATAAATGCTGTGACCTTAGTCTAGAAATGGTGAGACTACAATAACTTCCCAGAAAACTAGTCTGTCATCACCTGCAAACAAAGAAAACATTTCTTTCATGGTAATCCCTTGCAAAATGCCAGCAGACGGCACTCCCCCAGGCTTGGAGGATCCTCCCGGTCAAGTGAGAAGGGAAAGCCCAACAAACTTACGTCCTGCCTGTACTAGACAGAGGCTTTCAGGCAGAGGTGGCAAGTTTTGTGCCCAGAAACTTTGCCAGCTTTATTTTCTCCTGGTGCAGAGATCAGTCTTTTCCAGGTTTCTGCCAACCTTGGTACAAAGTCTCCAGAGCTAATGGTGGATCACGAGTAGCTCTTGTGATCCCAGTGCAATGTGTGTAGTTGGTTTTCACTCCAGTCAGTTGAATTCCTTGTATCTAACTCTGGAAGTGCAGAGTGATGCATGGGTTTGACTCCAAACTAGCAATTCTCTTTTGAGGAGAAGGGACAGGGGGTCAGAGCAGTGTGATGAAGTTCTGAGGTCTGCTGCAGGCTTTTCTGTTTGACTTTGCACAAGACTCATTGTGTCTTAGTTTTCACATCTGAGAAATAGGGATAATCCTATTAAATCACCTCATAACAGGCCTTATAAAGAGTAATTCGTAAACATGTGGAAATGCTTTGATAATGTAACAGGCAAGGCCATGATAATAATGGAGGTAGCTTCAGTCCCACAGGATTCACTTTTATGCTTGCAGACCTGTTGAATAAATCGTCTCTACACTGGAAGAGATTGGAGATTATGGTGGAAAAAAGTATGCTTTTATGAAAAAAATGTTGCGTAATCTTTTTAGGATCTTATATATTAATATTTAATCTTGCACAGAATTAAGTCTCACAACATCAAGGTTACAGTCATGCAACGGTTAGGAATTTAGTGGCTCCATCTTCAAGTCTTATTTGAAATGTAATTATTTGCTCTGCACTGTCAATCCAGTGAAATATTGTCTGAAGAAAAAAAGGATTCCATGTGCTATTTTGTTTGAAAGCACAGACAGAATTGGAAATGTGAGTCCAACTGCATCGGTTTCTTTATCTTCCTTTCCTTCTGTGGTTTCTGGTTTCCAGTGAACCGTGTTGTCTGCATCCATTTGCCAGCAGCAGCCTGAGCCCTCAGTGTTGCCTTCAACTGCCTGGACTAGGTCCTCCCCACCCCTTGGCTCACTGATCTGCGAGCAAAGCCTTTGCCAAGTGTTTTTGAAACACAGGGAAAGTTTAGTCAGGAAGTGGGAAATCTGCTGATATCTGCAGTTCCTGTCCCCTGATTACCAAAGGCAAAAATCCTCAGTTCTTTGGGACTGTGGAGCCCGTTCACTCGTGGAGCAGCGAGTGGGTGAGGAGAGGCTGGCTGTGGGCAATGTTCTCCTGGCTGGGAGCAAAAAGCTGTGGTCTACAGGTTGGGAAGGACCCAGCTCTTAGGGCACAGAGAGGGCATCAAAGTCAGTGACTCGAGAGACAATCTGTGCACCCATATCCATGCTCTGAACACATCTGGAGCCAAACTTAATCGTAATTGCTCATCACTAAAGAAGAAAAGCCCATTTCTTCTCCCTTCTTCCTTCTCGTGAACAAACACCAGCTTTTGGAGCTTGGATCTGGTTTTGATTTTCCAGGTTTGCTCTTTATTAGTGGTGCATTATCCCGTGAAGAGGAAGGAAGAAAGCAGCCTGATTTCCTGCGCACAGGCTGGAGCCTAACCTGGATTTGTCTTCCTAACCCGGTTCTCCAGTGAGAGTGGATATAACAATTATTTTTGGAATCTACCTTACCATGTTCCGCATTTTCAGCCAAACATAATAATGACGCTTTGTTGTTGGAGTGTATTCATACTTCCTGTCTTACCATACCCCTGTGAGGTAAGAATTAATTTTTCTCTCCCACATATGAGGAAACTGATAAAAAGAAGACGAATGACTTGAGTCAAGTCACATATACACTTTGTGGGACAGATCAGGTTTTGCCTTAACTACAAGCCCAAATTGCCATTTACTTGTCTGCACTTCAGATCGGATTTTATTTACCACTGTATTCCAAAGACTTGAATACCTATTCTGACACTGCTGTAAACCCACAGTTTTCCGGTGATCCTCCCAGTAGTCTGCAGTGAGTCACTTGTCCCTTGGGGCTCACAGCCAGGTGGGATGTGGGCTGTCACCTTAGAACAACTGCATTACAACTTGACTTCCCTGTGCAGTGTCATTTATTGCAGAGTTGGTGTCTGGCCTGGCAAGAACTCGCCTCATTGCTCTTAGACTGTTGCTGTTAGTCTGAGTTTTTTGTTTCTCCCAGCAGAAATCACAAGTAAGAAGCTAGGAGAGGAGGCCACTGTAAACCTGTCTTCTAAAGGGACATTTCTGTGTCTTCCAGATGACTGTGCCAATCTCATTGGAAACACACTCCTCCTTTTTGTTTAAGTTTCAAAAAGTCAGTGTAAAATTATATCCAGCTTAGTTTTTAGGTTGCTGTCAAAGTAAATGACTGCAAGAGAAGAAGTAATTGATTGAAAATGAAACGAAAGCAGGGTTTCTTTATAAGCATTTCCATTTATCAGTCCTTTACTGCTCTCTTAGTGGACACTTGCACTGAAGGTCTTTCCTCAAGAGGTGCTGATCATTTAAGTGCAGAGAAGGTAGTGCCTGTGCATACACATGGATTCGCCATTTCCCAGTCTCTAAGGCACTACCAACCACACCAGCCTCTCACACAGGACTGGTATCGTGTCATCCTGTGGCTTGACAGAAGAGGATAGCCGCATGCCCTAGTTAGATGTTCAGTCCCTTGGAAAGCAGAGGAGCTACTTGTCAGTCAGGCTTTCAGAGCTGGGCTATGTGTTTGTACAGCTTCATTTAATTCCAAGTTACCCTTGGGTTATTTAATTTCCTGACAGCTGCAAAAACAGTGCTCTCAGATAACAATGGCCTCTAATTAGGCAATGTGCCTAAAATGGGAGAATGTTTTATTTGACCATGGCACTAATGCTCTGTGTGCAGCTTACAGATGAGAAAGTCGAGAGAGTTGCGTTTCCAGCTCCCCTTGGCAGAGATGTGTCTATCTTGTGATACTCAGTGCATAATGCTAAAGGCATGCCTGCTCCCCTGCCCCTGTGGTTAAAACGCTTCTCATCCTTTGGGACTGTGTCATTAGTAAATCTGTCTTTCAGCTGTAACCACCTTCCAGAAATATGTTTTATCAGCACAGCAAGACTAACAGGACTTGCATAGCTGAGGCTGCAGAGCAGTTTAGAGACACGCAGGCAACAAGAAAGCGGATGAGATTTACCTGTGGTTGTGGGTTGTAGCTTCTGGGGGCTATATTACACTGCAGAGTTGCCCATATGTTGCTTTTATGGCTCATGTACTTAGTACACGATCAGGCAGTGGGAGAAATAAACATACAAGTCAACTATTCTTCCAAATAATTTATTCAATTTGGAAAGGGTGTTAGCATCATGTTAGGTTAATTAGATCCTGGCTCATGATTTGTGCTTATGGAAGCTTTATGCATTGGGCTGTACAAATTGATGATTTCTGATCTCCCTCCCGTGACAGCAGGAAGTAGTTGTTCAGGAGTCCTTCCCCTTCTTTAATTCTTATATTTCCCTTGAAGTTTTGAATCTAAAAGAAAACAGATTTTTTTATTTGTCTTTTTCACTGCTTTATTCCCTGTTTAACTCCTTCTCAGAGCTCACAGTTTGAAAATTCCCATACCAGGTCCTCATTATTGTGGAGCTTTCAGCTCTCCTTAAGGTCCTGTTTCTATAACCATGATGCAGAATTGCAGTTCTGATGTATCGGATGCCTACTTTAAAGTCTTGCAGCCTTAATGAGGTGTTTGCTAATCTGCAGTCAGTTTGCCACTGCCTTTCAGCTGAGCAGTCTTTACATGCACATCCTGTAAGACAGACCAGAGGGCTCTTTGCAGGTTCTTGGTATGGATTCTGTATATCCACTTGCTTTTAGGTGGCTGATCCTGCTCAGACATGGTCATACAGTGAGCGGTTACTGCATCAGTTGCAGTGTATAATATCACTGAAACTTACTGTCTGCATTAATCTCGTTAATTATTAACCCAGTTCTGTTGAGATGCTGATCTGTTTGAAAAAGCTGGCGATGTCAGCTCAGATTGGCTTGTGGCTACACGAGCAATGCCCAATGTCTTCTGTGTATGACCTGCAAGGACATGATAGGGAAGAATAAAATTCTAAAATACAAACACTTCATTCCCAGAAGACAAAAGGAAAGAATCACAGTATATGAGTTCATGCCCCCCTCTTTATACCCTCTGAATATACATACCAGTTTAAATCACATAAGTTTTTAATCCTAAATCCTGACTCTAGGAACCTAGTTTAGCTGTAAGATACAATTTACAGTGGTTAACTTCCTTCAGAATAGCAAAAAAGCTCAAGTTTCTTTTCTTCCATAATCCCTCTCCAAGCTTTCTGCATACCATCTAGGCAAAAAGTGGTAAACACGTCCCCAGTTTTGCTTTGCGTGAGTTTTGTTCATTTTCTTTGGGTTTGTTCTTTCTGGGATTTCCATCACGATGTTCTACTGAAACATTCTCATATTTACTTTACAAGATTCAGTTCCAACTTCTCTACTTTCACATTTACTGAAGTTGGAATGAGCCATGTCCCCGCTTGAGTTGCTTTTGGAGTATCTGAAATTGAAGAGTTTCCTAAGATGTGAGAGGTGACTTCTCAAGGGCCGGAGTGCTTGTGGCTGGCGTGTCCTTGTCCAACAACCTGATTTTATTTGCTTTGCATCTTCCACACTGCTGAGCAGATTGTGAGTGCTAAATAAATGGTAATCTCTGGAGACCTGCTGAATGACTGTGTCTGCAAGGTATTTATTTCACAGTTGTTTTTCTCTTCTGCTTCCCTGGCCTTGGGTAAGATGTTTATTTACTGAAACACTTTAAGCCGAACTTGTAATTAAGAGTTCCCAATTTATTTATATGTATATAAGGCCTGTGTGCATGTGTGTGTATACACCTGTATTTGTATATGTATATATTTATTCAGGGATGTAGAAGGGGATTAAGCATTTTTAGCTGTTCTTTTTCAGAAACTTGTCCTTAAACTCCAGCTTAAAACCGAACAGTATATTGGATTTTCAAGCTTTAATAGATCTTGTGAGAGCATCTGTCAGGACTCAGCAGTCCAGGACCAAACCCAGGCTTTCTTTAGTTGGTGAATTAAATAGGCAGCTCATGTGCAGACATGAACATCTGTAACTGAGGGGGCAGTCCAACAGAGGAGGGTGTCCTCAGGAGTGAGATGGCAGGTTTGTCCTCATCTCTGAGCACTGCTGTCATGCAGCTGAATCTGCAGAGATATCAGGTTCTAGGTTTGGTGAATTAGTTTATTTTTGCTAAAATAAACCCCAGCCAAACAAGAAGTTAGAATTGAGCCTTTGGAGATGTGGGATGAAGATTTATGTGGGTCATGGTGTGGACGAGCCTTTGGGGGATGTCTGTTTTGGCATTTCAACGAGGGAACAAAAAATAAAAGAGCCTCTTGAACAAGCTCTCTGCTGTTTGCAGCAGACAGGAGTGCCTGCTCTGATGGATGTTTACCATGTCTTTTCAGGCTCTGAACAGAGAAGAGATCATTTTCCCCCAAATCAATTTTTAGAATTTGTATAAACAAGTTCTTGACCTAGATGAATGCCCCAGCGTGCCACAGTGTGCCTGGGTTTAGTGCCCTCTCTGTACCTTTACAAGGAAATGTATTTATGTGTCCAAGAATTAAGGACAATCCGTGCCAGCCTCTCAGATTGCCTCCTAGTTGGATGAAAGGGAACCACAAACTGAAACCAGTGTGCTTTCAAAAGTACAACCTGTGCCTCGTAAACATGAAGTTCAAAGGAACTTGCGACTCCCCTTCACAAAGAAAACAGTCCTGAGAACAGGCGCTCTAATAGCAATGCTCTTCGTGGAGCAGTGGCTACACCTTTAAGGCACATGCACCTGCTTAATTTTAAGCATATTAAGGTAGGGCTTAGCGAGCCACTTGCATGCTGAATGTGGCTTAAATATCCCAAAGATCAGGACCCCTTCATGTACCACCCAGCAGAAAAAGTAGGGGAAGGCAGGGCAGCCGGGAGGGAGCCTGGCTCTGCACAGTGGGAAGGAGGAGGTTTCACTCTCATAAAAGCCTTGTTATGTGGATGTATCTGGCTTGGGTTATGTGGTGAGGGGAGTTGATGGTCTGCTGCCACTGCAACACACTGGATTTTGAGCAGGGCTCTTCAATACAGCAGACAAGGCACATGCTGGAGTGCTTGCTGCAGGGCAGCTCCAGTGGGCACCACAGTTTGTCGGTGAATCTCAGTCTTTCCCCAGCTGCTGTAGAAATCACTTGAAAAGTTTCTGAAGGGGGAAATTTTTAGGGGAGAAGAGCCTATTCTATAGAGATTCCTGTGGTTGAGTTTGGTATGTTTTGATGGGTTGTTCTAGGTGGGGACACTTTTGTTGTCAGTTTTGATTAGTTAGGCTGCTGACATAGGGTGCAGCTGGCTGCCTTGTTTGAAAATGAAAAGATGATGCTTAAAAAGCACTCGGTGGAAAATTGGGTAAAGAATCATATACTGCTTTTCATCTGCTGCTTTTCATGCTTTTGAATTTTTCTGATTCTTTTTGTTTTCCTCCAGTGAGCTCGAGGCAGCCGGGCTCTGGTCCATGCCCAGGTCTCCTGGCCTCTGCTACGGCATAAATAATCACGGTAATGTGGTCCATGAAGGAAAAAGCTAAAAGTCTCTGGCGTGTTTGGCAGGTACCTTTTTTCCAAGCAGCCATCACAGCTAGATGGTTCTAAGTAGCAAGAAAGGTTTTAAATAAAGCATAGAAGGTACTTATTTCCAAGGTGACAGAAGGCAGGAGGCTTAATGTGAACAATTTCCCATATAAAAAGGGTTGCCTTAATGTTATGTTAGTAAGTGGACAGAGTCTGTTGCTGGATACTGACAACACATATGATTTCTGGCGTGTGTGGATCTGCAATAATATATTGTAGGTTTTCTCCCAGCTTCTTTCTTCAATTCTTTAACAATTTGGTTATCAAGAAGGGCATGTGTCTTAGAGACTAAGGTTCATTGGCCTTTGTCCAGTGAGGTGAGTGACACAAGGCAGCCCCTTGTTAACATTAAGTTCAGTTTGACCTGATCTTCTCCAGTTTGGTGAAGTAGTGGAGTAAGAGCTGGAGTTGCTGCTGTACATTGGCTGGAATGACTACCAAAAATGCACAGTGCTTAGCAGGGAGCACTTGATAAAGAGAAGGCCCTTGTACTCAGAAATGCCAGAGAGAAATTGTGTGGAAAATTCTTTCAACTAATGGTCTGAAAAATATTCTACAAAGGCTATTTTCTAGCCTTACTTCTAATTACATCTTAAACATTAATAGCCTGAGCAACTGAGAATCACACACACTAATGTCACAGTTCACTTGGAGCAATTTGTTTTGTATGATAATGAACTGTGTCAGCAGAAGTTTAAAGCTAGTTATAAGGTGGGGCTGATGGTAGAGCCTGATGTTAACTTTGCTGAGTGTTTCCCAATAAAATGCCCTAAGCCTTTGCCTGGTTCTCTGCTGGGTTTGGTAACCTGGGGTAAGATTCTCTGCACTAGGGGACCTGAGTTTTTCATGCTGATGCCGGCAGAGCATGCTGCACCCCAGGTTGTGCAGAAATAAAACCAGCTGTGTAACAACTGCTTCAGCCCTGCAGTGGGGAGCAGGGACCCTCGGGGTATGCAGGAGCAGGAGAGCTTTCTGGCCCTGCTGTTACCAGCATAATGCAGAGGAAGAAATAGAATAAAGGTATAAATAGTGAGTCTGAGATTGGAAGGGACAAATCTGTGAGAGCAGCAGTGATGGAGAGCAGGACTGGCTAGTAGGATGGGAGGATAGACGTATTGTCAGGGAGAAGGTGTTGGGGCACAGGACCAGTGGGGAGGACAAAAGGAGACAAAAAAGAATAAAGCTGGGTGTGTGAACAAGGAGAATGGGAGGAGACGATGAGGATGGAATGTTGTAGGTGAGGGTGACGAGTGGGGAGGTGGGAGGAGGGAAGAGAAGAAAGAGGAAGAGGCTGATGGGTGTGGGGTTTGTGGATGAGCAGAAATTGGCCACTCAGAGCGCTCTGTCCTCCCACTGCCCACAAGGATGCCCATGGCAGCAGGTACCTGTCTCACTCACCAGCAAAGGGAGCCCTCCATTCCACACCAGCTCTGGGCAGTGGAAGAAGCCAGCTACAATTGCAGTGCAGACTGCAGCAGGTCTGAATGGACTGGCTCTAAACCAGGAGCATGTGCAGAACACGATGAAGCTCTGATGCAGTTGCAGTCTTCAGCAGTTGTCAGTGCCCAAGCTGGTGGTTGGACTGGGTTTGTTCCTGAACATTTTGTTGTAACTGTTGCTAAAAGTGCCTGGGGTTGTTAGAAAGGCTGGTGCCACAACTCAGTTTGCCTGTGATAATTTACCACCTCTTGTGTCCGCTTCATGATGCAGGCATTCACTTGCATCATGACAGGCTGCTGCTTTGAGATTCATTACCTGAGTGCCCAAAGCTCCCGCACTGGGGTGGCATCTGGCTCGGGTGGTGAATGCGGCTGGGGGCTGCAGGCAGCTGCATCCTTCCTGCTGCTGGAAGCTGGAGACTAATGGCAGGAAAAGAAAGATTGGTTTCATGGTAAATAGGATTGTGTCCCTCTCTGTGACAGCCTTGGTTTGGCAGCCTCCTACTGTCAGAGCACTCAACATTGCATCATTTTTATTTCACACATAAAAATGTTCATAGAATCCCAGCCTGGTTTGGGTTGGAAGCGACCTTAAAGCACATCCAGTTCCAACCCCCTGCCACAGGCAGGGACACCTTCCACTAGAGCAGGTTGCTCCAAGCCCCTGTGTCCAACCTGGCCTTGAACACTGCCAGGGATGGGGCAGCCACAGCTTCTCTGGGCACCCTGTGCCAGCGCCTCAGCACCCTCACAGGGAAGAACTTCTGCCCAAGAGCTCATCTCAATCTCTTCTTTGTCAGGTTAAAGCCATTCCCCTTGTCCTGTCCCTACAGGCCCCTGTCAAAAGCCCCTCTCCAGGTTTCTTGTAGCTCCTTTAGGCACTGGAGCTGCTCTAAGGTCTCCCTGGAGTGTTCTCATCTCCAGGCTGCACAAGCCCAGCTCTTTCAGCCTGAATTGTTGTTTAATCCTCAGTAACTGTTGGAGTAGTTGGTGTAAAGCAGGCTCCAGGATGGTGGCTCGTGACAAGTTGTGTGCAAGGAATCACTGTTTCCAGCTCCAGGTGCTAAATGGGTGTTGAACCTCCACTGAGATCAGTGGGACTTGGGCACATGCATTAGTGCTTCACTTGATTTGTAGCATCATTGCAGTATGAACTGCCCCACTGGGAACTGACCGGTACTGTGGGGTGTGATCCCTAGCCATTAATGAATGCATTGCTTTCCAAGCATAGGTAATAGCCCCAAATTCCAAGCTGTCATAGGATCTGGAGTAAACTGTCCCTATGGAAAAACTCTGCACATAATGTCCTGCTATATTGAGAAGATGGATCACCCTTTTTATTAAGGGCACATATATAGGGAAGTTATAAATTATAAATAAGTAGTTGATCAATGATTAACTCAAGTCCAGCATGTCAAGAGATTGCTTTTACTTGTTTGAAGGGCCATCCATGCCACATGTGGGAGAGATGGGGCTGCAACAACCCAGCGTGTAGGGATTTCTTGCTCTCTTTCATCTTCAGGATCATTTGGGACTCCTGGGAGTGGACAACCATCTCCGACTGTGTCTGGTTCAGAAGAAGTCCAGATTTGTTTATCCTAAGGAAGAGGTCATATGAGTCCAGCAAAGACACAACGGCTTTGTTCTGCAGGACACTTTGCTTCTATGCTTTCTTTCATACCATGCCGTCCCATGGTGTTTCACAACAACAACAGGGCACAGCAGAGCTGAAGAAGTTAGCTGTCCTTTTATTTGTATTTTTAGAAGCAAAGATTGGTAGGTCCAATTCTAATTCCTACAAATTAGAGTTCAGCTGTGTCAGGGTAGCACTTGGAAACAGAGCTGGGGAGGACAGCCTGAAGGCAAGAGTCCTAAGCCAAAGAGCATGCTGAGCAGTGAGGTCGCTGGTAGGGCCATGTGCCCATCTCTCCACAGATTGACAAGGAGGAGAGGGTAAAGCTGTGGAGCAGTGTTTCAATCTGCAACACTTTGTAAGCCTCCTTCTCTGGGACGTCTATCATCTCAATCATAGGCTGGTTTGGGTTAGAAGGAACCTTAAAGCACATCCAGCTCCAACCCCCTGCCATGGGCAGGGACACCTTCCACTAGAGCAGGTTGCTCCAAGCCCCTGTGTCCAACCTGGCCTTGAACACTGCCAGGGATGGGGCAGCCACAGCTTCTCTGGGCACCCTGTGCCAGCACCTCAGCACCCTCACAGGGAAGAGCTTCTGCCTGAGAGCTCATCTCAATCTCCCCTCTGGCAGGTTAAAGCGATTCCCCTTGGCCTGTCCCGTCCCTACAGGCCCTTGTCAAAAGTCCGTTTCCAGCTTTCTTGTTGGCCCCTTTAGGCACTGGAAAGCTCCTCAGGAATGGTCTCCCCGAGGCCTTCTCATCTCCAGGCTGAAGAACCCCAGCTCTCTCAGCCTGCCTTCAGTATTTTCAGACCTTGTGTATGAAGACGCCTGTTTTATTTCTTTGCTCAAGAGCTTGTGCTGAGCTTGTGCTAAGCCCTGTCATGGGACTTTCTTTTTCTTCTGATTCCCTGCAATGCACAGAGAAGTTCCACTTCGCACTTCTCAGATTATGTCTGCAGAAATGAATTTAAACTGTTCTTGTCTATACTTATCTTCTTTAGTCTCCTAATGTTTCTCATGCTGTGAAAGCAGCCAGAATGCATTTTTGCTTACGTCCACTGTCATTCTCTATTAGGTTGAAATGTAAACTCATGGGGACAAGAAACATCTTTCTGAAACTGGTGCAGGGCCTGTTGAAGCACCGCTGTCTCTGATATGTGTGTGTTGCAAGTAAAATGATCAGTAAAAACTTGTATTAAAACCGTGCATAGTACGAGCATTTAAAGCAAACCTGCATGTTAATTCAAATCACTGACAGCTGGTGAGGCACGCTGGAGATACTGATGGTGAATTAGCAACTCGCCTTCCTAGGCAGGGTTTCACTCTCCCCCTGCTGTGGTGTGCTGCAGGGTTAGCAGGTAGAAGCCAAGATGCTGCCTGCTTGGGCGTCTGCCCTTGTGGCCACCCTTTGGGTCTGTACCTTGTTCTGCTTGAGGATCTCCAGAAGCTGCAAAAGTGATGGTGAGTTTAACCCCCACCATCACATCCAGAGAGGAAGGTGGTGGCTCTGACCAGAACGCAAGAGTGAGCTTGCTGGCTGCTTCCAGCCCAGCTGTGCTTCACTGGGCTACAACTGGGGTCAGGTACCATGGTGGGACTAGGACTGGGCACTGCTCTGCACTCTTTTGCACCCTTTAAAGGGTTATTGCTTTGGCAGAGTTCACACGAGCACTGTGTACCCATTTTCTTCCAATGCAGACCACGCTGAAACCTTTTAACCGGCATTATTTTCCAAACTCTTATGTTTTTCTCCCTCTTTTTAAACATTTGCGTCTCTGTCGATGAGGATTTGCAGCACTGCAAATACATCTCACTGCGTCTCAGGAGAGAGTAAACACTCTGTTGTGGGGAAGTTCTTTTTTTATAAGTAATCTTTTTTCCCCCTCTAATCTGAATGGAAAGCAACACCTCACTAATCTTTTAAAACTGTCAGCTTAATTCTGTGTTTGTTACCAGTGTAACCTCTTGTGTCTGTGGCATTCTGGGTGATTTGCAAACCAAGGGAAGTTAATAGGTATTGTGCTCCGCACAGGTCAGCAGGGGCCACTAGCTTGATGAAACATCAGCTCTCCTGACCCAGCCCAGGCAGGTTTGGGCATACTTGGAGTTTCAGGGGATGTTAATGCAGTCTGAGAGATGCTTCTAGTAGTTTGTGTCATGGGCTGTGGCAATACATTTAATCAATAGGCTATTAAAGAGGCAGCAGGCTATCTATCACTGGGTGGTTTCAAATAATGCATTAAATAGAATTGGGAATGATCTAGGGCTGACTGGCCCTGCCATAAATGGGCTGTGTTATGCTTGAAGATCTTTCAACCCTGTATTTTTATTGTCTCCGTGGTGTATATTACAGATGTACCCAGCTCTCATCACCAAACAGGGACAGAGTTGCATTACATACTACATAAAAGTAGGAAGGGGTGGTCTGTGCCCTGCAGATTTAGTTGTAAAAAGCTTGGCAGGAATTAGGAACAGGGCATGTTATCCCAGTCTTACAGATGGAGAACTGAGATGCAGAGAGATGCTCTGCAGGAGCTGGTCCCAGCCCCCAAAGCTGGTATTCTGTGCCCCAAATGGCCTCCTCTCTGCTGGAGCTAGTTTAAAAATACATGTCAGTGAAACAGAGCTCGCAGGCCTCTTTGGCTGAGTGCCCATAGCTAATCACTAGAGATTTCACAGTGAAGTCTTTCAGAGTGTCTGTCTGATTAATGGTTCATATTTTGCAGATCTGAGGCTTTTTATTTTATTCTTAAATTTATTACATATCGCTTACATGAGTTAAATATATTTTAATTTCATCTTAAATACAGTGAAACAAGCTTTACAGTGAAGCTGGCTTTTTTTTACTGAGCAACAGCATGTTTGCAGCGGCTTGTGCTTGGACATGCAGCTGGTTAGTTAGAATTCTTCACAGTCCTGTTGCATGCACTTCCCCACAAGTGTCTTTAAAGTAAGAAACCAAGGAGCTCTGACACACCATCTCCCTGAACCTCGGGGCATCATTCGTCAGGGAGATGAGAGGTGACAGTGCTGCTTTCCCAGGAGAGAGGTTTGATGCATCAGGCGGTTGCAAAGGCACATGCAGAGAGGCTGAATGGGAATGGTAGGGCATGTTTGGGTCCACTGAGATGTGGACATCAGGTGGATTGAGGGAAGGAGTGAGCTACTTGGCTGTGTCACCTCCTGGACACTGGTCTGGTAAGGTGAGTGGTTGGGCTCTGATTTGAGCACACACCTGAGGCAGAGCAGGGGGCTGATGGGGAGCTGGGCAAAGGAAGCTCCTGATGGAGAAGGGCTGTGCTGTTTTGTCCTCCTGGAGTTCAGCTGGTTTTCTTTGGCCAAACTTTGAGTATGTCAGGGTGAAACCTGATTTTTACAAATTGACACAGCCTGTATGCTGCTTCCTTTTAAATCAAACATCCTTTGCTTTCCTCCTGGCAGGAAGACCCCCAGGCATGCTCCCATTGTGGCTGTGCTGTTTGTGGGCAGGCTGGTTGCTGTGACTCCAACAGGAGTGCTGCAATAGCAACTGCAATCGTCTGTTTGATAAACAGTGCCCCACCGTATGTTCAGCTGTTGATTCCTGAGGATGGCTTTTTATTCCCACCCTCCATTTGCATGCATGCATGAACAAGCTACCCACAGATATATACAGCCATGTAGAAGGGCTGATTACAAGGGATTTAGCAGTTGTGCCGTGTTTGCTTGCAGAGCTTTGATCTTGGGAAGGGCACTCAACAGCAGAAACAACACCGCGTCCGAACCCGTAGCAAATGCCTTTACCCTGAGCACCTAGGGCCGGAGGCTTAGCAGGGCAGAGTAGCTTTGAAATGAATTAGGAGCATTTCTCCTGAGAACCATGAACGTTTGTCTCAGTTAAGCATGTTTTTGCTATTTCCCAGTGCTGCAAGTGATCGGTTATTGTAAAATCCCTTAATGGCTTGTACAGAGGAGAAAACCGTGACAAATGCAAGTAAACTTCCTGCCTTTGCTTGTTTTGACACTTGTTTCTCTAATATTTTCAATCCTGAATGACAAATGGCTGTATTCTTTGTGGTTGTAAGGACCACTTGCAGAGCAAGTCTCATGCATTCGGATCTTCAAAGCTCAGACAACTTCTCAAGCCAGCTTTTCCAGCAAATTATTGTTTTCTTGATTACTGAAGATCATAATAGTTAGGTGTCAGAAGCTCACAAACAAAGCAAGGCCATATTCCCCATGTTGTGATATACCTTAGTACATTTGATAGGTTTTATCATGCTGTTTCTTCTCTCTCCAGCTGCACTACTTTAGCCCAAACCTGGCACTGTCACGCCCGTTTTTATCCCTTTTTATCCCTCTTTGTCCTGTTTTCTTGGGGTTTTTGCTTGTGTTCACATGACCAGCCCTGCCAGGCTGTCCTCTGCACTGGGCTGCAATCGCTGCCTTTATAGCTGCTAACAGCAGTGGGGTCTGCTGCGTGCCACAACAGCTTTCAGAGCCAAAAAGCCTCTCTCTGGATCGACTTAGTGCTCTGCAAGCAGCTGCACTTGTATTTTTCCCTTCTCCGCTCTCTCAGGGTTGTTTTTGTTCCTGTGTGTGACACCCAGTGATGTGCTCAGCACGGCGCCTTCCCATCAAGGTAGCCCAGGGTTGGGTTTATTTATAAACCCAGCGCGAGTCAGAAGAGCATCAGTGACATGACCGGCTTCGGGGAGGTGGCAGAGGGAAACAGCAGACGGGAGCAGCTTGCTAGCAAAGAAGTGCTTATTTGTCAGATGATGTCTTTTGCTCTTCCAGGAATCAGCTCATTTGTTTCAGAGGACCAGCCCGAAAAAGGCAGAATTGCTGAGTGCTGTGTTTGTCAGAAGGGCTCTGTGCTGGGGTAACAAAAGCCAAGTGAGCCCTTGCCTAAGCCCATAGGGCAGCGGGATGCAGGAGCTCGTGGTGTGCCACTGAACTGATCTCTATTTCTGCAGAGCACCTGCTCCAGCTCCTTTAGGTTCAGAGATACCAAATATAGGAAAGGAAGTATTTCTAGCTTTTGGAAACTCTTCTTTTTTTCATGTAGCACCTCGTTTGGAAGCAAAAGTCTTTGTTGCTCTGCCAGTAGTGCTGTTAGGATAAAAGATAAAAAATATGCCGGGGGAGATTTTAAAGGAGCACCAACAGTAATGATCTTGCTGGCAGATAATCTCCTGGAGTTCTTCCCCATCATCTCTTACTTAGTGCTCCCCCCTTTATTTTTGTCTTCTGAGCTACAATCACTACGACATAACCCCCCCTCAGTATTGAGAAATGTAGTGTCTGCACAGAATCACAGCCTGTCCCTTTAAACTACAGATAAGCCTTAGTGGAATTTCTATTCTGGGAATAGTTAATTCTGTTCGAGGTTGGGCAAGAGAGAAGCACTCACAGGCTTAGTGACAATATTTTTACTCCTTTTGGGTTTTCTCCTAAGGATTTGCCTCCCTCATTTGATGGAAAGTGCAATTATTGATCAATCCCCTCCTAAGGAGAAGATATTGAAAAAAGAGAAAGAATAAAAACACAAACCAAAAAAGCCCGAAGAGCGTATTTGTAGCTGTAGTGCTGTTATGCAATAGCCATTATGTAATGCCTGTTGGTGCCAACTAAAAATATACTGGAAGAGATCTTCAGTTCATTGAAGCATTTAACCAGCGTCGTCCCAGGGTTTCTGGTTCGGGATTCAGACCCTGCTGCAGATGTTGAGAAGAGCTTACACAGCCCCTAGACTGCGCAGCAGCCTGTTCTGTCTCTTACCCATCTTTTTCTACAATCTTGTTTTTCTCTTCTACTTGGAATTTTACATGTAGAATCATAGAATCCCAGACTGGTTTGGCTTGGAAGGAACCTTAAAGCTCATCCAGTTCCAACCCCCTGCCATACATGGGCAGGGACACCTTCCACTAGAGCAGGTTGCTCCAAGCCCCTGTGTCCAACCTGGCCTTGAACACTGCCAGGGATGGGGCAGCCGCAGCTTCTCTGGGCACCCTGTGCCAGCGCCTCAGCATCCTCCCAGGGAAGAACTTCTGCCTAAGAGCTCATCTCAGTCTCCCCTCTGGCAGGTTAAAGCCATTGCCCTTGTCCTGTCCCTACAGGCCCTTGTCCAAAGCCCCTCTCCAGGTTTCTTGTAGCCCCTTTAGGCACTGGAGCTGCTCTAAGGTCTCCCCTTCAGGAGCCTTCTCTTCTCCAGGCTGCCCCAGCCCAGCTCTCTCAGCCTGGCTCCAGAGCAGAGCTGCTCCAGCCCTCGCAGCAGCTCCGTGGCCTCCTCTGGCCTCGCTCCAGCAGCTCCACGTCCCTCTTGTGCTGTTGCCCCAGAGCTGGATCAGGACTGCAGGGGGGGTCTCCCCAGAGCACAGCAGAGGGGGATAATTTCCTCCCTCGACCTGCTGCCCACACTATGGGGATGCAGCCCAGGACATGGTTGGCCTTCTAGGCTGCCAGTTGTAAATGCCTCTTCACGTTGCCTCTTTGCACACCCCACTAACTGTGCCATCAGTCCCCGTGGCCCCTTTCCTAATGCTTTGTTCTGCTGAGCTTTAAATATCCATGGTAGACACTGTGTTTTCAGGAGGAGCAGAGTATAAAGTGTAGCAGGGAACAGATTTTGCAGTTGCTCATGCAGCAGCCATTGAAAACTTGACAGCTTCATACGCAGTGTTTTATAGGGAACTCTTCTGTAGCTGAGCTGCAGCTAAAAGTACGTTGCCTTTTCCATCCTTAAGCTCCCTCCTTGAACTGCCAGCAGGACCTGACATCCATGCCCAAATTTCAGAAATGGAGTAAACCCCCAAGGTGCCCTTACCCAGCCCTAGAGAGCTGTGATGTGGACGGTGTTTTGTCCTTTTTTTCTGTAGCAAACATTGACGTGGCTGTGCAGGGCCCGAGCACCGTTCCCAGAGGCTGGGAGGGCAGCTTAGGCTGAGCAGTGATGTGCGATGGAAGTGCCTTGGTGGAGCTCTGGGTCACGGGAGTAGGCACAGGCTATGATCTCTGGACAGGGTGAGGGGACAAGGGGACATGACAGGCCACTGGAGGTGACCCAAGGAGGAGCTGTGGGAGGTGACAGGCAGCAGCAATGAGCTGCATGACTGATGGGGACCCTGAAAGGTTTGTTATATTGACAAGAGAAGCTCAAATAGTCCTGGCTGAAAAACCACAAGCAAAAACCTCTTTGCATCGACATGTCCAGGATTTCAGTCTGCGTAGAGACTTAGAAGACTGTAAATAACACTGTGTATCACGAAATTATATGAGTGCTTTAAAGCCTCACAATAGTACCAGGAGAGGGCAACTAAATCTCTTATCACCAGTGGTAAAACTGAGCTGGGGTTGAAGCAACTTCAGTTGGATCACAGAGAGTCAGAAAGCAGGGTTTGAACTCCATCTTTTGCTGCAGTTGGACTCTATCATTGCCATTTTGGTTACTCATCGCTGAAAACAGTCATTGTGCTGTTCTACACCCAGACACTAAGACCAGAATGTCAATATCAATGGGATAAATCTACATTCAGGTTTCTTACTATAGTAGATGGATCCTGTTAACGAGCTATGGCATCTCTGTGGCCAAGGAGACTAATATTTTAGGTGACCAGAGATCATGTCTTAACTGTCCAGGCCCTCCAGGATCACTGATTCAGTCCCCAGTGGGATCAGCAAGGATCCTGTTCTTCAAAAGAGCCAAGGTTGTGTTTATCTTCAAGACTTACAGAGCATTTGTTTTGCATGAACTTACCCAAGAAGCATCTTGTCTGCATCCAGACAAGCATCACATAGATCATGCAGTACGCTTTGCTCTTGAAGGTGCAGCAGAAGTCATTATTACCCATAGTAATTATTGTTGTTTCTACTGCTTTATTACAGCAATATAATGAAGTATGACTGCAGATAACTCCTGGTTAAACTCAATTTCCTCTGCAGGAACAGAAGCGTTGACAAACTAATGAAGGGCACCAACAGTGCTTTGCTCTCAGGTTGGCTCTGTGTCAGCCACAATGGCAAGTGCAGTTATGTTACAACCAGTTTTAAGAAGGGTGAAATCTTGATAAGTAAGTAGAACTAGAATTTTCTCAAACAAGTATTTTTGTCTGCTTGCTTTTAACTAAAGCTGCCTACTTTCTGCCACATAAATGTGCTTCATGTCCCAACTCCCGGTCAGATCAAAGAAGTCTTTCTCTGGAAGATGCCTGTGTAGGAAGGGCAGTGGGTTGAGGCCGTGGGTCAGGACATGGAAATCATATCACTGCATGATCAAATGACTTAACCTGGTTACCTGTTGATGCTTGTCTCTGGTAGTTGCTGAGTTGAGTGATGTGAATGCTTACTCAAACCCACAACAAATTAGGCAAGTGGTAATTGTTTAGCACCATGGGATAAAGATTTAGAACTCTACAGCCTCAGGCCAGCTTAATTTGCTTTCTGTGGGGTAAGATATTGTCCACAGTGCTTATTGCTCTATTTGTATGAAGAGGGAGAGAGCGCCTGTGCAAAGGGGGTTGCTGATGTGTGTGTCAGCAGAAACCACTCCATGTCCTTGTGCCTGTGTGTGTTAACTGCCAGGTGGCAGACAGTTGGAGAGGAGAAACACAAAAGCTGTGGATAAAAGAGCCAGTGGCTTGAACGCTGCCCTGTTGGTCTAGCCCAGCACCGTTAGAGCAACATCCTTCCCTCAGTGGCGTTGTCAGTGCATTAACTGGAGATGTGGCCATGAACTTTTTAGTGCCAGCAAAGAGCTGGAAGTCTGAAGCACTGAATAGGTTATGAGAGCTGTTGTCCTGTATGTGCTCCCCCATGGGGAATGCCCTGGGGAAGACGGTGGCATGGGCAGGTGCTCAGCCCATCAGCTCTCCTGGTGAAGCTGGGAACCATTGCACTGCGAAGTCCTCCGTCTGCATCCTCTGTGTGCCTTTAATGGGGCCAATTTGGGGAATTGGCTGTGCTGCACCATGGTTTTGCACACTTACGGGCTAGATGTGTTGAGAAGAGCATTCATTACGTTCTGAATAGGCACAAATAAACCAGGCAGTACTGTATCAGCGATATTGTTGTGTGGGATTGTTATTTAAAACAGCGTTTCATCTGGAAGCTTTGCCCAGCTCTTTGACTGGAAATCAGCTGGGTTTGTTATTGTGCCTATGTTTAATTTGTGCTTTCCTTTTAATCTCTTTAGTCTACATCTTGCATTAAAAATCCACTTAATTTTATGACCAGAAGCAGCTCTGGCTGCTCCTTCTGTAGCAACTGCTTCACCACCAGATATGCCATAGCCATTGAATCGACCCCTGCGGTGACCTGCATCTCTTTAAGCATTTAAATGAGTTCTACAAATTAGGCTTTTAGGATTAGTCATTGTAGATTTGCAGCATCATTGGTGTGTTGCCAAGGACCCCAGTTTTGTCACCATGACTACTACTGCAGGGTTACCGAGAAGCACAAACTGCAGGAAAGTTTATTAAACAGCAAATTCACGTGCCAGAGCAGGAGTGGGTGACGGTGGCAACGCACCCGCTGTGGCCAGAGAGGTGCCTGGCTGTTGATCCCCAATGCAGCCTGGAGGTGGGCCTTCAGAGGAGAGAAGATGTTATTATCCACCCAGGGAAAATCACCATCATTATGTATTTCTTGTATCGTCACTTGTGCCTGTTCAATAGCGTGTTTGGAGAGGGAGGGGAGGCAGTGGGAGTGTGTGCTTAGTCCACAAAATGCTCTAATCCTGTGGGGATTGTCCCTTCCCAGGAAAGGCTGTTCCCACCATGGGATGTGAAGCTGCAGAAGCTTCATCCTGTGATGAAGCACTTGTAATGATTAAATCTCCTGGTACTGTCTTGTGAGCTCAGTGGGAATGAACTGTCAAGTTTGGGGGATTTTTTTAAACCTGAGCAGTGGAAAATAGGATGCTCTGATTTGTCTCGAGCAGGGAATGTACAACCCAACTCTCCTCTGCTGTTGCTTCTTTAAATACGTGCCTGCCTTGTGCAGGGGGAAGCTCCTGGCCCCTGTATCCACCTTCTTCTCTAGAGCTTCTTCAGACATGTGGGAATTAGGGCTTTAGAAACAGGACTGCTGGAAATTCCTAAGTGCTATCCCTTCAAGATTTGTGCTCCTCTAGAATTTGAAAACCCAGCCTCATAGTTCCTCCCACCCCTGATGTCTCCTCCCAGGACATACACATGATTTTGCTTGGGAACTCATGGAGAGAACGTGTGCATTTGGTAGTCTTAGCCTGGTGTGGTTTTCTCCCCACCGTTGATGGGCATGGCTCTTTCTCATGTAGTCATCTCTTGATCCTCAGCCTCACTTAACAGTTTTACAGGGCCTCAGGACCAGTGTTGTCCTCCTGGCTGAACCTTTGTCTTCTCTGGCACTTGTCCTGGACTCTCTTATCAAATCCTTCAAGAAGACAGAGCCAGAAGTCATCAGGGGATGTTCACCGACACCTAGTGGAAGTAGGGTCTAAGTTATGAAATGTTTTTTATAGCCGTTGGAGGGAAAAGGAAATCCAGGGAATGGTTCTTAGGTCCTCATCAGCTCTGCAGGTCCTTTCTCCTGCCCTAGGCAATGCTGATAAACTGGCTACGACAGCATGCCTAGTGCTGGGCAGGAGTAGAGCCTGTTCTCAGAGGGAGTTTCTCCTCCTGCATCCGCCTTCTCCATCTCACCCCATCCCTTCCCTCTCCCCAGGACCTTCTCGCAGTCTCATAGTTGAGTGTCTCTGTCAGGTTGGCTGCCCCGTCTGAACGTGGGATGCTCCTTGTGCTGTGTCCCCAGCTCTGGGCTGCCAGCTTACCATCCTGGCATGGAGGCCTGAGTGGGATTTTTGTTTTTGAAAGAGATTCTTTGAATTCAAAACACAGCAAATTCCTGGCGGAGGCAGCTGATGGCTCATACTCTGCAAGGGCTCTGTGCCTGGGACTTGCTTGTCTGTGGTCCTTCTCTGACCTTCACTGAGCAGCAGTGCCAAAACCCTCTGTCTTGGGTTACTGATCAAAAATACATAAATAGAATGAACCAGTGCTCTGGGGTCAAAAAGGGGACAAACGTTCCTAATGCCAACTCACATGTGTGGCCTGAAGACAAATTGCCTGTCCTACAAGCCTGCTACTCACTGAAAATGGGACTGGATGGGAGGAGGAGAGCATTGCTGGGTGTGCAGAAGTTGGCACGCTTATGTGTTATATATAGGAGCATGTATATAGATGCACACAAGCACATTATACATTTACATGCTAGCAAGCCACCTCAGCCCAACTGCTTCCTCAGCTTGGAGGTTTCCCACTTAAACCATTCTGGTTTCCCTTGTATGGTTTGTTTTTACCTCTAATTTCCCACAAACGAGCGGTCAGGGAGTTCTCGTACCACTCCCCTAAAGGTTTCCTTCCCCTGAACTAAACTGCTTTTGCAGGGGATTTTCACTTACACAGTAAAGTGCTTGTTAGAGGTCTGTGTGGGTGACTAAATGCTATTTGCTTTCCAGTGTCAGTCCTGTTCCATATTTGTATTTGTCTTGAATGTTCTGGAGAAATAGAGGAAAAATACTTGTTCACTTCAGATCCATCTCAGCATAAGTGAATTTTGAGCCTGTTTCTTCCGAGCCCAGCTGCACTGATCTCATGGTTAAGGGAATGGAAATAAAGAAGTAAAATCCTGAGCTATTGTAATCCTGTTTGGGTGAACTGGCTGCCTCCAACGTATACAGCCGGGTGTGGAAAGCATCTCATTTTTAATTACTGCTAATGCTTCTGTTTCGGTGGCACTTAGTGCTGGATTACCCAAAGCCCGACTGTTGAAGGAACACCTGTGTTCTCCATAGGAAAAGGGAGATTTGCACACATGCAGTGAATGAGTCTCTTTGCTTGGCTGGTTTCAACCAAAGGTGGTGGAGACAGAGGAAAAGCTCTTTAAGGATCTCGGAATTAATTGTGCAAATGGGTGAGTGGGGAGTGGGAAAGGTACTGTGTCCCTGCTCACCCTTTCCTGCTCAAGGGAAAGGTCCCATATTATGCATCAAGGGGACCAGGCTTCCTAATGTGCATTGCTCCCGTTCCATTGTGCTTCAGACAGAAGCATGGAAGCAGATGCCAAGGAAAGGAGAGCCAGCATAGGAGAGCGGGTATTCCTGGCTCATCCCATCAGTGTGAGCCTCTCCTGGAGTCTCTCTTCCCCTTCTCCTCACCCCATTTATCTATTTTTTTTCACTGACAAGTACCATAATAAAACCAATTGAATCAAATGCTGAAGAAGAGATGAAAACACCGTGGCATCTCTCACAACATACAGCATTGGACCTGGTCCCTCGAGCAGGAATTGCTGGGAGATTTGGGGTGCTCCCTTGTAGTATGATGTTGTAATCTATCAGTGTGTACTCTTGAACTGTCTTGTCCTTTGTCGCTCAGGGTAATAATTACCCAGACCCTTTTACCTTCCAAATGCTTTGCAGCCATTACTCACTCAGCAGCATTCCTGAAACGACAAGGTTCATATCCCCGTGGTATAAATAAGGAAAGCAAGGCGAAGAAGGTACCAACAAAACCTCATAGGAAGCATGTGCTGCTTGGGAGTGGGTCTGGTTTGGGGGTTTGATTTGCAGTCAGGCTTTCCGAGGTGCTGAGTCCTTGGAGCAGCGCTTGCGCAAAGCCTGGCTCAGTGCGTGCCAGGGTGGGGAGAGGCTGTTGAAAAATTGCCCCAAAGTTAGAAGTTGATTTAGGAGTCAGGACTTGGATCAGCTTTCTTCCAACTGTGAGGCTTATTTTTCCAGAGGACGCTGCAGGGAGATGGGAGGCGAGTTCCCAGCAAAGCCGGCACAGCAGGAGGATGAGAGGCAGTTTGCAGCCTTCCAGCATCATTTTCACAAAGCACAAAGCTGAAGTGTTACCAGCAACCTGGAATGCAGAGAGGACTCAGGTTTTGCCAAACACCAACCAACCATGCAGAGGAAAAACCTTGCTGTCTCCCATTTGCTTCATTTGCAGCTAACCCTTATATCCTGGCTGGTTTTATTCATGGTTTTTAGCCTGTCCTCCTCCTGCATCTCCCTGTATCCTGGCGAAGGAAGCGCTGTGATCAAATGTTAACGCGCAGGAAGATCTAGCTGTGAGCAGCAGCGCTTGTATCCTGCTGTTTAATTTTCCTTGTCGTGAGCTGCACTGATCAGTGCTTGGAGCAGGCTGGCTTCCTTCCCCATGCCGGGCGCTCTGCAGCCTCTCCTGCCCAGGATGGATGGTGCTACCCATGGCAGCCTCCCTCCTGCCCTCCCAGCACCAAATACTTGGTGTGCTTTATCTCTAATACTCCTTACCAGGGCCTGGCTTTGTTTACTTGCATAATTCCCTCAGTGCCTTATCAGATTAGCATGATTTCAAAGTGTTAAGAGCATCAGTGCTTGAAAGAGTTTTGCACTCTGCTCGTCATGGCCTCCCTGTGTTCTGATTAGATGCAAATACGTTCGTGATAACAGAAAACTGTTTGGACAGAGGTGGCTTTCTTTTCATGCAAGGTTAATAAGAGAAGCATGGAGATCAGGAGCAAGGCTTTCTCATGTAGTTGCTTTAATACTTTTTATGTCTTTGGTGTCTGGCTTTTTTGTGTTCAGGTATGGTGGGGAAAGCTCCCACGTCCCACAGAAAAGGCCATGTAGGCTTCCCTGGATCACAGAGAGAGGGAGTAATTCCTGTTGATCCCAGTGAGCTGGGAACAAGGCCCCTTTGAGCAAATGTCTCATTTCTCCTGGATGAGTTTGGAGTTCTGATTTGTTTAAAGAAGGGCCATGGAAGAGGTTACACTGGAGCCAGCCGCAGTCATCCCTTCTTCCCTCCCTCATCCTCCTCTGATAGCAACAGTAAAGCATGTTACATCTACGTGAGCATTATGTCAGCACACAGGAAATAATGAGATTTTTCTCTTCCTGATAGTGGCAGGAATAATCAGATCAATATCTTCATGAGACAGTGTGCTGGAACATCTAATCTAGGTCATGCTTGCCTAGAAAGGTTGGACTAGATGATCCTTGTGGTCCCTTCCAACCTGGTAATCTATGATCCTATGGTAACATCCAGACAGACAAAAGTTTTTTGGGGTGTCTGCTGCCAGGGAGTGGGATTGCAGAGAGTACCCAGCCCCTGGAGGATCCTCGCTCTGGTCCTGAGCCTCCTCACAGGCTTGGGTAGAGCCCTGACCAAGCTGATACTTGCTGCAAGTGTTTGCCATGTGGCCAGCTTCCCCTTCTGCCCATCCACATGGGTAGCACAGCTGGGATCTGCTTACAGAGTAGTTTTGCCTTGCTTGGAGCGCTAGGCTTGTGGTATAACTGGGCTATATATCTTTAGTCCCAGCCAGAAAATATGTGCTCTGCTTTCCATGTTCATACCAAATACCCATTCCCAGGGTGCAGTGTCAGCTCCCCTCCAGCTCCCTCCCGGCCCCCTTTTGCCTGGTTGCAAAAGCATCCAAGAGCAACATTCATATTGTAGCTTGGGCTCAGCTGGACCCAAGCATTGACTTTTGTATCCAGAAAGATCTGTTGTTATTCCTGCTTGCTCTCACCCTTCCCTCACCGCCTCCCCTAAAATTCCCACTATTTGGCTTGCTGAATAATTTCAAGGTGCTAATTGCCCCGTGCCACAGCTGATCCATTGATCTGGAACACAAACAGTCTCGAGGTAATTTTCTGTCTGAGCCAGTCTGGGGCTTACGCAAGTGCTGGTGTTTGTTTCCTTGTTTTTAATTTCCTGCAAAGAAAAGCTTTTGTGTTGCTCTCGACAAGATGCCTGTGCCTGTGTCTCTGGCGGAGGCTGCTCCGTCAGGCCACGTGGGTCTCGAGGAAAATCGACACTAACAATACCCGTTCTTGTGTAATTGAAGTCTGTGGGTGGGAATTGAGAGTCCTGCTCAGTCACGTCCCTCCATCAGCACTGTTAGGCTGTTCCTTGAGGTATCAGGTGGCTTCTCTTGCCCATGTTTTGTCCTACATTTGGGACAGACTGGGAGCAGCTCAGACTCTTTATCCTGTTATAAAAGTCATTGTTCTGTTAGATAAATACTTGGAGGCAGAGGTTGCCTCTGAGGATTCACACATCCCTTCCTGTATCAGCTAACCGCAAAGAACCAGCCCTGGGTTGCTGCTGGCCATTGAAGAGTGCAGCATGCATCCTGCACAGCAAAGAGTTAATTTTCCTATGGCTATTGCTTGTCAGCGTTGTGCCTTTGCAGGGTTTGATGCGAGGAGGGGGTGGGGGTATGATGTAATGTGAGCAACTCCCGGGGCTCTTGTAGTAGGAGGCTGTGCAAAAATAAACTCATCTGCATTCATTTCTCTCCCCAGCTCGGATGCACAGGTTTGGTTTACCTGGAGGAGTTGCTGTCATACCTTATAAATAAAACCATGGTTGTTTTGCTGATCAGGGGAGAGGACAGGGCCGGTGGGGCTGCCCTGGCCAGGGTTGCTGGAGCAGGGGGACGGAAGGGAGCCCACAGCCCAGTGCTGGAAGCTGCACCCCACCAGGACAGCAGTGGTGTGAATACAGTGCAGAACGAGCTCTGTATCCCATTGCTGGGAGCAGGCTTGTCTCCAGGTGTGTGGGGGGGGTGTGTATAAGGAGAAATGAGTAGCAGTTGTCTACCACTGAATGATAAGTATTGGAAAGTGAAATATATCCTAGCAGCTGTCTCCCTCCAGAAGAGCAGCCCCTCTGTACAGGGTCAGATACAGTGCCCGTGGCTCAGACCCCTTTTGATGAATTGCTGCGGCCCGGCTGAGTCAGGGTTGGAGGGCAGCTCTAAGGTGTGCGTGTAGCCAGGTAGGAGCGCGGGAGATGTTCGCACCGTTTGCAGTCCCAGCCTCTTTCTCCTCTTTCAGGGCTGGCTGGTAAATCCCGTCCCTCTGGCAGATGTGTTGCTTTGGCCTTGCTCCATGCCTTTGGAAGGATGCTCGCTCATATGCACTAGGTCATAGCTTTGAGGACTTCATCTATGGAAGAGGCAGCATTTCTGCTGCTGCTGTTTCAAAAGGCTTTGCCTGGGTGAGCGTGTGCAGCCCTCGCACCTGCGTACGTGGCTGTCCAGAAATGGCAGTTTGATGACGCCTCTGGAATAATTTGGCACTTCCCAGCTAGGAAAAAACTTTCCCAGTTCAAACAAAATACTGAAATATCCCCTCTGTCTATCCACAGGTTCACAGGTAGAGTAGGAAAGGGGAGGTAGAAAGCAGCATGTTGCAAACTGGAAACTGAGCTGCTGTGAATCCTCTTCCCAGCACCACCCTGTGTCACCTGCATGTTTGGCACTGGCTGGAGATGGGGACGAAGCAGAGCTCAGCTGGCCTCTGTGGCTGGCAGCCAGGAAGGGGCTTTGGTGCTTATGATGATGGGCTCAGAGGACAGGTGGCAAACAGGTACCACTGTCGTGATGATGGGTTGGGTAGCCAGCGCTCCCAGGTTTCTCTCTGGTTTGCACACAGATATGTCTGCACTGCCCTTAAAGTCCCTTTTAAACTCATGTAATTGTTTGGGCAGTGCTTTGGATCCATCCTGTAGCCTCAGAGTGAGACAGGAACACCCCAAAAATGGGACCTGTGTGATCATCTGTCATTGGACACTATTGAAGCTGCCCTTGATCTGACTCAGTGTGGTTTTTGGTGCGTATCCAGAACGTCTCCAGGAGAGACGTCTTCTCCTCCACACCTTTTAACTGGAACAAGGAGATGGGAACATTTAGAAAAACAGCTTCAGAAGTTGGAGAGCTTGACGTTTTCATGTAAAGGGTTTGCCTTCCAGAGCCCTGCTCTAGCACTGTACATCAGCTCTGGTGAAGCAGCTTGGGCTGCAGCAGGTGTGGTAGATGTGTGGCAGAACATGTCACTGCTTGGTGAGCGGTTAGTTGGGACAAACAGAGACTCCAAGAAGTGTTTTTGGCCTCTTCTTGCAGCACCTGGAAGGCTGCAGTGCAGCATGTAGTGGTTGTTGAGTTCAGCTCTCTGTCAGGTCAACACAGGGATGCTGATTCTTTGCTTGAAGATGGGGAAGCTGAGATTGGGAGGAATATTGTTGATTTTAAAGGAAATACACTGTATTTCACATGGCTGAAGATCTCTCTCCTGCAAAGGGAACTTGCATTGCAAACACATTCTTTTCCTGCTAGGAAATCCTGGCCTTACAGTAATGCAAGGGGATCCAGCTGCTGTCCAGATGCAGACCAAAGGAGTCACTTGTTTTGGTTGTAGGTTGGAGCCTAATAGAGGAAGAAAAAAGCAACTACTTGGATTTCTGCAGCTGTTGCTGGTTTTCCTGATTCAGAGGCATGGAGACCCCTCACCTTAGTGGCACAGGCACTGCTGGGGATGGCCCCGAGAGCCACAGCACTGCGAGCTTGGGTGGCTTTGGGAAAACTGCATGAAATGGAAATACCAGGAGACAAAGGGGAGCTGCTTCAGTTAAGTGCACCAGGACGAGTGGCCATGTCATCGCCTGAGCTGATTTTCGTGCTATTACTGTAACACCCAGGAACCACAGTGCTCTGTGGTGCCAGTATTTCACATGTGTATTGCAAGAGAGAAGGACTTCAGCAGCCAACCACTTAATGTGGAAGGAAAACACAGGTAAGGGAGAGGATGTGATGTGCTCAAGGTTATGTCAAATCTAGTGGCTCAGTAAGGCAAGTAAGCCATGTCTGCTGGGGCTGGAGCACTGCGGTGGAGTCACAGCATCCATCTACAACACTGCAACCCTTGCCACTGCCCCAGGTTCCCCACATGGGGTCTGTCACTGTCTGGGCACTTGTGAAAGAGCCTGAAGCTCTACTTGCCCCTAAGCCAGCAGCCAGCTGGTCAAGGACTATAAAGAAGTCTGGAAGAGAGAGATGCTGTTGCTGCAGCCACAAGAATATTCATCTTGAGAACTAGCTGCTCCAGGAAACACCAGTACTAAAATCATAGAATCACAGAACCATTTAGGTTAGAAAAGATCTTTAAGATCATAGAGTCCAACCATTAACCCAGTACTGCCAAGCCTACCACTGAATTATGTCTCAGCACCACATCTACGCGTCTCTTAAATACCAAGGATGGTGACTCCACCACTGCCCTGGGTAGCCTGTTCCAATGACTGTTTACTAATATCCAATCTAAACCTCCTCTGGCACAGCTTGAGGCCATTCCTCCTTCTTCTATCACTTGTTCCTTCGGAGAAGAGACTGACCCCCACCTCACTACGATCTCCTTTCAAGTAGTTATAGAGAGCAGTAAGGTCCCTCTGAGCTTTTTCTCCTCCAGACTAAACTCCGCCAGGTCCCTCAGCCGTTCCTCACAAGACCTGTGCTCCAGGCCCTTTACCAGCTCCATTGCTCTTCTCTGGGCCTGCTCCAGCATCTCAATCTCTCTCTTGTAGTGAGGGGCCCAGAACTGAACACAGGATTTGAGATGCAGCCTTACCAGTGCCCGGTACAGGGGATGATCACTGCCCTGATTCTGCTGGCCATGCTGTATCTGATACAGGCCAGGATGTTCCTGGCCTTCTTGGTTGCCTTGGCACAAGCTGACTCATTCAAATGCTGTGGGAGATCAGGGAGGTTTCATGTTTTCCAACATGTTATTGATATGTATTCTGATTCCTCCACATTTAGAAGATAAATAAGCAGTGGGAATAAGAAGGAACATACTTTACTTATTTCCTGAATACAGATGAAGGTTAGCATTATATAGGCTCCTCAGCACATATTTTCAATTACAAAATTCTTCCTACCTGCAGCATACTGTATTCATCTTTTCAGTATCATTGCTCCTCTCTTCCATAAAAACCTTCCGTGAACTTGTGCAAATATTTGTTTGCTGCTCAGTGGCAATTTGGATAGTCACCAAATCCAGGAGCACAGTTGTACAAGTGAGCTGTGTTCTGCTGGAGGCATCCCTGCTGGAAGCAGCTCCAGCTGTAACACCTCATCCAAAGGCCTGGAGCACTGCAGGAAGGAAGGGACCCACATGTCCAAGTTGGAAGGGCATCTGTCAACATGAAGATCTCTTAGGTCCAAGCCAGCAGGGCTGAGTGCAGCAGGAGAGCTTCATCTCCTGCGCTGTTCTTCACCGCCTCAGAGGTCAGCTGCTCTTTAATTGTGGTTCTGCTTTCTCAATCTGTACACTGAGCATGTGGCAGAAATGCAGCCCATGCTGACAGAGACCTGCATGTGACACAGCCCATCCCTGCAAGAGCAAAGTGTTAAAATCACTCTTGCAGCCTCCGGTGCTTCAGTGACCAGGACAAGCTGGGGAACCAGAAAAAGCCCTGAGGTGCTGATAGCAAAACACATCTAGAAGCTTTCTTTTCCTTGTCTGCAATGCCTTGATTAGCTTTGAATTAGATCATTCACAAGCTCTCAACCTTCTGTTTTAACAGATACAGGAGATGTCTTTCCAAATATAATGGTCCCTTGGTTGTGGTGGGGGACATGGACTCACAGCACGCTTCTTGCCTCTGCTTCTCGAAGTCTGAAAACTTGGCAGCCAGTTTTAACCTGGATTTGCTGGTTTTTTGCATTCACAACAGGCTCCAGCAACAAGATTAATTTTATTTTAGCTCTTCGTCAGGAATGAGCTTTTCAGGTTCGTGTGTTTGCCTGTTTTTAGGCAGTAGAGAGATCCTGAGCAGCTTACGTTGGGTAAAAGTCACTGGTTTGTCTCTTCAGTCCCAGTGGTGTGCCAGGCGTATCAGATTGCTGGAACTAGCCCAAATTCCTGTCTGCACCCTTAATTGGGAAACGGGGATGGGGATGAGCAGGGGACTCCAGAGGTGTAAATAGATCAGTCAGCCACATGGCGTCATCTCTGCTCTGTACAAATGCAGTTGAGGACGTGCTGAGCAGAAAGAATAAGTTTAATTAGCACATACTCCTTCCCAGGCTCTGGAATTAGTGTGAATACGTTGCCACATCTGCTGCTCTTAACGGGCTAGCGAGTCAACTTTCCAGGAAGGCGCCACCCCTCAGCATCTCACTGCTCTTCACATAGGCTGTGTCCATGTCAGCAGGATGGATCCTTTTGGCATCTGCTGAGAAAGGGATGCACGTGTTCCCAGATGGGCAAAGAGAAGCAGCAACACTGTCTTCCTCCACCATCCCAGGGCATGGACATTGAGCCTGGGATATCTTTGTGTAACTGTACCATGAATGGTAAAAATACACTGACTTCCTCATCTTTGAGTATGACATCTCCAGTGCTGTCAGAAAGAGCTTCCTACTTCATGCAGTTATGTGGCAGAGCTGTAACAGTGGAGAAGCTGTGCAGTGGCATTCCCTCCCTGCACGCTTCTTACAAAGGCCTTGCAGGAGAGCTGCTTGAGTGTAGAAATGGTTGTGTTGCAGGGGAGAGTGGATGGGGCTGCTTAGAAAAAGTAGGTTCTTTACCTAAAATGTTCCCAGCTGGTTTGAAAATTTGGAATACTCACATGTCCCTGTGAATGGTTTATGGAGCCAGTGAAGCTTCAGTGTGGCTGAACTGACACAGGCTCTCTGATAGCTCCTAAGGTGGGTGGAAATACTCAGTATTAAATCACTTGATGTCTCTGGTTAGGAGCTATTTCTCTCTCTTTCTGAACAGGGCTTGAAGAAATGTCCTGGGTGACCTCGGTGCTCTCTGGAGCAGGTTTTTTACTCTCCCAATTTTTATCAAATAAAGTGGGATGAATGTGTTTGTAATTTCCCTCCAATAAAGGGCTTGGAGAACTCCCTTGCTTGTAACAACAGTAGTTTCTGACAGATGGACAGGGACCTGGGGTCACCATGTGTAATTCCCTGTAAATGTAATTTGTCCTATTCGCATGAATAGTTTGAAGTTCAAACTGGTTATTACACTGGGTAGAGTTTGAATTGAATTATCAGGAAAACATGAGGAAATTGTACTGGGTACATTCACCCATTCTGATGTAAACCCATAAATTGCCTTAAGATGTAGTTAATCCAGAATTGAAAGAAAACCTGTAGCAGCAGACAAGGACCAGTATAAGATAAATTTGAGGTGAGAAATGAGGGAAAATGGCTGCACTGCTTGACATTACTGTGGGAGCCCTTCTGGGAGGTGGTTTTGGGTGAGCTGATCCATACTGGATACTGCATGAGTGCTGGCTGCTCAGAGCTTAGGGAGGGAGACTTGGACAGGCTCTGAGTGCTTGTTTTTCCTGAGAGTGCTTTCTTCTTTGCTTCCTTCTTGTCTTCTTTGTCTTTCATTCCCTCTGTCTCTCTGCTTGTCTGTCTTTTACAGTCATGACAGTGGAAAGTGAGAGACCTTTGCCTTTCAAACCTACCTGAGTATCCCTTCAATAGCACTAGCACCAACAGCTTCCTCCCTCAATGATGAAGGAAGGATGCTCGAAGAGGCCAGAGCAAAACTTCCCATTCTCACCCTGTTTTCAGGCACTGAAGTCTTTGCCACACTCCCTCTTTGGGCAGAAATTTTCCATGCTGCTTGTGCTGATTTTTGCATTAACTGTGAAATGCTTCAATTGTGAGATGTACATAAACCTCAGCTAAATAGAGCAGCTGTTTCTTGAGAGCAAGATTCAGAAGAAATAGGGGGGTTTGTACTTACTTCATGGATAGGAAACTGAGGCACAGAAACATTGAGATTAAATATATAAAATGTCAAGCTGTCATTTCCTCAGTGCAGAGTGTTGGAGTTTATGAACCTAACGATGTTCTTTTGACAGTTTTGTGAGTGGGATAATACCTAAATAGGAAAATGAGATGACAGGTTTCACAGCTTCCCTGTTGAGGGAGTTTGGAATAAAAACCCCTCAGTTTTGCATTCTCTGTTAGGAGAAAATATCAAAAATACAGAAGCACCCAGTTAGGTGAGGTTCCCCCGCTGGGGATCCAGCCATGCAGAGGTGCCCGGGCATCCCATCAGGAAGAAATTTGGGATGCACAAAGAAGAGCAATACAAGAGCCACAAATTGAAGTTTGATGGTCCACTGTGATCCTAGAGAAACCTGCTGTCCCATTTGCTGGTAGCACTTGGTATCTAATGAACATTTGGAGCTATGAGTGCTTTAAAAGTTCTTTATGTGTTGCTGTGTGAGATGTCTCACTGCTCATGTCCCAGCGCATGCTGGGGGCAGAGGTGTGATGCTGGAGGCATTGTGCACCTTGTATCGTGCTGTGAGGGCTGTTTTCTGTGCCTGCCTCTTCACCCATTATTGGAACAGGTTGTCCAGAGAGGTGATAGATGCCCCATCCCTGGAAACATTCAAAGCCAGGTTGGATGGGGCTTTGAGTAACCTTATCTAGTTGAAGATATCTCTGCTTATGGCAGGGGGGTTGGACTAGATGGCCTTTAAAGGTCCCTTCCAACTCAAACCAGTCTTTGTTTCTATGATCACCTCTGGTGGTGTTCTCTGCAGAGGGTGGCAGCTGACCAAACCATTAGCATAAATGGAAAAAATTGCAAAAGCTGCTTTGTTGTGAGCACACCGACCTCTTCCCAAGATGTGCTGGAGCTCATTGGCATGTGAGATGATTTCAGCTGAATCAGAGCTGTGGGATTTTCATCCTTGCGCACAAAAGCATTAACTTTTTGGCCCTAATCACCACGTTTCCTAATGCACAGCCAAGCAGGGTGCTTTCATCTTGCCGGGCTATTGTGCTTAGATAAGTCCTTCAGTGTGGGATTGCTCTGTGGCACTCGAATCCAACTGACACCAAGGACTTTCTGCCTGGCAGCCGCCTCACACCACACTAAAAACTGCTCATGGGGCTTCTTTAGGATTTGTGTGGCAGCAAAAGTCTTTGCTTCCAGTGATGAAGGTTGAAGCTGGCAGTGTCTGTGTTTTGAGGCAAAAAGAAAGGGTATTTGCATCGCTCTGAAAGGTTATGATTTGCATTGTAACATCCCCAAGATGTTTTTTGCTGCACTGGTGGTGTCCCTGTGAGGGAAGCTCAGCACTGGATCGCTTTGCCTTGGCCTTGAGGCAGAGCAAAGTGAGAAACAGGGCATCCTGCAGGAATAACCCTTGTGATTCCAGAGTAGCGAGCCTGGGACACATAGAGCTGGCATTGGACCAGCTCCAGAGCTCTTTCTGGCACACTAGAGAACCTGATAAATGACATCTTTACCCTGCTTTATCCCCTTTCGCACAGTTCTCTGGAAGCAAGAGAAACAGAGTGCTCCATTTCCTAACATTAAAGGAATGTTTAGTTAGCTCAATTACTCAAAAGGAATGAGGCTCAGGTTGTTATCTTCCTCCCACTCTCCCCTCCAGATTTTGAGTTTATGTGGTCAAAATGTCACAAGGATATGAAGTTCCTAAATCATTTTCTGAGCAGAGACATCCAGTTAAACACATGCACTCTATCAGACGTCGGAGAAACCACAGCAGTGGGTGCTGAAGACCTGCCCTCGGCAGCCCAGCTCCCCATCAGCCTGTGGGTGCTTGTCCCATCACACACTCCTCTGGGAAGTACCCAGTGGCATTTCCAGCTCCTCCTCGGTTGGCTGCATGATAAAGCCAACAGAGAAGTCAGGAAGATGCCCAGGCTTTGGATCGGGCTTTACAATCTGTGATAATCCCTCACTTCATTACAAGAGGGGATTTGAAAACTGCAGAGCAATGAAAAGCTTCCACTGGGCAGTAGGAAGAGAACCCTTTAATAAACATAAAAATCATATTAAAAATATTTATAGATATATAAACTGTGCTGCCACATAGAGACATTGGCGACAGCTCTCCCAATTTATCATGGATTTTGCAGTTGGCAGTGCTTTTATTTTTAATGCTTGACCAGTGGAGTCCTGCTACTGCCAGAGCCTTTTCCTCTAACTTTTTAATACAAGCAGGAGTCTTGCTGGCATTTTTGCAGAGGGAGGCTATAAAAGGTGAAATAAGTCCAGTGCAAGGGATCTGTAGCCAGAAGGGTGGTCAAACAATCCATAGTATGTTTTAAACTTCATTATTTTTTAACATTTGGAGTTAGCCGTGGCTGCAGATGTAACTCTCTAATGATGAATTGAATGAGCAATTGGTTCATTCAGAGTACCAGAACAACTGAAGGAGTAGTACATCACCGAGACTACTCTGCTAGAACACAGAAATTTGTGAAGATGAGTGCTAAGGAGATGATCTAACATGCCACACCAAAACCAAACCAGCTGAGTGCCTTCATTTCTCTCCAAGCACTACAAAAAGCCCATCATATATCTGCAGTTTCACTTGAAAGCTAATAGGTGTCATCAGGTGGGATCACCGTTAAGTTGGAAAGAGGGCCGCAGAGAACAGCTCACAGGGTATCCTTTTGGAGGAAGGGAGTATGTCCCTGGTTGGCAGTTCTTTGCACAGCCCTGACCCGGTTACCAGTGTGGGTAGGTGAGATGCATTTCTGCTGCGGAACTGTGCATTTTCCAGTTATCCCCCTTCACTGTAACCTTTTTATGAGACATTTGAACCCATTTAAATTAGGTACAGAAAGGGGATAAAAAGTTCTGGTGGCGCTGCACTTTCTTGGAGCATGTGCACGTTTCCCAGTGCTCTTTCAGAAAACAGATAAAGGTTGTGCAGACCCACACCATTGGGATGGCTCTTTGGTCAGGACTGTCAACCAGGAGATTGTCCTTCCATGCTTTCTGTGATCACAGAAAGCTTGCAGAGACCCATGAGCTGGAAGCTCATCATCTGGCCAGCATCCTCCCAAAGGTATTTTAAGAGTGCCACGTGGAGCACCAGCTCACAGTACTTACAGCATTTTGTAACGCTCTGGCAGCAGCAATTCAATCCTTGTTTGGGTTTTAGCCAGTGTTTGTTGTCCTCCCTGGAAATGGTATTGATTATTTGAGCTCAGGAGCCAATTATGGCCAATATGATACTCAGCACCTTGCATCCCAGGATGACGTGTGCCATGGATTCTGCTTTGCTTCAGCTCTACCTGCCACATGGGCCAGTGAGGCTCCAGATAGATGCCTATGCTGTGAATAATCAATTTAACTCATGCCCTAAACCTTATTTGACATGTGGTTGGATTTGGTTTGAGCAGGAATTGGCATTGGTTTAATATTTCCCTTGGGGGGTGCTGTGTCCCACATGGCATCTGTCTGCTTGGTGGCATTGCAGATTTCATGCAGCAGGGAGAATTTTGGATGAGAGAAAATGGAGAGTGGTACCATGGGCTGTTGGAGCCCATCAGCAATTGGTACCTAGCGTTGCACTGCCAGGCAGAATCATACACAAGATGAGTGCTGTACTTGGGCTATCAAGGTGATTGCCTCTTGTGTAGGTTGGTGGGGTTCATGGCAGCTCTGTGGTGTCAGGAGCTCTGCTCTCCTGCAGGGAAGTGGTGGTGATGGTAGGTTTGGTGGGTTGGTACTGAAATATGGGTGTTTCCTCATTTTGCTCTTTATTTATTACCTTATCCTGCCTCACTGAGTCTGTGTTAATGTTGCATTTGATGTTTTCAGCTCTCCTTGGGTTTACTGCATTTAACGGCTTCCTGGGCAAAGCACTTTCCCATGTGGCTTATCTGGTGCTGTTTAGTCGAATTTGTTGAGCCTCTGGCCTGGGTTTGTTTCATTAAAATTTGGGTTGTACTTTTCCATCTGGCTGCCTAGTGGAAACCGTGTTCAAAATCAGTATTTCAGTCACTTTCTATATATTTTTTGCAAAGTTAATTGAACGATGAGAAGCAGGTTACTTAAGCCAATGCAATGGCCCCTGTCACACTTCATAGGGCCTGTTAAACACATAAAACCAAACATGATCAACACTTTCCAGTAATTACAAATGCAGTGGGCAAATCAGCCTTTCTGCCCCATGAGGAAAAGGTTGATGAGGTCTTCTCCGGGCAGCTTCTCCAGTCCCACTGCTGCCGGAGTGAAGTGTGATAACGCCTCTGTACACCGTGAAATACTGCATCTTCCGCCACATCCCTGACCCAAAATACTATTGAAACTGGTATTTAATGAACTGCAGCCAGGCCCACGTCACCTGTACAAAGCAGGAACATCATCTACTCTGTTTATAGAGAGGGAAATGAGTTGTGATTTCTTCTTGCTGCTGGAACAAGTCATCGTGGACCTGCTTGGGCAAATCCAGAGGAGGCCATGGAGATGCTGCAGGGGCTGGAGCCCCTCTGCTCTGGAGACAGGCTGAGAGAGATGGAGAAGAGAAGGCTCTAGGGAGACCTTATAACAGTCTTCTAATACCTAAAGGGGGCCTACAAGAGATCTGGAGAGGGGCTTTTGGCAGGGGCCTGTAGGGACAGGACAAGGGGGAATGGCTTTAATCTGCTAGAGAGGAGATTGAGATGAGCTCTCAGGCAGAAGCTCTTCCCTGTGAGGGTGCTGAGGCGCTGGCACAGGGTGCCCAGAGAAGCTGTGGCTGCCCCATCCCTGGCAGTGTTCAAGGCCAGGCTGGATGGGGCTTGGAGCAACCTGCTCTAGTGGAAGGTGTCCCTGCCCATGGCAGGGAGTTGGAACTGGATGAGCTTTAAGGTCCCTTCCAACCCAAACCAGTCTGTAAATCTATGATGAGTGGACTTCGGCACATCTGGGACGTGCTCGCTGTGGGCGTCCAGGTCGGTGAGCACCAGACCCCAGCGCACGTGGAGCTGCCCGTGCATCCTGTGCACTGATTGGGGCGGCCGCACTGCCAGAGGCTTTTGGGGATGAGTCTGCAGAGAGGGAAGGTGTCACTTGACCTTTCCATGATGTAGCTGCCTGGCTGCTTTAATGGCTCTGGGATGTGGGAAATGGAAGTGTAAATACCGATGACGTGCAGGTGGCCTCGCCTGTGCCTGCCCACTCCGGGCTGCCAGGGAGCAAATACATGTCCAAAGAAGGAACACATCTGGGTTTTTTTTCCCTTCTTCTTCTTTATTTCACAGGCAAGGAGCAGAGGTGGGAATAAAGGAAAAAAAGACGTCAGCTGCTTATTAGATCAGCAGCAGTTGTTTTGAGCCCTAGCTCCTCCATGCCAATTGATGTAGTAAGCTTTGTTTTGGGGGTGCTTTTCTGATACTAAGGGCTGTCTGATCAGAAAATGGTATTTTGCTGCAATAATTTTCTGCAAGCAACTTGGACTGGTCTCTCTGAGGTAACATGCTATTGATTCATGCACAAACTTACCCCCTCTCCCTGGTGTCTAGTTTTCATTCCACATAAGCTCTGATTATTCAGTAAAAAAGAAACATTGGTCTATGAAGCTAAACATCAAAATGCAGAACCTTCAGTGTCCCCACTGTTTGCAGTGTGTTTGCTCAGGGTTATTTTCATGGCACGCACAATTGAGGTTATTGAGGAGAGGAAAATGAATAGTATTTGTTATTCAGTTCATTTTGGGTTTTCAGCCCTGTCATTGTCTCACAGCAGTGGTGCCTGGGGATTCAGAGGGGGTGAGGTTAGGAATCTATTACATGGTGTCTGGAGCTGTACAGAATCAGCTCCCAAAGGTCTCACTGAAGGAGAAGGAAAGGAGAAAGAAGTGTATGGAGGAGCCAGGAGTGGGTGGACGGAGTAGGACACGTGGGGATGGAGACATGAAGTGATTTGCCTGCAGTGCCAGGGCACTGACTGCAAGAGCAGCAGTGCTGGGATTCATGCTTTGGGACTGCTGGGCTGCGTTTAACCTCTAAGCAAAGTGTGTAGGTTTCTGCTGGGATCTCTGCTGTGTCTTTGCTGGCTGGGTCTGCATCTGAGGTCAGGTTCCTCACGCCGAGTAGTTTTAACTGGGATTATGCATTTGTAAATCTGGATCTGGATCTGACCTGTTTGTTTCTATAATTTGCCAAACCAAAATCCAAAGTCCAGAAAAACTTAGAGAAGCTTATGCCTTCATTATAGAGTCTGCACCTGATTTTATGGGCTGTTAGTACATAAAGGTTTCTTTAAAACAGTATTAAGTGGTTTAGCTGCACATTTTTAACTACTTAAGACAATAGACTAGAAGCGAATGGAATGGAACTGGGGTTATTCTTAAAAAGATTTCTATTATCTTTGTACGTGGTCACCTTGATCTCTGGTGTATATGTTAGACCATCCATCCCTTATAGAGCTGTGAGGCTCTTGACTTCTGCTTTAGAGATGGAGGCAGCAGCCCACAGATGCATAGGGTCCCTGCTCTGCATCTCCAAAGTCTTGGGCTAGTGCCCAGGCTGCTCTGTCAACCTCCATCTTGACTCCAGAAGAATAAAATCTGGGTTTAGAGCAGGAAAAAGGAAATAAAAGAGACCGTAAAAGCTCGAGTAAAGTATCTAGAGAAATTGTGTGATGAAAGAGATTTGAGTTAAGTTAAAGACCTCAGGCTGTTGCCACATGGGGAAATCAGTAGTGCTGGTCACCAGCATCTGAGCTAATTGCTGAGGCGCATGTAGTGTGTTATCCTTGAAAATCTGTATGAATCCTGCAGTGGAAGTGCATGCACTTGGTGTATCTAAAACACAGCACAGTACCATCCTGTGAAGCAGTGTGGGAAGCCCAGGAGGTTGGCTGGAATAGCAGTGTGGGAAGCCCAGTGGGCTCATCTCATTCATCGCACTGGGGTCTGTGCTAACCACATATGAACCAGAATGTGGACCTGGCTATCTCTGCCTCTAAAACCAATCTCTATCCCCCCTCCCTGTGTCTTTGCAGAGCTCCCTTCCTCGGAACACTTGAGCGTGGCTGATGCGACATGGCTTGCCCTCAACGTGGTGTCTGGTGGAGGCGGCTTCTCTGGTTCCCAGCCCATTGGAGTGACCAAAATTGCCAAGTCAGTAATAGCACCACTAGCTGACCAAAACATCTCAGTGTTCATGCTCTCCACCTATCAGACGGACTTCATCCTGGTAAGAGGACATGAGAAGACCAGGCAGAGTTACCTGCCAGCAGATGAAAGGTCCATTGAGCAGTTTTAATGACATTTCTGGGAACAAGTTGTTTCAGGAGCAGCAGAAGTACCAAAATTGTCTTTCCCCAGAGCTCTGTGCCTTGTAGTTAGGCTCTCTGGCATCTCAGGAGCTTTTCCTATGGGATGATGACATGATGACATCGCAGTGTTCAAAGCCAGGTTAGACAGAGCCTTGGGTGACATGGTCTAGTGTGAGGTGTCCCTGCCTATGGCAGGGGGTTGGAACTAGATGATCTTAAGATCCTTTCCATGATTCTGCGGAGCATTTGTTGGTATGGGTTATCTGGTGTCTAATAATGCTGAGCCCACATTGCAGTCTTTCCCTTAATGGAGGTACTGGCAGCATTTCCTACCATCACTTAGACATTGGTTTTCTAAGAGTTAAAGCTGCTGTCGGGTTGGCTGATGATGGCCACGAGGCTCTGAAGTTGTTTGGGGTATAGACAGACTGTCTTTCTGTCTCACACATATGTGTGTGAGATGTAAAGCTTACACATGTAAGCTTTATTTTCTTAGGAAACAAGGCTGAAGAGTAGGCAGTGCTTTGTTCTTGAAGGGAAGCTGGAAAGGTGAGACATCTCCCCTTTAGAAGTCTCCACACTCTTTCCATAGTCTTGGAGAGGGACTTTATACAAGGGTATGTAGTGAAAATGCCCTTTTTCAGGGCATTTCAGGCCCTTGACCTACCCCTTTAGGACCCTTAAACCTGCCACAGGGGAGATTGAGATGAGCTCTTAGGCAGAAGTTTCACTGTGAGGGTGCTGAGGCGCTGGCACAGGGTGCCCAGAGAAGCTGTGGCTGCCCCATCCCTGGCAGTGCTCAAGGCCAGGCTGGACACAGGGGCTTGGAGCACCCTGCTCTAGTGGAAGGTGTCCCTGCCCGTGGCAGGGGGTTGGAACTGGGTGAGCTTTAAGGTCCCTTCCCACCATTAAGGTCCTCCAACAAACCATTCTGTGGTTCTATGATTCTATTATTCTATGATGAAAAGCACTGTGGTGCTTAGTACTATTGATATATCTCCAAATATGCTTCTCTAGAGACACATCCAGGTGATGTTTATCCTTACACCCCTGCTGGCTCAAGCAGGAGTGATGTGTCCACTTTTCTGTGCCCTGAGAGCACATAAGCTCCACTGCAGTGTATTCTCACTTCTGGTGCACACCACCATGAGATAATCCTGTTGTCAACTTCAGGTACGTGAGCGAGACCTGCCCTTCGTGATGCACACACTGGCTGCTGAGTTCACCATCCTCAGAGTAGTGAATGGGGAGACAGTGGCTGCTGATGACCTTGGGATAACAAATGGATTTGTCAAACCAAAACTAGGTAAGGACCAGCATGGGCTCAGCTTGCCAGGGAGTTGGTCTCCATGACACATGGGAGTGAAAGTCTCCCTCCTACCTCCCTTCAACATTTTGATGAATGTTATCCTGTTGTAAGATAATAAACTATCTTAGCACACACCTGAGTCTACCCCTGTTCAGCCAAGGATTTGGATAGGTGCTTAACTTTCTGAGCAGTGCTGCTGGGCTTTGCTGAATTTGAGCCTTGTAATGCTGGTTTCACATCTCTAGAGGAGACATGCCTTTAACCTCTCTACTGGTTAAAGTACAGTTCATTTTAGTTGCAAAACTAACATTATGTGTAGTCCATATTTCCATGTTTCAGCATTTCAGTGGAAAATGGCTTATATGAAAGTTTGTTTAAGTATTGCAGTGATGCACAGAGAATGTTGTTCAACTTTCACACTTCAATACCAGTCAGAATCAAGGCTACAATGAGCCCAGGGCTGTACAGATCCTGAGGATGTTTCCAGTCTAGAGGAACAAGCATCAAGCAAAGGGCACAATCAGGAAAAGGAACTACTTAAATCCATATGTTTACCTACACACCTGTGTGTAATTTTGTGCTGTAACCAAACAAAGCAGGGCTCAGTTATTACAAAGTGCCACTCAGCCTCATCACTCCATAGCTATAAATCATCTTGTTTAAGAAAATGAGCCTGATGCAGAACGTGTGAAGGAAGGGCATAGTGAAACACACGTTGATAATGCACAGGTATGCAATGTGCTGTGGTGGTCTATTTAGTAGCTGCATGCCTAAACACTGGCTGCTTCTCAGCCCCTGGCTGCGGTGTGTTTGCCAAGCTGCTGCATGGCAGCTGGTTTTGAATTTTTGTAGATATCATGGCAAAATAGGCCCCCGAAAAGGAGGGAAAAGAGGGTGTACTGCCGCAACAGGAGCTGGAGAAATGCCTTCCATAGCTCTGTCTTTTAAATGGTAGAAGCCTGAGTTTATTTGTACCTTTCAGTTTGTATTGGCACCTCCTTTAGCTTGCCCTTGTCTGATGTGAATGCATCTGATGGCCTGAGAGCCCCTATGAGCAGGGAGCTGATCTGTGCCCCATGCAGGGCAGGGTACTCAGAATGATGCTACCCTATACCCCAAGGAGCACACCACAGGAGCAGGTTGTCCCCAGGCTCTTCAGTCCCTGTCTGAGAGCCAGCAGGACTTGAGCAGTGAGGAACTTGCTTACAAATGCTGTCAGCTTTCTCTGCGGCCGCTGCCGATACATGGATAACATGTCTAGTGGAACATGAACCTGCTGCAGATGTGGCTTCATAGTTGTGTGTGTCTGTGTGTGTCTCTTTCAGTTCAGAGGCCTGTCATTCATCCCCTTTCCAGTCCGAGTAATATGTTCTGCGTCACCAGCCTGGATCCAGATACCCTTCCCACTGTTGCTACACTACTAATGGATGTCATGTTTTACTCCAATGGGTAGGTCCCAGCAGGGAGACAGGCTCCTGGGGGAGGTGTGGCTGGTGTTTGGAGGCACAAATGCACATTGCTCTGCCAGGATGCTCAGGGATCTGCTGTGGCCTTATGCTGTGGCAGTTCTCAGCTCTTAGGGAGGGAGGTTTCACAGGCTCAAGAAGGTTGTCCTGAGAGATGGAAGCCAAATAGGACACTGGAGGTGCCCAAAGACATCCACTGGCTTTGGAAAGCTGAGTCTTTTTGGAAAGCTTAAATCTTTAGATTTAAGCTAAGAGCAGCAATGTGATCCATGCGCTGTATATCTGCGTATGACCGGCAGATGTACAGCTGGCTCTGCTGCTGCCCATTGGGGCCTGTGGCTCCTGGCCCACAGCCTCCTGTGAGAGGACCTTGGGGCAGGGTTTAGAGAGTTTTGTCAATTGTGGGGACTGGCATTTTTTCCCCAGCAAAATCCAAAAATTGAAAAGCAGTCTAATGTGACAGGACACAGAGTCACTTCCCCAAGTCAGTGTATGAACATTCCTGGTGTTACTGGCTATATATCTGCTTTAAAAACCTTCCTTTGTTCTTCTAGCCACAGTGACTGCTGTTGTCTTCTGTTTCTTCAGAGTAAAAGAATCAGTGGTGGGCAACGAAGACTCGGGACACATTCGCTTTTTCTCCTTTTCTCTCATTGAGGGTTACATCTCCTTGGTCATGGATGTCCAGACACAACAGAGGTGAGCTTTGGTCTTAGGGTCTTCTGGACCCCAAAAAAGCACGTGGGAGGTTTTCAAAGGAGCAGGAAGCAGCTTAAGCTCTTCCATGTTAATTCTTGGGAGCCTCATTGCATGGGTATGATGTGCCTGTACATTCTATGTCACTTTTCTGGCTGAGGTCTGGCATGTTAGTTCCAGCTCCTGAATTTTGGGCTTATCTGTCCAAGCTCTCAGTGAAATCACAAGCCACTGTAATGCAGAGTTACCTCACTTTTGAAAGAAGAACACTGGAGCAAAGTGATGTTGACATTTTATTGCATTGTTCATTAGTTGTGCTTTTAAGAGCAAACCCAAGAAAATCTGGTGTTTGTGGTTGAATATTTACTGCTAAAGGCCAAAAGCAGGGTGGGGATGTCAGCGGTGCTGTCCTCCCACTTTGCTTTTACACATGGCTGGGCTCAGAGTCTCCTTGTGATGATAATGTACTGAGTCACCCCTGTGCAGCCAGAGCCCAGGACTCGTTTGTCTGGCAGGGAGAAAATCAGCTTGGGAGCAAAGATCAGCCTGTCTCTGTGTGTATACTTCTGCAGCTTCACATCACAGAAGTCTCTGAGGTCTGGAGGCTGGGCGGGATGCTGCACTGAGATGCAGTGCATAGATTTGCTCTTGACACACAGTGCAGTGGTTGGGTTTGATTCTTGCCTGCCCTAGGGACTTGTTTTGCAAACTATTAATTGCCCTCTTGAAAATTTCTTTGACCTTAATAGGAGTAAAGCTCCGTCTGCCTTCAAGAGAGGGTAGACGGTTGGAGCGGCAGCCTGGTGCTTGGAGAGCCCTGTCACAGACTGCCTGCTTAACCCTGGGCAAGTCTCTTAGCTACCGCTAAGAAATGGGATCTCAGCAGGGATCAAACAGGGATGGTATGGAAAAAAGCACTGATGATGCTCAGACACAAAAACAGTGGTGACCATTCACATTCCTAAGAGAGTAGGTGTGGAAACATACTCTGTCCCTAGGTGTTTCTAAATGCAGCTCAAGTCACGCCTTCTGATTAACAGTTTCGACCTTTGTAAAGCTGGGACATGGTCTGTTTCTTAGAGATCTTTCCCTGTGCCTCTCTGGGTGCCTCTGCACACCTCCAGCATCAGATGCTGATGGACCACAGGACATCTGGAGGGGCAGGCAGGTGTATCTGTCCCTCTTGCCTTGAGTTTTCTCAGTTTCATTGAGCTGCTGCTGCTATTGTTGGCTTCCAACAGTGCAGGGATACAGGAACAGCAGCATCCCCTCAGGCAGAATTTGACATGCTGCTGTGTTTTAATTGCTATGTTCGGTGTTCCTTTCTTTTACAGATTTCCTAATAATTTGTTGTTTACAAGTGCATCTGGTGAGCTCTGGAAGATGGTGCGGATTGGTGGGCAGCCTCTTGGCTTCGGTAGGTAGACATTTGGGGGATCAGTTGGTGCACAGGTAGTCAGTTGCCTCAGGGCCTTCAGGGATGATGGAAAAATCCATCTGAGGCTGAGGCTTTTTAAGAGCAGCTTAACATGACTTTGCAAGCTGAGATTTTCAAACAGGAGGAGTCTGACTCCTACCTAATAAGTCAAACTTCTAAATATACTTTGGAAAGTGCTACATGCTTGACAGCTCCATCTAAATTGCATTCATCTGCTGGACTTGGGAGGTAGCTGCAGCTGGGTCTCTGTTTAAAGAGAAAAAGTAGACAAAAAGATGGCATGGGAATGCGTTGCAGATTACTGAAATCAGTGGGCAGAACACACTGTCATGCTCCAGTGTGATCCTTGGGCAACTCTGTGATTTTAGTAGATCTAGTATAGATTTATAGGAGTCCAAGTGGGAGTCCTATTCATAGACCTGTTTTACATCCAATGCTGCACACATTTTCTCTACTCAAAAGAATATTGGACCTAAGTAGCACAGAGCAAACGCTTTACGTCTGCAGAAGTGTCCTTCTTATTTTTATGTCCCCTGTCATTTTAAGGAGTCCAACCTGAATATTGCTACAAAGCCTTATGTTCAGAAAACACTGGGGCTCCTTCCCATGGTCTCTGAAACAGTTATAAAATACAGGCTTCAAGAACATGTCTGAAAAATGTTTGGCCAAGTTTTATATTTAATTGCAGCTTCTACACCAGCCAACCAAAAGATGCAAGAAGGAAATTTTCATGCACCTTCTCTTTATGCATCTTAGAGGCAAAATATGTAGGAATGGCACAGTGTATGTCACTGACAGGACATCAGGACACCCACCAGTCCCCTAAATATGCAGTGTCTAAATATGTTAGCTTAAAATCGAGTTAAAATGTTCCATTTGGATCAGTGAAATTCAGATGTCATGTGGAAACAATGTGCCATTGATCTGCGATGAGCAGGACAGATTTAACTGGTGTGAAGTCCTGTCTCAGGGGCTGTGGTGGTGTACAGTCTAGGAGCCATGTGTCCAGGCCAACCAGCAGGTCAGCATCTCTTCTCTCAGAGATGCAGGGCAAAGCATTTGATAGCAATTAAAGAGAAAAATGGAGGTTAAGGGTATATGAGACTGGTTTTGGTGCTTCCTTCCTGAACATTATTAATCACCTTTCTTTGGACCTTTGAAAATCTTTCCAGTTCTAATGTTTGTGCCTCTGGGGGACTTATATTTCTCTGTAACAAAAAGAACGCAATAAAATTAAATGTGCACTGTATCATGGTGGCCCAAAGAACCTGATTCTGTGAGAAATAACACATAGAATCAGAGATCCTTTCTGGTTGGCGTTTGTGAAGACAAACTCCTCTCTGTATAGGTGTGGAGCTGGCAAGACCCAGGAGTTCTGCAAGATACTCAGGTGCCATTCACACAATGATTGATTTTTATCTCCCCCACAGATGAATGTGGAATTGTTGCTCAGATTTCTGAGCCTTTGGCCGCAGCTGACATCCCAGCCTACTACATCAGTACTTTTAAGTTTGATCACGCGTTGGTGAGTATCCAGACAGCTTCTTTGGAATAAGGGAGATCTTTTCCCTGGGAGAAAATTTATGATGAAAACTTCACTTCCCATCTGGAGAGCTTATTGGAATGCCTTTGCTCTGACGTAGCTCAGCAGATACCTCTCCCCAGCCTCCTGGTTGTCAGTGCCCTGAGTCAGAGGCTCCTGCACCAAGGCCAGCCCTACCCCAAGGCAAAGCCATGCTAGGGAGTGTCATAGTGTCATTCTTGCAAAAGGCTGGTCTCAGTCCTTAAAGACCTGAAGCAATGGAGACCTCCTGACCTCCCTGAGCGCTCTCTGCCACTGTACCACTATCTTTTATTAGAAACAGACACAAACCCTCTTCTTTTCCTGCATGTGTAGTCAGAGGCTCCAGGCTGTCAGGTGGGTGCCTTTGTGTGGGGGGACTTTTTGGAGAGTCTCCCAATAGCAGACCCCTGCCTTCATCTCATGGTACCTCCATGGCTGTAACCTTTGTGTTTTGAGACCCATCTGATCTTGCCTCATCCTCCTTATGGGCCTTTGATAAATAGCAGTAATTGTCAGCACCTCAAGGGGAGGTGATTTTGAAGCAGAGAAGGATGATGCTGTGTTTGTTCTTATGAGTGCCCACAAGCAGTTGCAGCAGAGTCATCAGCATGAGGGTCTTGCCACTCATACAGGGCTCTCTCCTCTTTTATACTGGTGGATATTTTACCATCTAGGCCTACCTCTGCTCTTCCTTTGGCTGTATAGGACACCCTCAAAAACGAGGAATTTCCCTGGAAAGGGAAAATTGCTATATCTGTAGCCACAAACAGGATGGCATTTGACTTGGAGCCCATTCCCTGAGGGAGGGAGTCAGTAGTCCATGTGCTAACAAAGCCAGCAACACGCAGCTGCTTTGTGCTTTTGGGTTTTTTTTTCCTAAATTTGCACTTTATTGCATTATGCTTCTCCTTTTATGACTGTACGTTCACTGCTCAGGCCTTACTTTTGACCTGTAAAAGCTCCAGTGAGTTCAAGGAGGGTTTTTTTCAGCTAATCACTTTGGTTTTTCACAGTTGGTGTGAACCATTTGCAGACTATAGGTCATGTGTGTAAAGAGTAAAAGTAAATATTATTCCAGATAGCAAAGGTCAAAGTGTTATATATGTTTGTCTTCTTTTCTTGGATATTAACTGTGCCGATAAGATAAGCTAATAAAACACCATTTTAAAATCAATACTGTTAGCTTTGCCTCGCATTCCTACCTGTTGTTGTGGCCGCCGGTGCATGCTTCCTGCCCAGAGCACAAGGTGCATAGTGCTTCTAGTTGTCAAGCAGTATCTGGAGAGCTAAGCCCTGTTGGTTCAAACAGACATTCCGCTTACAACTTGCGCCCTGCAATTGTGATGACTCTGCAGCAGCTCTGCCTTTGAAAAGTGGCTCATCCTGCTACATTGAGCGCAGCAGATCCCTGTCTCCCAGCAGCTGGCAGGGTATTATTTGGGTGATGCACTGAGGTCTGCAGCTCTTCGTTACTCAGATCAGTGTTTTAGCATTTTCCTTGCTACTTGCTGTTTTCTTTTTGTATGGTTTTAAAAGCCTTTTCATCTGGACAGTGCCATTCAAGCTTTCAAATCCTTCCACCATGTGCAAGGTGCATTTCAAGCCCTCCTTTGCTTGATTTTGCTCCAGGCATGGTTCCTGGGCTGTGTGCTTGCTGGCTGTAGGTTGGGTTTGTTGGCCAGTAGCCTGACCTAGTTTTGTCTTTTTGTTTTCCCTAACTTTGCCACCCAAACACCTTGACTTCTAGTGACTTTTCTCAAGGTCTAAGTGCATCTTGAATCCTTTCTCTACATCCTCCCTTTCTTTAAGGTTGTTCAGTATTTATTATCAAAAATCTAGAGTACTTTATAAAAACTTTTGTTCCCTTTCACCTCATCTTTTTTTTTTCCTGTGCATCTTAAGGTGGGTTTTGTTGCTTAATTTTTGTTTGACCTGGACGTTAATACTCAGGTCTTCCTGCAGTGCTGTAGCTGTAGAAGTTTGACTTGGAAATCACAATCTATGCTTGAGAAGAAATCCCTTTGGGAGACAATGCTGAGATGGGAACTTCCAGGTCTCTGGTGTGTCCTCTGGGTGCCATCGGGTCAGGGGGAAGAGAGCTGTGGTTTCCAGCTCCCTCTAGAGAGAGCAAGTGAGAAGAGTCCCTTTTCCAGGTGCTCTGCTCTCTGCCTCATGCTCAGAGGTATCTTGGTCTTCTTCACCAGCATTTTGCATCTAATGAGGCTGAAGTAGTGTCTGGGACGTAGTTTGTAGCTTTACTTTTCACTTTGTGGTAGATGCTTTGATCTACCCTCTAGCTGACAAGGGAACATCTTGCACCAGCTGCCTTGGGGTAGGGACCTTTTCTAAGGGGCAGAGAGGGTAGGACTTCTCCACTGGTGACCAATTAGGATGTGTCGTACAAATCAGAACTGTTCACACATCTGTCCTGGAGAAAATCCAGTCCAAATATTGGTGGTATGATCAATACCATTTCCTCAGCGTTAAGGGAGTCAAGCGTTTTGCGGTGAATGAAGGATCAGGCCGTTGTGTTGAAGTAAGGAGATGGATCCATGCAGGTCAAAGCCAGTTGGCCAGAACTGGCCGGTTCTGCTTCCTCCTGCTTCTGCACTGCGCTGAAGGAGCACAAGGAGAGACCCACTGATCACCCAGTGGGGCTGGCTAAAAAAATGTGTTTTACAAAATTGATTCCTGTCTTTTCTTATTATCTTCTGGAGAGTCAGCTTCTTCCGCTGCAGTGTTCAATATACTGGGGAAAATAATGGAGGGGAGACAGTGGAGAGTCCTGTCTCGGTGTCTCTTCCCTGCAGTGGTGGAGTTTTACTGGGGTTTTCTTCCTAACCCAGAAGAATTTACTGTATGGTGGTTTTAAGATTATTTCCTTCCTTTCCCAGCTGACTTGTGTTCACACATCATCAGTTACCCACTCCTATTCCATCTTCCCATTGGAAAAATGAGTATTTTTCTTGTTACTTCTCATGGGGTTTTCCCCCAGGTCTGTTAAAAGCCTTGCAGAAAATCTCAGTCCAGTTGTATTTCCACTGTCTGAGCTCTGGAGGGTGTCCAGTGAATCCAGGTATTGTACTTCTGGCTAAGGACTCAAATACCTCACAGAGGAGACAGTCCCTTCTTCAACTTAATGTGAATTATTTTGGCTTCTTGCAGCAGCTCACAGACTGTTTATTTTTCCCTCAGCCCCCTTTCCACTTTCCAAGAGCTGTTCGCTGCCTATCCCCTGAGTGTCATCTTTGAGTTTATATAATGTCAGATGCCTCTTTTCTGTCTGATGTAACTTGTGATTCTTTTGTACCAGTGACACTCACTCTGACATCTTTTGCATCTTGTGTTGAAAGAGTGTTTTCTTGCAGTAATTGCGAAAAGACACCCACTAATAATTTTGTATATGGACTTCTATGGTTATGTCCCATCACAAGACTGGGTAAGAAATCTCAGGTGCTACACCACACCATGTGGGACCTCCCACCACAAGCAGACAGGCAGTTCTCTTATTTTGATGAACATGTTCTCTGTCATCACACTTATGGGTCCTGAACCTGTAAGATGCCTTAGAGAGCATCATGGAGCCCTTAGGCATCAGCACAGACACCTTGCATGAGTGAGCTCTTGTCGCACAAATGCTTTATGAACAAAAGGAAGGGAAATGAGGGGGAAGGAGGAGGAGAAGGAAAGGAAAACCCCCCAAACAGTTGCCTCCCCACCAGTACGCACCATGCAGACAGCAAACCAGCCAGATGTCACTTAGGGTGTTTGCTCCTAGGGGTACCATGGGTTAATGCTTGCGAACCAGAGGGTGTCTCTTGCAGATGGAGTCCTTTCTCAGTGGAGTTCAGGTGTACAACAGCAACGTACCTGGCTCCTTGGGAATCTTCTGCCTTGTCTCCTGCCCATTTCCTGGCTTTTGCTAGAGCATGACCTTTCTTTCTGTTTTCTTGCAGGTACCTGAAGAAAATATAAACGGTGTGGTCAATGCACTCCAAGTCAGTCAAGCTGAAAAGCATTAGAAATCTTCTGAGCTGGTTCCAGATGCTTTTTATTATTATTATAATTATTATTATTATTATTATTATTATTATTCTTTTTTTCTCACAGTATTTCTTGAAAATTCTGATTCCAGAGAGTGACATGAAAAGAGACTTTGGAAGGTTGAGCAGAAACAGCTCCAATAAGCCTTTGTTTTAATTATTATTATTGTTATTTTATTAAATTTATGAATGAGGGGCAGGAGGAAGGGGAGGTGAGACACTTTCCTGACGTTCCTCTCCAAGGTGAGGTGTAACCTGCCCATGTTCTCGGGGTGGAAGGAGCTGCCTGGGGACACCATCTCCCCCATGGGCGCTCTGCTCAGCTGGGATGGACGGGCCCTTGCTCAGAGAGAGCCCCGAGAACCCTAAACCCAACGATGTGGAATTAAACAGAAAAGATGTTGCATAGTGCTGGCTTGTCTCCTCGCATCAGACTTCCTGAGGGCTGTCCCTCATTGCCTGCATTGAGATAGGGATGGGAATCAGGTTCTGTTTCCCCTGACAAAACTGTTTGGTGTTGGAAAAGGGGAAGATATCCAGTTATTTGGATTTTCCCCTTTTCCCTGTCTCCGTGCAGTCAAAGCCTGGCTGCTCTGGGAAAGCCTGGGCAGGGGGAGCATTGCTCTGGGCCGCCTCCTGGCAGGTGGGGACACGGGGACTTCTGTCTGCATTGAAACTGTGGCCATTTTAGCTCAGTTTTCCCCTGTCACCCTCCCCCTGCCCCCAGTGTCCTCCTGCCATGTCCCCTGCTCCAGGACAGCTGCTGTCCCCTTCACCTCACATCAGAGCCATCCCCTTGTCCCCCAGGGCCAGCAAGAGGAGGGAGGCATCTTTCCTCCTGTCTCCTCGGGCTTTTTCCCATCCACTTTGTACATGGGAACATGAAGGATTGCCCGCGGTCCCTGGGTAGCTCCTGCACGTCCTAGGGCACCTCAGCCAAGAGATGCAGCAGGTTGTCCCCACCAGGGCCAGAAAGGTGCCCAAGCCCTGCTGGGACTCTCCATCACCACCTCTTCATCAGCTCCTTCATCACCAGGGTGGGGTCTTGACTCCCAGGGGTTCTTTTCTTTGAAAACAGAATGATGCTGAAAGCGCATAAAACCCGAGGCGTTTCCTTCTGGTCCTGTAAGGGGAAGGTGATGTGGGCTTTACAGTGGGGCAACAGGAGGGTGTTTGCTCCTGGCTTGCACCGAAGCTGTGGGCCAGCAGGAGCCAGGCGTCAAGGCCCATGGTGGCACCCACCTCTGAATGGCACCCCCAATCACAAACAGCAGTGTGGAGGACAGCAGGGACCGGTGCTGGGAGAGCAGGCATCACCCAAGATGCAGGTACCAGTGGTCTTCATCATGCTGTGACCATACAGTGAGGGGTGGTGGAAAGGAGAAACCATCTGCAGAGGTCTCTGCTTTTACAGTTAGGAGCCCAAGTGTATCTTGTGTTTTTAGACTTCTTCACGTTTCACTTTTGACATGAAGAAATTGAAGGTCTTTCTTACAGTTCTAATGAGAGCTTCCCAGCCTTGCCTGGAGACAGCCTCCAGCCTGGTTTTACTGACGCGGTGTCTTGCAGATTTGAGCCAGGGTTTTGCATTGATCTGGAGGCAGTAAGCAAGCACCTGAGACCACGCCACGGGAATGGTTTATACTGGTGTGTAGGTCATGCAGACGGGTTTATACTGATGTGTAGGACACGTAAACTCACACACTGGCTCACAGCTTGCAGTTTAGTTCTGCATTCACGGTGCTGGAGGGCTGAGCTTAACATTTGTGGTTTCTGGTGCTGCTGATTTGAGCCAGACATTGAGTTTCGGATCTGATTTTCATTGGTGGGATGTTGTGTGGCAGCTACACAGGGAATTTAGCATCCACAGGAAAAAGCATGGGTAACTTACCTTTGTAGGCCCCAAGTTAGAGCATCCCTGCTGAGGAACACTTGGGCACTGTTTAATGCTTTGCTGAATTATATGTTTTGCTGTTCCTTTACATGGGTTTTTTGGTCTTGCCCAATGATACTCAGTCCAGATTTCTGGAGTAAAGGTTTATTCCAGGTGTGGCACCACACGTCTCTGGATGTTTGCTTGGAAATATGCTTTGCTCTCCCACCACATGCCGTAAGGATGCAAGGGTTCCTCCTCGGGATGGCAGGTGGGGGTGTTAGTGGGACTGCAGAGAGGAGATACCAGCACATGGGCTGGTGGACAGCTGCTGGGTCGCCAGCCAGGCTTTCTGGTGGGCTGAGTTGGGCCTGAGTTTTCCCTGTGTGCATGGATGGTGTCACCAGGACAGGATCTTCTTTGTGCTCCTGGGTTTTACAACCATTGGGAAACGATGATTTAGCCACTTCCCACATCGGAGGGAGGGCCCCATTTGTTGCTCTGCGTGTGCTAGTGCTGCTTTCTAAGGACCATGACATGTACGATAAGGAATTACTTGAAACAAGCAACAACTTTACTGAGCCTTAAGAGAAAGCAGAAAAAAAAAAATAGTTTTTAATTAATTTTTATTTTCTTTAAACTTTGCACTCAGGCTGTTCCAGAGGCGGATTTCTGAATTTAAATTTCTCACTTTTTATCCCAGGGGAGTCGGCCTTATAGTTGTGAAATCTGTAGAAGTCTTTGGGTTGGATCAAAACTCCATAAAGCAGGTTGATGTCCCAGCCTGGAAATTTCACAAGGTGTGAAATGCCATTGAGGAACTCTCTGTCTCTACCATCATCCTCACCTTCACCTTTTGATTTTCCTCTCTTGTTTTGTCCTGAGAACCCAGAAGCTTATTTCAGACAACTTGGGGTAGTTTGATGCTTTCCCTTTAGTGTTCCCCACATCACTTTGCTGGTGGGAGATAACTCTGAATTTAGCCAGAATTGGATGAACCTGGAAGCAGAGCCTTGGAGACAGGCAGTCCACTGTGCAGTCAGGATGGGTGCAAACATCCGCAGTGGTGTTGCTTGTGAGACCTTGGCTGGACAAGGCAGGAAGGGGTCTGTAGGGGCTTTGTTGAAAATAATAGTAATAATAATACACCACTACATGCTGCATGAGCCCACAGCAGTGGCTTTTCAAGCTGCTCAACAGCTCCCGCTCTCCTGGCAGCTCCTGGCCTTTGGGATGGGGAAAAATGGAAGGGTCTTTTCTTTTTTCTTTAAATGCCTTATGATTATATTGTCTCTTGAGCGTCCCTGGCATTCTGCTGTTTCACACTGTGTGGATAAAAGGAGGAACATGTCTTGGTGGGGACACCCTTTGGCTGGGCACTGAAGGCCCCGGTTACCCATCACTCAACCCCTCTGCCCCAAGCACCCCACTCGGCTCTGCGGGAGCATCCCTGGCCATGGCTGCTGCTCATGAGGGATCACCGGGACCCTTCCGGTTCCTCTCATTGCACAAAAACTCACCAAACAGCGAAATGCAACCAGCATTGCCAGCCCTGCAAGGAGGGGTGGGCAGGGAAGGAGAACATGAGCCCTCCCGTGCCCTCCTTGCTTCTCTGAGGCCTTTGTTTTCTTAGGAACTTCAACCTTTCTCATGTCGTGTGTGTTACTACGTAGGTTATTGTCTTCCCCCCCCCTCCCCCCCAGTTAGATTTTGGCTGCAAATTCCTTTCTACTGTGCAAGTGTGGGCATATGTTCATATAATTGTATAGTGTTTACATCGAAATACGTAGTGTGTCTCTTGTACACATGTATAAATACCTGTGTTCTCTGTCTGTATGGCTGTATACTGTACAGAGCATATATACTTGAGCAATATAGGTTAATATATACTGGGTGAGTACATGTGTGTATACTCCAGGCACACGCTCTCTGTGTGTATATATGTAGTAAGTGCTGTATAGACACATGTATTCACCATATATTTTTAATTCAAGTATATAGGCAATATGAATACTTAGTTACGCTCTTGGGATTTCTCTACATGTTTTTAGCAAAGAGCAGCAGAGAAGCTGACCTGGAGCAAAGCTGTGGTTCCTCTGCCTGTTTCACAGCACTGGGTTCTCTGCCTGCTTCGTAACACCCTGTTCCTCTTCAGTTTGGTTGCCTCCAGCACACAGTCTGTAGAAAAGCAGTTGTTTGTTTTTCTTGAGATAAGTATTTTAGTTGCTGCCCTGACTTGGTTCAGCCTGTAAGTCGTGATGGTTCATTGCAAAGTGCCTGCCCAGACCCTGGCTGGGGGGTTTGCAATGGGGCTTCCAGCTCCCGCAAGCACTGAGCTGGTGCCAGTACTGGGTCCAGCACCTCGTGAGCCTCCTGCACGTGAGGACTTCGGGGTGGCCTGGGCTTGTCCCCGGGATTCCTCCGGAGCTGGTTCATGGTGACCTTTTCCAGCAGCTCCATGCAAGGCTTTGGGGCTTCCTGCGGGTGCAGGGTTTCCGGACAGATGTGTTGGCTGGTGGCTCGGTGGCCAGAGGGCTAATGCAGAGCTCTGGTGTGCGCTGGGAAACTTGCATTTGTTGGCCTGTGAGGAGCATAAATCAGTGGGTTATTTTTAAATAGATGGTGTCTTTTCCTGTTAAAAGCAGGAGAGGCTGTTGGAACCTGGTTGTGGGAAGTGTGTGGTCTTTGCATCTCATCATCAGTTTCCTGCTGATCAGGAATGCTGTTATGGTCCAGCTGGGGAAAGGTTTTTACCCAAACCATCCCCTAATTTGATACTTCAGTTACCCTTCACCAGATGCAATGGGGGTGCTCCCTTGCAGCTGACCTTGTGGCACTTTCAGGTTGCTGATTCCCAGTCTGCCCCATCAGTGCATCCTTGTATAGGATTGTGCAGTTTGCTGTTTCTGTTCAGACATTGAAGTCAGTTGGGTTTGCAGTGATAGAGTTTCTAAATGCTGTGCTTTAAGTGGCATGTATTAATCTCTCTTGCGTAAGGAGGTGTTAATGGAAGCATTTGAGTTTGCTGGAGCACAGAGATTGCGGCACCTGCAGTGGGTGACATTAGTATTAAGACTTATTTAATGGCAGTGCCATTTATAAAGAGCATTCATCATATAAATATCATGCTGCTGCCTCCAAATGTATTTTTAACTCCCAAGTTCAGTGTTACCGTTCCCAAGGGCACAGGTAGGGAATGCTGTTGGTCACAGAAGAATCAACCCTCAACTCTAACAAAAAGCTTGTTGGTGTCAGACCCTGCTTGAGGGGTTGCAAATGGCACAGAGCAGTGATTTACTCTTTTCAGATGTGCCATGCAGAGCTGGAGTGGGGATTCTCAGGACTGACACTTGAAGGGAAATGTTACTGGAAGGTAGTGGTTGCTTTAGCCAAGAAGAGCATCCAACAGAAGTTTATCATCAGGTTTAATTTTTCTGAAGCACAACATTCTGTCCTGCAGATGCTGGGAGGGAAACGAGCGCAGAAGAGGTCACTGAGGCTCCAGCATAGCTCCGTGAGCACCCTGATGCTCGTGGTGCTCTCAGCAGCAGGCAGACACCTGGGGGAGGCAAGGCACAAAGCAGCTCTGCTCAGACGCTGCATTTGCAGGGGCTACATTGACCATCCCAACACATTCCCCCACTGGCTGCCCCGCACAGGGACCTGTTGTCTCCAGAGTGTCCCTGGGACAAGGGTTCAACAGTGTGACTGACACCCTGTGAAGGTAGGGGAGCTGTATGGGACATTAGAGCCTACATTGCATGTGTTTGATCAGTCTGGCTCTGAAAGAAGCTGGTTGTTTCTTATCTTTGCTGTACAATGCTTGTATTTCCTCCCATTACAGAGGTGTGAGCTGGTGCAGCCATCACTGCCCTGGCTGCAGACGGGCTGTGACCTCGGTCCATGCTGACCCGGGCACTGTTGGCCCTGGAATTTCTGTTCCCATGGGCATCCCTGTGTTTGGGCAGTTTTCCCACATGTCTCTGTGGTGCAGCAGTGAGGGCTCTGCGGGGGCCCTGTTGGTGCACAGGCATGGAAAGGGCTGGGGAAAGGCAGGGATTGCTGCAGTGCCCAGCAATGCAAGGAGTTAATCTTTGTCTTTTTTAATTTGCCGATATGAATGTACATGGGTTTGCTCTTGTTGTTGTGATCACAAAAGTGTTTTCATTCTTTTTCCTCCTCACCGTGCCCAGCCTCCCCACTCAGCCCAGTGACCCCCTGGGGATGCCTCTGTCCCCATAGCACCATCCCAGCAAGGGTGGCACCAGCCCTCCCAAGCCCCCGGTATTCAGAAAGCCTTCAGATGCTTGCCCTGAGGGGAGGCCTCCAGGTATCTCTGGGTGTTTGGAGGTAAAGGTGGTGCCTGGCACTGTGGCCAGAGGGGTTTCTGTTCCATGTACCTACACGGGCTGCTGGAGAGCATCAGGGCTTTCAAACGCCCTACTTCAGAGGGCAGTGACTTCAGTAGAAGGTGCTGGGTTCTGTGTTGCTGCAGTCAGTGCTCACTGAGAGCAAATGTTCTGTCTTGGCACTGCATAATTGTCATTTTCTGTTGGTGACAAGGGAGAAATGGTTTATTCAGCCCCAGCCTGAGCATTGGCTGCTAGCTCCTGAGCAGAGTTATCGCAGCAGCATTCGCTGATGGACAAGAAATAATTTTCTGACGAGGATTTCTTTCCTCTCTGTTACTATGACTGTTGTGACACCTCCAGTAAGCAGCTTAAGGCATCTCACTTACCTGTTCCAGTCCTGCCTGCAAACGTTGGATTGGATTAAACTTTTATTACCTGCTGGAGAGTAAAACCCAGTCATCCTTTGCCAAATAGTATTTGCATTTTATAGTGTCTGCTGGGGTGTGTTTACATTGGCCGAGATGTGCAGATCTGCCTCCAGATTCAGATACCTTTTCCCCATGAGCACATCTGTCTGTCTGTCTGTCTGTCCCCTGCATGTGCTCTCTGTGTCAGGGGCCAGCATTATCCCTCGGGCATCCCAGCAGCACTGAGCTGGTACAGGAACACTCTGTGCACATTCCCAGTGAGGGTTCAGCACCTTCCCAGGACACTGTGAGGGAAACACTCGACTGTGAATCTTGAGTTACGCTGCTGTCTTCAGCCTCCTGTTCCCCATCCCTCGCCTTCTGCGTTATCTAACCTTAATGAAGCACAGCTCAGATGAAATACCAGCTCTAGTTAGCACGGGGGAAGGAAGGACTGGGCTCTGCAGCACAGGATGTGCACTGGAGGCTGATGAGCAAATCCTGGCTGTAGCAGCCATAGCCCCTGCAGAAGCTCTGGTGAGATGGAGCAATGCACAGGCCCTGTTTTAAGCAGGGGAAATAAATGAAGTATGTATCAGACAAAGTATATTGTAATATACTTTGAATTTTAGGGTTCCATACCTCTTTGGAACATACATAGCCAAGATATCCCTTTCTTGGTCTCTCTAGACAGCACCAGCCATTTCTCCTTCAGGTTGGGAAGATAATTTGTATACCTAGGACTGAATGTGACCTTGCAGTTGCAGATTACATGCAATAGCTTCTCCCTGCTCTGTAATTCCCCTGTAGAGATTGCCCGTGCCGCTGCCTGCCCTGGGATTGGTGAGGACCCGACCATGAGGGAGCAGCACAAACCCCCCTCAGCTCATCCCAGCTGAAAGCCCAGAACTTCCACAGCTCCTGCCCTGGCTGCCCGCCTCGGCACGAGTGGTGCTGTGGTTGCAAACCAGCCACTGAATTCCCTGGGCTTCCTTGGGGTTCTTGTTTTCACCCTTTTTTAGCTTCCTGCAGGATTCTGTAGATGACGTGTGAGTGGGTTTGGGAGCTGATGGACAGAGTTCCCAGCAGGAATCTGGGAGGATTGAAATTCAGAAGTATCAGGAGCACTTTGCTCCCCTCTGCCCTAGCTCTGTCCTGTGCCTGCACCATAGGAGAGCTGGTGGGCTGCCCAGTGTCCCTCTAGGCAGACCCAGTGGTTTTACTGGTGTCCTCCCAACCCCTAGAAGATGATGCCAAAAGCCAGGGCTCCTTTCGTCCTTCATTTTGGGGGGCTGGTTGGGTTTTCCTCCCCATGTAGCTGTGGCAGAGCCTGTGTCTCTCTTGCACAGCACGTCTGGGAAGGTGCCATCAGGGGCTGGCTGTATTTTGGGGTCCCCCTGCTCTGCCCAGCTTCCTGCTGCTATCTCAGCATCTTGGGGGTTTGAAACCAGCTTTCTGCAATTGCAGTAATAAGCTTTTGCTTTTTCCCAAAGGATTCCTACCAGCTCTTTTTGTAACTTGAAACCCATAGATTCCCAGGTGCCCAATTCCCTGGCCCTTGTGGGAATGCCACTGGAAGCACCCCGCTTGCCGGGTGGCTGTCAGCGTTAGTGTTGCTTCAGCCCCTGGAAGGGGAGTCCAGCCCTGGTTGCAGAATCATTCCCATCGGCTGGAAGGGAACTTCCTTTTTGCTGAAGGAAACCAGTGGTCTCCTGTTTGGGTTTGTGGTCAGTGGGAAGAACAAAAGAGCATTTGCCATGTGGGAAGCTGAACGAAAGGGAGAGGGGTGAGTGTGGCAGGGCAAAGAGAACCTCCCCCCCAGCCTTTTGTTGTAGTTGTTTCTTGTAAAAATCATTTTAAGGCCAGCCTTGTGATTTTTATTAACTTTTAAGGACACTGAAATTACCTGAAGAGCTGCTGCTACAAGTGCAGGAACGAAACCTTTGCCAGGGCTGTGCACGGGGTGCTGAGGGCTCCCATCCAGCCACACTGTTCACCCGCAGCAGTTCCTACAGGCAGCCCAGTGACCTGGTCCTGTTCTTGAAGAAGTGGCTGGATTTGAACATCCCCTTGTCCCTCACGGGGTGTTTGTGTCGCTGTTCAGCAGGGGCTGGCCCTGCGCTGTCAGGGGCAGGACTGTGCTGGGTTGGGAGGTTCAGGGTATGGAAGGACGGCTCTGCGCTAGGAGCACCCAGTTTTCCTTTGGCCATTAGGACCAGACGTTGTCTGCTCCAGCTCGATGACCTCAGCCTTGGTTTAGATTTATCATAGAACTAAAATATGAATCATGCCCTCATCTCCTCCAGGCCCTGCCCCCCGGGGTCCCCTCTCCCACCTCAAGCCGCGCTGTCTCAGTGCTTCCTTCCTTGGGGTTTTTATTTGATCTGCATCTCTGAACTGCTCCAGTAGCATGGGGGGAACAGAGGCGCATGTCAGTGTCCCTGCGGCAGGGGCTGGGGGGCTTTTGCAGCTCCCCAGAGGCACTGGAAGAGTCTTTTCCCAGTGTTCCTGGTAGTGCTGGAGCCGGGGCTGCCCTTCGCCTCTCGCCTGAAAGCCTCACTGCAACTGCTGCTAGGAATACTCATGCTAACCCAATAGCCATCGATAGCAGGGGTGTGAGAACCACATTTGGGGGCTGTCAGTGATCAAGGGCCTGGCGATACAGGGGTGGTGGCACATTCCTGCCTCTTGCCAGTCTCAGTGTCCCATCGCCATGGTCCTGTCCACACTGCCTGTGGCTGGGTCACTCCTCCCATCATCCATCCCCTGCCTGTGAGCTGCAGGCTTGGATGTGGGGCTTACGAGACACAAAGTTGAGGTTGGCTGTTTTGGCACCATGGCACCCATGTTTTCTGCCTCCTCCTCCTCTGTGCTGCCTCTGCAGCTGCCAGGGATGGCAGTGACAGCGAGGGATCGCTCATCCTGCAGTCAGATGGCCACAGCTCCTGGGACAGGCAGGGGAGAAGGAGGCTGCTGGGCAGTGACTCGTGGCAGGATCCAGCTTTGGATGCTCTGATTCAGCCTCTGGAAGAGCCTGTCTCCCTCCCTCTCCATTAACTCCCCAGGTAGCCCACTCTCGTTTCCACTGAAATTAGGGGGATGAGATGATTAGCTCAGTGGTGAACACTGAGCTGTGCCAGTGGGTGCTGGTGCTGCTGGGACGTGGAGTCTCTTCGGTGCCACAGCACCTTGGGAACATGCTCAGGATCCACAGCCCCAGCTCGCAGATGTGTCCTGCTGTGGCCCCATGGCACAGCACTGGCTCACCCCGGCTCTCTCCTGCTCTTTGGGCACCACAAGGCACCCGGGAGGTTAATTTGGAGGGAGCTTAGGGACAGACTGTAGTTCCTCTGCGCCAAAACACAGTGAGCTGTCACCCCGTGGCGTCACGGTGTGGGTTTACACCATAACTCCACCACGTTGGGCACATTCAGAGCTGGGTGGCTGTTGTCAGCCCTTCCACGGCCATGGTGCATTGCTGCTTAATCAGTGTCCCAACTGCTTGAACGTGACTGAGCATTTCTCTTTCTCCCTTTTGGACTTAAGAAGGAGCCCAGTTTTTCCCCACATGCCCAGGACGGCCGTAGCATCCCTAGAACTGCCAAGAGGGCAGAGAGGCTCCTGGTGCAGCGTCTGCCCAGCTCGGACCAGGATCTGCCCCTCTGCTCCCCTTGGAAGGGCCGTGCTGGGCAGTGCAAGGAGGAAACACAAACCTTTAGGACCTTCTTAAAAGAAGTTATTTTATGTCTCATTTTCTCTGTAAGTGAAATACTGCTTCTGGCCTCAGACACCCACCAAACAGGCTGAGGTTGGGCTGTGGATGCGGCAGCCCTGGGCACCCCGACCTGCAGCCTCCTCCCTGCTCACCTCTCAGACACCCCACGGGAGCTTTTCCTCTGGGGGGAGCAAAAATGTGTATTTTTCCCTTTAATTACCAGACTAATGCAAAACTGCTGGGGGGGGGGGTGTCAGCCTGTGCTGCACCCCCTCTCTGGGATGCGGCCGAGGGAAGGCTGTGCTCAGTGGGGTGCAGGTGACACCATCGGTGGCCTTTGTGCTGGCCTGTGGGAGAGGGGAATGTTCCACCATGGGGCAGAGGGAGCAGTGGAAGCAGCTGAGGATCGTGCTCTGGGCACTGAGAAGTGGATGCTTTGCTTTCCCAGCGAGTGCACACGCTTCTTTTCTTTGCTGGTCTTACGCTGAAAAGCTGAGATTTATGTACTGTATGAGAAAAAAAATACAAGAAAAAAAAAGAAAAAATCCTAATGTTCCAAAATAAATGACAGTATATTTTGTACTTTGTAAAGTGTTAATTAAAATGAAAAAGAATAAAAAGTGAAACATACGCTGTCTGCTTTTGTACTGATCAAACTGATGAAAATAAAGCAGAGCTTGGCATTGTCTATAAGATGTAGCTCTTATTCTTTCAACCCGCAACCACCCCGGGCCTCACTCCCAGCAGTGCCCTTTGCCTACATACACCCATCAGGAAGCTCAGCCAAGGCTCTCTGGTGTCCTGGACCTCTCTCTGGGTGTGTTTCACCCCTGGGGATGGTACCCACTATCTTCTCCATCCTGCAGCTGTTCTCTGGGAGCCACCGAACCTGCCCCATCCTATTCCCTTAAAATAAGAACTCACTGGGATACACTGGATCCCAGGATACTGACCCGGCATCAATAAACTGCGCAGTGCCATGGCCACAAGCTTCTCAGTAAGGAGGAGCTGAAGAACCTGCTGAAATGTGCCAGAAAAAGCAGAGAGATGAAATGTATCATCACCCCATCATTATTTTACAACATAGTTACAACAATTTACATAAACTGTAGTCACATATCTTCAGTGTAGTGTAACCTGTTTTTGACTCTTCTGGTCAAGTGTAAGAGCATTCGTGCAGGAATTCAGTGTGGGATTGCTAATCTGGAATGCAGCTTTAGTGCAGAGCATTGCCTCCAGGGTTTAATCCATTAAACAAATGCAAATCAACGCTTGAACTGCCAACAAGCTCACACTGCCTGCAGCTACCTGCAAAACAAGTGATGTTTTAGGGTAAATACGCAGGATTTAGGCTGTTAAACCCCAGAGACACTGCATACACTGAGACGTTCTTAGCATTAGTATTTTTCACCTGCCCAGTCGTGTACCCTTGTGCAGGAGTTGCTGGGGTTGTGGGGGGCTACAGCCCCTTGCAAAAATGCTACAAAAAACAGATTCTGATGAGTCATGACAGAGTAACATTATTTCAGGAGCAGTCTGAATGCTTCAGGCTCATTATTAGTTCTCTGAGTCATTTGTTTTTTGAAGGCTCCTGTCGAGAAAAGGCCTGTAATGTAGCAGGTGCCTGAACTGAGCTGTTTATGGGCTTTCTCATAGTTTATTCCCGGTTAGGCCGTTACCCCCTTGCTGTGCAGGGGCTGCGGGAGCTCTGTCAGTACCAGCTCTCCTGTAGGGAATGGCCAGCCGCCCCGTGCAGGGTGCAGACATCGAATTTGGGCACCAATATCTCCCACCCTTCCCTCCTGTAGCCCTGGAGATGGCTCCTGCACCAACGTGCCTGGAGCTGTACGTGGCTCTAGGCAAGTGTCTTGTCCTCAAGCACTTTCGGGCTATTTTAAGCCAAAGCTGGCAGCACGGTGCTGTTTGAAGGGTGAATTACTCTTGCTAATCAATGCAAAATCAAGTATGATGTTAGTTTAGTTCTAATTTGAGCTGTGTCCCTGGCCTGTTGTTGCCCCCCCCCCCCTTCCCCCTTGCTGCAGGTATATTTAGGGATGCAGGTGTATTTTGGGCTAGCTAATTTGCTGTACTTTGAAGGACAAAATGATGCCAAGTTGCCTTCCAGTGCACAGCTGTAATGACTGGGGTCACTGCACCACGACAGGGTTCCTGCAACCTCTTGGGGCGTGGATGGCTTTGATAGGTGGCAGGAGGGAAAGTCACTGTCTTTATTTTTCTATTTTCTTAGCCTTTTTTTCTCAAAACATTTGTCATTGTTATTTCCTAAATACAGAGCAGCACATGGAGAGGGGCTGCTGCAGGAATGCTGTTAGTTAGGGCCTGGCCCAGAGTCTTTCTTTAGTTGAAGGCGCATCTGGCGAGTGATCAACCTGTCCTTATCTCGACCCACAAGCTTTCCATCATATTTTCTCCCCGTCAAGGGTCAGTGCTGGCATTTGCCAGACCCTCTGCTCTCTGCCACTAACCTTGTTCCTTCCCTTCAAACAGCATGTTGTTCAAGAATGCCCACAGCCACTGTAATGAAAGTGCAAACACTCCCACTGCATTAAGCCATATGACACTTCTATTTAGAGCTAAAGACCTTGCTGGCACCTAATTAACACACTGCATTTGCAATTTATTGCACAGCAAGAGTGCAACACAACCAGGTACATGACATTAATCCTCATCCCAGCTGCATCAGGAAGCAGCTGTGAACAAGAGCAGCTCAAAGCCTGCAGCGCTCCCCCCACGATCCAGCCAGCCGGGGCAGCCCTTCCCAAATACCAACATCCACGACAGGAATTGCTGGCAACGCCTTTCTTCCCATAACTTTTATATTTGTTTTCAATGCTTTAATAAGCTTCCTCACATGAAAAGGGCACAGTTGCTCCCATGAGGCCAACAAGACATGTTTGAGCAGCTCAAGCTGCCCGAGTTGCATGGAGAATAAGATATAAATTAAAGGTAACTTAATGGAGTTCACAGCAGTGAAGCTCTGCCACAATTTAACAGTAGCTTTCTGCTTGTTCTGCCCAACCCACCACACAACAACAGTTAGTTACACAGCAACGTTAATAACAACTCATATACATGTCCCCATGTACTTTATTTCACCTTTCCTGTATTTTATGCAAAGCTCTTCAGGACTTGTTTCATCAAGGTAAGAGTTTACCCCCTGACTTTCAGCAATTACACAACAGATTTGATGATACATAATTTCAGCTAATGGAGCCAAAAATGTGTGTGGTGTCCCCTGGGTCCATAGAGACCTGCCTACACAGGGATCGGTCCTGCAGATATGGAGATGTCTCAGCTGAGAGAAGAGCATTCCTACCACATCGCTGTGAATGCTCACATTTAAATGCAGAGTGCAAGACAGAGCAACTCACGTGTGAAGTTAAGCTCAAGAATATTCCCATTACTACTGACAAAGAGTTTACAATCACTTTATTAAAAATATATCAGCTTGGATTTTGCCAAAATAATTTACACAGTAGACGTATCCCACACAGAGAGATGTGACAAAACTTCACCTGATGTTTGGGGTATTTCACCAGAGAGAGTTTCCCACACTTCAGTGTGAGATTTGGCAAGTGCCTGCTACAGGTTCATACAGCTGTTGCATCCCATCTCCATCAGCTCACTGTGTCCTAACTGTGCTCACCACAACTTCTCTGCTAAGAAGGTACCAAGAAACAAGGCTCTGCTTCTTGCCCAGTACTACCAAAAAGCCTGGCTGATATAAAAGGCTCTCTGCAACTGAGAGCCACCAGACCCCTGAAGATGGAGTGTAGGGATGCCCCCAAAAATCAAAGGCAGTGGTCTGTGATCAGCACATGAAGACTAAAGTACTTGTTGAGCAGTGAGCACTGTTCACATCCACTGCCTGAGCACCAACCCTGCAAGCAGCCAAGAGGGAGCTTTGTTTCCAGCCTACCTCCATAAATAGGATAGATTGGCTACTGTCACTATCAATCTGTCCTTCCACAGCAACAGCAGCATAGACAGCCTATGATTACCTCTCCAGGCTCTTTTTTAACAGTACTTTCTCCCTGCAAACAAGTTCTCACTCCTCCAGTTTAACCAACGTGTTCTTTGGGTGTTCAGAGTTCATGTGGAAAGCCTGTAACAGCCCAGAATAACAGCACACCTCTGCCTCCCAGCCACTGTGTATCCAGCTTCCACACGAACAGCAGCCTGGGCAGAGTGCAGCTCGTGGTAGACACAAGGACAGCTGTGCTGGTCTCCAACAGCCAGCATGACTTTTCTTCCACATAAAAAAATTGTTACTAAAAAAACCCCTTTCCCTTGAGAAATACTTTGGATAAGCCCAACACTGACACCCCACAGCTGGTGACAGAGAAAGCATCCATAAACTAATGTCCTGTGCTACAGATTTCACCTCATGCCAGTCGTCCCTGAGGGAGATGCTCTCCATCCTTAGGCACAGAGGGACTCACCAGCTGTGGCTGGCCCCAGTCTCTTTGGGAGCTCATCACAAACCAGCCAGAGCACTCCTTGCATTTCCGCTCCTCAGGGAATGTACTTCCTGCAGCCAGGCTGGAGGAACAATGCAGAGATGACAACACACCAGGAGCTACTATGGCCATCTCTGCTCACAGTCACTTCTTGCTTGGCTTTGCAGAATGAGTCTTCCTTTCCAAGAGCTCGCCACCAAGTGCCCCCATCTTCTTAGCACAGTGCTGAGGCCCAGCAGTATGACTAGGTAAAAGACTTAACCATGCTTACCATATGATCAACTCCACATGCAACATCCACCACCTCACCAGGTACAGTCACCTGCATCAGACACACAAGAGTGCATTATTTCTTCAGCTGGTACTTTGCACCTGGTATTTCCTATTTCTCCTTCTCCTCCTGCTTAACATGCCAGCTGGTTTCACAGGGACATGTACCAATGAAAGTGCCACCTTGAAAACCCAGAGAAAGCAAGATTCAGCACCAGACATGCTTGTGCGTTGAGCTGTGAAATATTCCTGTCTCCCTCCACACTCCACAGAAGGACATAAACCTTTGGAAGGACAGATCATGAGCACTCACTAGCAGACAGTGAGGAGAGCGTAACCTCAGCCCATCTGTTCAGCAGCAGAAACAGCATGACCAAACAGAGTGTAATCCAGACAGCAGGAAGAGGATCTGCCCAAGGATTTGCCTATTCTCTCATCAGCAAGGACTGGAACAAGGCAAAAGCTTAACTCCAGCCTAAGGCAGTTTTTGCTATGATGCTAAGCAGACCCAGCTCACTCACTGGTGTAGTTACAGCTCTTTCATGTAAAGCTGACTTCAAGCAGAGGCTACAAAAAGAAGTTAGAGCTAAGGGAGAGGAGAGATGGCTGGTTCTAGAGCAGGAGGTCACAGACAAATACCCTGGTAACTGCCCCTGCTTTGATACATTGCTGTAGTAGTGTCAAACAGGAGCTGGCTGTTTGAGGGAGCATAACCCTCAATGTCCACACTTAGGGAAACCCGGACATGCCACATTTGGTGAATTCATAAACTCCACTCAGCCACAGCAGTGTGGTTTTAGGCAAATGTTCCAGAGTTGTCTTTTTAATTCATTTTTAAAAGGAGCAGAAAGCATGCTAAAGAGACACATCCACTGCAAGTTCAGACAGAGGGAAGGGACTCCAGGGTGGTCCCATTGATTGCCTCCCTCCTCTCCCACTTGGCCTTCATGGAGACTGGGAACATCTGTTAGGCTGAGTGCTGAACTCCAGAGCCAAAGACTCTTCTACACCCACAGAATCTGGCTCTCAGAGCCATCAGAGAAGGGAGTGGAACTGGAAGCATTGCAAAACAGCTATGAAAACAGTTCAGTGGCTAAGGATCTCCTACTGTAACTACATAGCCCGTCCAGTGACCCACCACCATAGCTGCCTGACATGGAAGAGGAGCAAGGGAAGGTCACAGGTCCACTGCTATGTGGACCTGCTGCCACTATAGTCTGACCACAGTGACCAAAATATTCACCTAATTTAGATGTGTAATGCAAGTCTTTCTGGTCACAGATGACCAATACTGGTGGTTTTCTTTGCATGTAAAAGTGACATGTGGGTTAGTATTGGAGGGAAGAGGCAGTAAGGGGTGGCAGGTAGAAGACTGTGGATGAGAGGGAGGCAAGAACTGTTCAGATGTGATGGCACAGCACCCAATGTTGCTTTGCGATCTGAAATTGATACTGAAATAGCAGACTAAAAAACTTCCCGAATCCCTCCATCCCTAAGCATGCCACACAAGGACCTCTGGAAAACAAAGCAGTTCCACAGTCACCTCAGGTCTCCACTTTTTTCAAAACTACTCAAAAAAACTACACAGCAAATGATGTTTCTTGTCCTCAAGATAACAAAGACTAGCTAAAGAATATACTCTTGACCTTAATACTTCCATTCTTACCCTCCATGGGAAATAATGGTCTTCCATTCTTCCAGTTCCCAGGCACCCTCTTAGATTCTTGCCCCATACAAACAGTTCTCCTCTGTCTATACAAGATAAAAAAGAATCAAAAGAATAAAATACGGCAGAGTCATTAAAAAGGAAGAATTCTATTTGAGATTCTGGCAAGTGTGGCTACAGTGCTTCTGGGAGTATAAAGGGTTATACATGCAGTATGAAAGCCATCGAGTTTAGTTCCAAGTACAATAAATGTACTTGTGCTTGGGGAAAATGATGCCTAATGAGCAGGACAAGCAGCAAGTTCTGTGCACAAGTCTTTGCTTCCCCCTCTTACAGCTCTTGCTTTGGAATTTTATTTGAAGAAAGAGTGCAGCAGAAGAGATTCCAGGGAATCATTCATGGTGAAGTCAATCATTTGTGCTGGAAGTTAGACAACAACAGCTGACGCACATCAGCTCTCTGCACAGCAAATCAGGTAAGCAAGGCAGTGAAATCTGTCCCAAGCCATCACCTGGGGACTGGTTATTCAGCTGCCTGACAGAAGTGACCTGCTAATGACAACTGGGGAAAAGAAAAAAAACTTGTATTCAAGAGAGTGGGAGTTTTAAGCTCCTCAGCAATAGATGTAGATCTCAGAAGTGTTCAGATCAGCCCCCAGCAGAGACAAACAAAACACGATCTATAACATAAGCACAGTTTAATCAGAAGGCAGTTTCTAACACTTCCTGAATACCAGGGGGAGACCAGCTACAAGCACTCTGTAACCAGACTGATAGTGCCATGCATACCACATCCCCAAGAAGGACCAAGCACGCTGGCACCTGGCATGTTTCATCAGTAAACTATTACTTTGGCCACCAAGCACATGGGTTTTCTGTGCTGCTGCCCTCTGCTGCCCATTTTTAAATGACTCTCAAATTCAAAACTTTTAAAGGCTGTTATCAAGCACAGGGTGTACATATCAGAGTATCATACCCTCTGCATGTTAAAAGTGTAGGTCTTCCCACCTCAGATTGCTAACTCGATTGTTCAGAGGAGCCAAGAAACCCTGAGTCCGATTTAGACTCAGTTTTAGTTTGTTCATTTATGACATGAATTCCTGCTGCTTCTGAAGTGCAGGTGACTTATTCTGTCCAAGGAAATGAAAAAAAAACTTCCCAGGTTTCCTGTTTTAGAGAAGTGGTTTGTTTGCTTTAGAAGAATAGCACTTTCTTAATTAAAGCATATACTAGTGCAGTCGGAAACCATGCTGACACCTGTAAAAGTGCTGCCTGCCCCTCCTGTTGCCTTCCAGTGTGCTTTAAGTTTAAAGAAAGGTTCTTGTTTTTCTCTTAACTGTGAATAATACAGCAATGGGACTTCTCCATGACAGCAGGACTAGAAACTTACTTGTAAGTGCTGCAAAATGGCTGAGCCCACAGCGAACGTGAGCAACACGGATGTCCGGGTTGAAGTCTGACCAGCCAAAAAGGCTGGGTGGGATCATCTCTGGCACTGCTGTCTCTATTAGGTTTGGTCCTTTCCCAAGAATTCCATATCCCCAGACAAAAACATTTCCTTCTTCTGCATTACAATAAGAACACATTCTGTAAGAAAGTCTGTGCTTGTGAAATTCGTGCCATGAGCAAGAGTTAATCAGATCCAAAAGCATGTTTTCCTTTCTCCCAGAGCAGTTTAGCACCTTTTGATTATTTCAAATTTCCAAACAATGCACTGCCATCCAAATGCCTTCATTTTTATCTAAGCTGTGCAAGCAGATCAAGCTTCACAGGCAAAACTTTCATTGCGAAATAATGCCAACTCAGTGTGGGCCGGATAAAAATACTTCAGCTTACTGACGGGTGGGATGGAGGTTGAGTGTTTTATTATCACTGCTGTTTCCTTTGAGGCATGGCCAAACCAGCACTAGGCCAGTCACTCTGCCTGGCATTCCGCGTGCCTGGGAAAGGCAGCAGTTGGACAGCGTAAAACAGATTATGTTGCTATGTCTGCTCTCTTCAAGCTAGAAGCTCAAATGTCTTGTCATCACAACTACATCATATACATGAACGTCTTCCTTGAGATGATCCTTCATAAAAGTAGTACAATCCTCTCCCTCGTTCCTTTACTTTCAGGCTGTGCTCCCCTGGCCACCAGCAATCCAAAGCAGCATTCATCAAGAAGCCTGCTGCAGAGCTCCACTGTTCTCAGAACAGTGCTTTCCAGCCAAGTTTATCAAGATTTATTTACATGTCAGATTTATAGAATTTGAAGGGCTCTTTTTCTCTCAAGTGCTGCCATCCTTCCTCCCTATAT